>NC_138664.1:0-600000 GCF_964273445.1 Streptopelia decaocto | reverse complement strand
TCTTGAGTGTAACAAGTAAGCGGTGATGTACGCAGGGTGTAGTGTCAGCAGCTCATCCTGACAAGCAAACGCAGGCAGAAAGCAGAGTGCTGCTCCTTCCGTGGGGAGTGTTGACCATGAAGACGCCTTTCTGCCCCAGCAGCACTGAACGCATCAGGATTAGGAGCGGAGATGGGCACCGCAGATCCTGAGAGGTAAGGAGCTTGTCAGCGTGATACTGATGTCACACGTCACGCTGATGCCCAGGTAGTAATAGCGCTACTTTTGTAGCTGTTACTTGTATTAAAGTAGTGAGATGAGGATCTCTTTGTGTTAAGCCTTTGAGCAAGGGAAAGTCTAACCCCCAAAGAGAATGCAGTCACCAATTAGACAAGCAAAAGCTATAAACAAGGCACTACTATTATCTCCATATTATAGCTGAAGAACTGAGACAATGAGATTAAATGACTTGCCATCAAAAAAAAAAGACCTGGCAGAGTTGTGACATGGAACCACATCTGATTTTCAGCTTCTGCTTCAACCATAAGATCAGCCCTCCTCTCTATTACCACATAAAAGTTAATATCATACAAATGGTAATAGTAGGTAAAACCATCCTGCTCACCTAAAAATCTCAGACCACTTAACAAATACTAATCGAGGCTAATGATGACTCTGGAAGAAGAGGAAATATCCTCCTAAGTGTTGCAAACAGACAGGCTCTGCCTTCCCTTGTTCCAATAAGGCCCATCAGATCCAGGATGCCAAATTGCCATCCTTAGCATTGGGAGTATCATCCTAATTCACGCTCAGGTTGTAGGAGAAAACACCAAAGGGTGACACATGAATGAATGTCTGAGAAACCATTAAGCACTCTGTCACTTATAGAGGATTAGAAGGCTGCTTGTGGAGAATAGCCACAATATATATCTTTACTCAGGTTCCTGCCAGCAACAGAGAAATACTGCAAGGGATGGGCCGAACCAGCAGCGGCTGCAGGGAAAGGACGGCAGCGCACGGGACCTGCGGGCTGCGGCTCTGCAGCCCTCGCCAGCTCAAGGCCGAGGGCCCCGCCGGCGCAGAGCGGTGGGGCGAGACAGGGCTGGACGCCACGGGGGCACAGCGTCCCCCCGCCGCCCTGGGCGGGTCCTGGGGCACAGCTCAAGAGCGAGGGCCCCGCCGGCGCAGAGCGGTGGGGCGAGACAGGGCTGGACGCCACCGGGGCACAGCGTCCCCCCGCCGCCCCGGGCAGATCCTGGGTCACAGCTCAAGGCCGAGGGCCCCGCCGGCGCAGAGCGGTGGGGCGAGACAGGGCTGGACGCCACCGGGGCACAGCGTCCCCCCGCCGCCCCGGGCGGGTCCTGGGTCACAGCTCAAGCAGATTCTTCTTCCCTACACTACGTCAGGTTTCTTGTTGTAACTAAAATTACACCTTAATTTGTGGCTTTATTTGTCTGAGCAATGCACGGTCAATGTCCTGTGTGAGGAGAAGTTGTATTTCCTTTATTAGCACAGTCTCTTAATGTAGGGTTACATGTGTGGCAACAACCAACACCACACGGCTATGTTTTAAGTCCTCCTCCTAATTTAACACATCAGAGCATGTATTTTAAAAGATACTTCTCATCTTGCCACAGGCATCAACATGCTGCAAATTAGAGGCAGAAATCTAGGTGCGATCCCATAGCTTTGGTTCTCCTTCCAAATGCCAGTTCAACAAACAGAGAAGGTGGCGCCGCAGGCGCTCAGCCCGGCGTCGCTCCGACGCTGCCGTGTGCGGCTACAGCGCGAGCGGCAGCACCGCAGGCGCTCAGCCCGGCGTCGCTCCGACGCTGCCGTGTGCTGCTACAGCGCGAGCGGCAGCACCGCAGGCGCTCAGCCCGGCGTCGCTCCGACGCTGCCGTGTGCGGCTACAGCGCGAGCGGCAGCGCCGCAGGCGCTCAGCCCGGCGTCGCTGCGGGACCAAGAGGACCTGATGGCTGATGCTTTGTTTCCCCCTCCTGCTGCCCCGGAGGGACGATGCTCGGTCCCACGGGCAGGATTCCCGCCAAAGTACACGCTACAAGTTCTCTGTCTTTCTGTGTACACTTTACTTCTGCCAAGCGGAGCCCCAGGAAGAAGACAAAGTGGGAAAAAATGTCATTCTATTTCTCCCCAGAAAAGAAAAATCAAACGTTTGTTTTCTGATTCAAAACACATTGTTATTTCTAGACATTTTGAATGCACAGAAAAAAACTCTGTGGAGTTTGATACTCTAACAAATTTACGAGGTCTTAAAATGCTCGTTCTGTTTGACAAGCTCTGCAGCGAGACACGCAGCCATAATCGCCCAACCTTCACGCTACATGGAGTCATCACACGACGTCTCCTGCGTGTTACTCGGAGCTGGACTGTCACCGTCCGGCATGGTGAACACAGCAAGAACTCACTTCATAATTAGTATGGGTGGGAAGCACTGTACCGCATAAGCACAGTGTTCTACATAACGACAACGTAGCTCGATAACAAGCTTAGCATGTTTAAGCATAATTGGTTGGAGAAATCAATCCTCTTCTCCGGTGTAATTGTTTTGTGTGCGAGTGAGAAACAGGGCGGAACCCGAGAGAGCTCTGCCCGGTGGCTTCTGCTGCTGCAGACTCACATCTTGCACAAACACTGAGGAATGGACTCGGAAATCCAGGGAGGATGGGAAGAAAGGACGTTTCTTCACCTGTTTCTGGGCAGAGCGTGAACAGTGATTGCGGCGCAAGGCGATTCCTCCCATCAGGCCTCGTGCTCTATTGAGTTCACTCAAGGCGTAATTGGAAAACAAATACAGCAACACCATCACCAGGACAGACACAAGGGCTCGTCTTGGGAACAAGCTGTTGGGTAATGTGACAGGCCTTATTTCCACTGACACTTTATTTTATCTAATACAATATGCTGCCACAGCCTTTGTAACCCTATAGCAATAATTAAACCTTATACATGCATATTGGTGCTCCACACAGATTCAAAAGGAAATTTTAATAAATATTAAACATTAAGTATTGGCCTATGTCTGGAAAATAGAATCTAGTTCATCACCAAATGGTTTTGTTAACGTAACATTCTCCTCCCCTCGCACTCTTACACGGCACACAAGGAAGTCTGAAGTGGCAGCTAATCAGAGCAAATCTCAGTAAACAGAAACGGTTTTGCTGGAAACAGCGCACGGCATTGCGTAGTTACACTTGGTTTTAACCTTTCTATTCATACACATTTCCGTGTACTCAGTGTAGTATCCGAGTGACTTGCAAGATAAAAGATGCACCCATACATTTACTATGGAGTCCATAATCTATACAAAGAAAACAAAGAACAAGCAATTACCAGTGAGAAATGCCACACTTGTTAAAAATCCCAGCCAAAGCTTACAAAGCTAATGCTGATGAGATTGCACATTTGATATGACTCATTTGTTCGGCGATTTTGGTCTTAACAGGAACACGGCTGAACCCGAAAGGATGATTTCAAAATAAATGCTATTAGCTGCTGGACAGCACAGAAGTTGTACCAGAATAGCTCTGCAAAATCAACCCGGAGTATTTCCAGAGACACGGGGACACGGCCAGTGACAGCGGCCGAGCCGCTTTTCAGCTGCGCAGATGGAGTAAGATCTGAACTTGAAAGTGTTCCTGGCTCCCGAATACGCGGTGTGTGGCACGGCTGCAGGCCCGCAGGCGCAGCGCTAACTGCAGCTGCACAGGATCCACTGCAGCTTGGCGCTGGTGTGTGTGGCACGGCTGCAGGCCCGCAGGCGCAGCGCTAACTGCAGCTGCACAGGATCCACTGCAGCTTGGTGCTGGTGTGCGTGGCACGGCTGCAGGCCCGCAGGCGCAGCGCGGCGCTAACTGCAGCTGCACAGGATCCACTGCAGCTTGGCGCTGGTGTGTGTGGCACGGCTGCAGGCCCGCAGGCGCAGCGCTAACTGCAGCTGCACAGGATCCACTGCAGCTTGGCGCTGTCCACAGCCACCTATCGACACGACAGCGCTGTGAGCTGTGTCACCCACCAGCTAACGGGACAGCAGAGATGCTGCATGGAGATGTGTTTAAAACTGCTTTAAACGAATAAACCATATTCAATACAGGTGGTGCTATCAAAGTACCCCTTATGAATGTCTGTGTTACAAAGGGTCCTCCCCACCCCTCTGCTAATAAACAGAAACCTTAATATTTACTACAGGAAATGCAAACATATAGAACTTGTCAAGCAGCATTTAGCCCCGCTTACCCTGCCACAATTATTTGGTTACCTTCTCCTGTCTGCTTCCTGTCTGCTAAGCGTGAGGCTTTTTTTCCTGCCTAATATCCTGTGAAGGTGCCAATTACCCTGCTGCTTATCAGCTGAAAACTATGCGTTGTGCAAAGGGAGCATCAATTATTTGTGAGCAGAGAGCAGAGCCTGCTTGAATCATAATGATAGGATGCTGGGGCTTCCAGCAAATAGAACATATCAAAAGGTAACATAAATCTAATAAAGTGTAGGTCATAAGGGATCATCTCAGAAGTCCACACTTCAATTTTTAAATGTTAAAATTATGTTAGTTTTGCAGAAGGCATATCTGTGAGTGTACATGAGTTTGCTGTCGCTTAATAATGGGAAAAAACCCAAACACAGTAGAAAATACCTTTCTTCAAGCAACCTTGTCTTCAAGATACACCATTTCCTCCGCTCAGTTCATTCCAATTGTTCGCCTTTCTGCTTCGGCGTTGTTGTTTATGCCTCGATTCTGCACTGAAAACCATTTTGCAGCAAACCCTCCTTGGTCTCAGCCGGACATAAACATGCTCAAACCTGTAATCCTCTGCAGATTGCACAGAGCCTGTAAAATCATTTTGTGGGGACACTGGTCTCTTTATTTGGTATCAACATCGCCTTTACAAGCTTCCCCCCCCTGCTTTCAATTTCAGGCGAGCTTTTGTACATGGGGGATATGGGACAGAGAGATTAGGTTATTCCTTGAACTACCTCTGTAAGGTCAACTCTTTATATGCTTTTGAAACCCAATTTGAAGGGCTTGTCCCTAGTTTTTGCTCAAGGATTGTGATTCACAAGGGTTACTACAAGAGACCATTATCTTATGGTAACACCTGCTCTGTGTGGTGGGACTGCAGGGCCTTTCCCGCGCCAGAGCCGCTCAGCGCTGCGCCAGAGCCGCTCAGCGCTGCGCCAGAGCCGCTCACCGCTGCGCCACAGCCGCGCTCACACGGTGCACCGTGTCCCAGCCACTCACAGGACTGCCGTGCTCCTCCTCCATGGGGCTGGAACCCACCCCAGCCCCGGTCACACAGCAGGAGACGGTGCTGCTGGAGATCTGACTACTCAGAGTTGCAGCACGTAAGGAATAAACATCACAGTGGCCTCTACACCTGCAGTGGCATAGGAGCCTTCGTTGGGATTTTTACCCTGTCACCAGGAGAGCAGCAAAGTCACCTCCTAGAAAACTGTTGAAACTGAAACTACTCGGCACAGAATATTACTCCAACCACTGAGCCTCAGGATAAAGAAGTACACAGAATACTATACATTGGTGCCTTAAGAGAAAAAAAGTCACTTGCCAGTCTCAAAGGACTCATCGAAACACTGCAGGATTAACGAAATGCATATGCGCACAGATACAAGGCCAGCCTCCGGTGACCGCCATCGCATGGCAACAGATGGCACAGGGTGGCGCGAGGTGCTGAGAGCACCAGGGCAGCAGATGTGACCCAGCGCCACGGAGAGAGGAGCAGAACAAGGCAGCCGAGGAATGGCTTTCTGCGCCTCACCTCCGCACATCTCAAACCAGCCTACGGTGCTCTGCCATCCATCATTGTACCCGCAGGTCTGCCTAGGGATCTAAAGATAGTTTTTCAGCTGTAGCTTTCCTCCCACCAATTGCAGGCCGCTGGCTTCCAGAAAGTCAAGCCCACAGAACAGGACGTTATCCCCGAGACACGAACACCGGTGCAGTCACAGATTCTTTCTGCTGCCAGTAGATAGAGGATGGGAGGAACTGCATTTCTCGAGCCACAGCCCTCCCTCTGCTGCGCCCCGAGGACGGCTCGGTCCCTGCTTCGCATCCTGGCCGGACAGGGGGCTACAACCCTGCGGCACAAGGCAGCCCCGTCATAAGACAAGCCATGAAAGCCAAGGCTGCGGCACCTGAAGCGATACTGGAGCCGTTTCTGAGCAGCACACAAACAGCCTGCAGACGGCTGGCTGCTCCCTCTGGCGCTCGCGCAGCTTGGCCCGGGACCAGCAGTCACTGCTGCCGCAGGTAGGAACAGCCAAGAGCGCTAGTTAACATAAATAACAAAGATACAAATGAATATCAACAGTGGGAAACCACAATTCTATCAGAGAAACAATTCTTCAATTTACACAGCCTTATTCAATCCACGATTTCTGGGAAAGGATGGAAGATTACACAGACCCTTCCACGACCGTGAAAGTCAGCAAATCTGAATTAAAGGCAGACTTCTACTAAGAAACAGGGCGTTGCAGCCATTAAATATAAGCGCTTGTACACACAAACACCACTGGGCAGCCTGCTAGAGTTCAAAATACCCCTGAGCCACACTAAAAAACCAAACTGCAAAACAGAGCATCAAAACGTGGTCAGCCGGTGCCTGCGGAGCACACGGTCTGTCCACACCCCGCTTGGGTCCCGCGGTGTCCAGGCTCTTATTCGTGCTAATGCCACATCTAGCTCTGGGGGGGTAAAACCACAGCACCTCAGGCCAGTGAGACAGAACATCCAAATACCAACAGCACCATGATCTCCCCATCCCACCTAAAACGCATGTTGATTACAATGGCTTTAGAGGAGGCAATCTTTAGGAAGCTTGGCTTGATTGGATCACTCCAATATGACACTGTTAGGAAGGACACGTTCCCTCGCACACAGGGATCACGAGGGGCTATGGCATTACCGCGTCCTGTGACAACAGGCCGCTCTCACACCCCGCTCGGGCCCTTCCCTGCTGCTCAAGGCACCAATTCTGCTGCTCTGGGGACCCTGGTGACGCCGTGGCAGCCCTGACAGCAACGCGGGTGCTGTGCCAGAGCAAGCACTACGTGACTCTCCCTCCACGTCACACAGGAACCTCGGCGCTCAGCCTGTGCAGGGACAGCATCCAAAGGGACACGATGGAGGGAACCTTCGCGCAGCGTTCCTGTGGACAGTCCCCGTCTCCCGAGGATGGTGACAACCGCCGCTGCGGACAGCGCAGGCGGTGGACACAGGGTAAGGGAACAGCTGGAGTTAGAGGCCTTTGAGATACCCAAAACAAGCGGCCACGCAGAGGACCTTGCCTCATCCTCTGGCCCAGCCGACACTTCAGGCAATCCGGGTAAACTCTGGAAATGCTGAAGAATAAAAACTGAAAGAATTATGTCTTTTCCATCACAGTTCTCGTTTTCCCCATGTAAATCCAGACAATTTCATTTCAAAGCTCTATCTGCTCTATTAGAGAATTTGAGGATGAATTTAGTCTTCTTGGCCGACAGCTGGTACAATTAGTCCCCAACTGACACCAAATATTTATTGGGTTTGAAATATTCTCATTCTGCTATTTCTGAGGTACAGGAATGAAAAGTTGAATACAATTTTGCTTTATCTGAAAGGTCATCTAAATCGACATAATACAAAAGGCAAGCAGGATTAACAATTTTCTAGCTATGTCCCAGAGCATCAACCTTCCTGGCTACTTGCAAAGATGATTATAAATCCTCCTCGCAGGTCACAGCTCCCACTCTACGGCCGCTCCAGCTGGCCCTGGGAAGCCCACAGGGTAACTATCCTTCTCCCCTTCGGTACCAGCAGAAGCGGACGCATCCTGCTCCCCCCACGGACGGGGCAGGGAGGGAACGCACGCTCCTGGTGCGCTTGCTCAGCCTTGTCCTCTGCAGGAGCCCGTCGCTTCCTCTGGAAAACACGGGGACACCAGCCTCACAGCTCAGGCACCTAAAACAGGTCCCTGTGAGGGCTTGCATGAAAATCCAAATGCATTTTCCCTAATACATGGTCTCTTTCAGTCGCGACTGATGTTTAATGTTACACTAATCAAATGACAAAGAAAAAACAGGGAAAATATTTATACTAATGCAGTGGCTGCGAGACTGAAAGGTACATGAACAAACACTTGTACACAGGCGCCGGTAAGACATGACCCCATGGGCACGCCAGCAGCGCCCACCCCAAGCCCGGGGTGCGCTGGGCTCCTCGCTGTGCTGCCCGGGGGAGGAAAGGGCCGGAGCCCCCCCTGGCTGCCGAGGACACCAGAGCTGCCAGAACAAACCATCCATCCCATGCTCCCTCACAACACCCGCGTCGGGGTCAGCCTGGTGTTTCTGGGGAGGGAGGAGGCCTCCTCTGCTCCGCTCCCTCTGCCCAGCAGGGTCAGCCTGGTGTTTCTGGGGAGGGAGGAGGCCTCCTCTGCTCCGCTCCCTCTGCCCGTGCTGCTGTTCGGGGGCTCGGGGTGCTCCCTGCCGGCCAGCACCCGCATCAATCATGCTGCTGCCAGCTGGCACTTCTGGGCTCACACACTGTGCCTTCTGGAGCTCAGGAGAGATCCGGAGTCCCATCAGTCCTCTCCATGCAAGATGACTAACAGGGAAAACCCCGACTGGAACACAACTGCTCAGCTGCAGTCAGCAAAAGAGCAGAGGAAACTGCAACCAGCATCATCAGTGCTGCAATACAAGCTCGGGCAGGATTCAGCTAAAAGTAGAGATCAAGATGTGCAGGGAGGTTTTTACTTCATCTGCGCTGATTTGTCCATCTCGAGCATTTTTTATGGTGTTTTAAAAATACAAAGGTCGACCACAGCATAAAAGGAGACGGGGTAGCTTACACGGTCCAGCATCGCTACCACTATTTACTCTCTCATGAGTTTATGGTTAATTAAAGCAGATTTATAAAGAAATATATAACAAGCATGGATGCTTCAAAATACAATTTATAACTGTGTCATTACTGCAGGTGCAAGTCTTTAGTATAGTGATCCATAGTGCTAATATCTACATCTCGGGTATTAAACATTTTAAGCAGCCTGAAACTGCGAAGATTTGCTTATCTTTAGGAACTCAAAAGCAGATCAAGATAATATGTCTGGGTTGGGAGAAGTTATTTCCCTGAGGTACTGTTCTGTCTTTCTCACGGATCCTGGTGACCCCAAGCTAATCACTACTTATAGTAAGAGCAGCGTATTTGGCTAACCTTTGAAAATAGAAACTTTAAACTTTATAGAGTTTGCAGACAGTCCCTGGAGAGTTACAGGACACTGAGGATGAATGCCAAAGAGGAATTTTTTATCTCCTTTTTCCCTTCTTCCTCTCTGAAACAATCATCAATTACCCTTATCCACTAGCACCATCTCATCTAAGTTCATTTTCAAGATGAAGTTTCCTCGTTGGACGGTGGCTGTCCAATCCTCTTTCTGTCCATCACGCTCTGCCGTAGTGCTGTCCCCAGACTGACAGCCTGAGAGCGAATCAATAATAATTATCAGGCTGCAACCACAGCGAGCTGTGTAATTCTGTGATGGGATAGCGCTGAACAAACAGCCCCACATCCACTGCCACAGCTTTAAATATGTGGTGCGGGGCTGTCCATTTAACTGCTCTGACCATGTGGTTAGTGCTAAGCTGTTTGCGTTTTTTCCGTCGCTAACATAAACCCTTTCAAAACGGCCTCTGCTCTAACGCGACCGTGCCCCTCCTGCCTTCTGCTATGTAAAGGCCATTTGCCAGCAGATGTTGAATAAGCCCACAAAACAGAACTCAGCGCAACCAAAGAGGACGAACACGCTGGTTTTCCTGGGCGCGAGCACGTACTCCGCACTACAACAAACGTGACCGGCACTTTGCACAGCGTGTGAATGACAAAGGTTTAGGGACTTGCCAGGTGCCAACAACGCTCCTGGCGGGGCTGGGACGCTGCAGGCACCTCAGCCTGCCTGGGGCTGCGGACACACCAGATGTTGTCCAGCTGCCGAGGCGATGGAGCAGCTGGACCAAGGGAGAAACAGGCTCCTGTTTTCCTGGGGAGAACATCCTAGGGGTCTACAACATCAGACAAGGCATGTGCACGTTGTGCCACGTGCTCTAGAAGAGAAAGAAATGAGTACATACATAGGCAAATTGGTCCCTAAATGATTTCCAAGTCCATCTTGAGTCTTAAGAGCAAAACCGGTGTTCTGACAGCACCACAAAGAATGAAACTCAGGCGCAGGAAAAGGAACAACGCGAAGGAGCACTGGTCTAAAACAAATAATCTTCACAAGATCCAAAGGTATAACAGATGCGTAAGGTAGCACAAGAAGGGAGGACAGCTTTTACAGAACCGTATGTAGAGCAGACATTGGGAGGATTTTAGAATGAAGCCCAGAAACTGAAGAACCAAGAATTAAAAAAGGACACAAATAAATATTATAAGAGGCATCATCTTTTAATCAGCTGTAAGATATGTGAAATTAACATTTCTTAGCAGATAACAAGACTAATTTCCTGACACAAATAACAGAAAATTCCAAAAATACACAAATATATAGATAAACACTATAATCATACTGCTTCTAAGATGGAATGAGATATTCTAGGTGCAATACACTTACCACGGTGTTTGTAGAAATATATTGAAAAAGAATTGCAAGCTGATCTTATACTGCATTTCTTGCAGTTCACTCCAGTATAATTCCAGATGTTCCTTGCAGCCTCAACAACAAAGCAAGCCAAGGCACCGTGAGCCGGCAGGCCAGACGAGGACATCTGGAAGGGCCAAGACCCATCTATACTGTTGACCCCACACACGTTAACACAGAGCTGGATAGCAGCGCAGATCTACTAACACTCTAGGAAGCAAACAAGACATCTTTTAAAATATATGCACTCACGAAATACGTTGGATGTTAAACAGAGACTTTATCACAGAAGAAGCAGCACAATAAATCTCAGCCAACAAGCCGTCTCCTCCAGAATGGGGACGTGCTGAGTGTGGCCAGGATGTGGACGCTGGATGCTGCTAGAAAGAGCTGGAAGGTACACGCGCAAACCAACAACTGAGAGGAAACGTGGACTTCCCAGAGAAACTCAAGCAACTTAAACATAGCAGTGTAATCCACATATAGCGGCACAATCTGCATCAGGACAGTCTGCACCCTGCGGGACAATCCGCATCAGGACAATCGGCACCCGGCGGGACAATCCGCACCCGGTGGCGCAAGAGCAACCGAGGCAGGTGGTCTCATCTCAGTCGATGACGAGAGTTACAAGATCTTTGCAGACTATACTGGAGAACGATTTGAGAGTCTCATCAGTACATTCTTGATCCAGAGCTGTTAAAATGTACGCTACAGCTCCTAGCACCTCGATTCTTACAAGACCAGGTGACATAGAGCAGAAACCATGTTTTACTAATGGACTGAGAAAATTGTGTTGAGTAAAAAAGAGTAAAAAGAGGCCAGTGACAACAAATCTCTAAGTATTTATGATGATTATTATGAACTTATCAAATGTATTACAAAGAGCTCCAGCACATGCGATCAATAAATAGTTTAACACAAATGAAACGGAATGCAAACAGCTGTTCAAATCCCCTTTGGTTGTATTTCTGGCTCTGTGCCTTGCTGAAATGCCCCGTTTCGATGAGCAAGTAGGCAGCTAGCTGAATTACTGCCTGGGCAGCAACCGGAATGAAAACAAAGGCTGAGAAAAAGCTTAGTGCTCCACAAGGACACAAGGACAGCGAGAAAATGGCCCAGCCAGTCACAGAGCCGAAGGTCAGGATGCGGTCCTGAGCGTTATCTACCAGGGCTAGATATTGGAAATCCCTATAAAGAGTCAGGAAGGCGCTGCACATTATGTGAGGTTTAACAGCAGAAAAGCTGTTATTGCAGGAGCGATTTCTGAAAGCCTCGCACAAAACCTGACTCTGTGGTTCCAAACGCAAGACGAGCTCATCCTGCGTGTCGTGGGCTCTCCCTGGAGCTCCCCAGACTCTGCCGCTCCGGCTCCCCCGCCCTCCCAGGGGCTGTGTTGCAGGAGGGCTTGCTGCACACACACACGCACGGACACAGACGTGCGCACAGACACACACACACAGACGCATGCACACACACACACAGACGCATGCACACACACACACGCACACAGACGCGCACAGACACACACACGCACACAGACGCATGCACACACACACACGCACACAGACACATGCACACACACGCACACAGACGCGCACAGACACACACACGCACACAGACGCATGCACACACACGCACACAGACACATGCACACACACGCACACAGACGCGCACAGACACACACACACAGACGCATGCACACACACACACACACACAGACGCATGCACACACACACGCACACAGACACATGCACACACACGCACACAGACGCGCACAGACACACACACACGCACACAGACGCATGCACACACACACACGCACACAGACGCATGCACACACACGCATACAGATGCATGCACGCACGGACACACATGCACACAGATGCACGCACAGACACACAGACGCGCACAGCTGCTCACTGCCGCTGGCAGGGAAGACGTGAACCGAGAGCGGCCAGCGGCAGGATATTAATGCAGAGTGCATTAAAGGAAAAAAATGACGGTATGAACAGGGCAGTGACTGATTTATAAAATCAATCACATACTTTGGGCTCCATGTCATCTTATAAAAAGAAAAATAACCCTGTTTACATGAACAGGATGATTAATCACTCTTTCCTGCTACTTAAGATAGGCAATTTTTATTTCCCTTTTTCTTCCATATTATTTGTAGGCAGTAACATAGTTGTTTTATAATATAAATCCAATAATCGTATTCTGATTATTGTGAATTTAATGCACTTCTATAGTTAAAAGGTCTGTCAGCAGCAATTCTGCAACAAACATCCAGGCACTCCTAAGCAGTCATAAAAATTCAATATTGGATGAAACTTGACTTTTATCAAGTTTTATCAAAGCAGCAAACATTCAAAACTTGACCATAATGCCTATGGCCCAGCCGCTCCCGCATCCCGCGGCACCGCGCCGGCCCAGCTATATTATATATATATTATTCAGCCCTGCTGTATTTTCATTAGGAGTTTGATAGCACCACTTGTCCAGACTGTATCACGATCTTTTGTTCATGTGCCGCAGTAATACTTGCGAAAGTGCCATTTGCAAATGGGCAGATGAGGACTAACTAACGGTTCACATCTGTGATACTACGCTTTTGATGTATTTGGGAACAGCGAAAGGACAACCACGGCAACACAGAATGACTGACAATTCCAGAAACCTCCCGCTGCCCAGCGAAGGCACAAACCACCCACTGGATTCAGTCTGTGTAACAAGCACTGACTTCGATGGGATTCGAATCAGACCTTCCAGGTTTACTATGTTAACTATGAACTGCCCACACTACACTGATATTGGAAAGTACAGCAAACCTGCTCTCCTGTCTACCTTGCAGGGTTTATGGTGTATTGCAGGTTATTACTTGTTTTTATTAAATCCATTTTGAAGCCCGGGGCGAAATCCTAAAGCCCTTGTCCAGTCTTCACATCCTCCCACAGACAAACACCCCAGTGCCCGCAATGTGTGTCTGAAATCAGCAGGACCAGAAACGATCCGATCAGCTTCAATTTAACATCACACAGTCGCTTCATTTACTGCATGAACATACTTTATAGTAGTGTTATTCTGTATGAACATTAACAAGGATAGAAAGGATTATATACAGAACTTTTTACTTGTTCGGTAAATTTGATCATGAAGTGCTTCCACCAGAGGAGATTTTATTGAAGCTGTTACTTATCTGGTGATTCAGTCAGTGCAGACCCATAAGATGTGCAAAGTTTACAAGGTGCTAAACAAAACCCAGACCAACAAGATTAACTGGGCTAGATTTCAGGGTTTTACTCTATGTGATAATGCCACCTGCAAAGTATGAGTCCTGGGTGTTCAGAATGGAAGACAATGTTTTATATTTAGAGGGTCAGATAAAATAAGAGTTTGCCTTTCCTTCCTGGGGTCAAAACTGAATACGAATCGTTTACTAAGGCTTGAAGTCCTGGATTAAGCAGTAATTCCTCTCAACCTCTTGGAAATGACGATTACTCGGCTGTTAGAGCACGCAGGCCTGCACCAGGAGCAGCGCTCTGGCTGCACAGTGCAGGAGAAGCAGCTGGAGCCTGTCACGCAGGCGCTGCTGGACTGAATGAGATGGGCCACCAGTCTGCACATCCATTGCTTCAAAATCATTTCCATCACTAAACTGCTCACCATTCTGTAGCACTTTACACCCATCTCCTTCCCGTCCACCACAGCCTTGTGTCCACCCCACCACCAGCTCCGCGCACCTGCCCGTGTGAGACACCCGAGGACGCGTTTCAAAGAGCCGTGTCTGTCCGTGTAAAACACCATCAGCTCCGCACACCTGCCTGTGTGAAATCCCGAGGACGCGTTTCAAAGAGCCGTGTCTGTCCGTGTAAAACACCACCAGCTCCGCGCACCTGCCCGTGTGAAATCCCGAGGGCGCGTTTCAAAGAGCCGTGTCTGTCCGTGTAAAACACCACCAGCTCCACGCGCCTGCCCGTGTGAAATCCCGAGGGCGCGTTTCAAAGAGCCGTGTCTGTCCGTGTAAAACACCACCAGCTCCGCGCACCTGCCCGTGTGAAATCCCGAGGGCGCGTTTCAAAGAGCCGTGTCTGTCCGTGTAAAACACCATCAGCTCCGCGCACCTGCCCGTGTGAAATCCCGAGGGCGCGTTTCAAAGAGCCGTGTCTGTCCGTGTAAAACACCACCAGCTCCACGCGCCTGCCCGTGTGAAATCCCGAGGGCGCGTTTCAAAGAGCCGTGTCTGTCCGTGTAAAACACCATCAGCTCCACGCGCCTGCCCGTGTGAAATCCCGAGGGCGCGTTTCAAAGAGCCGTGTCTGTCCGTGTAAAACACCATCAGCTCCGCGCACCTGCCCGTGTGAAATCCCGAGGACGCGTTTCAAAGAGCCGTGTCTGTCGTGTCAAACACAGCAGACAGCTCTGCGTTTCCTCGCCATCTTTGATGCTGAACATACTGACCATCTAACAAGGGCCAAACCTCGGATACGGAAATCGGAACAAGTCTCCTCTGGCTGAAATCACACCCAACTCGATCATTCACAGAAAGTGCACCCAGCTGAAACAAAAGCCCCACCTTTTCCACATTAAAAATAAAAAATAGATATCCTGGCGCCTAAAAGAAGCTGTTCATACTACCTATTATAAATGTGCTCCTGGGTATAAGGGAAAGGTAGGGCGCTCATGTTTACCACCCATGTTAAATGGAGGGGGAATGACGGCAGTTATTGCATAAAACTTCCCTCCCCAACCTGCTGCAGTTACATCAAAGCTGCAGAAAGAGAACGGACACACTGACCCACAGCCACCCCGTGTGCCTGGTGAACGGCAGCGCCGCAGGAACCAGAGCACTGCAGCAGGCGAACCCTCCGCTCAGTGCAGTGGTGACAGAGGCGCATCGCTCGCACGCCTATCGGAGTGTCCAAAGCTGTTCAAAGCAGCGACGATAAGTGAAACCATGAATAAAATGGGTTAACATTGAACCTCGTCAATCAGCTGACGGAACGGAAACGTGCCAGTTCATTTCCAGGAGCCTTTAGGCATGTATTTATTACTTGATTTCTAATCAAAATTATATACAGAACAGCAAAATGTGCAATTACTGGTCTGTTGTAATACAAAACAAGTCCAAAAAGCTACGGATAGCTGCAGCTGCACATTTATACACTAATATACTTACATGCTACCAAGACTAATACAGTTTATTTGATTTCTGGCTGCAAAAGAAACCCCAATGATAGATGTTAACCTGGATATCTGATTTTCAGCAAGGATACCTAAGTACTATTTAACACTGACAGTTATAGATAGCTTAGCATTTAACTGGAGTCTCCCTTGACCTCAATTACCACATTAAAATATTGTTAACAAATTTAGAGTCAAATTGGCATTTCTTATACAAGATTAGGTCCGCTCTGAGTAATTTACATATTATCACAGGGCTGGGAGCGCAGCCGCATTGATGTCGGCAGCGCGGGCGCAAAACCAAGGAACGTCTTGTGCCCATCCCAAACCAGAACTTTCCTTTGGGCAGCAATGGGCAAGGATATCACCCACAAACACCGTCACCCTCCACACTGCCTACATCCTTCAGACCACAACTTCAAGAGCTCATATATACACAGAGGAAAATGTATATAATGTCTGACCCATGTGAACTGGTTTTCCATAGGTTGAGGTGATGAATGCAACACTGTATGCCCGGTGCTTTCGTGGCAGTAATTGTTGTGTTACATATTTCAGTATTAGTATTTCATCAATATCGGTATTGCAGATACCAAATACTAAGTCTGTTTTCCATATTTTCACATGCTCCTGTGTTTATGGTGACACTTCAAGGATGAGAATGAAATGTGTGCATGCTTACTCATGTATGAATTACGTGAAAATAAAATATATATGCATACGTTTCACTGGTGCCTCTTAGATGAACAGGTTTTCCAACGTTTCAGAACTGACGGCTGTCTCCTGTCTCAGCCCACCTTCGAGCCCGGCTCAGCCATGCAGAGCAAGTCTCACAGCACTAGTAACCCAACCTGGACCAGCCCTCGGAGTCCCATGGGCAAGAGTCACGGAGCCTCTGGTCAGTTTGCAGTCGATCCCTAATGAGACGAATGCCTAACGATGTCAGTAACGACTCCATGAGGACTCCAGGGTTCGCCCCACTGTTATTAATAATGGAGGAGAGGGATCTCGGAGCACTTCCAGCTTGCCCTCAGTCTAACAGGGTATTGAGTGTGGTAGGGTAGATCTCCTAACAAACACTTTTGTAAAGGCAGGTTCTGCAGTGGAGATTTCCAGGCCATGTAATCCCTTTAGCAGAAACATCAGTTTATCTCAGCATGCTGCAAAAACCAGAATAGCAAACAAAACTACCAATCCAGAGATCAGTTTCTGCCCGATATTCAATTGTAAGTGCGTTCTGAGACCTGCAGACACTGTTTTTCTGTGCCATTTTTTAGTTGCCTCTGAAAAATTATTTAGCTTGGTGGCATCTGGCAAATAGCGGCCAAAGGCACCCACCAGACATACTTTTCTTTTGATTACCTATGAGGTAAACTGATGTACATTTCAGAATATGGCTTAACTACCTATAAAAAGGAACATTAAGCATCAAATAGCACAGGAACTGCTGTCCTCAAAATATTAAATACTGACTAATTACTGGTGACTGGATTGACATGGTAAATCTAGCAAAATGTCTATCTGTATATATTAAACGTAGGCTGCTACTGAAATGCACTCACCAGAGCTCAGAGGCAGGTCCGCTGGGCCACCGGCGCTGCCTGCTGCCGGCCCCACGGGCGGCGCGCTGGCGCTCGGCAGGAAAGCCGCTGCCCACGAGCCGAACACGGCACGGAGCACTGCGCAGGGACAGCTGCTCCGAAACGCCTGCTTGGATGGATCCCCCCACGAGCCGAACACGGCACGGAGCACTGCGCAGGGACAGCTGCTCCGAAACGCCTGCTTGGATGGATCCCCCCACGAGCCGGAACACGGCACGGAGCACTGCGCAGGGACAGCTGCTCCGAAACGCCTGCTTGGATGGATCCCCAACAGAAAGCACAAGAGCTGCCCGACGTGTTCAGCAGCGCCCTCGTCTCTAGGGAGCAGAGAACTGAGCGCAGGGTCACCAGCTGCACGTTTGATTTGAATCGGGTTCACCGCACCACTCGAGTGCACCCAGCATGGGTCGCCAGGGATCAGCATCCAGGTGCTTGAGCTGGGCCCTCTGCTCCAGCTCTGCATTCTCAGATTCTCCATCTTCCCAGTCCTCAGGAAAATGGGTGTCCTTACATGCATCTTCATTTTTAACATAGAATTTAATGTGCTTGTTGAAAATCCTTATAATACACAGCGTAAGTGCCAGGTCACTACAACAACGGCTGCTTTAGCATCGCAGTAAGATTTATCACTTGCCATTTGTAGCAGGAACGTGCGTCTGCACAGTCTCTGAGGAGCCAGGCAGTTCTTACACAAATACGATGCTGTCCCATACACTCTGAGTCGACCCTCCTGGAGATCAGCAACTTTCACTATAAAACAGCAGTAAACTAATAACCACACATTAGCCGGTTTGTGAAACTGCTCTCACTCTTTAAACACATCTTGTAAAAGGAGAAGGGTCTTAAACCATGGCCTATAACTTGACTGTTTCAAGCCAGAGCCCAAGTGCCCTCGGAGACAAAGCTATTGCGGCAAACTACGGGCTGCAAGAAAGACAGCTGATTTTTCTTACCTTTCCATTGAAAGGACTTCTGTGTGCATCACAGAACCTTTTCAATTTTATTATAAAACCTCATTACTTCTTTTTATTGCAGACTTAGTGGAGCCTTCTTGTAGAAATTAATCATATGATTAACTGTGAGATGGTCTTTTAATACTGTAGAGACCATATATTGTTAAATGTCCTTCTTGACCCTTTATTTGCAACTTGGGTATTCTCGTAGGACAGAAAATAAGAGACGAATCAATGCAATAAGATATTTCATCCAGGGCTTCCTGCCCTACCCTAAACTCACATTATTTTAAACCTTATTATTCAAGGAAGGTATGGGATCAAAGTCAACTGTCAGAAGCCATTACAGTCAGTGGAGCCCTATCTGCTTATTCTAACAGGAAAACTGGCCAACATCATACATCTTAGCCTTGACTACCTTAACCCAATGCCTCAAACAGGGAGTTTTGCAATACAACGGTAATAGAGAAAAGGTTCTCCGAACTAAAGACACTATCTAAGACCAGATGTACAACCTCCCAAGGCAATGAGCCTTCCCATAAGGCTGCAGACAGAGGTTGTCAGGAGCAGAGACATTCCCAACAGAACACATGCAGGTGGAGAGGAACAAAATAAACAAAACTCATAAGCTCCATTACCCCAAAGACTTGGGGAGATGTTCAATGGAGCTGGAGCTCCTTTATGTGCAAGCCTACAGCTGCACAGAAACAGCTCCTGTCCTTCCCTTTGCCTTTTAAACGGTGCAGCTGCAGTTTCCATTTTTGCAGGAAATTCAATCTGAAAATTTGAAATGGAATAACAAACGCTTTCATCTGCTTGAGGATTTTAGAATGCACCACCACTTCTGTCTGTCTGTCTCTTGGAGGAGTCGCACCAAAGGAGCAGATCCACACCCCGCAGTGCAGCCGCTGTCCCACGACTCTCAGTCCTGACCATTATCCCAATAGCTGGAGCAGTTGTCAGCCCATTAAGAGAAGCAAATGCCAGTCAAGATGTCTACAACACCCAAGAGCTTTTTCACAGCACATGAAGTGCTGTGGAGGCTGCAGAGGCTCTTTGGGACAGCAGTTGGTTTGCTCTGTACTCACACTGTGCCCCATGTCCCAGGCAGCAGTGCTGCAGCGTCCCTGAGCCCTACATCCCAGGCAGCGGTGCTGCAGCGTCCCTGTGCCCCACGTCCCAGGCAGTGCTGCAGCGTCCCTGCGCCCCACGTCCCAGGCAGCGGTGCTGCAGCGTCCCTGTGCCCCACGTCCCAGGCAGCGGTGCTGCAGCGTCCCTGAGCCCTACATCCCAGGCAGCGGTGCTGCAGCGTCCCTGCGCCCCACGTCCCAGGCAGCGGTGCTGCAGTGTCCCTGTGCCCCACGTCCCAGGCAGCGGTGCTGCAGTGTCCCTGTGCCCCACGTCCCAGGCAGCGGTGCTGCAGTGTCCCTGTGCCCCACGTCCCAGGCAGCGGTGCTGCAGCATCCCTGTGCCCCACGTCCCAGGCAGTGCTGCAGCGTCCCTGCGCCCCACGTCCCAGGCAGCGGTGCTGCAGTGTCCCTTGCCTATAAGCCCGTTGGTCCTCGCCTGTTCTGTTTGACAGATGGATAGAAACACATGACAGAAAAAAAACAGAATACAGCTCTTTGATGTTATCAGCATTAAACCTGTACCTGTGCTTTACCAGTCATGAAATCCCTGGCCCAAAATGATATATCAGCATTTTTCTTAAGATGATGGTGAAGGGAGACAGGGTATTAATCTGAGCTGGCTATACCATCTGTCACAATTCTGTGTGATCGTGGTCACGTTTCATTTTTCCAGACAACAAATAAGGAGAAATGGCGTATCTATACTTCCCAGAGCCGGATATTCAAACTCAGAGAACATTCAGATATTATTGTAATGGGACCATTTTATTCCTAAGACTGATGAATCTCAAATCAAGAAGCAGCTGGATGTTCAGATACCCAGCTGGGGCGGAACCGGCTCCCCCGCAGCCCCGGGAGCTCCAGGGGTCCCACCGGCCACCGCGCGTCCGGGCTCTGCCCATCGCTGCCGCGGCTGCGGCTGCGCTCCAGAGAACGTACCATTTGAACCCAGAAATCAATGGTAATTGGTCTTTGTACAAACTCACTCTAAGTGAAAGACTCAATTTCATGTGATATCATACTGATTGGAAATCAATTTTTAACAGCAAAAAATGTTTTTAGGCATCTCACAAACTCATTCTTAAAGACCTGGATCACAACCATGTTACAGGACAGAAGCATTTGTCTCCATATACATAAAGATTCAGACCTTAAAACTACAGAAAAATCAAAAGTGAAATGTTGATGTAAATGTCCAACCATTCGAAGATCATTCAGTATCTCCCCTGTTGTAGGTTTGTTAACACAGAAAAAAACACCCAAATGGAACTGCTTTGAAGTCTTTACCACTACAAATAATGTAAAGCTGGAGCGCAATAAATACACTGTGTAATCTCACTCAGAGGAGCGACAGAAACATCGCACACGTGCGTTTGAAGATGTGAAACGTGCAGCCGGCGGCGCGCACACCCGTCCTCCCCACAGCACCGGCCCTCGCAATCGCACAAGAACTGGGGAGGCGAGCACACAAACCGCAGCTCAGACCTGCCCTCCTCTCCATTCAGCTGGAGCGCACGCAGCAACCACACGAACTGCTTCCAGCTCCGGGATTCTCAGCCAGCGCCGTGCTCCTGCACAGCACCACTGAAATAGTGCCGCACCTTCAACTCTGTTTGGGATCCTACTTCAAGACAATTTTCCCCGTTTGCTGCCCTCCTCTAGTACTCTTGCTTCAGCTCCAGCTTCTCTGAAGTACAAAAGGAAAATACTTTTCCTTTCTTATTTACAAGGCAAGTCTTATTTTCCCTGCATCCATTGACTCTCACGGCCAGAAGCTGGTTCCTGCCTCTCTCCATCTCACCCCATCACCGCCTTTTTGTCTTTTACAAAACAAACCTTACACGCATTGTCCCTCTCAGTTGTGTTGGGCTTTCCAGGAACCTCTAGAGCGCTACACCAGCCTTTCACCACCCTCACCCGCACGTCGGTTCGGAAGCCCCGCTCGCTGTGGCGCAGGGGAGCCCCGGTGAACGAGTCCCGGTGAACGAGCCCCACCGCCCTGCCCCACCCGGCTGGTGACGGCACCGCCTCCTTTCACCACCCTCACCCGCATGTCAGTTTGGAAGCCCCGCTCGCTGTGGTGCAGGCCGAGCCCCGGTGAGCCCGGTCCCGCCGCCCTGCCCCACCCGGCTGGTGACAGCAGCCGCCTCCTTTCACCACCCTCACCCGCGTGTCGGTTCGGAAGCCCCGGTGAGCCCGGTCCCGCCGCCCTGCCCCACACGGCCGGCGACGGCACCACCCTGAGGCAGCAGCTGCCCGTGGGCTCCATCGGCCCCAGACACTCCACCGACTGGCGATGCTATTGATCTGCACGGAACTACAATCCGTCTCCAGATGACTTCAGTGTATTTTGCCCGTACCAGTATTCCTCACTCCTTCAAGTCTTTTTTCTCTTACAGAACACACGTTAGGTCAATCTTTCTAAGTCTTCAAAACCCTAAATCATGTGTTTGTTTGCCTTCCACCGCACTTTTACAAGCTCAGTCAGCAATGGCCTTCCTGTAATACACTGCAGAATTGCAGATGTTCCAGACGGAGTCTGACTAGTGATTTTCAAGGTGGCAGAGTAACTGTAGTAACGCACACCTGCATTTATAGTTCTGCCAGCGTTTACCGTTCGAGACCATCTTTGTACGTCTGCGTTCCCAGAGCAATGTGGAAGTGCTGCCTCTCCAAACGCAAAAGCGCACGACTTCGGCCACAGCGACAGGCGCTCCCTCCCCAAAGCGTTCTCTGAATGTGGCAAAAAACCTTTCAGGGTAACTGACGAGTCCCATCCCCTACTCGCAAGCTTAACACGCTGGATGCATCCACAGCGGTGATTTTAGGTGTTGTAAGACGCATCAACATTAAATCAGTGACATGCATACCCAGTTAATCAAACGAATCCATAACCAAAACCTCAGAGTGACTCTAAGGGCTTCCACCCTCTTTGATTTCCTATTCTTTGGATGAGATACACACTCCAATCTCCTTCGTAAAAATCCCTTGGAGAACTTTGCAACCACCCTTCGGTACAACACTGGCTCAAATCCATCTCCTACAATTATAGTTCATTATGTTCCTCCATGCTGTCGATAGCCTCTCCTTCACGGTCTTCCCCTGCCATCCTGAAATGTACTCTAACACACAATGCTTAGGGACTGCTGCGCTATACCTTGGAGGGGGCATCATTTCAACACTGAGGATATTGATTCCAATGTAAACTTTATTTACATTGATGCTTTAGGACAAAAGATACCCCACAGAATCACTGCTAACGATTGCCACCCCTCCCCCCAGACTACACCCACTGACGGGTTCCTGTTCGGACCTGTCAGAGGCTTCTCGCTCCTCAGCCCCGCCGGGACAGAGGCGGGGGCTGTTCCGGGCCCGCGCGCGGGGCTGCTGGGAGCGGGACCCCGCAGCTGGCGCAGACGCTCCCGAGCCCCGCTCCAGGACATGAGAGCTCGGACAGGACGCCTGGATAACATCTCAGCGCCATCGCTTTTGCGGGAGATCCTTCGCACTGCGACAGCTCTGCCACAGCGGTGTCACATCCCTCTTTACACTTCATGTCTGTTCACACGTTGGCACATTGATGAATCAATTAAAGCACTTTCTTGGCTTTTCCTCTCTCCCTTTCGCATCAACATGGGACGGTTGGCTCACAGCACGACAAACTTCCACATCTAGATTTTCAAACTTTTCCTGGAAGCTGATGGGGACACGTGTTCCACATGTTAATAACCAGTAGGGCAGGACAATAGTGGAATATTTCTCTAGTTTTGTTCTTTTTCTTGCAGATGTACAAAAGGGTGGCTCTGGCCTCCCAGCTCTGGCAGACTTCGAAAAGGAGGCTCTGGTTTGACTTGCAACAACCAGTACTATCAAAGCTATTACGCTTGGATTGTGTGCTAAAAATACTATATCCTTGAGGTCTGGCCAAAATTTGGAAATCTGAACGAATATGCATTAGACTCAACTTAATTTGAGTTCCCAACAGAAGTTACTTGAATTTCAGGAGTGGTACATGCGCATAATCCCATTGCGATTAGAGAGCACTACAGGCGCTTCACAGCTTGGAAAACACCGCTGCTTCTACCTAGAGGTAGTAATATGGCTTAGAACGTACATTTAGGTACCCATGTTTAAAAACGCTGGTATCACCGATGTTACCATGTATATACCGGTGTAATCCATGAGCAGCCACTTGAACATCAAACCTACAGAAAGCCTGTTTTTCAGCAACACCAACACACACTGGCATTATCTCCTTCAAAATCAGACACCAAAGGAAAACCAAAATCGCACTGTAAAGGTTTTCAGAGCTGCTTGAGAGAGCAGCCCCAGCGAGCACTCCGGCCCGACAGCCCGACCGCCCTCCGAACCGCCACACGGCGCTTCCCCAAGAGGAGCAGCCGAGCTCCAGCGCGGCCGAGCCCCAGCGCGGCTGCTCCGCGCCCGGCCTCGCGCGCCGCAGAACCAGCCGGGCGCCGCAGAACCAGCCGGGCTGGCGGGACACGGCACACAGGCTGCTCTTACAGTTTGTACCCACAGAAATGCAGGCATGTGTACATATACCTTTTTATATATGTACACAGACATACATCAAACATACAGTGTGGAAATGGGCATTTTGCACAACTATAACTGAAGGGATTCGGTGTCCACTGAAGTTTAGGACCATGGAGGTCTGCCCAAAATGGTTTAAGCCCTGCCCAAAGATTTACTCAGAGCTAACATAGCAAATGGTTCCACTGAGACCACGACAGTACTTTAAAAAATATGCAAAGTAATTCACTTTAATGACTATTTGATTGTGAAATCCTTTGTTAACAAAAAAGGCAAACTCACACATGTTCTTTGAAGACAGCTACATTATTTTTTAAATAAAAGGATTTCCAAACTGTGCTCCCCACCATATGTGAAATAAATTCCCGTCATAAAGATATAGTGTCTAATCCTACAGTTTCTTTCTTATGAATGTTGTCCTCACTGTCCACTAGTGATTTTCCACGACGGGTCCAACCTGTAAAATGCATTTTTATAACATGGAGTTTGAGACAGATTTTATCCTAGGCATGAATAAACTGTTACCCTTTACAAGTCTTCTCGACCTGTTGCACCTGTGGAGTGACATTCCGAACCTTTCCCACATCCCTTTTTCAAGAAGGTAGATGAAATTTGTGTGAAAGCTTCTGTAACCTTTAATTCACTGAATTAGGGATTTCCCAATTAAAGAAGAAAGCGGTTCAAGGAAAAGTGACATGTGAGTATTTACTTTCTGTTTAAAGACTTTTTTTTGATTAAAAGATATTGGACCAGATAACACCCCAACATCAGTTTTTGCGGTGCTGGCGAGGGCAGGGTTTCTGCTGTTGCTAGGATATGCCGCCCTATCACAGCAATCTTGACAGTGAAAATTGGTGCCTTAATTTCCCAGCGGTCCACGCTACTCCTGACTTAGGCCTCACTCTGGTTAATCACGCTGTCATTCTCACTGCAGATTGCCTTCTGACATCTTCATCTGCAGACACATTCCACAGCCAAGTTTGGCGGCGGCAAGTCAATTCAGTGTTCCACCGGCGGTCAAGACTGCACCCGAGGTTGAGTTTCTCGTGAAAGAGCTTCACTGAGGGTGAGGAATACAGGAATTGAAGGCTTATTTTCCTTGGCAGAGCAGGCTGGGGCCACACCTGAGCAAAACGCGATAGGAGCGGTGATCCCGCTGGCCCCCGGTACCGCAGCCTCGGGAGCCGTTTACACGGCACCAGGAGCCAGAACCCAGAGGCTTCCCTTGCTCGGGCCGGTTTGAATAACACGCCGGGGAAGAGCTGCTTCGGGTTTACACTGAGAACCGGAGTGCGCGTCACACTCCGTACTGTTCTGTCTCACATGACAGATCCTGCTGAAGACAAAGTTTTAGACAGTTTAGAGAGCTTTTTATTCTGAAAATTAATTTCTCAGATTTTGCTGTGATGTCTGTTGCGCTGTTCACAATGTGTAATAGATTGCTCACAATGTGTGATCCATGGGGATAATGGGTTATCTGTATTAACTCCCTCTCAAAGTTGCAATTCATGCCCTCAGCTACCTGCACATCTGCTCCCTATAAAGCAGCTCCACAGCGTAGTAAGATGTAACATACACCCCGAGTATACCCTGTGAAGACAGGGGTGCTGCCAAATGCTGCTTAAGAAGCCTTTTTGAGGAAGAGTGACAGGTGTCTCAGGCTTCGCCTGGAGAGCGGCATTAAACCCTGTGAGCTCCAGACAAGGCGAGTCCCAGCAGGCTGGAGAGGGATCTGTCTGAAGAGGCACTGACCTCCACGATGTGCGAGGTAAGACATTCATTCAGGTCGAAATTAAAATAGAGATGGCACTCTGTACACAATTATATCCAAACTACAGGCTTTTTTTTTCCCAAACACATTATTGCTTCCACTGCTGTATAAGTCTAATGTGGCCACAAGCTACATTAGATCCCAATTTCCACCAGAGAATTCATGAAGATGTCAAAGTTATGTCAGTAGAGAAATGCAACAAAACACTGTGCTGTTTTGCTCTAGGTAGGAATGAACAGGAAGCATTTTAGTATTTTGAATAATTTATTGATGCTTTTGAAAGGCAGATGTGCTCTCATTAACACTGCCTCTCCGCTAACTTCTGCCCTTGCTACCAGGATTCCTTGGTGCCACTCACCTATTGTTCTCCCCACACTTACGACAGCAGCCCACTTCAGGAAGCTGTGCAGAAACCGTGCAGCCAGCCCTGCCCACAGCTTCTCAACTATCGCTATTATTTTATTGGAGAAGAGCAGACAGATCATCTGCTCTCAGCACCTTCCTTGGTACCCGGCAGGTCTCAGCTCTGAAGGCAGCAGTTAAACCAATGGGGAAAAGAGTCCTTATTTCCAGAGAAGCCAACGAACCAGACTCTGCGACTCCTGCCTACAAAGGCCAATAGTTCCACCAAGGGCATCTAAATTTAAACCAGTCTTCTGGTTTAAATTTCAAACTTCTCAACATAACCCAGTATAAGAGCCTGGAGTTTCTAGAAGGCAAGATAGCCCAAAATGGATCTGGCCAATGTAGCAATTAAGTGGAAATACACATAGCAGCATCTGTTGAAAGTGGGGCTAAATAAGCGATTGAAGTTATTCGGAATATGTAAATAAAACCCAGAATGAAACACAAATCTCAATACAAAGATACTACTTTGCAAATACACAAAATGGCAAATAAAAGGCACATACTTTTAACACAGCAGAGAGATCGTCTTGGACAAAGAGTTCCCAGTTCATACCATTACTAGTAAGATGACATGCGAATTGTAAACACAGCCCTCCTCTTTTCAGCAAGGCCAAAGCCAGCATGTTCCCTCATATGAAATAATTACACACCCCATCTATGTAGCAGCGACACACATGTACCAGACTCTGAAACCCAGTGATAAATTGCACTTCCCCAGCACCTCTGACCGCTCACCTGCACTCTGCCCGCTAATCCATCTCCGCCAGGGCTACCTCGGACCTTCCAAACCCATCAGCTGCCTGCAGACAACCATCATTTTTTCCAGATAATGACCTGCTAGAAAAAGTGTTTTCTTCCTTCCTACAAATGAGGAATTTGCCCCCAAAATGTATTGGTCTGCAGTTCAGGGCGCTCCTCAAGTACAAGTTTAAAGTCCAATATCTCAGAACACTTGAGGGCTAGAAATTAGAACTTTTATATAAGTGGGGAACAACTACAAACTCACCCCCTAATTATTCACTATAGGCTTTACCAGATGTAAAGGTTCTTATTTCAGTCCTGATAGATAAGACATGGGATTCCCACGTTGTGGTGTTGTGAGGCACAGAGACTCTCAGCTCACACGTCTGCCTCGCAACGCCTGTAAAACCAGCTTCACAGAACGGAGGGAGGTTGGTACAGAGGAAGAGAAGAGAAGGATGCACTCATACAGGATCCTTACAAAGCGCAGAATACATCGACTGCTACGTGGTTATATGTGTTACCAGGTACAGGTGAAGTCCATGCAGCCCATCACACCCTTGGATATATTGTTTTCTACCATGGCATAATTAAAATAGCAGGAGACACGGCCAACATTTCCAGCAGCGGGGTGCACGTACAGAGAGCTACTGAAATCAAGGCAGACGCCTCTCATTGTGAATTTGGGCTGAGGAGCACGTTCCTCCACCGCACAGAAATAACATCCAGCCAGAACACCGGTGGGACCACCGCCTCCCTTCCAGCTCCGCTAACGCGCTGTGATGGACGGACACGAGGCACCGTAAGGGACAAACGGCCGTTACGTGCTCCCGAGCTCACACGCGCTCCTACGCAAAGCTCGCGTCCATCTCGTTTCCCTGATCTCCGACTGGCAAGTCGGCACGATTCAGTAAACTGCGAGATCTCGGGAAGAAACAGACCTTCCCACGCAGTGCTGCCCGCAGGTTACTTGTCCTCCTTCGCTACTGCGCTACTGATTGCTGTCTCTCCTTTACAGGGAGCAGAGCACTGGGACATGCACAGGGTTGGGGACAGTCCCATCGGCGCGGGCTGGCACCACCGGGACATGCACAGGGCCGGGGACGGTCCCATCGGCGCGGGCTGGCACCACCGGGACACGCACAGGGCCGGGGACGGTCCCATTGGCGCGGGCTGGCACCACCGGGACATGCACAGGGCCGGGGACGGTCCCATCGGCGCGGGCTGGCGCCACCGGGACACGCACGGGGACAGTCCCATTGGCGCGGGCTGGCGCCACCGGGACACGCACGGGGACGGTCCCTCCGCGCGGGCTGGCGCCACCGGGACATGCACGGGGACAGTCCCATTGGCGCGGGCTGGCGCCACCGGGACACGCACGGGGACGGTCCCTCCGCACGGGCTGGCGCCACCGGGACACGCACGGGGACGGTCCCTCCGCACGGGCTGGCACCACGGGGACACGCACGGGGACGGTCCCTCTGCACGGGCTGGCGCCACCGGGACACGCACGGGGACGGTCCCTCCGCACGGGCTGGCGCCACCGGGACACGCACGGGGACGGTCCCTCTGCACGGGCTGGCACCACGGGGACACGCACGGGGACGGTCCCTCCGCGCGGGCTGGCGCCACCGGGACACGCACGGGGACAGTCCCATTGGCGCGGGCTGGCACCACGGGGACACGCACGGGGCCGGTCCCTCCGCACGGGCTGGCCCCACGGACACGCACGGGGACGGTCCCTCCGCACGGGCTGGCCCCACGGGGACACGCACGGGGCCGGTCCCTCCGCACGGGCTGGCCCCACGGACACGCACGGGGCCGGTCCCTCCGCACGGGCTGGCCCCACGGACACGCACGGGGCCGGTCCCTCCGCGCGGGCTGGCCCCACGGGGACACGCACGGGGCCGGTCCCTCCGCACGGGCTGGCCCCACGGGCAGCAGCTGCACCAGCACCTCACGCACTTGTGCCTCCTCGGAGCATCTCTGAGAAAACTCGTTTACCTGTATGTAAACTGAACTATACCGTCACCTGTCTCTGTGAAAACAAACTCCCCTTCAGTTCAGGGAGAGTTGCCTTTCCATAGGATACACTTTTCCATAAGACACTGCACACAGACCTTGTTTTATTTGTCTCGTAAGCAGTGAGAAGTTAGAGCTGGGATTCACACCTTGGGATCAAAGGAGCACAGGTATTTGAAACCTGATTCTTAGACTGTTAAAATGTTTGCTCTGGGACAAGCTCCATATGTTTTACCGCTTTCCTCTCACAAGTTACATTCTGTAATAAAATCTTTATGTTCTTAAGCTTTCTGAAAGTCATAAATTTACCAGAAAACACTGTTTTAAAAGAATATGATGAACTTAGGATGACATGGATTGACTCCCAACAGCCTTTCCCGGACCTCCATGTGACAGCAGCATTAGGCTTAGTCGTAGGGACAAAGATATGTTTAGGTTCTGAAAAAATCAGTACGTTCCCATTGGTGACAGACCTTAAACCAAACAGAAGGGTAAGAACTCAGGGACAAAGAAACATTTGTTTTGTTAATTGTTTAAACAAAAAATGCTTATAATTACCTAGGTTTTAATGGTTTTCTAAAGGAAACAGAACGGTTCTTAGCTAACACTTTGCTTTGTTAGAAGTGGAGAGGGTTGTAAATGCACTGTACCATTACCCCTGCCTCCCTTCGCATGTTGTGATTATGTGTTCAGTAAATAGCATCCCGACTAAAAAGACCTTGTTGTGAAATCAAGCAACATTAACTCATTAAGTCAATAATTCATGGATTCTTTTATCTAAAGTGGCAACATCACACCATCAATTCACAAAACAGCCACTTCTCTGAAGTGCGTGTGATGATAATAATGGATTTTCTAACAATACGCTCTCAGAGCAAGGTCACTGCGCACAGATGCAGTGGACGCCGAGATCTGACCTAGGTCAGCAAAACAAGGTTTATTATTGAACCTAATTATGAACTATCAAGATAATGGCCTAGACTAAACTGTTTCCTAGGGGATTATTTAGAAACTAGTCAGCCATTTTAGGTTCAAATCTACTGTACGGCGCTACCTTCAAAAGCAGAGCAATTGCTGCTGGTACACGCCGTATGTGCCGGGTATGGTACATACACACACACTGCACATTCATTTTTCAGTATCCCCAGAGCTGCCAAGATACCCACACGTGCACAGCACACACCAAATGAAAACGAACGGCGGTTCTGATGGGGTCGGTGCAGCCCAGTGGAGGCACAAAGGAAAGGAGGCGCACAGCGGCACGGACACCCGCCACGGGTAACAGCCAAGCCCTGCGCTCGGCTTGCGGCTGGACACCGAAAACATCTTAATGCAACGATGTTTTAATACAGCCTGATCACAATACAACGCTAATAAAAGAAGGAAAACCTATTTGGGATACCATTGGCTGCTTTCAGCCCAGCGACAGTAAAACTCATCATGTTTATCATATATCTCAAATTCACTCTTTAAGAGAGCTCATGTAGAAGTACTTCGTGCTTCCCACATTTCCCTGATTAGTTAAAATCAATGCGTGTGATCAAAGCTGCGTGCTGCTGGTTCTGTTCAGCTGAGAGCTTTTCCTGCTCCTAGAAGAGAAAGCATTTCAGCTGAGTTCATCTCTCCAGCCTGAAAAGTCATTAAAACCTTCCTTCCCTGTGTGTCTCACACCGTAATTCTCCCAGGTATAGAGAACTGACTCATTATTATTTTATATTTCAGCTCATGTAATTAGAGCCAAGTTTCAGAAAGGAATAGTTCCTTGAGATCGGACTGCTGCTTGTGTTAGAAGTGAAGCCAACCTCTGAGTATTCCTGGCAGGGGAAGATTGATTCCCTGTATGATTCCCTCAATTATTTAAAATGATCTTGTTTTTATTTAAGGTTTTGATTCATATGATAATTAGAGACCTATTTTAGAGATGTTTGTTTTCCTAAGATCAGAGTTGTGTTGCCGTGATAGACGTCCATCCCGGCGAAGCAGCCCCCCTGTATGGAGTAGCACGGTGTGACTGCCCCTTGCCCGGGGCCCCGGGAACACGCCGGGGAGGGGGGCGCTCGCCCTTCACCGCGCGGCCTGCGAACCGCGAGAGCCGGGGCTCCCACAGGGGCTGGGATTTGAAAGCAACCCTTCAAACCACCCTTGGAAAGGTTCACAAGCTCCAGCGCTAATACAGCGGGGCAATTTGCAGGAAACTTTGCGCTCCTCCACTCCGTGCTGACAAGACTGAAGGTGCACAAACTCAAGCCAAAAGAAGCCATAGGGAAAAGGAGTTTTTCACAAAAACCAAGATAAAAGAATGGCTTTGTCATGCATTGATGGAGGGAGTCTCTAGAAATAAATGTAAGAGTGAAGAAGGGGAGAAAAAGCCCATCAGTTGCAGGGGAGTGGTGAAAAAGCTGCCTTTCAGACATAGAGCTTTCTCCATTTCATGTCCTGAATTAGCCAGGCTGTGTTTATTCTGTATTACACAGACTTCTATAGCAAGGCTTCTGATCTTCTGTATAACCCTTTAACGAAGTCAGAGTTCACCCAACACTGACAGGTTTGGGGCTCAGGTCTGTCTAGGCCTCCAACCTACAAGACCCTTTTTGCGCATGCTGTACGTTCACAGCTCTCGTGGACCTTATGCAGCAGGGAGCGCAGATGATGTCCATGGAGATATTTAACATGATTTTAGACATCTAGTGGTAGGCAAATGCGACGTGAAAGCGAAGCTCCTCCGCAGCTCACCCTCTGGAGCACTCCTGCTAGCAGTCCTGCCCCCGGCGCTTGGGCTGCGCCCCTGGGCTCCCACGAGCCGCCCCGCGGCTGCGCAGCAACGCAGAGCTGGAGCTGACAGCTGCGAGCTGGGGCGGCACAGCGGGGAGCCGGCAGCGCCGGGTAAGGCTCTGGGCCACAGCAAATCTTTGGCTTCTATAGGGAACGGGATATCCAGGTTCTGCACCCTCGCTCCTGCACACCACCCTGATACCTCACTTGTGCTATGAGACCAGGCATGGCAGCCGCTCCGGCACAGCGGCTCCATTCCAGCGCCCTGCGCTCCGCTTCCCCGCCACGGGCTGCAGGAACAGGCTCCAGCCAGGACACCACGGAAATCACCAAGAACCCTCTCATTCCTTTCACTGGATACAGCAAGCGCTTGTGCAGCAACGTGAACACACCGGGTTTGGAAGGCACACGCGTTACTGCATTGTTCATTAACATCTCCGGAATCTTCCTACAGAAAGCTTTTATAACTGAGACAACTCCAAAAAGCATTAGGTGCAGTAAATTCCTAAGACACAAATGACAGCGGGCAGTGTTGAACAGTCTTGTGTAACTTCCAAGCATTTTAGTCAAGCTGATTTTCTCTTTTTTGTGTGTGCACGCACTGATGTGGTTTTTCATACAGCTCTGGTAAGTAGAAATAGCCTTTTCCATAACCTCATGATATGTATGTGCTGAATCAGGCCAACACATTGCTCCATACATAAGTGCAAGCAACAAAATCAATTGTCTGGAGCATTATCTGATGTAGTCGGCCACTGGAAGGCACTTTACATTCTGTTTATGCCCATTCCTGCGCGCTGTTTGAAAATAAAGCATCTCAAAATGGTGTTCGCTTTTCACCGCAATTCTGCTACACTTCTAGATTCCAGATAAGGAAGGAAACGTAGAATAGACATCATTACAAAATTTTAAGAGGCAAAATACTTTAAAACATTAAAACCTAAGTGTTATTTAATTGTATTTCAAGAAATACAAAATCCCTCTTCTCCTAGATTATCTTGATTTCAACATTAAAAACAGAGGTAAGACGGAAAGCCATCAGGCCAGTTCTTCAATAACAGCAAAGAGAAACTGCCTGATAGACAGGATTATACCTCCAGCATTACGTTCTTCCCGCCTTCCTTCAGTCCTCGGTTGTTCCCCAGTTTCTGGCTGAAGTCAAGTCTCTTTATCTGGTTGCAACTGTAGATGAGTATCAGAGTAGTGGAGTTACTAACTACAATAAGAGGATACACCGCGTTTGTGCTAATAAGCACTTCTTTTTAAATGCTAAGAGCAATTAGTCCTTTTGTGTCAAGTATCGATTATGCAGACTGATAGACAAACCCCCCACAGCCCCATTCTTCTTTCTTCTGGCTGTCTGAAGAGCAGAAGCGGCTCAGAGCGGCCGTAAGGCAGCGCGACGGGCCGGCCCGGAAACGCAGTCGGGGCGGCCGCGGCAGAGCAGCGCCGGCGGCTGCCCCTGGAAATGCAGCGCAGTGCAGTGCGGCAGAGCAGTGCTGGCAGCTGCCCCTGGAAATGCAGCGCAGTGCAGTGCGGCAGAGCAGCGCCGGCGGCTGCCCCTGGAAATGCAGCGCAGTGCAGTGCGGCAGAGCAGAGCCGGCGGCTGCCCCTGGAAATGCAGCGCAGTGCAGTGCGGCAGAGCAGAGCCGGCGGCTGCCCCTGGAAATGCAGCACAGTGCAGTGCGGCAGAGCAGCGCCGGCGGCTGCCCCTGGAAATGCAGCGCAGTGCAGTGCGGCAGAGCAGAGCCGGCGGCTGCCCCTGGAAATGCAGCCGGGGCGGCCGCGGCAGAGCAGCGCTGGCGGCTCCCCCAGAAACGCAGCCGGGGCGGCCGCGGCAGAGCAGCGCTGGCGGCTGCCCCTGGAAATGCAGTGCAGTGCAGTGCGGCAGAGCAGCGCTGGCGGCTGCCCCTGGAAATGCAGCGCAGTGCAGTGCGGCAGAGCAGCGCTGGCGGCTGCCCCTGGAAATGCAGCGCAGTGCAGTGCGGCAGAGCAGCGCCGGCGGCTGCCCCTGGAAATGCAGCGCAGTGCAGTGCGGCAGAGCAGCGCCGGCGGCTGCCCCTGGAAATGCAGCGCAGTGCAGTGCGGCAGAGCAGCGCCGGCGGCTGCCCCTGGAAATGCAGCGCAGTGCAGTGCGGCAGAGCAGCGCCGGCGGCTGCCCCTGGAAATGCAGCGCAGTGCAGTGCGGCAGAGCAGCGCTGGCGGCTGCCCCTGGAAATGCAGCGCAGTGCAGTGCGGCAGAGCAGCGCCGGCGGCTGCCCCTGGAAATGCAGCGCAGTGCAGTGCGGCAGAGCAGCGCCGGCGGCTGCCCCTGGAAATGCAGCGCAGTGCAGTGCGGCAGAGCAGCGCCGGCAGCTGCCCCTGGAAATGCAGCGCAGTGCAGTGCGGCAGAGCAGCGCTGGCGGCTGCCCCTGGAAATGCAGCGCAGTGCAGTGCGGCAGAGCAGCGCCGGCGGCTGCCCCTGGAAATGCAGCGCAGTGCAGCGCGGCAGAGCAGCGCTGGCGGCTGCCCCTGGAAATGCAGCGCAGTGCAGTGCGGCAGAGCAGCGCCGGCGGCTGCCCCTGGAAATGCAGCGCAGTGCAGTGCGGCAGAGCAGCGCCGGCGGCTGCCCCTGGAAATGCAGCGCAGTGCAGTGCGGCAGAGCAGCGCCGGCGGCTGCCCCTGGAAATGCAGCGCTGGCGGCCGGGCCACCGCGACACAAGCGCTCCCGACGCGGTGCTTCAGCAGCGTTCTGTGAAAATACCCACTGCCAACATCAGCTTTCTAGACCAAGCATGAAGAGGATTCTTTCATGAAGTTTTAATATCAATAATGTCAGGTGTTTCTAGTTAAATCTGTTTTTGAAATCGACTTTTTGCAGTTATTCTACATGCATTCGATTTAAAATTTTCTTTCTACATAATAAACACGGCTCAAAGTTCGTGCATTTAGAATCATATTCTGACTGAATTATGCAGCTCTGCCAAGACAGAATCCTCAACCGCCACAATCCAGGGCCAGCTGCGTGCGTTGGACACTGCATGTCCAACTGCTTGGTTTATTTAAATAGCATGCAGCTTCAATAACGTGACTTCACAGTCTTTTATAAACAAGTTTAAGTAATAAATAACCGGTATATTGCAACAGCACAAACACATGTTCTTTCAAGAGTGTAACAACACTCTTGTACCTTTATGGAAATTTAATCCTTCAAGGCAGCATTCGGCTCCCGTGACCCCTGCAGACGGCTCAACCGTCCCCGCGTGCTCTGCGCATTCGAGCCGGATACACGGACACAGTGAAAGAGAACTACCCGGCGTCAGAGTCACCTCATTTCACTGGCGGCAACAACGGACACTCGAGAGGTACGGGAGGTGTTTATTGTGTTGGCTCCAAGTATCTAACAGTCCTATGATCATTCCTTTAGGCACGTTTTCATCGAAATATGGGAATCCTTCAAAGCCCAGAGCAAGAGAAAGGGGGAACTCAGTAATTCCACATTTCCAGTGATGTGTCAAGGATTTGTTTTCAAGACAGAAATATAATGTTTTCATATGGAGATTAAAATAAAATCATAACCTTCTACAATTTCAAGTCCAAAGCAGCAAGGCGCTCAGCTCTGCATGCGACTGGAGCTGCTCCTGCTCAGGTTTTATATTGCTGCACTGCTGCTTCACACAAGTGACTGAAGTTATTTCATGAGCTCATTGATCTCTATGAATTCATTAAACACTCCGGACCTTATTAAAACAGCATGCTTGAAAGACAAGCATGGCGAGTGCCACGAGGAGATGTTGCTGTAATAAGGGAGGATGTAACAGGCCTTCATGCACAGTGCTCGAGAGCCAGAACATTTTCAAAGGGAATAACATAAGTAAGTGCCTTATAAGGAAGGTGGATCCTATACATATTGCAGTTTGAAGATTTCTTGATACAGCACATTAAATCCATACAAGGATTCTATATTCAGACATACACATGAACATACCAGCCTGTATCATATTCACGCTTTGAAGAGAATACGCAATTTGCCAAGACACTGTTATTACTATTTTTCCCTCCACAAAGACGTATACAGAGTACGAACATGGTATACACCAAGACTGAGCGGAGCATCAAGTTCCTGTGAATGTATTAAAAAAGTGTACAAACTGCTCATAATTTAGCTGTCGGGGGTAGCAGTTTGATCCCCTGCTGCTGGACCTGCTCAGGACCCCTGCTCAGGACCCTCTGCTCAGACCTGCTCAGGACCCCTGCTCAGGACCCTCTGCTCAGGACCCTCTGCTCTAGATACAGTCTGGGTGCAGAGTCCTCGAGTGCTCTTGCCCGCGTCAGGGGCCACATCGCGAGCACTCACACAAAGGAACGACAAGTACAAGACATAAACCTCTCTTCAGCCGATGGATAACTGCCTTCAAGGTTATGGCTATGTGACACATGCAAAAGCATTGCAGTGTATTTTGGTAAGTGCCTATTAGCACATACATTTATGAAGTTCAAATGTTTAGTATCAGGTTATTAATATATGCAGTTAAAACCCAAGTAACGTATTTCTGTGAATCTACCTTATCTGATTAATGCTTTTCCTTTTGCTAGCATTTCTTCGGCTTGAAAATACCTTCCCCGTTGTTTTCCTTTCCATGAGCACTGTTGATCCCATTACTGAAATCTCCACTCAACCATTAGGTTACTTTTCTAAGTGCATGCATCACTTTTGAAAGCTGTTGAACTTCCAGATTTATGACACTGAAAATCTAAGCCATTGATCCACCGTGCAAATACATTATGGAGAAGGCTCGCAGAATACAGCAGCTCCTCTACTGGAGAGTATTTCAACATGCTCAGCCCTGACCTGGGGCTCATCTCCAGAAGGGAGAAAAGTCTTGAGTCATTGAACTTCTCAGTCAGAACTAGAAAACGCACTAATACTATACATTGCTGGGGCAACGCTGACACTCCTGAAAGCACGGCACGCTCTGCCCATCAGCGCTCTGCTTTACGTCTGTGATCTGTGGACGAGAAGGTCTGCACCTCTTCCAGGCTTCACACAACTAGCAGCCTACGCATCATTTAAATGACTGAAATGCCACGCGAGTCTGTTGCTTAAGAGTCCTGAACTTCAGAATAAGGGCATCTATGAAATGTATTTAAAAAAAAAATCTAAAAACCCAACCTCTGTAAAAAGATGTGCTGCACAGAGTCAGCAGCTTGAGCAGGCTGCTCAAAACACACAAAACTGATTGCAGATCAAACATTTTAAACGGGATTTAACACAAATTTATTGGCAGTGAATTCTTGTATTATATTCGTGTCCTAACTGTTGGAAGGTGGCCAGAAAGAGGCAAGATATGACATTTAAATTAAATTTGCTACTTGAAAGAGATGTGTGCAAGTATTTAGAAAGAAATATGCATCTGTTATTTAATATTAGATAGGTGCACACTAACTATTTCCTGTAAACTCCACAATTACAATGAATAACCACTGTTGTGGGAAACAAATGTACAGCCAGCAATAGATCGTTCTTTGATGGGAGGTGTTTTTGCTTGTGAACTTTCTTAAAATACCTGGAATTACGTCTCCCCCACCCACTTCATTGACTGCAAGTGTTCCCTCTTGCTTTATGCCATTGGTTTACTGAAGAAAAATAGCAGTTTCTGTATAATGTAATTTAGGATAAATTAGAAACTTTGAAATATGCTTTTCTGTTGTGCAAATCATCTTAATCAAGGACCGCCACTAATACATTGACAATAATAGTGTCTGCAATGTTTTCCTGGAATGAAAGGGAAAAATTCTCATTTTGATAACGTATCATGTGACAAGAAATACGTAATAGCAGTGCCATTCGTGAGCACTGCGGCTGCGCAGCGGCTCCCGGAGCACGTCCCGCACGCGCCTCGGGTCCCGCAGGCCCCAGAGGCTGCGAAGGGGCGCTCCGGAGCCGCCGGGAAGCGCCGGGGCCCCCTCTGTCCTGCCCGCACCCCAGAGCCCTGAGCACCCCCCAGCTCCAGGCCCATGTTCTCAGAGCCCTCGTGCAGCTGCTCGGACGGGTACAGTTATAGAAGCTTCTGCTCCAGAAGAGGCCTGAGTAACCCTCCAGCAAAGGACAGTTAAGCTCCATCTCCAGAGCTACTTTTTCTCCTGAAGAATTAATTAACTTAAAACATTGCTCCTGCAGCCAAAACTTGATACACTGATGCAGAAAGATTAACGTAGCTGAGTATCACAGAGATGAAGAATTTCCCTCTAATTAAAACTTTCTGGCAAGATAACTGAATTGCCCTCATATTAAAGATTAATGCTTTTGATAGTTTTGATGGCTCAGTGTTCCCTGTAAATCATAACAGAGAGATGCTTAAAGAATTGATTCAAGCTCATTAATTGCAAAAATAAATAAATATCACACCATCTACAGCAACTATAAAAAGCAGAATACTAATCATGGCTAAGTTAATTTTTAATTCTGTTTGCTCGGCACTGCATCAGCGCAGTAACAAAGCCTGGCTGCCCGCAGGCTGCAGCTCGCAGCTCCCCTGCGCGTCCAACGCCCGTGACCCGCGTGGCACCGCGGGAACGCCGCACTTACAGGAACCAGCCTCCTCCTGTCCCGGCAGCTCCCAGACCCCGTCCCCCCGGCACCGCCAGCGGCTCCTGGACACGCAGCGGCCAGGCTGAGCCCCCGCTGCTCACTCCTCGCCCTGTTTGTCTTGTATTTATGGACTCTCTGCCATTAACAACAAAAGCAGCCCCCCGCTCCAGATAAACGCCTCTTCATTTGAATGTGAGCAACGTATTGTTTTTCAACATTAACTCAGAAGTTGTTAGTTTTACATACTGCTCTGCCACAAGCCTCATGTTAGAAGTGCCTGAGTTTGTGTTGAGGTTTTGACGTTCCCCTTGAACTCCAAGGGACTGTTGACTGGAAAACATCACACACCTTCAAGATTCTTCATTTGTTTTTCTTCAAGAAATGACAAAATGGCTGAAGGTCTGCGCATAGTAAAACTCAACATACAACTTGTTTAAAATACTATATGGGTCCGTCCTTATTTCCTGCCTTTGGCCATAGTTTAGGAAAGGATGTGGAGGTACCGTGTACCCGGGCGCGTCTCTGGCGCAGCCATTCAGCCACCTTTCCAACAAGCAGGCGGCAGCTCCGCCGCCCCGAGGCGGGAGGCACAGAGCTGCCCGCCCCCCCGCGACCGCGCTGCCCGGCCGCCCCCGCCACCGAGATTGCACTGCGACTGCAAACATACCAGACAACACCAACATTTAAAGTCTGCTCATGGGAAACTTACAGAAGCAAAGCCAGAAATAAACGCAGCCCATATTTCATCATGCAAACACTGCCAGGAGATTATTTTTTCAACCTGCTTCAGGTTCATCTTAGTATTAATTTAGTTTCCTATTCCAGTGTGCTATATGCTTGCAATCTTCGGTTAGCAAGCATTAGAGGTAGAATAGAGCAAAACTGCATTTTGTATGCTAACAAGCAGCACAGGAGGCATCGCAAGGGTCATTTTCTCCTGCAGGACTTGCAGAAGCGACGGTCGCTTGCGTGCGCCAAGTCAAGTTCTGATTCTGTGACTCATAAGGAAACTGAAGTTGATGGCATGTACAAGAACTACCCCATTAGTTTTACTTCCAGCAAGTTTTACTAGCTTTTGTTACTGTTTCTCCAGTTAAATCCACATGAAATATCTGATTTGTCTGAAGAACTATTTTATTTTACGACTAATCAGTAATACAGAAGACAAAGCACTGTTGGAGACGTGTCTCTGGTCTCTTAACAGACCTGGGGGCCTGAGATGAAGGGAACCAATGACAGTCTTCAGAGTTGAACCGGGAACTGGCACAGCTATTTACTTCTACCAGTATTCAACACTTCATGCTCACAACCATTTCCACATCAGCTACTGACGCAAACTCGAGTTTGAAGGCTGTCAGTATTTAATTGCAGAAGGAACAATAACCTGTTGCCTGATCCAATGGAGGTGACGTTTACCTGTTCACTAGGGCGCATGAATTTGGTGTTTGAAGGAGCAAGTGCCTACTGCACTAATTCAGTGGTTGCTTTGCAGTAAACCTGCAGACACAGGTCTGGACACCCCGGTGCGGGAAAGAGAAAATCAAAACGGGTTAAATGGCAAAGGCTGAGAACAGGGAATAACGCAAGTACCCATGTCATTGTGAAGCCATGGTCCCTAAAGCCTGGGCTATTAATATAATGCTGGCTCTGCAAATGGCTCAAGGTCTTAAATATACAAATATGTAGCACAAAATATATATATTACATATAAATATAAAGCACCAAAAATTGCTTTAACATTCCAGAAAGAGAGACTCCAAATAGCTGGGACTGAATGTTTTCTTATGTTTTGTTTCAAATACATACGAGATTCAACAAAGCCAACACTGATAACAAAAAAACCCCAACCCTATCTCGTTTTCCTTTTGCTTATTATAAATTTCAATTCTTGCTTTCAAATACAGGCATCCCCCGGCACTCCAAAGCTACTGCAGCAACAGGCTACATCATGTCAGTGTAAGAGAGCTAAAGCAGCTCAAAGAACCCAGAGTCCTGCCTCCTCTCTGAAGCCCCCGAGTCCCCCCTTCAGCCTCCCCATGTGCAGCGGGGGCTGCGCCGCACTGGCCATGACCGCGGGGGCTGCGCCGCATGGGCCACGACCGCCGCACGGGCCACGACCGCGGGGGCCGCGCCGCACGGGCCGCGGGGGCTGCGCCGCATGGGCCACGACCGCCGCACGGGCCACGACCGCGGGGGGCCGCGCCGCACGGGCCGCGACCGCGGGGGGCCGCGCCGCACCAGCCCCGCCGCGGGCTCCACCTCGCCCGGCAGCTCTCAGTGGAGCAAGAACCTCACCACGTACTGCACAGCCTGAGACTGCATGCTCCCCCTTCCAGACGTGACCATACCACCAGCACAGAGCACACCTGAGAGCGCATTCAAAGGCAATGGAGTAGCTCCTACTGAAGTCACTGGCCTTTGAAATCAATTTCTCTACATTGATTTCAAATGGACCTGAAAAAGACTTGCGTGTGCTTATAAAGTTGGAAAAAAATACTGAGGAAAAAAATACTGCATTTCCCCTTTTTATGAAAAATAAGCTCAACAAAATGAAAACCTGCATCATTTTTGCAGCCAATAGCTCAGACAGGATAGTATTGGCAGTGACTTACATGAAATTGAGGTCAATAACAGAATTTCAGGCATCTAAGCATGTTTATGTCCCAAACAAAGAAGAAGTAGACAAGAACTTCACTGTTCATCTTTTCATGGGCATGTTCTGAATCTGAACCGATTGCAAGAGCTGCAGTTGTGCCCGTGAAGCGAGGCAGCTGGAGCACAAGGCGGAAGGGCCGTGCGGCTCTCCTTGTGCCGCGCTGTCCTGGAGACGCGGCGCGCACACGCAGCACCCCCGGCAGCACGGAGGGCACCGCACCCAACAACGCACGCCTCCGCCCTGCTCACAGGGTATTCTTAAGCAATACAGCCCTACAGAACTATTAATTGGGCTGGTCCTTCCCGGGTTCAGACACCTGTTTTCTAGACGTTGCCTCTTTACAATGGGGTATCTTTACCTGAAGCTTCCCAGTTTAAAACGGTACTATGTAATCACCCAGCTCGCTGATTGAGAGGCGTTTGTCACTGTCAAGGAAGATGATAAAAACACACGGAGTCATACCTCGGAAAATGAAGACAGCAGAAGTATCTCATCTGTCTTACAATAATGTGATCATTACAGAGGCAAGGAGTAGAGAGCTCTCTGGAGAAGTGAACCAGGCCCCTTAGCAAAGAGGCACTTTTCTCAACACCCCAGAACACACAGAAAAGCACAGTTTCCATTTGAACAAAGTGGAACAATTAAAGCATCTCCAATGTCTTTATAATTCACATTTAGGACATTGAACCAAAGAATCTTTCCAAAGTGTTCTCGGTTGTAGGACCAGCACCGATCACTGAGCAGACTCGCATAGCCAGTACCCCCGAATCACAGACAACCATCCCCAAGAAAGTGGTTTAGCACATTAAAACTGAAAAAAACCCAAAAATCAGAAAAGTGAGCATTGCTGCCTTTTACAGAAATATTATGGAATGGTAAAGACTCAAGTGAAGCCAATATAGTGTGCTGGCGATCTGTGTTCTTTTAACAAATAGGCTATTCAGTCTAAGAATAAACCCCAGAAAAGATATTATTCTGGGACAGAGGATTATTGTTGTTTTATCTTTACTTCTTTCTAGCCAGAGACAATTCATCTAGAGGCAGAACTAAAGCAGTGAGGAAAGGTGTCTGTATGTGAAGCAGAGAGCTGAGCGGGGCAAACGGCGGCTCTCCCAAGAGAAGGGAGCTCTCCAGCCGCAGAGCGGACTACGGACCCAGCAGCACAGCAAGGCCGTCTTGGTACGGCCATTCTGACATTCGCCGTGTCTCAGTTCATCTGAACTAAATACACCAGAAAACAGCATGTTCTGGGCTTCCAGACTGCAAAGAACCATTCCTTCCGCACACAGCTGTGCAAATTAACCACTTCTGCTGGTAAAGCACTAACAAGACCTTTGGTATTATTCACATGACTACTGCCAAAGGTGAGTAACTGTGGCACTGGGCCATCTGCCAGCTGAGAGTTTCTGACACTTTTACCGAGTATTACTTTATTTTGCAAGTTGACCTGTAATGAGATTCTGATGGGCATAGACAGCAGCTTTTCAGCCAGCATAATTCAATGACAAAAAAATGATGGGTATGAAATTACATTTCTTTCATATCATTCTCCTGCTCCTTCTACTGCATCCCTGTAGCTTTTTCTTTTTTAAGCCCCAGATAAGGATTATATTACAACTTAGGGTAACAACGAGCAGAAAAAACGGACCATCTGAACAATAAGAGGTGCAGCTCTCAATAGCACAGGAAGATTCCGCTCCAAGGTTTCCCTGAAATGCGTTTTCCATTGCCCAGAGTGTAATACAACACGCTCAACACACCCAAAACCTCACTCGCCATCACTGCCCAGTGCACGGGGGACAGAAGCGCACACGGTCAAACTCGGGGACTTTCAGAGAGGAGCACGTGTTGCTGCTGCCCGCTGTCCCTGCTGAGTGTCTGCGACCCGCGCAGCTCAGGATCAGCGATGGCAGCTCAGCTCCGCACACGCTGTTGCTGCTGCCCACTGTCCCTGCTGAGGGTTCGTTGGGTCATGATGGGCCCCGGCGACCCGCGCAGCTCAGGATCAGCGATGGCAGCTCAGCTCCGCACACGCTGTTGCTGCTGCAGGTTCGTTGGGTCGTGACGGGCCCCGGCGACCCGCGCAGCTCAGGATCAGCGATGGCAGCTCAGCTCCGCACACGCTGTTGCTGCTGCGGGTTTGTTGGGTCGTGACGGGCCCCGGCGACCCGCGCAGCTCAGGATCAGCGATGGCAGCTCAGCTCCGCACGTGCTCCGTGCCAGCAGGAGCCGTCTGAACCAGCGGCCTGACACCACCATCGCGCTTGCTCTCCGAAGGCACAGCTGGCACTGTGGATGTGCGTTTTGTCGATGTGGTCTAAAACTGGAGAAGCGGATTAATTTTCAGTCCTACCGCAGTGTTAAGTAACGCAGAGGAGAAGCAGGATTATCAGCCAGAGGCCAAATTCACTTTCTTCTAGCCATCACCAAGCTCCAGAAGAAGTCAGCTTTCACATGAACTGAGGTGAAAATGCTTAGCAGGTAATTTCCAGTTCTCTTCAAAAGCCTAAAAGAATTCTTATTTGTATGCATAATTATCATTTCCAATGATCTGAAACCCACAAATTCTAACTTTTTTCTCCTGATATGAAAAGAGACGCACAATAGCCCATAACAAACAGGAGGTGACCGTGGTTCCCAAACCCGGCACAGCTCGCGGTGCGCGCTGCGCTGCTGGCGCGGGGCCGGGGAGCGATCGCCCAGGCAGCGCTCTCGCTGCTCAAAGATGAGCAGCACACGCTTCCCTCCTTAGAAACTCTATTCTAAAAAAATGCAACAGAAACACGTGCAAGAAATGAATGTAGCTGGTAAACAGAAACAGGCACGACGTTATGGAAACAAGTTTGCTCAGGTACTGTTTCCTGGAAACATGAATACAGGCAATAGGTCAGTGACAGTGTGAGCGTACCCATTCATAGGTGTGCAAACAGTAGCCACAACTGCCTGGTTGTCAGCTGGGTCATTATGAGATCTCTTGCGTCAGAGTAAATGGAGGTGTCGGAAACAACGGGGTATGACAGTGTGGCCTTTTGTAGGAGGGGAGAAACAAAAGGAAGTTTTGGGGAGGAGCTGTTTTTTTAAAGCACGGATGGTCCATCTAGGGCCCCTCGGTCATCTCAGGGCAGTGCCCGTGTTCCGTTCTTAGTCCGAAAGGAACACGTTGGGCTGGCTGGCGCTACACCTGTTCCCTCCCAGCCCTGCCAACAGCCAGCCTTGTGCTGCAAGCACCCGACCACGGAGGAACGGGCTGTCAAATAGCTGATTTCCAAGAGCTTGTGTGGCCTCATACGCGTTTAATGAACGCTGAAGCCAGACAGTTTAAGGCTGTCCCTAATTCTGCAGCTCAGGTCAAGATGAGAGGCATGTATATTGTATGTATGTATGGCTCCGCAAGCAGCCACACGTGGGGCTGTTGTTGGGGCCCTGAAGAGCACACTCAGTACCATCGTTCTCCATCGGTGTTGGACACAGTTTGTGGCACAATTTTTGTTGTCTGGGCATTTTCTACTTCCTTGTAAAACTGAATAAACAGCAGAATTTCCCTAAAACCTCATTCCCTTGAAAATGAAAGCTTTAACGCTTATCATTTTGCCTCCGAGACCGATGAGTTCTCTGACCAATTTTCATTGTCTCCAGGAAAACATGAGAATCACTCCTAAAAATTTCTCAAAGGAAAAACAGATTTCCTGACAAAGCAACTATTTTAAAATTCACCAGTTGATTCAGCAAAGTTCTTCAAAGTGTTAAATTAAAAGGTCTATGGCTTAGTTTTCTAAAAAAGCAACAACAACCCCACTACCAACACAATGCTGTAAGTGTGACTACGCCTGCTGGGAACACCGCGAGACGAGCTCTGACAGCACTGCACCGGTGACCTGGAGACACATCAGCTCTCAGTTGTTGCTGCTGTTCCGCAGAGCAGAGGAATGCTCCAGACCTGCCTGAGGAAGCCTTGCTGTGTCGCTCAGGGGCATTTCGGAGCGCCCGTCTCAGTATCCTCAGGCTCTTCTTCAGCTATTAATGATTTCAGTAGAACAGGAAAAAATCTGCAAGAGCTCAAGGCTCTTGTGATTGATAGAAATTTTGTTAATGTACAAATTAACTATACATGTGGCTTTTAAATTCAATTTAAGCCTGAAAATCTAACCTTGGGGGTTTGAAATAATGGGACATTAACTTCACTGCCTTTTACAAACTACCATGAAACATAAGTAAATGACAAAGATGAATAAAATCAGAATGATGAATGTTTTATAGTTGGTATTTTTTTTAAATAATGTTATTGCCATTGAAAACCTAAGTGAAATGAATTCGGCCATTTCAGCTCAGTCCCTGGTGGACAATAGTCCACATTTCAGAGGCATCACACATAATTTGGCAGAATTGGCAGCCTCGGCTCAGATGCGGCTCAGGGCCGCGTCCGCGCGCAATTCCCCAGCCAGACGGCCCTCGGCGCGGGGAAGGTCAGCGCTGGCGCTGGGGCAGGACGGCTGCGATTGCCCAGCCAGACGGCCCTCAGTGCGGGGAAGGTCAGCGCTGGGGCAGGACGGCTGTGATTGCCCAGCCAGACGGCCCTCGGCGCGGGGAAGGTCAGCGCTGGCGCTGGGGCAGGACGGCTGCGATTGCCCAGCCAGACGGCCCTCGGTGTGGGGAAGGTCAGCGCTGGCGCTGGGGCAGGACGGCTGTGATTGCCCAGCCAGACGGCCCTCGGTGCGGGGAAGGTCAGCGCTGGCGCTGGGGCAGGACGGCTGCGATTGCCCAGCCAGACGGCCCTCGGTGTGGGGAAGGTCAGCGCTGGCGCTGGGGCAGGACGGCTGCGATTGCCCAGCCAGACGGCCCTCGGCGCGGGGAAGGTCAGCGCTGGCGCTGGGGCAGGACAGCTGCGCTCATCACCAATACAGGCACGGGGCTTCGGCTGCTGGGACGCGCAGCCTCCCAATATATCATACTCTTCCCTTAAATATACATGCACCTGCACTTCCTTCCCGTCTCCCAGATAAAACACACCCTCCCTGTCCAGGACAGACAGCCCCTCAGTCAGTTTTACAACCCCTGTCTTCCCCCTCCTCCCTTTCCCACCCCACAGCCATATTTCACCTTATACTAGATTTAAAAGATTGCCCATTCTTGACCCAGAATACAGCTGGGCAATATACTAGTTTAATGGCAGGAAAACAGGGGCATCAATGGAAATTACAGAAAATCAAATTGAACAGATGTCTGGAAGCACATCAGGCATTGTAAATGTGAGGGATGCCCGTCAGACAAGGTTACGGAGGTGAAAAAGCAGCCCCCGTGTAAAAGAGCAGAGCAAGAACAAGCAGAGCAGCGCTCCCCCGCCCGCGGGCTGACGCGGGGAGGTCACCCCGTCGCTCCGCAGAGCGACTACGGGATCCGCCGCATACGGGACTATAAAATAAACAAGCCTCACAGTAACATCAGTGTTACAAAAATACTTTTGAAAACAATGTCGTTTCATTAAAAGCTAACAGAGATTCAGGTCAGGCCCTGAAAATACTACAACATCTTAGATTCCACGGGAATTTTACACTGATTGTAACTAGAGAAGACCAGATTTTTAAAAGTATTCAGACATTTAACACAGTAGATTGTGCCCAGTGGGATTTTTAACAGGGCCCAGACACAATTCCCATTAGTGACAGATTTGAAAAGCCCGCTGTCATCTGGGCATCCTCAGCATTTAAATAACTCTACAGATCTGGCTCAGAGTGGAGGTTTTTCTGCCTTCTGTGCTACATGTAAGGCAAAGAGTAGAGCCAGTTTCAAATATGAGCAGGACACACGAACTTCTGCTTTCAGCTCAGGTAACTCCATCCACCGAAACAGCATCACGGTAACACAGCTTCTGCTTTCCTGCATCCTACCAAGTCGAAGTTAACTGGAACAGTGGTCACATTAGGTCTTGAGAAAGGACAAATAAACCTTGCTCTCTCTTCTGAGGCAACGAATGTCTCGCTGAAATAAGCGTTTATACACAAGGTACCTTTTCCCTAGGTTTGCCAATCACATAGCACAGTAGTATAGAACTATTCTAGTATAGAACTTCCTGGAAATACTCTTTGTGCTTTCTAAGAGTGTGCCATCCACATGAGAATATTTTGTTCAGTTTGTGTCAAGAACTGTATTAACACACATTAACAGGGCCCAGGGCGTCCTCTGCCCACAAAGCCCAGGCTGCCACGTACATCTGAAAAATCAGACATCGCACCATTACCATCGCTGAAAAAGACTGCAGAAGGCACCTTAGTTTCCTCATGTACTGGGGTGTGGTCCTTGGTTCCCTGTACATAGTCAGCTCCCTTGACCGTGACTCCGACAGTTTTAACCAGGACAACAGCTCAACAAGATGGGCACTTAGCCAGTTTCAGATGTTTCGGAGTAGAAAAAAAATTAAAGGAAAAATAACAAACAAACTTGGACAGCAGGCTCTGAAGCCAACAGCTTCTAAGCTTTTATTTAGAGACAAAATGTTTTGAAATTACTAATAAAAGTTTCCCTTAAGTGGCGATGCAAAGTCAAGCCGCATGCAACTCGCATCTCAGTACGAAGTGACGACGCAGAGAACATCAGGTTTGACTGCCCCGGGTTACCTCGATGACGCAGAGAACATCAGGTTTGACTGCCCCGGGTTACCTCGATGACGCAGAGAACATCAGGTTTGACTGCCCCGGGTTACCTCGATGACGCAGAGAACATCAGGTCTGACTGCCCCGGGTTATCTCGGCACGCTCCCCCCTCCACCCGCCCAGCCCAGGCTCCTGCGGGAACGCGGCCCCGCCGGCCCCAGGGCGCCCGACAGACCCCAGACCCGCGTTGGGAGAAGGGCTCACGCAGCCCAACCGCTTCTCCCCGCAGGGTTCAAAATCTGGACAGATACCTGTTTACTACCACGAGCTTGAGTGTTGCCATGAAACCACCTTGCCCATCACTTTGTTCATTACTTCCAGTTCTTAATTGCTTGGACCACGCCAGGCCAGCTCATCTTTAATTGGAATAAAGAGTTAATCTTTCACACAAAGGACCCAGCTGAGCCTTTGTATGTATTTGAATGTGCAAAGGGCTGTTGGCAGTTTGGAGTGTGTGTGGTGTTAGCGGGATTTAGCTCATTAGCAAACCACAAAGGCTCTGCTGACACTGTACTCTGGGTAAAATACACGAGGCCAACCTACACCCTGTGGACATGTACAGCATAACTACATAACAAACAGGCATTTATTAATAATTTTATCTGTCACACATGCAGAAGGAGAGGGTGAGAAGTCAAAAGCTGTCATATGTTGCAACTAAAGAGGCATAATTAAAATGATAAGTGTCATGTGATTATAACCCTTGAAGAATTAATCTAGCATGAAACAACAATGGTATAAATACAACAGCATATGTTCCAAAAATTAATTTCACATAATAGGCAGCTGATGTAAGCACTTAGACCCAATTATGTATGGTCATACAATAGCAGCTGATGCATGGAAAATCTCCTCTATAGTGTACACTGCAATAATCCCATTATAAATGAATGAATAGAAAGACTCCTTTAAAGTCTTTGCGCTAGTGTGTATTTACAAATTAGAATTTATGGAAACATTACGTAGTTTTCACTTCTCCACTCATTTGTTTCAAGATTTAACTTTTCAAGCCATATATTGCTTCCTCAGTACCTCAAACCATTGGCTGTCCTGTGGAAACAGGATTTGTCACGACAGCAGGTACAACCTATATATTTGTTTAACCTTCACTTTAAATAATTCTTTAATTGTTGTATTTCATAAGTTCTACTCTACTCAAATAGGACTTGATTCCTATTGTTATTCTATCTGATTCTCCCTCTAAAGTTAAATGAAACAGAATACTGCATACTGCAGAGACCAGAATTGAAGAGATAATAATGACAACACTCATTGGTTGTTAGTGTTTAAATTAATGTTGAATGTTTTGGTTTTACTTACATTAACATTCATTTTAACACTCTGATGAACCTTTTTCTCACAGTGTGAGCAGTTTATACACAGCTAAGCACACTGGTATTGCAGTTCACACGAGCTTCGCTCTGTTGACCTCCACTCTGGTTGCGTGCAATGCAATGTCACATCCCAGCTTTCAGCTTGAGAGCACAATGTGCATCCAAAATCTTAAACCTGGAAGCACCGATAAGAATTCAGATGCACACAGATTGCCTCCTGACAATGACAGAAAAACTTATTCCAGAGAGAAACTCTATTTATTGATTAAGTTTTGGCCCTGAAATCACTTTGGATGCTTGTAAGGTCAATCAGAATGACCTACCATATGCTTCAATAGCCTTCTGTTCTCCTGCAAATTATGCAACTTTTGGTTGTGAAGCGGTGAACATCCCCACTGCTGCCACTGACTGGTGGCACTGGTTCTGCTCTGAAAAGCTAAAGGCAAATTTCATTCACTGTGTCTATAGAGTCAATATACTAAACAAGAGGAAAAACAATGGGAGTCTTATAGCACTATGACAAGAAAACAATGTTATCTACTCCATGGAATTAACGTTGAACTGTAAAACAGCATTCCGGGTGCCACGCGGGGCAAACGAAGCCAGAGGTAGCAGCGGACATGGAATTATCCATTCAGCTGATCACAGAACTATATCTGACAAAAAAACAACCACCCACCCACCACCAACCCCCCAAACCAAAACACTAACAGTCCTCAGCAAAGAAAAAAACCATACAACGTGCCTCCAAAAATTCACTTACAATGTATGCTACTAGTTCTTCTTACTTGGATGCGCATTTAGTTTTTTCTGGGAGCTGAAGAATGCGAAGAAATACATACAGCTCATTAAGCAGCCTCCTAACAGTTCTTATGAACTAAAGACACAGCTGGACTTTAAATACAAACAGCAAAGACACGGCCAAGATTTTAACAGCAACCATATTTGTTTAGTAGCCAAATCACATTTTGGCAGCAGCCAGCCAATGACAGTCACAAGTCCTTTTTGGGAACGTAATAAAGTGTTACCTCTGGAGAACACAATATACTGTTGGCACGTGGTGAACGGGCAGGTGGGAGCTGCCCCAGGAGCCAGGTGAGCGGGAGCGGCAGCCGCAGCAAAACGAGCAGAACAACAACGCTTCAAATACCGCGGCTTTGTTTTGTCTAAACGTCATCTATTTCCTATCAGCCAGGACAGGAGCAAAACATTTTAGGGAGGAATCAAAACATTTGAAAGAAAAACAAAATTAGAGAAGGCCAAGCACTAATTGCTTACTTGAAATAGGAAAGGAGAGCTTCAGTTTAAAGTTAATGCATTTACTGAGATTTTGAAATTTCACTTGACATTCAATTCCAGCCATTTGTAAACCACTGATTAAATTAAGGCTCCTCAAACAGCGGCACAGGCCAATGACAACGTTGCTGTAAGAGGCTGTCAGTCACCCAGCCAGCCCCGCTGCCCGCGGTCCCGCCGGCACCGCGCTCACGGAAACACCCGCGAACGCCGCTGACCCGCGACTCCAACGCGCTGCGCCCGCACACCGCGCTCATGGGAACACCCGCGAACGCCGCTGACCCGCGACTCCAACGCGCTGCGCCCGCACACCGCGCGACTCACCCGCGAACGCCGCTGACCCGCGACTCCAACGCGCTGCGCCCGCACACCGCGCTCATGGAACACCCGCGAACGCCGCTGACCCGCGACTCCAACGCGCTGTGCCCGCACACCGCGCGACTCACCCGCGAACGCCGCTGACCCGCGACTCCGACGCGCTGCGCCCGCACACCGCGCGACTCGCCACGAAGCGCGGAGCCGCACATCGCCCGTGCTCCGCGGCAAGGCGGGCACACAAGCAGCCCGTTAAGACGCTGTTTCTCTGCAGAGCAGACCAGAGCGCGGCTCCAGGGCTGTGCTCCACCACAGAACGCCGGATGAGCCAGCGGGCTGCTCTCACGTGTGGCACCTGGACAGGCCCCTTGGGGACACATTCTGCCAGGAAGGGATTATTGGCCTTCGCTAATGGCCTTTCTGCTCCTGGCTGTGCCTTTAAAGAGCAGACATCTACAAAGGCTTGTGTACCAGCACAGCCTGCAACCCATGGACTCGTCTCTGCACAGGAATAGGATGAGGAGGATGAGAAAATTCACTTCAGACAAGGATCCATCCCAAGTCCCTCAATTTTCAGCTAAGTTGCTTTCAATAGACTCAAGCCAGTTCATTACCAGCGGGCAGCGGGGTTTCTCCGGTCCCGCCGCGCTGGCGCGGGGCTGGGCGCGCGGTGCACACCAGCGACCCGCTCCCGGCTCCAGCGCTTGGGGCCGCAGCTACAGAGCTCAGGAAAAAACATATGCAGGTTTTCCTGAATGAAATCTTATCTTTATCAAAGAAGGCCACACATTTGGGCCTGGAAGTATTATAGTAACAGCTGTAACTAAGTGAGTGTTACTAAGAAAGGAAATAAGGAATCGGGAAGTATTTGAAGTTCCGACCTTTCACCCCAGCACTATGACTCAAGCTAATCCTGAAGACCTGACTATGATCTATCAATGATTTCTGGTTTAGATCCCCAAGAGTTAATTTGGTTCATGCTGGGAGAAGTTGCTTGATATGGTTTAAAAAGTGGGCTATTAGTAACGGCACATTACCTGTTTGTGCAAAATCATGCACACGAGCTTGCCTTAAGCACTGAATAAAACAGCAATATATACACACATTACAAGGTTCTGAAAGTACTAAATTGAAAAACAGGTTCAAATTTTGACAATGTAAGTCACGCTAAATTATTTTTCTCTCAGTAGAAAAGTCTTGACTGAATGAGAAGAGTATCCCTGGACTCCATGCCATGGAAACTAAGATAATGTCTGATGAATTTAAAAGTACTGGACACTTCAAAGGCTGCTTCATTATATCTTTCAAAAATATTGCTCTATTAGAGAGGCATTTCATCAGTTAGAAGGGAGACATTACTCAGTTTAATGAAATATAGCAGACACCTGAGGATGTACATAAAAATTATTTCATTTAAAATTAGGTATGTTTTCATGGATAATAAAGAATATTCCTTCTGAGCAGGAGAAAAACTGTCAGGGAGGCAGAGGTTACGGGAGGATCCCTCAGCGATGTTATAAAATCACGGCGGCATCAAAGCGACACCAAGTAAAACGCGTTCCCTTCTTTCTTAATTGTAGAAAGGCTGCGCAGCAGCTTTAATCATGCAGCCCACTCGATCCCCCTTTCAACAGAACAGATTTGCTTCCTTGCTTTTCCCCCAATTTTGGCGTCAAGTAAACATTTAAACTTTTCTGTCATACGAAATAAACAAAAGATATAAATACAGTAGCCAGGTTGAAGGGATAATGTTTTATCAGCAGTTTGACTGTTGTTTGAGAACAACCCTGAGATAAAAAGGAAAGGTTATTACACTGAAACAACCTTAATTCTTCAGGGAAAGAGGCGGGTTTAATGACAGCAGGCAGCCATCTGCTGCTCGAGGGCCCGTGCAGACGGAGCGCCCCGCACCCGCGGCCCCCGCGGCCCCCCGCCCCCGCGGGGCAGGACACGTCCCCCCAGGGCTGCGGGAACCCCCCGGACACGAGCCCTGCACCTGCAGAGGAATAGATTTTCATTTAATGCCCTGAGCGTAGAGGTAAGTTAAGAGATTAAAGGTCCTTATTACATGCTTAAGTTTAGCAAGCAAGTGTCCGTGTGGCTGAGTGTGCAGCACGAGGCATGACAGCTGCAAATGGAATGTTACAGGAGACACGGGTACCTGTTTGCCTGCAATGTTATGGGTCACTGCAAGGAAGGAGCTGCCAGGCGGGAGCTCAGCCCTGCTGTGGAGGCACAGACCTTGGCCGAGGGTCCAGGAATCAACGGGTTAAAACTGTGTAGAGACACAGACACATTGGAGATAATCCAACAAAGGGCCACGAGGATGACTGAGGGATTACAGCATCTCTCCTATGAGGAAAGGCCAAGAGCTGGAACTGTTTAGCCTGGCAAACAGAAGGCTCGGGGGATCTTATCAATGTATATAAACACCTGAAGGGAGGGTACAAACAGCACACGCACTTTCCAGTGGTGCCCAATGACAGGACAAGAGGCAAAGGGCACAAACTGATACACAGGAGACTGTCTGAACGTCAGGAAACACCTTTTTGGCTGTGAGGGTGACTGAGCACCGGCACAGGCTGCCCTAGGAGGTTACGGAGTCTCCATGCTGGAGATACTCAGAAGCCATCTGGACACTGTCCTGGGCAATTGGCTTCAGCTGGCCACGCCGGAGCAGGTGGGTTGGACCAGATGACTTCCAGAGCTCCCCTCCAACCTCAGCCATTCTAAGAGTAATAGATCAAATTGTTAAGCAAGCTTTAAGTTTATATTCCTTAGGAACTCAGTTCTCAGGAACTGAATCTTCCACACTGGGTGACAGATAAGGACACCACTTATCCAATGAGGCATTACAAGTTTACCCATGCAGCCTCCCAGAGCTTTTCCATACCAGCATTCCCAGTCTGAGTACACACAGCACACAGATCTTACTCCTTAGGCTGTAAGTAGAAAAAAGGTTTAACTGTGGTTTCCCTGAAAGGTCTCAGCTGCAGTCAGCATGTGCTTCTGAGAACAGAAGAGCGGAGGGTAACAGCCCTGCTTTGTTTCCCCTTCCCACAGGTTTGCTCGTGGGGCTGACCCCGCAGCCGGGGTGCGGTGATGGTTCTTTGCTGGTTTGTGTGTGTGGTTTTTGGTTGTTTTTTTCTCCACACCAGCAGCAGCACTGTTGGGGATGGTAAGGGGGTAAGAAAGAATTTTCTGTTTTCTCACACCTGTGCACCAGTACCTGTCACCCTGTGTACTGCACCATTAACAGGTAAAGGAGCTCAGGAGTGTCAGACTTCTGGGGACAACTCCAAGGAAAGGGGACAATACAAGTTTTTTTAACATCAAATGAAGATTACCATAACAGCAGCAAATTTGGATCTGAATTGACTGAGGTAACGATAAGAACCTGTGATATTTGAACTTGTGTTTAGCTGAGGTTTGCTTTAACCCTTACAGGTCTTCTGTAAAGCAGATTTGGAACATGCCACTGTATTTGCTGTTTGAAGCAAAAAGGCCTAAGTGAACCTCCCAAGTATGGAGGCCCATGCAAAATGTCACATCGCAACAGACTAAAACCCAATTGCTGCTCACAACACCTATTCAAAATTGTGAGCCCAGCCACAGAGAACAGCAAGCACGGGGTCAGGGATAACAGGGGCTCGTGAAAAGTTCCAGGTTAGTGCTTCCCTAAACCCACGACAAAGCACTGAAACAGCATCTTCCTGCAGATTCAGGAAAGGACTAAATAAAACCTCTCCATTTTGTGCTGTTGCTCTTCCATAAAGCGCTGATGATACCATTGCCTCCCGTAGGCTGGAGCAGTACGAACTCCATCCGACAGCCTGAGCCAGATTTCTAAGTCAATATTATCATTGAATGGGACCCATTGATCGACCAAGCGAAGCAGTAAAAAAATGGATCCCAGCTTGAGGAAAAAAAGATGACTCGGGAAGCTGCAAGTCTGGCTTGACAAAACTGAAGTCTCTGGGCTTTGGCTGGGTTATAACTGCAGCTTGCACAGCCCAATGAACTCCAGGCCATTATAACCTAGATTTAGCACCACACTACAGTTAAAATAGCTTCCAGACCAAGGTTTAACTTCGGGAGGTCAGGAGATGAAGCCCGACCTGGCTGGAGTAGACTGAGCCCATGACATGGTTTGACACAGTTACATGGTCAAACCAACCCCTACTTAATTACAGCCTTGGCAGCAGCTTGGCTTGCTAATGAGAGGCTGGCTGCAGCACTGCTATTTCCTGAACCTCTCTTGCCTCTTGGTCTATTGCACTTGAATGGAGAAGAATAAGAGAAGGAAGGAGGGGAAAGAGTGCGAAGCAAAGGCTGGTCCAGCAGAGCTCACAGTGCTGGAAGTGCCTCTGAAACAAGAGCTGCTCGTAGGAACCGCCCAGCCCTGCCTCGCACCAGCACTGTACAGCTTCTGTCGTACCTCATGGACACAGACGGAGCGCTCCTTACGCAGCAGGGAAAACGGTCTGTGATACATCACCACCCGGGCCCCCTGGAAGGTGAGCATGCGATAGGTACGGTGAACTGGGGCAGTCTGGATAACGACAGCAAGCCAGGAAACAGAAACCATAGTTACATAGTGCAAATTATCGCATCCCTTCCTGTAACCAAAAGTGCACTATAATAATTCATTAGGAACATGGATATTTCTTTTTGTTGTTTTTCTGCTGCAACGAACTTTGGTGATTACTATTAACAACCAAGAGTTGTTTTCAGGTGAAGCTATTTATTCATATCCCATTGAAAAGCATTGTGGGCCATTTATTATCAGTTAATCAAAGGAACTTTTCTAAACCTCCTGTAATGTTACCCTTATCTAAAAAACAAAACAAAAAAAACCCCAACTCATCTTTTCAGCTCTCATTTGGCTTCACTATACAGCAGAGGTAGATTTCAAGCATTACCAATACCCTGGCTATAACAAATAAGTACCACCAAAAGGCCTATTTTTATACAACAGACACTGGACTAGAGATGTTTTTTCTGTTTTGTATAGGTTACTGTATCGCCTTCATTACCAGAGCATGTAGGCAATTTTAATTAATACATTAAGAGACCTTGCCACACACAGCTGGCTCCTCTGATCATCTCCCACAAGAAAAGCGGAAACTCAACATGTGTATGCGACTCTTTTTCTTTGTTATTGTCTCTTTTCCAAGAGGGCAACAATTTGCTATTGGCCTGCAGTCCAAAATATTCATACTAAAGTGTTTTACCAAGGTTACATCACTTTAAAATCTCAGCTTGAGAAAGCCACAGAAAATTCAACCACGTTCTCCCCGAATTTAATCGGCTCCTCAGAGCCAGCTGAGGTGTCCCAGATTCATCTTTAGACATTACTTGTACTGCAGTAATTGCAGTAACAATCTCCACAGAGAGGACAGTCCGTTATTCACACCTACAGAGCATCTAAACACTGCCGATGTTAGATCAATGTCAGATAGACAGCAGAGTGTGCCCGCTGCTCTGCACGAGCCCCATCCCGTCCCGTCCCGCCGTCTGACGCGGCTCCGATGTTAGATCAATGACAGATAGACGGCAGCGTGTGCCTGCTGCTCTGCACGAGCCCCATCCCGTCCCGTCGTGGCTCCGATGTTAGATCAATGTCGGATACAGGACAGCGTGTGCCTGCTGCTCTGCACGAGCCCCATCCCGTCCCGTCCCGCCGTCCGACACGGCTCCGATGTTAGATCAATGTCGGATACAGGACAGCGTGTGCCCGCTGCTCTGCACAAGCCCCATCCCGTCCCGTCCCGCCGTCCGACGCGGCTCCGAGCCGGGGCCCTGCGCTGACCCAGCCAGGAAAACAGCTAACGCACACCTTCCAATCTTGGGCACTTTATTCAAATGTGAAGGCAACCAGTGACAGAAACACCCCACAAGATTGATACGGTTTGAAGCATGTTATGTACGACTTTGCTGTTCAACTTGCAAGTAATTTGTAAAGCGGGTCTGTCCTGACTATGAAACATGGTATCAGTGTGATTGGAATCAATAGTTCCTGCACTGTCATTTGTCACATATTTACAAGCCTGAAAAATAGTTCATTCTGTCCTGATCCTATAACTCAAAAGATTGAATCAGAGCCCTGGAGGGATCCTGGAGTGCGACACATTCATTCCTGGTCACCGGTCTTGGTGACGCTGCGATCGCCGCCACGCCGGGGATGCGACTCCAAACTGAAACAGGGCGCTCCCACGTGTGCTTTCTGCTCAAGTATATTCAAAACCTGTTGGTAAGTTGCCCTGTACCATTTTATTGTAGTTAACTTCAAAGAATGAACTTATTTGTACTGTAATTTGCTTTTCAGTTTTAATTGCCCTTTTTAGAGGAGCTTTCACACTTTTTGCCTCAGCTTTTTAACATTCCAAATAGTGCACCAGTTTTAAGGAACGAACGCAAGCCACAGAAAAGTCAAACTCATTCACGTTTTCTCCTTAAACTTCCCTTCGAATTAACTTTTATAGAAAAGTTTTAAAACCTCCCTTCTTGAAAGGTTTTTACGGCGAACTGCACGTCTGCTCCTGAGGCCGAACTCTGGACGCGCGGCCCAGCAGCCCAGCCTCAGCACACCCCGAGACTAGAGGGACTCACGGCGCTAAAGCAGAGCGCAGTGCGGGTCAGCAGCGCGTTGGACGGGGCGACACACGCCGTCCACATGAACAACTCAGACTCGCGCTCACAGACCACGTCCACTCACCCCGAACTGCCAGGATTTCTACGTCGCAGCCGAGCAGCAGGCGAGGGACTCCCCACCAGCCCAGGTCCAAAGGGGAGCCCGATGTCCCCTGGGCCGCCCCCGCCCTCCCGCGGCCCCAGAACTGGAGGGACAGGTAAGGTGCCCCTTACACGTGGGGACACGGGTTCCCACAGGCTCCCACACTTGCCCAGCTAAACCAGCATCCAGCCCAAAAGCAGCAGGACTCCCTTCCCCACAGTCCTTCCTCACTGCATATTTGGCAAAATATTGCTTTTTTTGGCAAAAAGGCCCTTAGCATGAGTTTCCCTTGAAACTATTGTCTCTGCAAAGTCACAAAAGCATCAGAGTCGCTTTTCAAGGTCTGCAGCTTAATCCTGTCCAAGAACTTCAGTTCCAAGAACTCTGTTTCGCAGCTAATGTGTCACACAGGCACAAGAAGAGGTTGGATCAACAGAAACAAAAAATCAAATTTCAGTAGAAAAACCCCACAATTTCAGGAGAGAGAAAGAAAAAGATAAAGAAAAGCATGACGGCACTTCTGACCCACGACTTACAGTCTACAAAAACACAGTGATATTTCCAATGATCTCTCAGGAAAACAAACCTCAAGTGCCAAGATGCTTCTAGCTCAAGAGGTAAAAGTGCCATTTTCAAACATAGAAATCCTTATATTTCTGTTTGTTCTGTAAAACTTCTGCCATATTTTTATATTTTATGCTGACCACAATGATTTATTCAGAAATACCTTATATCCACACATAAATCCATTTTACTGTAGCTGCAGCAAGAAAGGAGTGCCAGGACAGGCTCCATTTGTTATTTAGAAGCCAGATGCCCCAGGTTTCCCTTTCCAGTCTGTCTCTACGCATTCTCAGGCACCAGGTAATACCCTGAAGGCCACAGAGTGCTTCTCAATGCTGTGCAACTAGCAGTAGACACATAATGAACAAACTCGGAGCTAATAGGCCATGGGAAGAGAAGAGGATAGATGAAGGACGTTTACAGAGCGGGGAGTTTGTCAAAGTTAATTTGATCCTTGCAGTGACGCTCGGGGCCCAAAATCGAACCAAGCAGCCCTTGCTCTGCCTGTTTTTATGCCCCTTCAAACCACATTTGTGCATATCCTTCTTGTATCACTTGTCAGTTGTCAGAAACATTAATAGGGTTTAGAGCCTGTAAGCTTTCCTTAATCATCGCGCGTGTTAATCTGCACACTTCCTAATTCTTCATCTGTTGTCTTTAAACATCTGATGCAGTTTAAGTAGATCTGCACCATCTTCATCTGTAAAACCAGATGCAAAAGCTAATATCTCTGGTGTTTAATATCTTAACCCTTAATCTGTACTTTAGCATCAATCCCTAAGAAGATCAGTTTTTTAAGTATTTGCCTTCTGACTTTACAGCAAACAAGAACTCCAGCAACAGGTAAAACGCCTTACTTTAATTATACCCCATTGCTTCTGAATCTCCTAGCCATCGCTTTTCATAAGCAAACATCCAAGAAGGCAAATGAAGAAACCAAAGCACGAGAACGGTACTAGAGCTAGAGATGTGGTTACAAAGCCCTGCTCCCTATGTTGCCACTACATTTCCTGCATTCTTCATACTTTCCGTCACGAGTCACCTCACTGTGTGTTTCCATTGCGGCTGCACGCTCAGCCGGGGAGCCCACCGCGGCGGAGCCGAGCGCCCCCAGCACCCGCAGCGCCCACCGCGCCCCCAGCACCCGCGGGCCTCTCACCTGCGCCAGCCGCCCTCCTCAGCAGTGCCCCCAGCACCCGCGGGCCTCTCACCTGCGCCAGCCGCCCCCCAGCAGCGCCCCCCAGCACCCGCGGGCCTCTCACCTGCGCCAGCCGCCCCCCAGCAGCGCCCCCAGCACCCGCGGCCTCTCACCTGCGCCAGCCGCCCTCCTCAGCAGCGCCGCGGGAGCCGCGCACCACTCCAGCTCTCCAGTGTCCTTGTGCAGTCCGCCATGGAAAGGCGTAAGATGCCTTTTATCTGTCCTCTTTTGTGAATGCAGCTCCTTGAAGTATCTCTTCTTCTGTCCTGGAGTCATTACAGCCACTATTGCAAGCTCATAAGTTACAGAGAGCTCTGTCTGCAGGACGGAGACAAGAGGCTGCTGCTCACTTCAGTCACGATGGCCTTGCAAGGAGATGAATAGCCCGGGCCACCGTGGGGCCGGCAGCCTGGAAAAGCCAGGTTTGCACAGCTCTGCGGGGCAAGCCCTTCAGCTCATTCACACGGTGCTCTGGAGAGCCATGGAGGCACAGTCCACACGGCTGCAGCATCAGCCCTGCAGCACCAGGCTGCCGCACACAGTCATTTCTCCAGAGCACAAGCCAGCAAGCCAAGGCCACTCTCAGCCATCTTCTGGAGGCGCAGCCATCCCACCAAGCCCATGGCACACAGCTCTCCCCACCCCACTAACAACACTGCCCCAAGCCCTGGCAGGGCTCCTACTTGTAGCCTCCACCAGGTGCTGGAGGTGGGAGGAGGTCTGATGAGGCTCGTTAGCTCGTTTGCACCTCCTGGCAACTTTTGCAGCAGCAGAATATTGCCCCAGAGCCACCTGGGGGAAATAGGAGGTTCCTGTCACTGAAAATGTTCGGGGTTTTCTGTTGCAGTTCAGACAGTATTTAATGCTCTGCCTATGTAACGTTTCTTAAAATCAGCAGCCAGAGCAAGCCCGCCAGGCCTTGGCCTTAGGGTTTTGAGTATGTCTGCGTCCCCTCCAGTTCTGAGGTGCTCTGCAGCCCACACAGCACATGTGCCTGGCAGGCCCAGACCTCTGTGCAGCTTGGGAAAGACATGGAGGTGCTGGAGCAAGCTCAGAGGAGGGCCATGGGAGGGGCTGGAGCACAAGCGTGGTGAGGAGCAGCTGAGGGACCTGGGGCTGTTCAGCCTGGAGAACATTCTGATCTCCACCACTACCTGAAATGAGGTTGTAGCATGCAGGGTGTTGGTCTCTTCTCCCAAGTAACAGGACAAAAGGAAATGGCTTCAGGTTGTGCCAGGGAAGGTTTAGATTGGATATTAGGAACAACTTCTTCACAGAAGGGGTTGTCAAACGTGGGAACAGGCTGACCAAGGAAGCGGGGGAGCCGCCATCCCTGGGGGCAGGTAAGACGTGCAGATGAGGTCTTAGGGGCACGGTTTAGAGCTGGACTTGGCAGGGCAGGTTAACGGTTTGACTCGATGACCTTAAAGGTCTTTTAAAACCAAAGCAATCACAGAGGATACTAAACCATAGAACGATTCTATGGTCCGCAGCCCGGTCCCTGGCACCCCGCAGGACCCCATGGCGTGTTCTGGGTGGGTGTGGGCCTGGGGGCGAGCAGGGGCCCCGAGGGTGGCCCCGGGGAGCTGCTGCAGCAGCGTCTTTGTGTCATGTACTGATACAGCTCGTAAGCTCTGTCTTAGATGAAGCAGAGATTTCATCAAATTAACACAGCTCATTCATCAGGGAAACATTTTTGTATTTGTAATAGTGACAACATATCTAGCTAACTTTAATAATTACTTTTTGGTTTTTAATTGCTTTTAAGAAGTGAGTCTTTGCCAAGCAGCTGAAATGTCCGAGTGTGCTAAGGGGGCCCAGCTGTGCCTGCAGGTGAGGCTGCTCAGCACTGGGCGAGCACTGGCTGTCCCAGCCAGGCAGCTGTTGCAAATCCGTCACAAAATTGCTGAAGATGATTGCTAGCATTCTCTTTGCACATTCAGAAATCATTTCCTTTTCCATAGACTCTTGTCTGTTATTTGGGATAACTCAATAGTAAACTAACCAAGTAGAAAAGAACATTAGATTTGTCTGAAATCACCAAGAAACATGGATATGGTTGACATGGGTAGTCCTCTAATACAGATGCACACACACACACCTACACACACTCCCCCATAGAAAAGTGCCATCAATTCTTGACACAGGAAAAGAAATATTAATATTCTTGGTTGCAAATAGCTTCTCAGACTTATTTCAGTCATAGAAATCACCTACTACATTTCTTTTTCAATTGAAATGTGTTCACTAATGTTTGATCTGGTGTTTTGAACAGGAGACACTTGCACCAGAGGAACAGCCTGGCAATGATCTCCCATGGCACTGATGTATCTGCATAGAACATCCTATAGAGAAGGTGAGCACACATAACTCATCAAATCACAAATAGCTGACAGTTCTTAACAACGGCAGTCATGTAGCCAGACAGACGGAAAGCTGACACCCCCAAGCAAGCGAACACCGACCCACGAGTAAGATGTATCACTTCCATCACTGCTTTCCCTCGGTGTGAGCCATTATCTTTTACTAGCCCTAACTACGATCTCCTGTTGTTCCTATCAGAATATGAAATGCTCTCGGAAGCGGCGGCACGCTGCCCCTGCCCACGCTCGCTCTGGGAGGAGAGAGGTGGCGACTGGGCTGGGTGACGGGAGGAGGCTGTGGCCGGTCCCCCACCGGTCCCCTGCAGTCCTTCCCGACTTCAGATTCCGGTCACAGGCAGCCCCCCGGGGTGCCGCAAGGAGCACTTTCTTGTGACCACAGTGATAAAGCCACGATCACTGTCATCATGCTGCAATTACAAATGGCATGATACATGCTATGGGAAGTCTAGTATTTGCAGAGGTAAAGAAAAGGTTTTCCTTGAGATGACCAGATAGGCTAAAACCAGTGAGGTATTCTTTCTTTCTTTGCAATATCAATTAGAAAAGAGCGCCAATGAGACTCAAAAGTTACATTTTGTAATGGGTCCAACTGAACGAGATGTTTTAACGAGCAGAGGTCATTTTCAGCAACAAAGGCCAAAGTGCCTGGTAGATAAGGAGCTGTGGCAAAGGGCCGCTGGCACCATGCTGAACGTTAGGGTAAACCCTGAGGTTCGGGGAGGGATGGGCGGCTGCAAGGCTGCAGCCACCCCAGTTCAGAATACGCTACAAAGCTCCCAGTTCAAGCAGCCCACAGAGGAGCGGCACCTGCTGAGCCATCAGGAGCGTCTTCTACGTTGGTCTGCCTTCCAGAAAAGGCCAAGCATCAGACACAGCCTCACGCGAAATACTGCATTAGCATTTAACAAATTCCTCATTACTGCTTCCAAACTGTGGATTTGGTTATAGCATGCAAGAAGTCCAATGGAGGGGGCATTCTCTCCTAAGTTTTGGTAGCAGGAGAGGCAACTGGGTGTATGAAGGTCAGGACTCAGAAAGCACTTTTTCTTCACATGTAGTAAACCAGAGGAAAAAAGCAAGCAAACAAGCAAACAGCAGAGAACAAAGCACGCGGCAGCGCGCTCCACAGCAAGAGCACATTTAACGAGGAGGAGCCCGCAGCACCTCGGAAAGCACATCAGGTACGCCACCCCGACCGCCGCTCAGTCGCGCAGACCCAGCGCGCCGACGGCCGGCAGCCGGCGGGCAGGACGCCGGTCACCGGCAGAGGGAAGAGGCGCCCGCCGCAGACCGGGCACCGCCAAGGACTCCACAGGCTGGACAGCCAAACCGATGTAACGTCAGACCTGAGGATGGATTATACAGAGCTTCCAAATAAACAGGCCTCTGCTATTAACACACTTTAATTGCTACGAGAAACATAAATACAGGTTTAAATTTGGTTACATCTTCCTGGGTTGATATACAGGGTGAAAAATACCTTGAATATCATGACTACTGGCTCACACTTGCAAAAAAACCCAACCGACTTACTGTTAAAATTTTTGTTAAACTTAGTATGCAATGGAAAATTAAGTAAAACCATTATTAAACAGGCAAGATATTTACTGCTTGCCTTCTTGATTCAATCTGTTGTTAAAACGATAAACTTATATTTTCCTTTCACTTGCAAAACCTCTGACGGTCCCGGCCCCAGCGCCGGGCTGCCAGGCCCATGCTCTTCACACTAGGCACCCTGGGCTCTCTAGTTGCCGCATGTGTTTAATTTAATTACAATTAATGAGTTACAATTTCCCCTAAGGGAAAACTAGCTTTTGTTGACAAAGAGGTGTTTAGTGAATGGCATTCAAATTCTGACCTAGACCTCAAATTAACAGGCTCTCCATTAAGAATGCATGAGTAGCTTTAAAGACTGCATTTATCTGTCATGGTCCTTTAAGTCCTCTGTGATGTCTTAAAAAAGACAATCAAAACGGCAACACTACAAAAAGGATTCAAACATTACTTTTGATGGCCATGTTTTCACTGCAAAATATTATTGAGCTCTACTGGATTACAGTCCATAAAAAGACCACAATAAGTTAAAGTCCTACCTAAATACTGATGCCACTTTCCTCCATGCAGGAAACAAAGCACCAGGGCTCCAACAAAGCGGGTCATCAGACGCTCTCCCCTGGTCCCCATGCGCGGGGAGCTGCCTGATGTATTCCCAAGAGAAGCGCGGCTCGAGTGACAAAAAGGCGAGCCCAGTGTCACAGGTAAGTGAAGCAAACGGTTCAGGTGCACTCGGAGACTTTATTCTAACTATTGGTCTGCAGAACTATTTTCAGATCTATTTTTTTTAGTTGTTAACAGGGTATAAAAGAATACCAATTCCAAATGAAATGGGAAAAAGCTTTTTACAGTATTTCAGAAATCTACATGATCAAATAATGATGTCTGAGAGGCTATACATGATGCAGTAAAAAATTCAGTCTAGTTTCGAGAGTTCAGCTTGCATTTAGCTAACCAATGCCCGTCTCATTCATGTATTATCTTCTTATTGCAGGACGGGGTGAAGCAACCTGTCGATCACCCTCGGCCTGTGCAAAGCAAGCCCAGCTGCGGGTACCCTGACACTGTGCGGGTAACTCTGCAAAACCTTCTGGATTAAACTGTTAGAAACACTAGATACAGGGTTATTAAAATGTACATTTATGTGGTATAACAGTAACTGCAAAATCCGCGCAACATGGCCACGTGCCGTTGGTGTTTTTCTCTCTGTCTGGCATGCACTGTCAACTTTCTCACAAAGACCTGCATGTGTCCAAGGCTTTTTTAAATATCAGTTAATTAGCTTGTGCTATTCAGTAGTTTCTAGTCAGAGCTGCAGATTTTGACAGGTTTCTGCTTCATTCTGCATCTTACTTCTCAGTCAAATACAGTAGCAATACAGAACAATAAAAACCATCATTAACAGAACACAAACACCTACATTCAAGCTGCTAATGTGCTACGGCAAATTAATATTTCGAAGTGTTGCTGAATTTGTTGAAAGCAGATGGATCTTTTCACTAGGAAGTTCCTTTCAACCGGACTACTTTCAAAGGCTTTTACAATTTAAAAAGTTAAGCATGAAACTCAGATACTCGGGTATTTTTGCCCTGACAGTTATCCATAAGTACCCCTAATTTTAATTTACTTTGAAATTACTGTAAGCTAACAGCATTAAGTTTTTGGTGGTAAAAATTAGGCTGATGAGGGATGAAAGTAAGAATCCAAGACACTTGAGCAATATGGCAAAGAGTCAACCCCTACCAGCGGAGCACAGACCTGCCACCAGCATGCGGACTGACAGCGCTCTGTGAATGCTGTGAACGCACGGACGGTAACGCAGGAGCACGGGCCGATATTCGCCCGGGCTAACGGCCAGAGCCCGGCAAGGAAACAGAGGCAGGCGCGGCGCACGGCCACGGGGTCCGCGTTCACAGACGCCTGTGACAAATCCACCCCACTTCTGTCAGCTGAAACTACCTCTAACTTTTATTGGCTTGTTAAATGCATTTGCTGATTTTCAAGTTGCGGAGTATTTGGTAAAGGAGGTCTAGGGAACACAATGCCATCAGCTCGCTCATATTTCCTACATAATCTTGCTTAGATCACTACAAATCAGAAGTAAATTGTTCATTGTAAGAGTGCATCTGGTCTGAAGCTCACACGTGTACAAAGCTGCTGTCTCCACTGGGGAACTATTCCAAGAACCCTTGGGTTAACTGTTCTCTCGAGATATCCACCGTGAATCTGTGAGCGCCTGATGGGAGCCCCTTGCTATTTAGATAGTGAGAGATAAGATTTCTTCTTTAAATATTAGCTGTCAAACTGTGTTATGTCTTATTATGTTTCATCAGATTGGCATTCAGCATGATGAGGTTTAACAGCACATGCTGATAACGCACAAATAGTGTAACATGACTTAGGAATAAAATTAAAGGGCAGTGGACTACTTTCAGCCTAGATACCTGCTTATCAATGGTTTGAGAGAGAACACAATTCAACCACAACAGGAAATGTAACTCACGTTCTCAAACCTGGCCAGTTGTTCTTTCCCCAGGGCTGGACCAGACCAGAGCGGTGCGGGCGGCAGGTCTGTCCCTGCTCTCAGCCACCGTAACGTTGGCACAGGACTTCCAAGGTGTGTATGCTTTGTAGCTCCTAGACGAAAAAGCTGCCATTTCACAAGTATTCCTTAGGCTACGTGTTTTGGATGAGTATTTAAGAGACATGTTCTGTGTCCGGTACAATTACCATCAACTTGAGGAGCAGCAAAGGGCAGTTTCTAAACAGATCAACGAGCCTCCAAAATCTCTGTCTGACTAAACATGCTGAGCGCATTCTATGCATCGCAGATTATATACCTTTAAAACCCTTTCATCAAGAAGAACACCTTTTGAAAGTTGAAAAGAGACAGACTGCTGATTTTAACAGGTTACTCAAGTCTGTAGTCGAATTCCCTCACCCAAACTTGGGTTCCGCAGTTGTAAGAACTCAGCTGCAATTTTCAGTGCACTTCTTCCATGCAAAGTTTTCTTTCCTCCTAATTTTGACTGCTAATGTATTAATGGCAAATAATTTTTTATCTCCCTCCCTTTCTCCCCTAAACTTCAATTACAGGTTGCATTCCAAAAGATTAATATTTGTGCATGGTTGGGAATTAAAGCGCTGACCTTCGTACACTCTTTTTCCTCATTGTTTTTCCGACCATCTGCTCTGCACCTGACAAATGAGGCAGCGAGGTCCCTCCGTGTTCTGTTTGGGGTCTATTGGCTGAGGAACTCTTGGTCATCCTACCTGCCTGACGTCTGGGATCATGATGAATTGTCTCCAACTCCAGCCTCAGATTGTTTTTTAACATTTAATTTAGTTTCTTCCTGTGCTTGGATGAACATGGCCACGTTATGGATTTCTGCTCTAATGTACACCAGCAGGTTGGAAGAACAAGCCTCAGCAAGCTGTGGAAATAAGAGAGGCTGGATCAATAGTCAAGGTCACGACCCTGGCTCTGATTCTGTACACTGTCCTGAGATTTTCTCCCCTTAAAAGGCTCCAACTGCTTCTAATGTGGATCCAAGTGCATATTGAGAGAGAAATTCTTACCAATCAGCCCCCAAAAGGGTCGGTGTTGCTGGATCCTCTTACCTTTGGCATCTTACGTACAGAGCTGGCCAGGCATGCGCCCCTCTGCATTTAGGCTAAAAAATTAACACCTTTTACACATGATCCCAGGCAACATTTTGATAAAGTGATAGGACACTGAAATTTTGTCTTCTGGTGCTGGAAAAACATCCACTCATTCTGAGAGTAATTCAGACGGTACTAGAAACGATTTCAGATAGATATTAACTGCACGATCCAATCTTAATGAACATGCACAATTGTTACGTAAGCTAAAGAGACAAAAAATAATTTCACAAGTATACCTTGATTATAAAAGTAGAAAATACTGCCATGAAGTGTTGTGATAGAGGAACAAAGATGCCAAGTCATTTGTTGAGCCTGCTTTTGTGCCGCAGATAGAGCTTTGAGGCTTCAAATATATGACTGTAATGCAACCAGCCACACTCTGAATGGGTGTAATTTCCACTGCAGGACACGGTCATGCTGGGATTCAGTGCTTAGGAAAAAAAGAAAAAGAAAAAGATTGCAAAGGTATTTAATGTATCAAACCACCCCCCCAACCCTTGATACAGATAAATTGCCGTATCTGGTAAGACCCGGCCCACAATGATGTGCAGTCAATCCAATAAACAATTCAGTCTCCAGCAGAGATGAGCAGAAGTATTTCTCACACAAAGCAGCAACCTTTTTGTTGTCTCTGCAAAAGGGTGAAAACAATCACTCTTCAGTTGGCCCCGTTTCTGCCTTTCACGTAGCAGAGCAGAGAGAACACAGACAGAACGGAAGGTGGGTCACGAAATGCAGCTCGCTGCACCGCTCTGCCCTGACGCGGCCCGCCCAACCCCCAGCAGGCCGGCTACAGAGCGCTGCAGCGAGCACCAACAGAACACAGTGCTCACGCAGGCTTCCCACAGCAGCTGGAAATCGTTCACATGTAAAATTTGCCTCCCAGTCAAGGGAACGGGAATTGGTAGCGTTTCACATGGTAAAAATCAGGGATTTGTGCAGTGTGAGGAAGAAGCTAAGTGAACTTTATGAATTGACACAGGAAGGTTGCCCAGAGGTATTTAGGTGCCCCATGGGATCTCCAGTCAATGCAAATTCGATATGCAGTGGTTTTGAAAAATCTCGCTCCGTGCCTACTGCATGTTGAGGTGCCAAATCACTTCTAATAACAGTCATTGAACCCTGTTACCCATTAAAAAGGAGAGGTAGAGGACTTTGCTTTAGCTTTGAAATTGTCCTTTTGGTTCCAATGTCCAGCTTTGAATGTAGGTGTTTCTCTCCTATATGGTGAGGACTAAGCAATCAGACTCCTCGCTTGTATAGAATCCGTGCCAATGTGCCCGATTGTGGGACCACCACTCCACGCTCCTCAAGCAAATGATCTGACATTTTACTTGCGTCAAATACATCATCTCTATCTGCAATCTGTAGGAAAAATAAGCACTAAAATTTCCCCAAATCTGATGCCACAGAATGATGTGATATGGCTGGATGACTGAGGAGAAACAGAGAGGAATCAATAAAAAATCGTGAAAGGATGTTGTGAACAATACATACACAACGTGCAAGGATGGGCTAGACTTTCAAACTACTGTTCTCTTTAGAAATCAGCAGCACCTCAGCCTCTTAATGAACCGTTGCCCTCCTGTGTTCCTTATATGCGTGATTCTTGCATATGTTGTCCCTACCTACAAAAAATCTGATTTAAAGGTTATCAGCCACTTCAGTTTCCACCAGCTTTTGAAAATGTGGATTATCATAAATGCATGAAGAAATGCAGCCAAGTAAAAACCATCAAGCCATCAAACCGAGTAAACTCTGTCTCATACGAAAGCAAGAGAAAACGTCATATTTAACCGTTACTGTCTGCTGGCTCCTCTTTCTACCTGGCTCCGGGTACCAGACCAGGATCAGACTCGCAGCGCCAGGGCTGCTCACACTGTCTCCACGGGAACGCTCCTGCCCCGGCAGCCCTGACACCCCACCCTGCCCGTGCACAACTCCCAAATGAGACCAGGCCACTCACGGGCATCCTCCAGCGGCTACAAGCGGGCGCGACGGAGTGTGGCTCTATAGAGGCAAAAACTTCCAGCGACGCGCTATCACGTGTGTTACGCTCACACGTGGGACTGTGGACGTAGAAGAGCAATGTGGCACCACAAGGTCCGTTTGCAGGATTTCCTGAATATTCAAGGAGTCAGTATATATTCTGTTCAGGCTGTTGAACAAACACTTTAAATGACAAAAGCTCTGCTTGCAGACTGCCTGCTGAACTTGCCACCCTGCTCTACTTCCCGATGGAGAGTCAAAGAAGAAACGAACATTTAAAAACCAGCAATTATATACGTAAAGATTTTAACAGAAGAGTCAGCCTCAAGTAGCTTTTAGTGTCATCAGCCAATAACTCCTGTATTTTGCCAGAAATGGTAAATTAATAAACAGAGCTATGGGGTTGTTTATGGACTGAAGAGATCCTCCTTCAGAAAGAAAATAATATATTAGTGTACCACCATTATGTTTGCTTAAGAAGTATATTATTTTGCAACCTTATTTATATAAAAAAATTCCAAACCTATTTTTAAAATAGCAGAAATGTAGGCAATTGTGTGTAAAAAGAGGGGCTGAGCAGTGTGGCTGTCGCCAGAGTCATCTCCAAGAAGGAGAAGCGCGAGTGGAAGGCACCAGCAGAGTCCTGCGTGTGCCCCGGGAAAACAGCCGCTTGTGGCCAGAATGCGAGATCTGCAGAACTTAAAGCAGCCTCAGTCTTCCCCAAAGCTGTGTGACCCCTTCCCCTGCCCCTCCTCACCCACGGCCTCCCCACAAACACGCAGATGCACCAGCGGACAGGAAAGACGCTTGTGAAAACCGCAGTGTCTGCAATCAAAAGTACAACGTTTACTGTGGCTTTTATCAAAGACTTCAACTCCCTCATCTTAAGGAAAATGACCCTTTTATTTTGTTGTGGACATAAAATTATGGCTCAGGGAAAATTGGAAGCATTTCTGTTGAGGGAAATCAATTTTCTCACTGCCATATATGATCAACATGTCACAGCCATCACCTAGATAATAACAGTAAAGTACAAGTAAAACGGCTGCTAATACCGGCTTAAAAAAAAGAGCAAGATAACACTGCTGTGTTTTGGTTGTTTTTTCCCCCAAACATGTTTGCAATAAAAAAGGAGGAAGAATGCAAAGGTTTCTCCGGTGATCATAGCCTTTCAGAACAGTGTTTTATTCTGTATATTGATAGTCTGAAGTGTTGATGAAGCTGATGAGAAACTTGGTGTTCCTGCAAAAGAGTCAGTGCTTTGCGTAAGCTCTTCTGGGCCCTTCTCCATCAGTTGTTAATGGGTGGTTAATAACAAGGAGATGTGACCAGCCTGAGATTACCCAGCAGTATGTTCACATAGAGGCACCACTGAGAGCGCAGAAGCATCTTCTTCATTTGGATACTCCACACAAAGGAAACATCGAGTCTGACCTTGCTGCGGCAATGTTGATGGCCTCTGCTCGTCCTCCTCCGGGCCCTCGGCTCCGCCGTCCCGCCTCGGGAGGCGCCGGCACAGCCCGCGCCAGCACCACCGGCCCCACGGAACCGGGGCCTGGACACGGGGGACACGCCACAAGAGATCAAGTGCTCCTTGACGTTCAAACACCAGAGCTGAGCACATCTGCAGCGACGCCACAGCAGCACGCTCAGGGTACATCAGAGCTCTGCTAAAGAAAAGGAAGCTGTTTAGTTTGTCAGGTTAAAATTCAATGGTGCCCAGTAAACCAGCCTCCCCGGTATAAAACAAGCCCACGCTCCATGTGCACAACACTCCACAGCAACAAGGCCCCATTTGCAGCACTGAACACAAGTGAAGTTGTGCCGTGACTGTGGGATTCCCGTGAGCACCCCTGAGGATCCCAGGAGTGTCCCTGCGAGAGGCACCGAGACGGGACCGCGTTCCTGTTTTATCAATGACAAAAGCGAGGAAGAGACTTTCTACTGAGGTTGTCAGGCAGCAAAAGCATCCAATTCAAACCTTCTGGTAGTCACATTCATTACTAATCTGCATAAAACAAAGAATATGTTTATAATTTTTGCAGGATTTATTGTGAGTTTCATTGAAGTCCACCATGTCCTCGGTTTGGCAAAGTGTTTAAGAATAAAACTGCTGTGACTACTAATGTGCTTAAAATCAAGCATCTGCTTTATTAGGTGAGGAGCTCTGTGTAATGACTAGTGAGGGTTAAACATTACATTTTCCAAGCCTATCTGACCATTCTAAGAATATGCAATGCCATGACATGCTTCAAATCTAAATACAGTCGGGAAATGTGCTTCTAAGGAGTAAAAAGTATAACTGAAATGTGCTAAAAATACGGTGAAGACCTTTCAAATCCTTTTTTTAGCCTTTAATCCATTATTTAGCACTTCATTCTTTAGAACAAACCTGCAGAGCTATATCCTCAGAAGCACAACCTTGAAACAAAGTGTTTTCAGACATGCACAGAAAGCATTAGCAGCTCATTGCCAAATGACACCTGTGCGCCCCCGTGTCCCGATCCCTGAGGCCGGAGCTCAGAGTACGGAGTTATTCATTCAAACCCACTCCATCTGACTGATATCAACGTCCCCGCTCCGGGCTGCACAGACTAAGTAAATGTCCAGCTCAGACAGCAAACACTGTTGTCTTGGAATCTTTCATTCTGGGCTATTATCATGCATTTATCATTACGGTGTTTCATACCCACATACCCATAAATATTTGGCTTTGGTTGCAGGCAGACCCGAATGTCGTGGAAAGCTGACCTGCAAGTAAGTAAGAGGAAAATCTTATCTGTGGCCTTGGAGAAAAGGAGATAAAAGTGAAGGGAAAGTTTGAGTAGTGTGAGCAAAACTTTTTTGAAAGCTAAATTAAGTAAATGTCCTGTAGTCAGTTATTAACTTCACCTAGTTAATGTGGCTGTTTGGTCTAGAAAGGTTATCTGCTCTAACATTTCTTAACATTTTCATAATGTTATCAAGAATTAAAGAGGTAACATTTATCAAACACTGACAGTGTCCGTGAGTCAGAACAAAGAGCAGCCCCGCAGTGTGATAACGGCCAAGCTGCCGAGAGGCAGGTCCAGGTACCTTGGAGGTATTTGCCTTGGATGATGCATTCTTTGTCATGTCAAAATGTAACTTTCAAAGTACACATGTTACTGATTAAGTTACAGTCAAAAAAATCGTATTTCCTTCTAATTATTCCTAAAGCCCTATGCAAAAGATGGAGAAGGATAATCAACGGGATGATCCAGATAAAAGCGAGCCTTAACACGAAGAGAAATCAAAGGGCCCAATCCTCCCAGTCCTTCTGTGATTAGTCCTTAATCTGCAGTGAGATTGCTCACGTGAAAAAGAATTTACAGGATCAGATCTTAAATCTCCCAACTGCATTTTTCCTAACAAAAGGGGTGGATAAAATCCAGACCTAGGGTCTCATTGTGCCTGACAACGTGGAGCAGCAGTGGCAGCAGCCGCTGAGTCTCGAAGGCTCACGCTGCTCCAAAGGGCTCCCATTCCATCGCCGGGACTGACCCCTAACGCAGCCAGCGGAAATCTCGTTATAGCACTTTACGTCAGATCCCTTCCACAAAGCAAGTGACCCCATAAGAGTGAGCACGCCAAAGGCAGCCCAGAAACTAGGATTCCCAAACCCTTCCTCTACATCAGAAAGCAGAACCTCTGATCCAAAAGCTTGCTATCATTTCAAAATTTGAGAAGGCAGAGCAATTAGCAATGGCTGTCATTACCGCCTGGGTGTCAGAAGTGGCTACAGGTTAAGACATTGTCTCCCGATTCACATTTGAACAATTACATTTATGTGGAAGCTATTCCAAGCAACTGCAGCGTGCGCGTTAGCCAATGGAGAGGCTTGGATAACACGAACTAAACTGAACCCCCATCTGTCTCAGGTTCATCTCCAACCGTTCCATTCCTTTCCCAGTCGGATCTAGGCAGTAGCTGGCACTTCTGTGTCAACAGCTCTCATCCAGACCTACTTCTAGTCAATAATAAATAACTTGGGAAGAGTAAATAGGTGAGCAGAATTGCTAGTTACAATCTCTAACAAATTAAAAGGCATCAAATCAATATTACGTTTCAGTGGGACTCCACACTTTCCAATTCACTCAATACTTCCTAAAATTATCATTTCACCAGTTAATCAGGGATTATTTAAATGATGTGTCAGCCATGGCTTGGCTGTCAGTGCGCCTTCCGCGGAGTGCAGCACATCCTGCGCCGGGAAGGGGACCGGGATGCACGAGGCACCTGCGTCCCTGTGTCTCGCACGCACACCCGAAGGCCACGGCCCGGGCTCCGTCCTCTCCGCCCGGTCTGCGGCCACGGCTGGGACACGAGAGCGCACAGGCGGCTCTGCTGTGCTGTGCGGTGCCGTGCTGTGCTGTGCGGTGCCGTGCTATGCTGTGCAGTGCCGTGCTGTGCTGTGCAGTGCTGTGCGGTGCCGTGCTGTGCTGTGCGGTGCTGTGTGGTGCTGTGCGGTGCCGTGCTGTGCTCCGTGGCGGGGCCAACGGGCACGGGCACACCAGAGCTCCTCTGCTCACAGCTCTAGAGCTCCCTGCGCCTCACAAATGCCCCCGTTGCTCAGGCCAATGTACTGCTGTTCTACATTTTTCCTGTAAAATAGATCAAAATTATAGATGGCTCATTGTCCTTATTCTGTTTCAGAGATCATGTTACTTTGCTTTCTGATATCCTGACTCCTCTGTAGAATATAACGGGTCTTAGAACAAACCTACTAATCAGATCTGAACACATTACTGATTCTGCTTCCCTTCCTCATAAGCATGACACAAATCCCTTCCCAAAATGCACTGTGGGTTTTGCAGCAAAACAGCATTGGTAATTCATTTATTTTTTTTTTAATTATGTACTTGAAAATATTTGCTATTTTATGTAATACTTTATATTATTACAACCATTGATGTTCACCTTAGAGAACTGTGATTAGAATTACCAAGGCTAGTCCAGGATAAAGATCCAATTCCAGGCCAAATTTTGACCCAGGTTATCACCAGCAAGTATAGAATAATCTTTGGATTGCAGAGACATTGCTCTGGATTTCCTCCAGTCTGCCCGGGATCAGAATTGGGCTTTCTTTAAATACATTGTTCTCTGGGACGACGCCTTTCCAGATGTGGCACAATTACATCCTCTTCCCCGCAGGCCCATCTCTGAGCTGGAGGTTTACAAGCTCTGGTGGTTCAGAACGAGTGCCGGAGGGAAACGAGTTACAAGGGTCTCCCGCAGCTCTAAAGGTCCAAACTCTTTTGGTTTTGATGTGGAAGCCACAAAAACACACCAACCGTTCATTCATTCAGACTCCTCCCTCTTCGCTTGAAGGGTAAAAGGCACTTCCAGAACGCAATGGGCTGTCTCCCCACACCTGTGAAGCACTTCGGAAACCCTTCTACGCACTTATTACCTCTTCAGCTACCAGAGCAAAAAGACTCTTGGCATTCACAGTCAGAAAGTAATCTTTCAACTGGAGAATTGCTAAGCCAGAGGGGATAGCTTAGTGATCTAAACATCCAGGATCAAATTAAGCCTTGGTGCAAGAGAAAGCAACTCGGCTGACTTCAGTCGCTCATTTACATCAGAGCGGAGCTCGTCCTGCAAGACTGCACGGAAACGGGTCAAAATCCTGCAGGCGGGGCTGGTTGAGCGCAGCCCGTCAGCTCAGCGGTGCGGGACCGTGCTCACAAAATCCCGCAGCCCGTCAGCTCAGCGGTGCGGGAGCGCGCTCACAAAATCCCGCAGCCCGTCAGCTCAGCGGTGCGGGAGTGTGCTCACAAAATCCCGCAGCCCGTCAGCTCGGCGGTGCGGGAGCGCGCTCACAAAATCCCGCAGCCCGTCAGCTCAGCGGTGCGGGAGCGCGCTCACAAAATCCCGCAGCCCGTCAGCTCGGCGGTGCGGGACCGTGCTCACAAAATCCCGCAGCCCGTCAGCTCGGCGGTGCGGGACCGTGCTCACAAAATCCCGCAGCCCGTCAGCTCGGCGGTGCGGGACCGTGCTCACAAAATCCCGCAGCCCGTCAGCTCGGCGGTGCGGGACCGTGCTCACAAAATCCCGCAGCCCGTCAGCTCGGCGGTGCGGGACCGTGCTCACAAAATCCCGCAGCCCGTCAGCTCGGCGGTGCGGGACCGTGCTCACAAAATCCCGCAGCCCGTCAGCTCGGCGGTGCGGGAGCGCGCTCACAAAATCCCGCAGCCCGTCAGCTCAGCGGTGCGGGAGCGCGCTCACAAAATCCCGCAGCCCGTCAGCTCGGCGGTGCGGGACCGTGCTCACAAAATCCCGCAGCCCGTCAGCTCGGCGGTGCGGGACCGTGCTCACAAAATCCCGCAGCCCGTCAGCTCGGCGGTGCGGGACCGTGCTCACAAAATCCCGCAGCCCGTCAGCTCGGCGGTGCGGGACCGTGCTCACAAAATCCCGCAGCCCGTCAGCTCAGCGGTGCGGGAGCGCGCTCACAAAATCCCGCAGGCGGGGCCGGTCGAGCGCAGCCCGTCAGCTCAGCGGTGCGGGAGTGCGCTCACAAACGCTGGCTTAGGAGGGGCTGCTGAGAATAAAAGGGGAATCTGAATTTCCTGCAGGATATGGCACACCAGAAATGAGAGGAAGGCTTGGCTCACAAATGTGTTTGCAAATATACGGCATTGCATACAGAAGAAAAAAAAACAACAAAAAACGCTCTCCCCTTTTCCTTTCAAAAATTCTCATTTCTTTGCTTATTTCCTCCAAATATTATTTGAAGACGTCACTGGTTTGCAAAAATGCTCATCAAGACATGTTACCAAAATATGGTCAGTTGTTTGCTTTAAATAAAAAGCGGTTTTATCTAGTAAAAACGCCAAAGGCCAAACCACATGAAATACGAAGGGCGATGCTCGGGCTGCCGCACGCTCACCGCGGCTCCAGACCGGGCGCAGGGCGGCGCGGGCGGGGCGGCCCCGTGGCCGCGGGCGCCCGGTGGGCCGGAGCGGAGCCCCAGCCGGTGCTGGGCTGCTGGGAACAGTTTCACCCTGGGCTATTTTATCTTTCAAAATCATTTGCTCAAGTAGCCGACAAATTTTCATCAGCACAGAAAATGCTGCTGGACGCTCTTCAATTTGCTGTCCCATAGACAGTATGAATAATGCCATTTACTAATCCACTCCATTAGAAATTGCAAATTTTCCCTACTTTTCCACACTTCTTATCTGTTCTTGTTTCCACGGTGTTAAATGTGAAAACTAATAATCCTTCTTGTTTCAGACCCGGGGGAGCAATGAAGACTGCATTCTCCTTTTCACACTGCACTTTGACTAGGTATTTTCGTTTGTTCATCAAGGCAAAGTAATCAATATTTTAATTTTAAAATAAAGACAAAAGTATTATTATGAACAACACAAAGGTGATTTTCAGAGCTGCTGTACGGCCCTTCACAGGGAAGCGGAAGGGGAAATCGACCCCAGCTCCTGTTTTCTCCGACTTCCAGGGGACAAGGCTGCGGATCGGCAGCGGCAAAGACAACGTTCCAGTTCCAGAAATCTCCCAACCAGAAAGTTGTATCTTGGGCTTGTTTCCCAGAGCCCTGCAGCAGCCGAGTCCCTAAGTGCTGTTAGATGGCAATTACACCTTAAGCAAAAAGATATTGCAGATCATTGATTCCTGCAAATCTCCTCTCCTTTGAAGCAGCAGCACTTGCTTATGAATGAAGATACACTTTCACCTTGAAATCACATAAACCTATTTTCTCCATTTAGTCCTGGAAGCACACGAATTAGAAGTTCCAAATTGGATACATCTCATCCTAAGAAAAAAGAGGTTTGATCCTCAGAGCCTGGCTTTCAGCGGGCGAGATACGGGGTGACCGGTCTCAGCAGCGCGACCGAGGCTGTTTTGGGAGTGCCAATTGTCACCACGCAGCCTGCGGGATGCAGCCTGCGGGATGCAGCCTGCGGGATGCAGCCTGCGGGATGCAGTCTGCGGGATGCAGCCTGCGGGATGCAGCGGTGTCTGCGCCGGGCCGGCGCCCAGCCCAGCGCTGCGAGCGCGGGAGCGCACGGGGGAGCTGCCCTGGGCGCAAACAGGGACGGGGGAGGCAAACACGGCAGAATGAAGCTCTTCTTTGATTGCATGGAACATTGACTGCTGTAAATGTGACCTTAAATTCAAATTGATCTGATCTTAAATGCAGAAGATTTCATCTACCTTCCAGGCAAATATGCTCCATATGTTAAATACCAGTAAATATAGTTAAGTTCTCTGTTGTCTATGGATGGAATACAGAGCAGCTTTTCTGTAAAGACCAGATTCTCCCTTAGCAGCAGAGGATTTAAAAGGTCAGAACTAGTAATGATCAGCTGAAAACAAGGGCTCTCCTGAAAGCTGTTAAGACTGTTTGCATTTCCAGTAGCTGCTAGAGCCCATTGCTGGACAGTCATCACAGACAGTCAGCTGAAAGAGAACCTGATGTGGGTTTGTTGGTTTGGTTTTGGTGGTGTTTGGGTTTTTATTGTTTGTTTATGATTATGATGCTTCTTTCTTTCTTTACGTTTTAATGATTGACAATAAAAGTGGAATGTTGTTTTCAGGAAATAGAATCAAAAGTCAGATGAATCCCCAGAGTCATTCTAGGAAAACGGCCCCAGGTACAAGATGTAACTGACCCTGACTGGGGGGTTTAGGAAATAGCTTGTTAGTTATCTCAAAATTGCTCACTGTAAGGCTTTGCATCTTTCCTGAAGCGCTGCACTGCTCAGCACCTGGAGACCTGCTCACCAGTCTGGCTGCTCGTTTGTTACGCGGCCCCCGACGCTGCTCGCCATGGCCGCCCTCTAGTTCCTGGATCGTCCATCCTGGAAGCAGAGCAGCGCTGCTCGCTCCAAAGACAGATTGCCCCGAGTGCCAAGAGCTGGCAAAGATAAAACCCGAAGCCAACAGCAAAGTGCTCCTGGCAGAAGGCTTGATGGAAGCTTTAGGGAACTAATTCTGATATGTTTGCTTTATTTTCTTTTTAATGGGTTGTCAGCTGAGGAGAACAAACAGCTCCTCCTGCATCCAGAACCATAAGCATTTATTGGTCCAGATAAAGCACAGAGAAGAAATATTATTCAGGGTGTACTATAAGTCATCACCATGTCTCTTCAGGTAAAATGCCAAAGTATTTCTGTTGCACGGTTTTCACTGCGCTGCTCTGTGCAGCACGGACTGGTAGCGGGAGGTACTCACGGCCGCTGGAACAGTGCGGTTTAATACTGAACACATCCTCTGCATCTTACCCTGTAACAGCCCCTGAGGTGCAGGACTTCTGATACCATGAACAGGAAAAGCAGCTCCCTTTGGAAGGACGCACGGTGCTCTCAGTACAAGGGTACGCAGCCCTCCGGTCGCGGGAGGGGCTTGGGAAGCCCTGAAGAGCCCGGGAGCGCAGCAGCGCCCCAGCTCCGATGAGCACGCAGGGGAACCCCCGTCTCCGTGCTCTCCGCCAGTCCCCATTCCGGGGAAAAAGCCTTTATATTCCTCTTCTCAGTCCACATCATCTGGCATTGGATTGAGCAAATGGTAGACATGGAAATCGCTTTCCCGGCTCTTCAGGATATGGACCTGAGCACAAACATGGGTTTATTTTCTCAGTGTCTGGGAAAAGAAAATGCATTGATACTGTTTAGATACCTTTCAGAATGTTGTCAGCATAAAGTGCAGAAATACATCTCCCTGCGCTCACACTGACCGGGGCTGGTAAACGTACCACTGAGCTGACACCGGTGCCTTTGCAATGAATCAAGTCTCTACGGAAACCGGGGTTTACAGCAGCGTGCTCTGGCTTTAGAGCAGAGCGTCGTTTTACAGATCCATGTTTCCTTTATGTATTTCAAAGTGCTTTACACCATAAGCCTTTCATTGCAAGGAACTCTTTAGAAAGCAAAACTGCTAATCACCTTGTACGTTCTGGATCAGCTCCTCAGCTCCCTCACTATGTTTCGATATGACTGCGTCCGTGTTGCTATGTAGAACTGCCCAGAGGACGACCAGAATGGCCTTCGCATATCATTTCCCAAAATGAAAGCTCTTCTGGTCACTTTGGTGTGGCTCGGTTGAACTGGCAGCGCAGCGTGTGTCTGCTTGGCGTCAGTGGTCAGACACCGCGCAGCCGCTGGCTCTCCCATCACCTCCGTGGTGACGACGGCATCACCCCCAAAGGCAACGCAGGGCCGTGCCCCGGCTGTGGGCAGCCGCGCTGACAGGTTTGGGGTGGGTTCCCGCGCTGCCCGGCGCCAGCGGGGGCACCGCAGAGGGGGCGGCTCTGGGGCGCTCGGGAGCGCAGGAGCCGCTGGGCCCCTCTCGGACAGTGCGGCCGCGGCCAACGGGGCCAGCGGAACCAACACCCGCTGAGAAAGCTCCCAGTTCCACTGTTACGCGGGTGGGAGAACCCTCAGGCTGCCACTTTATCCACTGCAGCTCATTCACGGACTGGCAGCTTTACGCCCATTTTTAATGGCATCATTTACACTCCTGAAGAATTTGTGCCGGTACTGTACAAATAATTCTGATCCCAGAATCTACTCAGGCCTAACCATCCACATATATCAGTTAATGACAATTTAATTGCATATGCTTATCATAATAAATACTGAAATATTTGTATACAATAATATGTGCTAAGGAACACATTGAATTTCAGTTTGCCATTAATTTCAGTTTGGTATTTATATACAGCATATGGATTTCAACTTTTCCCTTGACACTGGCGTTGTTGAAACAACCACTTGATCTATTAAATTTTTTGAGTAGCTCTTTAAATTATAAATAGTGCCCAGCTGTTTATTTCAAGTGCTTTCACTACTCCAAATGTGGTTTAATTGTATTTGAAAACTGCCAAATATCAATGGAGATCAATCCTGTCCCATTGATCTGTTTATGCAGTTAAACATGTAGAATATCAGATTCGGGCTCTAACATATTTAAATACTGCTCTATTGATCACGCTGCCATGATCCAGCGCAGACGATGGCACCGATGACTGCGGGAAGCTGCTGCTCTGCTTTGCTCAGCCCAGACCTCCGTCTGTCAAACGGCACCACGGACAAGCCGACCCGCGGCTCTAACGCAGAGCGTGAGCAGCAAACCCACGCAGGATGCTCGCATCTCTGTGGGAAACCACAAAGACACACACCGAAAGGGGGAGAAAGTCCATCGAAACCCTGGCCCTGGCTGCCCGGACGTGGCCCGAGCGAGCGGGCGCTCGCACCAGCCTCGCTCCGTCTCGAACGCAGCAAACCGCTCTGGGGGCTGTTGCGCAGCTATAGGACAACGGTGTGAACTCGTGACACAGAACTGTCTTCTGCAGAAGATTAGGGGACTATTCCAACAGAAATGCTGAAATGCCAGATCTTGCAATGATGTTACTTCAGTCTTTTGGATTGGTACATGATCCTAGTTCGAGAGCTCTACAAGCAAGTAAAAAATACTTTGCTTCAACCCCAAACGCCCATGAGCGGATTTTCTAGAGCTAAACAAATGTCTCTTTTATTTGTTAGCTATTTTGAATATCCATGAAAAAGCTGACCAGGAAACATCAGCTTCTTGTATTTGCAGTTCAGAGTTAACCGGGCACAGAAGGAGCGCACGGGGAAGGATGAAGCGCCCCTTCCCACGCCACACACAGTCAGGGCCAGACACCAAAGATCAGTCTCTTCAACACTGAGGTTCCGAGGGAGCAGTTCTGTGTTGGTCCCTCTCAGAGAGCAGAGGGAAAGCACCTCCCATTCCCCAGCCATCCACAGCTAAGCGAATGCAGCAAAAGACAGAGGGAGAAGAGGGTTTAGAACTTGGGAAAAGGGGAGGAGTGGGATGAATTAAGCGGTAAAATGCTCAGAGGGTTGGCTGAGCCTCTCCAGACAAGCAGCAAAATGAAATGCACGCCCAGCTCCAGAAAGCGCCCGACGCAGGTGACAGCACTTCAGAGGGTGACAACACTTCAGAGGGTGACAGCACTTCAGAGGGTGACAACACTTCAGAGGGTGACAGCACTTCAGAGGGTGACAGCACTTCAGAGGGCGACGCGAGGAAGCGCCAGCAGTGCGCTCTCCCGCGCCCAGGACGGGGCTCAGAAAACCCGGCGCTGCGCAGACGGACACGCAGAGCTTCATCAGCTGGGCACAACAGAGCACAACGCCCTGCTTCTTGTGCCTCCCTGCGTGTCGGTAGCTGTGCAACGCTATGGGACAGCAAAGGAAAACCACACGCAGACCGCTCTGTGGTGTTTCAGGTGAGTGAAAGCTTGGAATGCAACCACCATCATTATTATCACTGGGCTTTGCCAGTAAAGGTAAGTAAGAAGTAGCCCTTGTCAAGTTTGCTTCAAAATGAAACCTTGCTCAGGCCTTGAGCCAACAGCGCTCCCTGGGAACGGGCGCATGTGCACATCCACCTCGCTGTCAGTGCGTGGGCTGTCCCGACTGCGCACAGGACAGTGCTTGAACAAAGTCCAAATGCTTCTGAACTTCTCTTCGTGTGCTACAGGAACACTAAATCTATAGTTTAAGATAACCTACACACATGTTATGAGGTCATATTAACTGCATGCTACTAGATTAATAAAGACTTTCTTCTATATTAGTAATAATTATCGTAACTTTTTACTTACAATAATTTTTGAGGAGAATACTGCATCTGCTTGAGACTCAGGACTCGCATTGTAATTGATGACTGTCGTTAGCAGGGCTTAAAGATTTCGGTAGCTGCTGAAAATTAATTGTGGCAGAGGTATAATAACAACAGTATTTTGTACATTAAGGAACATTAAATAGGGAAAAGCAGGCCTGTGTGGAGCGAGGACGACTCCCCTCTCCGCAGCACTCCAGCTCTGCTGGGACGGCAACTTGAACTAGCACTCATTCATATTTCTAGATTACTAAGAAGGATCTAGCTAATCATTAGTTTCTTTACAGCCTCTGGCAACCTTGTAAAGACTGGTATGAGTTAATATAAATCCCATGAAGTTCACAAAATGTGCTACCACTCCTGGAACTTTGTGGGAAACACCAACTGAATAACCAACGGAGAGGTTACGATCCAAAACATTTGCTGAAGGTACGTTGGTGTCCGAGCGCGACCGACATGGTGACGAACGACGGCTGCGGGGCCAGCTCTGAGCCCGCGCTCCCCTCCAGCACAGGCGAACACGCCTTGCGGAGGAACCTACGGAATCCGCTTTCTGTGAGATCAGCATCCACATGCCAAACCTTTACAACTCTGCATGCAGCAGCAGAGCTTCCCGCAAAGCCGGCACAGCACCCCTAAAGCGAGCTGCCCCGTCCTGCCTGCCCCGTCCTGCCTGCCCCGTCCTGTCTGTCCCGTCCTGCCCCGTCCTGTCTGTCCGTCCTGCCTGCCCGTCCTGCCTGCCCCGTCCTGTCTGTCCCATCCTGCCCCGTCCTGCCTGCCCCGTCCCGTCCTGCCTGCCCCATCCTGCCTGCCCTGCCCGTCCTGCCTGCCCTGTCCTGTCTGCCCCGTCCTGTCTGTCCGTCCTGTCTGTCCGTCCTGCCTGCCCCGTCCTGCCTGCCCCGTCCTGCCTGCCCCGTCCTGTCTGTCCCATCCTGCCCCGTCCTGCCTGCCCCGTCCCGTCCTGCCTGCCCCATCCTGTCTGCCCCGTCCCGTCCTGCCTGCCCTGCCCGTCCTGCCTGCCCCAAGGCCGCCCAGCCCGCGGCAGGGCTGCAGCGTGCGCTCGCAGGCTCTCGCAGGGCGCTCAAAGCAGGCAGAGAGCACCAAGTGCTGTCTGTCTTTGTGTGAATTTGCAAGCCTCTGCTGAACTTGCCCGTCTGTGTTTAAAGGCTTAACATGCACACAATCCTCTTCTCACAGGCAATACTCGCCACAGCATTCAGCCACAAATGCAAACCAGTCTCTCAGATAAAGTGGAAAAAATAAGGATGGAAGGGGTAAAATATGCAGGAAGCTCTTCTATCCCCATGTGGCCTGAAATTTGCTCAGGGTATTATACATGTGATTAGCAACTGTCTGTCAACTAAAGAAAAAACACTTGGAGAATTTAAGGAGGATACCATTTTTAGTGAAGATGCAGGACTCAAATGGTAATTAAATATAAAAAAGAATTATAAATTTCTGCCTTACAGATGAAGCCTTTGAAGACAGGGAAGATCAGTGTAAGGTTCTCCTGTGTTTTGTTTGCTGAGACCTGCCCCGTAACAGGTGGAGTCAAATCTATCATTGTATTGTTCTGGTACGACAAAAATCAGACCCATTTATCTTTAAAATATCTTTAAGAGTGCTAAACATAAGTGTATATTAAAGTATAGAAGAGTTTGACGAGGCAGTATTATTGATTACGAATGGACGTGGGCTAATACACATAAAGACTGGTAATACACATACATGGAGAGTTAAACGTCTGCACATCCGCTCTTTCTGCAGTCCTATAGCTAACATTTCACAATGTAACCGCAATCTTCACCTTTAAAACAGGACTCAGTATGGAATATACAATAGCAGATAAAAACAAATACACACACACACACATACACATACATACAGGGCTTGACCCAAAATACTTCACGGTGAGCCTGTTTTCAGTGTGGTCTCAGTAAATAAAGGTGATGCTTTTAATATAAATTTGCAACCTCAAAATTAGTGAGTTTTAAAAACTTTTAAACATTTTAATTTAGCATCTCTAATGGGAGATATTTTACATCCTAACATATACATTTTGGAAACCAAACATCAACCATGAGCACGTATGACTTTCTCTCTCTGGCAGCAGCATGTTTTGCATTCACACCACATGCTGACGCCACCCGCGGTACCTGACGGGGGGTCCGCAGCACCGCGGAGCCCGCGGCCCATCCAGCCCAGCCCGAGCAGGGGCAGCGCGGGGAGCGCGCAGGAACGCGTCCCGCCCATGGCCCGCGGCCCATCCAGCCCAGCCCGAGCAGGGGCAGCGCGGGGAGCGCGCAGGAACGCGTCCCGCCCATGGCCCGTGGCCCATCCAGCCCAGCCCGAGCAGGGTCACTGCAGTGAGCGCGCAGGAACGCGTCCCGCCCATGGCCCGTGGCACATCCAGCCCACTGAGCAGGGTCACTGCAGTGAGCGCGCAGGAACGCGTCCCGCCCATGGCCCGTGGCACATCCAGCCCAGCCCGAGCAGGGTCAGCGCGGGGAGCGCGCAGGAACGCGTCCCGCCGGCCTGGCGCTCGCACTTACTGCTTTACTGTGGGTTGCACTCTATGGTTCGTCTGTTTCTAAAGTACAATGAAGATTCCTGAGAGAAGAAAAATTCCAGTTAAGCACAATATATTTCTCTTACAGTAATAAGTGGTTGATAGCACTTAACTCTGACATTTTATCTACATACTCACCTAGCTGCTCCCCTTACAGTATCTGACTGATTCACAAACCATAATGGATTACACTCACCAAACTCCCATGAAGCTGGAAACTCTTCCTCAGTGTACACGGGCACGGAGACCCACAGAGATGCGCACAGCTTGCCCAAAAGCAGGGCAGACGTTCGAACCTGAACCAAACTCAAGCCTTTTCAACTCCCTTTCAGGAGAACAGCTTGTCTTCATAAACTGCTCTTGTGCTTGGGTCACATTTAAAGGGACCCAATATATGCTACAATGTATGACATTCACATCCATTTTGTCCCCTTTATTGGTGTATAGCTGCAAAGTAAAAGCAGTAACAAAACACCCATAACTTTCTAATCTGTTATTTACGTAACAGTATCAAGAATCAGAGCTGCCTTTACCAAGCTATCCAGTGCATCCTATCAAATACAGTACTTACATTTTGTCTACTTCTATGTGCAGAATGAGAACTTAAATGAATAGGTTTACCTGCATTTGTTCTATTAAATAAAGACAATGGCTTGGTTTGGAGAGGTCAGTAACTTCTGCACCTTCTCTTGCCGCCGTTCCTCCTCGGTCGCCGTGGACGAGCAGGGACACCACGTTCTCGGGGCGAAACGGTTCTGTCTGCGTGGCTGACGTCCCCCAGCTCGGTGGGGACACAGCAGCGCTTCCCCGGGCACATCCTGCCAGGCCACAGAGGAGACAAAGACTGCAGTGGATGAGCCCATACGCACCTTTATTTTCTGAAGTGACACACTACAGACACAAACCTGAGTTGGAGGGGTCAGATCTCCATCAGCAGCAAACGCGAAGCTCTCCAAAATGTGGCAGGGTTCAGGTCTCCTGCCTGGGTTTGCTCCCATCCTTCTGAGAGATGAAAATGCAATAGGAAACTCCAGCAAGAACATGTATTTTCAGCTTCACAATTTCATTAATATTGGTAGAGCACTTTCAAAATGACTCATACTGCATGCCACGTGTTTCTCTTGAAGAGGATTCAATCCAGTTTTATACTAACTTGTATCACATCCAGGAATGCACAGATACTACACTTAACATACACTCTGTTATTGTGTCCATACCCTTTTTCCATGGGTCTGTGGTAGCACATCTGAAGAGCCCAGGTCTGTGTTGTGCCGATGAAGCCAGCTGCCGCCAGCTCTGACAGCAAGGGCGGGCGCAGAACTGCTCTGCCCCGCAGATGAACACGGACCCGTCCAAACGCCTCCCAGCGTGGTCACCGGGAGCGGCTCAGCTGCACGGGAACGCGGAGACCGTCCCACCACGCTGTGATCCCCATGAGCCAGCGCCCTGGCACGTCCCTCGCTCGAACCCAGCAGGGCAGACGCAGCACCTGTCTCTGCAGTCACCCTACGGCACGGCCCAGGCACACCTGCGCGGTCAAATGCATAGCTACAGTACCAAGACCGTGAAAAAGAATATAGTTACCTCAGAAGGAGAAACATACTGGGCTCAAATAGACCAAGACTGTCAGAGAAGCAGTTGCAAACTAGTTATGCCCATTTTTTTCCTATAAACATGAAAGCATTCTGTTTTCATTACTACTTACGTTCCAGGGATAACTCCGGGCACCCAGGCCTATGAGTGCGATTTCATCAGTAGAACGAGAGCGGTCAGAGCGGGCGCTGTCAGCACCTGTGCAGCCGCGCTCCCAGGGCGCAGCGTCCGAGCACGGGGCGCACGCGTGGGGGCAGAGGGTGAAGCACCCGCCGGTCTCACTGCAGACGGCCCAGCAAAGCTGAACCGAGGCCGTCACTGAGGATCCTGCGGCAGTTCCACAAGACCCGCTCAACGCAGTTCACTGGTTGTCACTGGTTCCAAAGCCACTGTTGTGCAGCGGCACTGGTGTGGAATGGAAGGTGAACCTCACCACAGAGATCGCCACATTTCCGTGGTGAGTGGAGTGACCCCAGCACGCTCCGTGAAGCACTTTGGGATTCTCACAGATGAAAGGTGCTATATAAGTGTCAGGTATTGTTATACACCACTTAGGAGAACTGTTTCCATTTATTCCTCTGGATTTACTGTTGAACATTTAGAGATAATCGTCATTGCTGACAATAGCGGTAAGAACAGCACCCTGAACGCTGCAGATTGTTCTGCATTCTGCTTGTCTGTAACAGGAGGTCGCACACTGATCAGTAGGAGGAATTTTTTGACCATGCAATTATGGAGAACTGGCTATTTTTCATATTACATGGTCAAAGTACAACTGCCAGAGTTATTTACATGGCTGCATCGTTCACAGCCCAGCATTACTGAAAAGATTCAGCTAAAAGGTAAGAGCCTTCATGGCAATATTCAAACCGCACAGTACAACAGCCTCCTACGGTACAGTAGCACAGCTGTTTTACTCTATGACCTGTTTGTATTTTTCCACATTCTACTCATTCATTTTATTAACAGATTTTATCCACATGCATGCTGGATGTTTTTAAATATGCTTATCCAAGCACTAGTTGGAATTTACTGGAGATTCCACTGTCCATCCTAACACGGGTGCCTTTGCATTCTTGTGGCTTTTTTGGGAAGGAAGGGCACTTCTTTTAACGTAACAGAGCTCTGAACGTAGCCCAATATTGACCCTAATAGGATTGTGAAAGGTAGCCTATTTTTGCTAGGTAGAGCAGTGATTTCAGCTCTGCGCTAACAAATCCAATGGTCTTTATAACAACCGAAACCAGTCCTGCCCCAGTAATTCTCTCAGCCGAGTGGCACCTGAATATAAAGCCCCTCACGTTCCCCTTCTCTGCCGCTTCCCGGGTCTCTCCTCTCAGATTTGTGCCTGCAGTCGGGTGTCTCATTAACCTGCGGCTCTATCGGGCCTCATTATCCTCTGCGACCATCAGACAGCGCAGGAGCCGGGCTGTGTTACCGCTGACGGCTGCTGAACGCGCGGTGCCCCGAGCCCTCCGCAAGCGGCTCCGGCTGAGCAAGCGCGGCTGCAGGACGCGGGCCGAACCCAGCACTGCGTAAGAAAACAGGAGAGAAACCCTGTGTGCAAGGGAGCTGAATCTATCTCCAAGGAAGCCGGGAAGGCTTCCCTCTTACTGCCAGTGTCTCTAGCACAGAAGCTGTAAAAGCATTAAAATGTACAGAACTACCTCCTCCTCTCCCTGCAGCCAGCAAGGGCACTTTCTGGCTGATCCAGAAGGATTACCCAGGCAAAGGGGCTAAACGCTCAAGAACACGCAGTGCTGCTGAGGTTCACTTTGCGGTCCCATCCGCCTGTCCGGTAAATGCCGGCCGCGAGCTCGGCGCGGCGGGCGCTGCTCCGGCACCGCGGGCTCCGGCACCGCGGGCTCCGGCTGCGCTGCTGCGCCCAGCGCAGCTCCCAGAAACGCCCATCTGCCTCCAGCAGCCTGTTCAGAACTACCACAGAAGACCAGAGTGCAGCTTGTGGGTCAGTGTGGTCATAGTCTGGCCACGCTGGTATATTTACTCTTGCTAATAGAGTTTAGTTCTTTTCATGCCTCCTTACTGCCGCTTTTCCCCGCTCTGTCCCTGCGGAGTTTAACGACTGCCTGTCGCAGCAGGGAGAAAACCCTCAGCGTTCTGTAAAGAGTGTCATAGATTGGTCCCACTTGCAAGGAAGAAACAGCCAAAACCACATATGAGCATCTATAGATGTGGGCATTGTAAAAAAGAGTAACACAGGGTGCTCCATGTTCTGTGGGCTAAGCAAAAGTTTACACCAGTAATATCTGCTTAAAGGAGTAAAATAACAGAAAACGCAATTTTTAATAAAAAATACAGAATGAAACCAGTAAAGTCCTCAGAGATACGGCTTAGGACATGGGGAAAAACATTTCCGAAATCCCCACGAAACCGTTAAAGCCGGTATCACAGATGCTGCCCGTGCACGGGGCTGGCGCAGCGGAAACCAAGAGCACGGGAAGGCTGTCAAACATCAGCTCTTCTTCAGCAACACAATATTCTTAACTGTTTAGTGGAACAAACAAGTAAACAGAACAAGACACGTGTTCATCCCATGATAGATGGTGGATCCACCCAACTCTTCCCAGAGATTTCTTTACGGAAACCACCAAAGAACCTCTGTAATTTAATCACTGGCCCCTGCGACTGGCTGACTGCCTGTTAATTGCTCAGACAATACCCAAATTGTCAGACCAAAAGACCACCCAGTGATTCATTGGGCTGTCACTCCATATAACTACAGCAACAAATATAAGAAACAGTGCCTGGAACGAGTCTTCGCATGTGACGTCTTCTCTAATGCTTTTCTCAGTATCCAATCCATTAAAATTGTTCATAAACTTCTTTAGAAGCTCGAAAGGAGCAGCGATACTGCAAAGATCTCTCTCAGGAAAGCCATGTTTGGTAGCTGCCAGAGTGTCTACCTCAGATTGCTCAGGTAATGTGGTGATTCAGCCTAACAAGTTTGGGCAGCTCTGAGTCGGGGTCTCAGTTTTGTTGCTCTCTTTCAAAACCTCTCTGCTCAGCCCGAGTACATGTCGGAGTTCAGCCGATTCCACACCACGCCAAGCTACAGATATTTGGGACTTGTTTTTCCCCAGGACAGCTCGTGCTCTGTTTTATAAAGCACCGTGACCGGTAGAGCCCCCAGCACAACACGCCCCCGGCGCGTCCCACCGCCCGCTCTGTGCCCCCGGCCAGCGGCTCCGCTGCCCCGGGACCCGCTGCCGGCTCCTCCCTCTGCTGGAAACAACGCGGGACTGGGCCGGGGAATCCCGACACCTCCCGGCTCTCAGAAACGCACTGTGTGTCTGAAACCCCGTGCAGCAGAGAAAACACTGGCCATTTAACTTACAGGAAGAAAACACATCACAGCGTACAAACCACCAAATGGTGGCATCTATATTCATACAGATAGGACACATTGCCTTTTAAACGCTGATATTATGAAGTTACAGGCTGCTTTAAAGGTACATAGAATTAAGCTGATATCCATCTTTAAAGTAACCATGCCTTCAGTTCATTCTTGACAATAATAAACATGCTATTTCAGAATAAAGTCCAGAAAAAGCTGGAGTGCATGTCAAGGCTTGAGTGCTGCTGCCATCTACATGGCGGGAAGACTACAAGCCAACAGCAGGAGCCCTGCGGTGCGTGTCCTGGCAGAGGCTGAGGCTGCCACCGCCACCGCAGACACCAACAGATCCTCACTGCCCCGGGGTTCTGTGTGCAAAAGTCAGTTTGGTTTATAGTACAGTTTCCCCAGGTCCTTATTATCAAGAAGTTTACACACTATTTAGATAAAATTGGAGAATAAGGAAAATATTATTTTACTAGTGCTGGATATTGTGTATATTTTTCTGCTGACTATTAAGCTTTCGAATGGTAAACAACAAAAACACACAAAAAACCAAACCACAACAAAATCTCCCAGTTGCTGTAAAACTGGAGAGCAATGTACTTAGTGAAATGACGTACTCCAGGGCCATTATTCTTCACAGCTGCCTTATTGAGCGTGTTGCCAGAGGGAGAAAAACAGCCTTTATCTCTGTGTTTGCAGGACACAAGGTAAGTTCAGGCTGCACAACTGTCTTCTCAAGCAAAGGTTTCCAGAAAAACATGAAAGAAAAAATGTGCAATTAAATTTGTACCATGTGAGAATTTTATGGAACAGTCAACTCTAAAAAACCTCTGCAGATGTTTGTGAAGTTCCATATATTGAATATGTTTAGCAGCTTGCGGCGCTGTGTCTGTACTCACCTGCCGCACAGTCGGGGTGCTCGGGTTGCGGCACACGGGGTGCTGGGGCCGCAGCACACGGGGCACTCGGGTCACGGCACACGGGGTGCTCGGGCACACGGGGCGCTCGGGCACACGGGGCGCTGGGGCCGCAGTACACAGGGCACTCAGGTCACGGCACACGGGGCGCTCGGGCACACAGGGTGCTCAGATCACGGCACACGGGGTGCTCAGGCACATGGGGCGCTCGGGCACACAGGGCACTTGGGTCACGGCACACGGGGTGGTCAGGCACATGGGGCGCTTGGGCACACGGGGCACTCGGGCACACAGGGCACTTGGGTCACGGCACACGGGGTGGTCAGGCACATGGGGCGCTTGGGCACACGGGGCACTCGGGCACACAGGGCGCTCGGGCACATGGGGCGCTCGGGCACACGGGGTGCTCGGGCACACGGGGCACTCGGGTTGCGGTGCACGGGGCAGGCCTTCCCGTGCAGGTTTCCTGTGCAGCACACACACTGAGGACCTTCCAGCAGGTGCCATTCAAGAAACAAACTTCCCATGGTCCCCAAGAAGACAACCCTGGGTTACTGTGTGAATTTTATGTCGCATTCAAGTTCAGCATTACTTCTTCAAAAACAAGATTGATGAACTTTCACTTTGGGGATCTATGAATTCTAATTATAACCCAACTTGTGCCAGCATGAGAGCTGGGACGGGTGACACCAGCCCACGACAGCTTGTGCCAGCGTGAGAGCTGGGACGGGTGACACCAGCCCACGACAGCTTGTGCCAGCGTGAGAGCTGGGACGGGTGACACCAGCCCACGACAGCTTGTGCCAACGTGAGAGCTGGGACGGGTGACACCAGCCCACGACAGCTTGTGCCAGCGTGAGAGCTGGGACGGGTGACACCAGCCCACGACAGCTTGTGCCAGCGTGAGAGCTGGGACGGGTGACACCAGACCACGACAGCTTGTGCCAGCGTGAGAGCTGGGACGGGTGACACCAGCCACCATTCCCGCCACGAGAGGCAGATCCAGACACGCCCGTCCCCAGGTCCCTGTGGCTTCCCGGGCGCTGCGGCTGCCGGCACCACAGAGCGAGCTCAGTGCTCTGAGCGCCAGGTTCACCCAACTGCAGAAACCCCCCGAACACCAGGTGGTAAATGAGTCTAATGAGCTGCAAATATTCCCCAAACATAACGATATATGTATTTCTTTTTTAAGTCAAAAATATGTAGCTGCTTTTCCCACTGAGCACAAACAGACATTCAATGAAGCGCGTAGTTTCAGAGGAGGACTCCAATGGGTTTCTCCAACGTCACAGTGGTACATTTCTATAGATGACGGTGATGGCAGTATTTCTAGAAAACCAACATTTATACCCTAGACACAACCAGATTTATAATCAATTCACCATGCTTTCCTGTGCACAGAACATTATTTGTATTTTAGTAGTTTCTAAATATTCCACATTTAATTCAAGATGTGCAGTTTTCCTTGAAATGCAAAAGAAAATTCTAATTATTTTCAATTCATCTGATTTTGCTCAGTGTTAAAATGCTATTGGTAACAAAGGTCAGAAGCAAGGAGAGAGAAAAATTTAAATTTGATGTATGTAAAAGAATATTAAAATTGATGAAAATCTTTTATGGTCAATCCAAGTTAGTAAGATTTGGGACCACCACGTAAACCAGTGAAAAACTCCTTAAACTAGAGAGTTAATAGAACTATCTAAATGTAGTGGAATAATTCTAAATCTATTACCCATGGAAGTGCGAATAGATGCCAATAAGCTGGCAAAAAGAAGCTGATCTTATGGAAGCTACTTCCGAAAACAAATTGTTGCAGGCGTATGACAACAAGCACAAGGAGCCGTTCCATGTCCGTGGCACACGGGCACTCCTGGCTGCTCCGGGCACCTTTGAGCCTTCTGGGCAGGCGGGGTTTCTAGCACAGCTTACAGGAGCACACCTTGGACATCCAGGGATGCGGCTTCATGTCATCTGCAAAAGAAATGCATTCAGTCGCTTAGTGATTTTACAATATGAGGGATTAGGCTAGATTTTGGTTTTCTAAAAACAAGTTACTTTACAATCGTTTATAGAATAATAAACTCTAAAATTTGTATGTGTTTATGTTACAATTTCTATACTACAACAGGCAATATGGAACCCCAAACAGCTGCTGTTGTTTTAAAGGAAAACATTCCAGTGGATCAGCAGCAATAGAATCTGTTTTAAATTAATAGATTGTTTATGTTTCCTCTGCAAATACAATTTTCAGATGACATCTCTTTTCTTTCAGCAGAAAGAATCCTGCAATGGCTGTAAACAGAAGCAATAGGAAGTTATACTAACAAGGCATTATATTTTAATTCTGTCGTGGGTTATTAGAATTCCACAGAAAAGCACTCTCAATCATCAGTTCTTAGCTTCGTGATCTCGTCTTATCTGATGTATGGCAATATTTACAACCTGAATTTTAAATATTGCTTGTATTGGAACCTCTGCTTAACAGACACAACAGCTTCCGTGAGCCCACGAGCACCAAGAAAGCAGCGCACAGTATTTTTTCCCCATCTAATGGATATCTTGTAAATTTATCACGTTATTTACCATCTTTCTGTCTGTGCTTTCCTAGGGTGCTGCATACTCGGAAATTCACTGAACATTTCCTTTTCCATTCTGCGTCCATACTGATCAGCAGCCACACAGGTGACATTTGAAATCCTCTCCAGTGGATGGAACTTGCAGCTGACAAGTGAATATTTGCTAATTATAACTTGCCTGATTAACAAGACAGTCACAATTGTAGTGCTGTATCTTTAAGCACACTGTGGCTAATAAGGATCTGTTGTTCTTGATGCATTCTCAGTTCTGCCTCTCACAGACTGTAGTTCAGGGACAGTCAAGAGGTATTTCCCATTCTATGCCAAGGTCTATCTAGGACAAGCAACTGAGCGAGACTGTGAAAATGGCACAGACTTTGCTATTATCTGTTATCTACCCAGAATGACATTCTGTTGTGAAAAGCGAAAAAATGAAGATGGAAAAATATAATATGGGTGATGTTTGTGGAATGAAGGGATGGGAGAGGCAATGAGCGTCAGAAGGGACTCGGAGAGCCTGGCTGCTGACGGCCAGGAGCACACAGGCTTCTCACCACTTACATGGTTTTCAACCAAACGATAGAAAACGCTGTAATTTCCACCTCCATCTCCCAGCCCTGTCTTCCGCTAAGGAGGCTCAATTCCCCTCTATCACCCAGGGAATTAATAGTCCATTGCTCAGTCTACTGCAATATCTCTGTAGGGGGAAATCATGGGCAACGGGCACCTCTGCATTTCTTGTGACTTCAGCTCACATCTACTCCTTTTTCTCACGAGAGCTGTACTTGCAGAACCCTCCTTAGTGGGATTGCACGTGTATGAAGGCTCAGACAGCTCCAGTTGTGCCACGTCCTGCTACAATCCCCTCAGATTTTGACTGATGAAATTCAGAGCATTTGCCACCCCCTTAAGCCCACCAGAAGCAACTCCCTTTGGACGACACCACACTGTGCAGGTGTGGATCTACCCCCACGGTGTGTACAAGAACACTTGGGTGAACAGCGCAGACCTAGAGCTCTCACTCATACATCCACCTTCAGCTTCAGCCTCTTCCTCGCTTTCCCTCAATGTGAAAAATGTGTCTGATAAAATGGGCAACACTGCTGGGAATATATATGTACACCAAAGCAGCACTCCAAGGGAGAGTGAATTCTTTGCGGGGAGTTGATATGATTCAAAGCCAAGTTCTACACAAAGATGTTGTAATTCTCATCTGATTATTATGTTCGAGGCCAGCGCAGAGCCAAGTGTGGAAAGCCAAGGCTTTGCATGTCAAGCAGACGCGGTCCTCAGCGTGTGGGGAAAGTGGCAGGGAGAAACCTGCTATTAGGCATCTGGGCGAGGAGCCCAGCGTCTCCTCGGTGTGTGGGCGAAAATAGACGAGAGCCGCTATCACAGATAATGGCAGCTTGTAGGCACATGAAAGGAGCAACTAAAATCCATTTCACTTAGACAAGAAACTGCAGTCTGATATTTACCTGTGTCCATCACACGTGAAAAGTGTTTACTGCAAATTATCCAAGAGAAAAGTGCAGGTTGAGGGGTTTCATTACCTATCTGAGAGTAGTTCAGATCACACATTGAACTCTAGAAATCACAGGTAAATCTCAGATTGGTGTCTTGGGTAGTCAAATGGATTCCTGCTATTCATCTGAGTACAAGCCTTTTTCTGCAATTGCACATCCAGAGCAGTGAGAACATGTGCAGACACCCAGACAATGTGAAAGCAAAATAAGCAGAGTAAGCTTCGTGTGATTTTAGAAAATTAAGACCACTTCGACAATAACTGCCCGTCTAAAGTCAAGGTTAGAAACTCCACCTCCCACCATCCAACCCACGAGCACAGACACTTGTGCCAACCCTCCTGCTCCTGCGGAACAGGGAAGGAGAACCCTTTCTAGCAACAGCTGCAATTCCTTGCAGGTATACTGGCATATTTTCACCTTTTCCTCATCAGAAGAGACAATAAATTCAACATATATCTTAACGTCTCTTTTGCATGTACAATAACATCCTGTAAGCGAAGCACAAGAGGCTCTGCAGAACACATACATAGACATTTTAATAAAACCATACAAATGAAGTCTGTACTTTTGTCCAGACTGTGAATATGTGTGAGAGATTCTAAAGTCATCGCTTTCACCAAACCAAACGCTGACCTCTCAGATCCCGAGATACGATTCAAAGTTAAAGCACCTGAGAAATACCAGAGAAAATCACAGTCAACCCAATGTCATATTATTGTTTCACTGTTTGCTACTAAAAGTAAGTGGTAAGCTTTAAGTAAATGTATTGTGTTATCAAATCTTTCCTTTCAAACAAGCACTTCTGTCAGAAGTGTCTTAATTTCTTATCACAGAATTTCATCCACACGAGGAGCAATAAATAATTCATGCCGCAGCTCTTTGTTGTGCGTCCCTGAACTGCAGAGGCTGGAAGGCTGACAGCTGTGTCAGGACGAGCACCCAGGATCTGACATGACAAGTGACTAACAAGTTTCTTTCAGTCTATAGTGAAAGAAGACAATGGCATAAAGTGCAAAAACCAAATCCCGAAACAAAATGAAACTGTTTCTTTCTCTTTACCTAAGTGTTTGCTATGAGCTTATTTCCGACCCATAACCTCTGGTCATTTTCTAGTCCTGCCCAGCCCCCTCCGCTCCTCACATTCGCCTGGCCATTTACGCCTGTCCACGGATCAATATGAGCAATTCTTGGAGAAATACGATGTCTCCATGACAACCAAGCCACAAATTCTCAGTGGAAAGCAGTGAGACCAGTAGTGACATCTCCTGAGGTTTTCAGACCTATAAGACAAGATGTCTTAAAATGCAGGAACGGACAGAAACAAAAGCCAGAGTAATTCATTGTTTATTACTAGTTTAATGATGTCAGATGGACCGAATGGAACTCAGTTTTTAAGTTTAGATGCTTTATCAACACGTATTTTTGCCAGGCAATATTCACCTCCTGACAGGCTTTTATTCTTTCCGTTACTTCACACAGAAATGCAGAGTGCAGAACTGGATATTCAAACGTGCACTGGGCTGCACAGAATTAATGTAAGGTTAAAACTACTTTATCTTTGAGGTACATCAGTTCTCACCTGAATGCTTTAGTGCCACCTTGGTTCAATTCTCTGTCACTTCAGCAGAGGTCAGAACTTGAACAACCCACATTTTTGCCCATAATCACTGTTGAGGAGACCAAAGCCAGTCTCTGAAGGAGGTGCCGTGTACCACAGACTGCAGGTGTGGTCAGGATTAAACTTTGCTCCTCCTGAGTAGATCACCTCTTTCTAATCTCATGCTGGTTTCTGCTGTACAGCACTGAGTCCAAGCCTGTGTGGCTTTAAAATGAATATAGATTTACAATTCATTGGTTTCAATTATTCTAACACACCCTGGTGTTCATTTCTGTGGAAAGGATGAAAAGGGAATGTAGTTCAAATCAGGTATATGACAGCAGCTGAACTCCCGAGGAATCCTGGAGGAGCGGAGCGTGCTGAAATCTAATCCCCCCGACACGGGTCCGATCTGGGTTCTGAGTGACTTAGGGGACCTGACACGGATTTCAGGCTGCACCCTCTGACTGAAAATTAAATCTGGGCAGCGTTCCCCGGGGAGGGCTCAGGGACTGTTGGCAGCTGCCCCTGTCAGCACGGGCCGCGGGCTTTGGAAATCTCTTAACTAAGCTGACAGGCCGCAGAGACGATGAATCAAAAATATGATACACGGATCAGCACACAAAGATGCAGGAGGGTTCACAGAGACCAGACAGAGCGGGGAAGGAAAATATCTGGTGAAGACGTTTAACTCTTTCACTAATAAGGACTATGTGCAGGTTACGTGCATGGTAGATGTGGGTCAGGCTCACGGTTTGCTTAAAGGAACCCGGTATTTAGTTGCACAGAATGTTTTCGATCAGCTGTGACTCAATACACTTTATATTTAATTGTTTCCCTTTGGGATTCATTTAATAAATTTTGTAGATGTTCCATAACGAGAAAGATAATGAAACTACATGAAGATAAATCTTTTAGTCACCAAAAAGAATGCACTTTATGGATGTTCCTGTACTTAGCTGAATCAATGTTTAGAGCCATTAAAATGAAATAATGATTGTGAGCTGATTTGAGGAAAAGAATCAAGCTATTTAACGCTACCAATTTGCTTTCCTGCAGAGATGGTGTTTGGAGATCGCCGCTACATTCAACTGCAGTACATACGGCCCTTCCAATTTCTCCCCATCTCGTGCTGCCTTCGAAGGGTCAGACACTGTACATATATTAAGTAAGCAGTGTAGTCCAAAACTAATTATAATGAACTAGTAGTGTCAGCTTTCTTTTTGGTCATAAAGCCTTTATCCTTTCCAAGACCTGAATTCTTGATGAAAGAGGAAAGGATAACAGCTCCACACTGTGACCCCTGGAGTGACCATTAATTTGACACTGCAGCTGCTAAAATGGAAACAGCATTACAATGTGCTTTTTCCACAGACCCGAAGGCCGGGTCAGGTTTATCACTCGGTACTCGGTGACCGTCCCCAAGTGCCGCTCACCTGGACTCTCGGGCTCCTCCAGGACACATCTGTCGGGCGCGTCCTCCACATCTGGCAGGTTGGCCGCGTTCGAGCTCTTGTCTCGCTCCAGCGCGCTGACTGCAGCAACAAAGGACAAAAACGGGAGGGAGAAATGGACGTATCAGAAACAAACACTGCCTGATACGCTGTGGAGCTTTCCGTGCTGACAACATTTGTAAACACAAATAACAGGTTGAAATCAAACAGAAACTCCAAGTACTTCTGTGCACAGTTGAAAAACCTAGATGAGAATTCAGACGAGAATTTAGGCGTTGGCCTAAACGCGACCCCTTTGAGGTAAAAAATCTTTTATTTCTTATAGAATTCTACAATAATAAAGTAATTTAGAAGCCATAAAACGTGCTTGTCTGTTTCACCAAGGAAGCAAGTAAACAATATAAAAGATCAATTAGGTGGTTTTGTAATTACTGGAGTCATCCACCAGGGAGAGAAATGGTGTTTGTTCTAAGATAACAGTACGTTGTACGTAAGAAGCGAGAATGCCTAATAAAATCAGTGATAATTCCAAACTGCAGCAAAAACGAGACTGAGCTGCAGTTTAGAAATTACCCAATTTGATTTCTTCTTTTACCTAATGGCTAAAAATATTTTCATTTCAGAGCAGGAAAATATCTCCATGGAAACAATTATTTGTCTGTATATGACTTTTAAATTCACTTGGCTTGTGCTCAGATCCCAGGTAAGCTTTCTTGAAGGTATTTCCTTGTCAATGTCCGTCTCCCTCTCTTCTGCTCCGTACCTCCATATGGAGCCACAACTATAGCTTGACTTAATTTAAACACCCATTTAAGCTTCCCGAAATCATGGCTGCATCAACGCGGCCTCAGGGCATCACTCGGCAGGGAGATCTCAGAGGACACGGATTCCACTCCAGCGCCCCGAGCTTCCCATTGGTTTGCAGCTATTGATCCGGGTCGCCAAAAGGCTCCGTGGTTCTCGAGCCCTGCATCCGCAGGGGCCGTCTGAAGCAACCGGGCTTCAGCACAACTGCGGCATCAGATCCTTGGAAATGCAGGACTAAACCATTACAAATATGAACCTACGATAGTGACACTGTACGTCTCACCTGGAAAAAATAAACGGCAGTAATTGCCACGGCAGTGTTGACATGAGAATCTGCATGAGGTGAGCGGACACTGAAACCAACTCACAGTAAATAACGGGTGTTCACACACAAAAACACTCGCATACGTGCAGGAAGAAATAAATATCTTCAAAAGATATCTGCTTTTCTCTGATTTTTACAACATTTAAATAATTTCAAATACACTAATTGAAGGCCAGGATTCCCACTTTGAGAAAGAAAAGTCGGAAAACACAAGTGTGCGTATTATATTTAGAAAAAAAAAAGTTTTGTGCCCAATTCATTTGAAGACTGTTTCTAAAACAGTTCTTCCCATTCCGCAGCCAGCTCCACCGTGCGGTGACAGACTGAGTCATTACAGCCGCAGGAATCCGAAAGTCAGAACTACTCTGAACCGGAGCAATAGGGACATTTCCAACAGAATATACCGTGATAAAGGGAGAAAGCAAAAAGTACAGAGAAAGAGACAAATCACAAGAGCCATCCCCACCATGAAACACGGCAGCGACCAAAGATTCAGCATCACCTTTCCAAACACACGGTGTTCGCAGGCAGCAAAAACTGCAGCGAGGGGCGCGACGTGACCACGGCTCCACGTGCCCGTCCCGGACGGAGGTGCCGGGACCTCCCCGCAGTGCTGGAGCTGCTCCTGAACGGGACCCCCGCCCGCTCCAGCGCTCGCCCCGTCCCTGCCCGCGCCAGCACGGCTCAGTCACCCAGCTCGCACCAACCGGCCTGGTTTTACGGTGAGGGGGGCTGAGCAGCCACCTAGGGAAGGTGCCAGATTCAGCTGAGAACAGCTCAGAACACAGCGAACAGGAGAGAGCTAGAAGCAAGTCCAGACACAGGCGAGAGGTGTCACAAGGAGGGTCTGAAGTGGAGAAGAAAGACGACAAGGCAGGCGGCAAGGTCCCTGGGCAAAGCAGGAGGATCTGCGTTGACATGCCTGAGTTGACTGCAGAGATTCAGGAGAGGCTGGAGTCACTGAAAGCCGAGAAAGACAAAGACGAGAAAAAAGCGATCACATGTAGAGCTGATACTGCTGATAAACGACAAAAAAGAACAATGAAACACACTGATTGTTGATGGCAAGGAGTAATCAGAACAGCTGGGAGGGAGCGGGAAGCAGGGCCAGAAGGGTTTTCACAGAGGACAGAACTCTGGACAGAGAGAACGAGTTTCAGAAGGAAAGTGCCCATTTTGGAGAAACAGGAGCCAGGGCGGGTCGCTGTGCAGGCCAGGGGCGTGCAGCACGGCCCCGGCGCCGCAGCGCACGAGCCCTGGCAAACAAACCGCACAGCAGCGCGGGGCTGGAGGGGCGTGAGGAGCACGGCCGGTGCGTGAGGAGCACGGCCCTGGAGGTGCGTGAGGAGCACGGGTCTGGAGGTACATGAGGAGCCCAGGCCGGTACATGAGGAGAACGGGTCTGGAGGTGCGTGAGGAGCACGGCCGGTGCGTGAGGAGAACAGCTCTGGAGGTGCGTGAGGAGCATGGGTCTGGAGGTGCATGAGGAGCGCGGGTCTGGAGGTGCATGAGGAGCCCAGGCCGGTGCGTGAGGAGCACGGGTCTGGAGGTGCGTGAGGAGCATGGCCGGTGCGTGAGGAGCATGGCCGGTGCGTGAGGAGCACGGCTCTGGAGGTGCGTGAGGAGCACGGGTCTGGAGGTGCGTGAGGAGCACGGGTCTGGAGGTGCGTGAGGAGAACGGGTCTGGAGGTGCGTGAGGAGCATGGCCGGTGCGTGAGGAGCACGGCTCTGGAGGTGCGTGAGGAGCACGGGTCTGGAGGTGCATGAGGAGCACGGGTCTGGAGGTGCATGAGGAGAACGGGTCTGGAGGTGCGTGAGGAGAACGGCTCTGGAGGTGCGTGAGGAGAATGGGTCTGGAGGTGCGTGAGGAGAACGGCTCTGGAGGTGTGTGAGGAGAATGGGTCTGGAGGTGTGTGAGGAGAACAGCCGGTACATGAGGAGAACGGGTCTGGAGGTGCGTGAGGAGCCCAGGCCGGTGCGTGAGGAGCCCAGGCCGGTGCGTGAGGAGCGCGGGAGGGGCCGAGGAACACACCTCCCTCCGCTCGCTCGTTTAAAACATCGAGCTGTATGCTCAGTTTGAAAAGGAAGGTTCCTTAAAGGCACCATGAAAGAACAAAGTGAACTGAAAAGTTAAAAATAAGGAAAGAACAGTCTGGCCCAAATAAAAAGTGAAAGTAAAAAATAGCATTATTTAATAATGGAAAAAATGTTTTAAAAATGTTAACACTGACACCTACTTTACTGTGTCCTCCCCTAGGGGAACAGGACCTTATGTTCAAACGTCAATAGGGAAATGTTGTTCTGAACTGCTCATACCTAGGAGGCTGTTGCAATTTAAATTCTTTAAACATAAACAGCACAATCCTTATTCATTCTGAGGATACTCTGTCCTACTTTGGCTTTAAATGGACCTTAAAATTACTTTTGCTTCCCTTGGAAAGCTAATTTGTGTAGCCAAAGTGATGTAAATGTCTGGAGTATAAATGAGCCCCAAATCTACAAGTCAGACAAAAAGTTAAGGAACAATAATTTCTGATGTAACAACTCCAGTGACATTTTCTTTCTGTTCGGTGCAATGTCATTTCAATTATTACACGGACAGCAGAAATCACCTTTGTTAGCATGGAAGTAAAACAACAGATTTCAGTGAGGCAAATGACCTTGAACTCAGCCTATCAAAATGACATAAATCTTCATTGTACAAGATCAATCTGGAGAACCGTAGTAATTTTTTCTGATACATCTTCATAAGCTCTTAAGTTGTTTACTGAACTTGCTAGCCATTCTTTTACATTATTGAAACAGAGAAAGACATTAAAAATTGGTATGGCATTTAGAATAGCAACAGAATATAATAAAATCATAGTATTTAACACTTATGTGAATAGTTTCAAAATATTTCAAAATCCCCAAATTAAAAAAACGTTTCCAAAAAGAGATGGCACACTGATCTGTGACCGGCCCACGGAAGAACAGCCTGTGTGTGAATGATGAGCTGCTCTTCGTGAACAGACACTGGTCACTAACCACAGCAGCAACTCGGCGCTACAGTTTATCCCTGACTGTTCTGTTCAGCCTTCGAAAAGCCCTGTTCCGCTCCGGCCATACCACACGCCAGTCTCGACCACCTGCTCTGCACACCGGGTTGCACAGGGCACACACGGTGGAGAAAGCAGGTGAACAAACCCGGTAGCGTTTGCTGATAAGATGCCTCTGGTGTTAATAAGGCAGATTAGTAACTTCAAGACAATCTGTAGAGAAAACCAGCGCTTATTTGTCATTCGAAAAAGCAGATAGGGGAACCAAAAATTATTTTTCAACCAAAAATATTAGGCAAGATAAGCCATAGGTGATGTATTTAAGGGTCTATTTAAGGACATTTAAGGTTCAATACAGAACACAAAGCAACATGAATCTAAAAAAACTGCATGAAAAAAAGCTGTAAAGGAAAACACAATGCTGGTGTTTTTCTATTTCTGTAAATGGATAAAGCCGTTGTGCTGAGGTGCCACTCCTGGGATGTATGTGATCCACAGGCACTTACTGCATTATACTCGAGAAGCCTGATGGAGAGCTGGGCAACAAATGCTCTGAGTACTGGTTTTAAAAGCATATTCCATAGAAACCTTAAAAAGCACAAGAACAGCTTTCCTTGCTGAGACCAAATACCATCAGCGTAAGAGTTCAACAACCATTCCGTCCGTAACACTTCACCAGAAATCCCTCCTGAACTCCAACTCAAGACTTGGGGAATTCCAATTATTACTGATTTTTTTTGAACATTTAATAACTCCAAGTAGATTTTTATTCCATAAACTTCTCCAGTTTTCCCTTCAACATGTAGAGTTTTCTCATCCTTAACATCCTACACCCTAAATTGCCTTAACACGGCAAGCTCTGCTGTTTCACCTCACAGGCGTTTGTCAGCGCGTGTCACTATCAGCTTCATGTGAAATGCATTCTTGCACGAGAACAGGCACACGTACACTCTTGTATGAGAACAGGCACACGTACACTCTTGTACGAGAACAGGCACACGTACATTCTTGTACGAGAACAGGCACACGTACATGCTTGTATGAGAACAGGCACACGTACATTCTTGTACGAGAACAGGCACACGTACACTCTTGTATGAGAACAGGCACACGTACACTCTTGTACGAGAACAGGCACACGTACATGCTTGTATGAGAACAGGCACACGTACATGCATGTATGAGAACAGGCGCACATACATTCTTGTACGAGAACAGGCACATGTACACTCTTGTACGAGAACAGGCACACGTACATGCATGTATGAGAACAGGCGCACATACATTCTTGTACGAGAACAGGCACATGTACAAGCGCTGAGCGCTCTGTGACACTTGTGACTGAACTGTCCTTTGCTTTATCCTCCTTCAACCACGTCTTTTCCGGGTTGAGGATTACCATCCCATTTAGCTTTGCCCCTGTGTTTTGATGCCAACCTAAAAGGACACAATTATTTCATTAATGTTATAAGAAATGCAGAAAACATTCATGAAATGGCAAGTGAAATATTAGCCATGTTCTCCACCATTACGGAAAGAGAAGCAGCAGATGGTGAAGCTCCCGTAGGTGCTTTGGGGCGCCCGTCCTGCCGCGGGGACCCCCGGCTGAGCCGCGTCCCAGGACGGTGTCTGCCTGAGCCGGCCTGTGACCCGGGTTCCTGTCTGGGAAACCGTCCTCCTGCTATTTCTTGCCCCTCCTGTCTCTTTGCCGAAGATTAATCCTCCCTCAGACTAGATCCTTGCTCTTGTCCTTATTGAATTGAACCCCATTTTTTTTTCCAGACCATTTCTCACGCCATATAAACCACTAATTCATCTCACTGACAGAAGACATCAGTAGCCGGTCATTTCATAATTTCTAGTGTCGTTTAAGAAAACCTGCACTGATGCATGTAGTTGTCATTTAATTGACAATGGCTGGTTGTTATTTTCTGATGATCAAATATCACACTGGCCCAGTTTTCATTACATTTTAATTTTAAAGAGATTAAGAAATTAAGGTGGAGAAACACGCTGTTATTCTAAAGTGAGTGCTGTGGCATATGGAAGTCGGGCCTGTCCCTGAAATGAGCCATTACGGAACAAGCCGCACCAGCAGCTTCCGTGGCTCGAGCCCGCTGCACCGGGCGCAGCAGCAGGACCCAAGTGCGCGCAGGGCCCGGGCTGCAGACATCCCAACCCGGAATCCCGAGTCGCTCTTGTGCTCTCGAAGCCTCATGCAAACAAGTTCATTCCAGATGAGCTGCAGCTATAGAATACCTCTTCTGTAAGCATGACATTGCTGTTAGAGTTTTCATATACTTTAAATTAAAAAGTCCTGATGCTCCATGTTCCTCCCTCCCCGTGTCTATACGGACAGCATTACTGCACACAGCAAACCTGAAATTTTCAGTGATTCTGTTCCCACTACACCTCCAGGTTTTATTCACCCAGAGGGACTTCCCTACTTCTCTCAACTAAAATATAATGGCACGTAACAAATTACGCTCTCTAAGGACATCCCATTTCTGTTTCATTAGTTCAATGAAACATTCACTCAATTTTAAAGCAGTTGTCTTGATCTGAGTTGTGATTTATACCAGAATCTGCCCGTGTATTCTGTGTGTTATATATAATAAAACATCTAACTAGTAAAATTTATCTCGGTGGGTTCTGCTGCAAGAAATAAAACACTTTCCCACAAAATCCCACCCGTTTACTGCACAGCTCCGAGCATGCGCTTCTGTACAGCTCAGGAGGATCTGAAAAACGAAACAGTAACCCCAAATTATCTTTAATTAATTCTTTTATCACCGTACAGTGGCTTTTTCTTCTTGATGTCCTCTCTAGCCAGAAAGCCCAAACTTCTTTGTAATTTCCCTAAATGAGGATAGAGCATATTTTAACCAAACATGGTGTAAGACTGAATTATTTGATCACATTTAATCAACGTTCATTATCCCTCTCATTATTTTTTTCAGCAAGTAACTGGGAAGCAATAGAAAAACAATGTTTAGAGGAATTAGTGAAGAAGGCATTTCTAATGAAGGCGTACAGCATCTCCTCACCTGTCCGTTCTCTACAAACACAGAGCAGAACCGTCCCTGGCTCCTGCCGTGAGCCCGGCGGCGCGGAGGGCACGCGCGCACAGCACTGCACAGCACACAGCACTGCACAGCACTGCACAGCACTGCACAGCACACAGCACTGCACAGCACTGCACAGCACTGCACAGCACACAGCACTGCACAGCACTGCACAGCACTGCCCGCCCGGCGGCCGCTCCGCAGAGCAGCGGGGGACTTAAAACGCACCGAGTGTTTTAAAAACTGCGTTATTGACAGTACTGACTTCATCATGTTCATGGCACTAGACTGATGTGGTATTCAAGTCTAAAATCATTAATCAGGGAATTTTCAAAGGGTTCTGATTCAGTCCAGTTCTACACAGGAATTCCAGCTGTAGATTGCCTCAATTTGCTTTTAAAACCAAAATGAAACAGAAGCGTGCAGCATAATTATGACACTGACATATCCCTGCGCATAACGTGGATGTTATAGCTTGCACACTCCTGCTTTCCCTTGATCAAAGGTGCCCAAATAGCTTAATCCATGGGAAGAAACATACACAGAGCCTCTTTATTAACCTCTTCCGGCCAGATTATTGTGATCGTTTTGCATTCTGGCCCTGAAGAGTACTGCTGATGGGGAGGCAAAGCCAGCGCCGCCCAGCACGACGGCCGAGCGGCGGCTGTGGGACAGTGGAAGTGCTTATTTCCAAACCGCTTCTGCGACGCTCCCCGCTGTTAAAATGTTATCTGGCTTTAAAACACGTTCCGTTCAATTGTAAGCAGTAAGTAAACTTGGGCAGCACAGTGCTGTATACTGGAGAGTTTCACCAGCTGGTCAAAAGGCATTATTCCAAGAAACTAATGTGGTACAGGACTGCTTCCTGGTGCCTGAGACCTCTGATTGGCAAAAGCCAGTGGACTTTTCAGTCAGCAAGCTCGTTACCCATGGATGTGGCTCAAGGCTGACACACAGATTGACTGGTTCACACTAATTTACTTCACACAGATTCCATTTATCTCCTAGAAGATCCCCTGGCAGCAGCTTATAATGGCATATCCTAGGATGCCTGCCTGCATGAGTTTTTAAAGCTGCAGAGCTTGATGAATCTAAGCCCGGCAAACAGCCCCCAGATTGGGGACCGGGCGCAATCAGAACACATCAAGCAGCACAGCTGGGACTTGCCGGCGTGCTTGACTGGTTCGAGCAGCTGAGCATCACGGCGCTGCCTCCCCGCTGGCAGCCGCGGCTCCGGCACCGCGCGGCGCCGGCGCGGAGCCCAGGGACGGGGAACAAAGAGAGCGGCAAACGGGGAGCAGGTTACTGCACTGCACGGATACTGTTAACAGGTGCAGGAAAAATCATTACAACCTTTAATCGTCATGCAGCTCCAGGATTATCAAACTACATAATGCCCTGGTTAGCAGGTTTTGTGGCTAGGAATTTGGAAATTTTATTTCTCTCATGTTAACAGTTCCTAGGAAAAAAACTGAACAGAACTAAAGCTGTTGCCATTTCTTTCCTATTGAAAAAAAAATATATTCAATCCAGTAATACATGTATGATGAAATATAGTTACCGATATACTGGGTTTTACATTACAACAAGGTGAAGTACCGGTCAATGCAATTCCTTGCCTCCAGAGTACAACAGACTTCTATAGGTGTGAGCTTAAACATTGTATTTTTAAAAGAACTAAAAATACAGTCTTGAACTCTAGCTTTCAAAATTCAGGTAGGCAGAGACTATTCTTTAAAGTCCTTCTCACAAAGGAAACAGAAATTAATACTATTAGACAATAGCATTCGACATCAAACGTATTGCGAGAGATCCAAAGCACATTTAGTACTTAGGAGGTTAAAGACTCAGCTGTGGTGCTGGTTGATGAAAAAGCAGGATTAAGGCTTTAGTATGAGTCTTGACATGATCATGTTGTCTGCCTGCTGTCTTAAGCTGCAAAAAACAGCTGGGATCATCTTCTTATAATCTCCAACTCAAAGATGTTTAAGCAGTTCCCAATCCAATTAAACAGAGGTAAATATAAGGAAGGGACCTACTGAGCCAAATCATCTTATTTTTTAATGAAAAACAGCATAATTGCAGGTTACACAACTCCTTAATCTCACTTTAAACCTAATAAACTGCTGCCTTATAGTGCACACGGCAGGCCCAGTTAACCCCAGCACTCTGTATCAGTGTGCTTAATTTTCGATCATTATCCTTTATTATGTTACTTGTAATCCTAAAAGCCGATGATTGTGTCCAGATATTTGGCAAGGATTGTACCTGGATATACAGGGATTCCTCTTCTAAGAGTAGCGGATTAACGGGATAGTGCTGTGTGACTAGTAGGTGGTTTACAGTGAAACTGCCGGGCAGGTTTTAATTTGTGAAGTCCGTTTCCTCCTTCCGTCCCGTCCTTCCAACAACCCGCCCCTCCGAGCAGCGGCGCTGGCGCAGCGACCACCGCGGCGGAGCTGCAGGAACAACGCTGCCCTACCGAACGGCTGCTGACCAAAATGTTCTTTATCAAAAAACAATAGAAGATCTGGAAATCCTCTTTCTCAGATGGAATTGCATGCTCGGTTTCAAAGTGGCTCTCGCACGCACATGGCCCAATCATTGCATTATTACTTAAAGGCTTAGAGCACTACACCACTTACTTTCTGTATAGTCAAAAGCTTTTTCAGGTGTGCATATATGATCATATTGTGCCAAGGTATGTATTTTTAAATGATTAGGGTTAATACCATAAAAGCAAAAAATTCACATATGTAATCCTTCTACTTTGTCCCATAAATATGCACAAGGACCTTCTCTAAGGATGTAACAGCAAAATCTCATCAGGGACGACTTCAAATACAGACTCCTCCTGTCTGTAGGACCAAGAGGGAAATTCAAATGATGAGGAGCGAGCGGTTTGCAGTAGCTGTGTTACATTATGCATGAATCCTGGCTGCACAGTGTTTAATTTAAGATTTCCAGTTACACGGGTAAGATTTGTAGTGAACTGGCCTTTTGGGCAGCAAACTAGCATCGGAAAAATTGCTATAATTTTGTATTTTTTTAGTAAAAGTTAATACTTTTGTATTATCACTTTGCTCTAAGAACCGGGACTTTGAAAAAAGCAACACATAAGATTTGCCCTACAATTCTGAAGGTCGGCGATACAACACCGAATGCACTGGCTGTATCATCACGGCAGCCAAGCCCCTGGTTAGAATTGGATTTTTCGTTGAAGTCTGATCACTAGTTTCTTGTTAATTCCGAAAGCAAAGATTTCGATTGCTTTTTGCAATATACCTGGTCAACAGTATCTGGAAGGTCTTTACTTAGGCATTCCGACACCGCCTGTTCCCGGGCGCTGTTCGTTTGTGCACACCCGTATTCCAACCGACGCACGGCAAAGGTGGGCACACGCTGGCTATCTGGACACGATCCAGTCCTCAACAAGCAATTCCACATGGAAGCGTTCTGTCCATCTCCTGCAGGTATTTCAAACTATTTCTGGTGTTCTCCTCTTTTACTGGTTGATTTGTTTCTATTCCTACATGCTTTTAACTACCAGCTTGTCTGCACAATCAGAGGTGAACCTGGGGACAGACATATATATCCCTCTGCATACTGAAGGATAAAAACAAATTTAGTGTCTCAAGAAACCAAACTGCCGGTTCAGGAGATCACTAAAGGCTTCACTCTACCTTGTGTGAGGAGTGAAGTGGAAATGCCAAAAGGGCTCCTGCACAAGAAGGGTACAAATGTGCAGCAGGACCTTAATTGCAGTTTCAAAAGCACAGTGCAACGGCGGCGGCATAATTAACAGAGAACAGTGTTCCTGCAAAATAAATCACGGAATACTCACTCTCTGCTCAGGGCACTCAGCTCACCTCTGTGTTAACCAGGTGCGCTTCCACGAGCAGCAACAGGGCTGCTCTTGATTCACCACATGGCCAAGGCAGCTGAGATGAGGCGAGCAGCGCAGAAATTCTAATGGACACGGAAAAAAGATCAGAACAGGTATCGTAGAAGATGACTTTCCGTAACTACATTCAAACCAGCAGAGGACACAGTCACTTTCTCCAGAATATAAAAGGCATTCTGGAATCTGCCCAGTCTCTTCCAAAATAACCCAGATGTACTCAGCTCCAAAATGAAGCCTCAGCCTTCTCAGTACGATGACTGGGGACTACACAGCTGTAGCACAGCAGTACAGCTGATTGCGGTGACTAATGAAACACACAAAGCCCGCAGGCGCCCAGGCTCGCGCGTCCTGGTCTCGGCGGAAGGCGGGCGGGCTGCGCTGGAGCTGCCCGCGCTGCGCCCACGGGGAACGCTCCGCCAGGGCTCCCCTTCGCACTCCACTCAGTACCTGTCTGTTTGAAGTAGTTTTCCTAGTTTACATATAAGGTTGGCCATATTTCAGGTATGCTTACTTTCTGTTACTTAAAGTATGTGTGTTTTACAGCAATATTTAACAAACCATAAATTTACTACAGTATTACTAGAGGAAATCCATTTCCATGAAAGCTGTATATTCACAATATATTGTTGAAGTATACATTGCATTAATACTTCCCTGTGCTTATAAACATGAATACAGGTTATTTGTTTGTTACCGTGTCACGGCTGTTCATCACCTGCAGTGTCAGAGTGCACATCTCATATTGTCTGCGCCCAGGGCAGGACCAACGCGGCCTCTGGCTCCTCCTTTAACAGGGTGAAATCACTCCGAGGAACCACGCTGAGCTGCACAGCTCCCGTTGGGAACCCACCTGCCGTGTGGCTGCCCGTGTTCCACACTGTGCTGTGCCTTGTTCTCATGGCCAATCTTCTCTACAAAGTTTAGTGTTCTAAAATTCCAAAAATATTTTTCTTATTGTCATGTCATTTGTGTTTCCTGTTTACTCACCATGCAACAAAAACTTCAAATCATCGGATTGTTTGGGACTGAACTCACGCTGGCCACGTGTAAAGATATGGGACAGATGTGCATTTATTTCAGTGTAAGCTGTTAAGCCAGAAACTGTTTCCTCAGACATTGGTCAAGTTTTCTGGGTTCAGGAAATAAGAACATCAATGCATTTTTCACCTCTAGATCAGGATCATATCTGTAATCCAAAAATGTTTTAAAAATACTCTGGACACTCAGGTTTTTTCCTTTCCAGAATCTATTATAATCTCCAATAAAACGGTCTTCATGTGATTTACTTTTCTTGCTTTACAGTTCTAAGTTCTCCTATATTCAACTGATACGCATGTGTGGCAGATGTGAGAGATGCAGCTACTACTGAAAATATATCGAATACATAAATTACATATAGAAATAGTGAAGGGAATTCAGAGGAGGGGAGCGGTGAGAGCAGGAGCGAGGGGTGCGGGGCAGCTCCGCCGGCAGCGCGCGCTGCGCACAGGGAAGCAGACGCGCAGCCCCACGCAGGGATGAGATGCCGAGCTACCTGTGCTATTTCACAAGGACGAGCAGGTGCACACGTGGTCGTGAGCGCACACGTTTGTACAGACACCTGCAACTTCACCAGCCCCAAAGCCACAGCACATTCTTGGAGAGAATGAGGCTCATGTGAATCGGTAACTATATTATCTGTGCACAACACTGATTTCACTACAAAATGTGGCCAAGGAGAACGCAGCATTCCTTGACCCAGCTGATCAAAGGTCAGAAAGCAATTCTGAATAATAAATGAGCGCTGCTGACCCCGAGCCCGGCCCGGCAGGGACGCGCAGCTGCAGCCAGCCCGGCTAACGAGCCGCCCGGCGACACTGGGTGCCGCCAGGTACTAAACCAACCCGCAAACACTGCACTGATATTTACAGCGAAGTGCGACGTGACACACTTTGTAATCCTCGCTACAGCCATTATTTTACTGCTCCTCCTAGATGGCCTTTAACCACAAACATAATACCTGACTAACCGTTCCTTTAAGGTCTTTTCACATTTATATGGTTCCCATTCAGTGGATGTACTTTGAGAAGATATACTCTGATAAGGCATTTGTTTGGCACCTCATTTAATACAAGTAAAAAAAATTACTTTTACTATAAGCTTATATTTATTTTATTTAAATTCAAGCTAACATATTACTTCCTCAGTGCGTAAAAGACAAGCCCAAAGTGTGCAAGGCCAGGAAGGATTTTCTCCTGATCGCTCCACCAAGAGTCACCCCAGGAGGAGTCACCGAGCAGATGTTCGTGCAGACGAGCGGGCAGTGCACCCGAACTCACCTCGTACCCGTCAGATCAGCCCGTGCCTTGGGTCCCGTTCGGGCAGTGCACCCGAACTCACCTCGCACCCGTCAGATCGCCCCGTGCCTCGGGTCCCGTTCGTGCAGAGGAGCGGGCAGTGCACCAGAACTCACCTCGTACCCGTCAGATCGGCCCGTGCCTCGGGTCCCGTTCGTGCAGAGGAGCAGGCAGTGCACCCGAACTCACCTCGTACCCGTCAGATCGCCCCGTGCCTCGGGTCCCGTTCCGTGGTGCTGCAGCTGAGCTCCACGTCCCGCTCCTCGGCTCTGACACCGCCGCTCGTGGAATGTGCAGGAATACGCCCACATGTTTGCTTGTGTTCCACGTGAATTAGCAATGCAAAGCCAGACTTGTACACACCGTTGTCGGAGGTGTTTAGAGATTTATGCATAAGGAAAGATAACTGGCTTGGGTTCTCCTGATGTCTAAATACTTCCCTGTGAATGTAATTAGCTACAGGAACTACAAAAGCTACAGGAGCGCTCCTATGTCTCTTCAAAGTCACCATAATGACTTTTATGGAGGATGTATTTCAGACACTGACGTCTAGAGGCCACATTACGAACTCCACAGAAGAGTTACTGTGCTCCATTTGAGTCTGTTCTACTTCACATAAGCTACTTCGGACTTACCTGGCAGCTGGTGCGTAAGAACTCTGAAACTCTCCCCTTCCAGCGAAGAAGGGGAAAAAGTGCTGTCCTGTTGCACTGAAGGGGACTCTGAGGCACTAGGTACCATGAATATTGGTATTTTCTTTTAAGCTTTTTAAAGCTTCAGCCTTTGGGCTTAACTGCATGCTTGCATGCTCTTGGATTATGAGAAAGGATAAAGAAGAATGAGTAGTTAATTGAATTTAGTCAAACAATTTGTAATTCTGTATATTTCTACAACATTCTTTCCTATATAGCTTATCTTTAAACTAACCAGCGTTTAAAATTACACCGTCGATTTTTTCGCCTGCCTTTCAGCTCTGCTCTCGTCATGCCAGATCTTTTCAGAGAGTCACCAGAAAAGAACATGACCTCCCCAAAAGGCCCCACAATCGCTGTACATAATACCTTTGTAATATTTGCAGTGTTATGTACATTCTCACAGGTTCTCCGAGTGCCACAGCGCGACTTCGGAGTGCGATGCTACCCCGACACGTGCAGCCGGGATGTTCCCCCGTGGTGCTGGCGCACCGTGGGAGAGCGCGTCTGCCCCGAGCCGCGGCGGCCCGGAGCCGTTTAGATCTGTCGTACGAGCCTGATGAAGGCAGGCCGCGTGCCGCCCTCACAGCCCTCCTGCTCCGGTGAGCGCTGGGCGAGGGCAATTACACACTGTCTATACATAATCTACCCCAGCTCTTCACCGGGCCAAGGGTGTGCATGGAATACAACTCTGGGACTTCAGTACTGTGTGCAGATACCAATTAAACTCATTGCTAGAGAACCTGGCTGCTACATCTGAGTGCGTTCATTTAGGGAACCAGTAACAGTAACCAGCTCCTGTGCTACCAGTTGGCATGCAATTGAAACAAAATTTGATTATGAATAGATTAGATTAGAAAATTTGCTCAAAAATCTGCCTGTAGCTTTGCTTCATGTATTGGAGACAGCAGTAGCCTCCACAACAGAATTTCTTACTGCATATAGTGAATCAGTAAATTTACTCAGTCTTGCTTTGATTTCTTTCCTGGTACTAGATAATATGTGTATTTTTATGAGTCTGCTAGATTTCCTTAAAAACACTTCATTTGCTCTGCTTTATGACTGACACGAGCTCTACAGTGGGCAACCAGTGCCTAACACACTGTTGTGCTCCTTACTCGTCCCCTTCCCGGCTCCCCGCTCCCGAACACCCTCAATACTCCAGAGGCACAGCCCTCTGCAAAACGGAAAACCCAGCCGGCCCCGCCAGACCTGCAGCCGACCCAGAGGAACCGCCGTCTCATCCGTGCAGAGCTGCGGGAGCGTGCCCAGACCCAGAGGAACCGCCGTCTCATCCGTGCAGAGCTGCGGGAGCGTGCCCAGACCCAGAGGAACCGCCGTCTCATCCGTGCAGAGCTGCGGGAGCGTGCCCAGACCCAGAGGAACCGCCGTCTCATCCGTGCAGAGCTGCGGGAGCGTGCCCAGACCCAGAGGAACCGCCGTCTCATCCGTGCAGAGCTGCGGGAGCGTGCCCAGACCCAGAGGAACCGCCGTCTCATCCGTGCAGAGCTGCGGGAGCGTGCCCAGACCCAGAGGAACCGCCGTCTCATCCGTGCAGAGCTGCGGGAGCGTGCCCAGACCCAGAGGAACCGCCGTCTCATCCGTGCAGAGCTGCGGGAGCGTGCCCAGACCCAGAGGAACCGCCGTCTCATCCGTGCAGAGCTGCGGGAGCGTGCCCAGACCCAGAGGAACCGCCGTCTCATCCGTGCAGAGCTGCGGGAGCGTGCCCAGACCCAGAGGAACCGCCGTCTCATCCACCTGCCCTAACAGCTCCTTTCGGGCCCCCTCAGCAAAACCGGACGGTTGTGCCCAGACCACACGGGTTCTGTCACACCAGCCTGTTTTATATATACTAAAAAAGCCACAAGCGCGTTCAACAACTCAGAGGTAGCAAAATTTCTATTTCAAAGTAGGCTTAATATGTACTTTGCTAAAAATAAAAGTACTAGAAATTCATATTTCTTGTTCATACAGGTTTACTTTAATCTTATTCTTGATACTACGCAGCTTATTCACCAAGTAAACCCTAGTTTTCTAGCAGCCCATTGTATGCGGGGAAGCCTTCAGACGTTACCATTGCCAGAGAATAACTGAGGAAAAAAACCCCAACAAAACACAGCACATAATCAGGGACTACAGAATAATAATGGGAAATGAATAACATGTTTCTGATGAAAACAATTAGTCACAAGCATTACCAGCTGAAACTCGGCTCAGTGTTAAAGAGACAGTTTAGCAGCACACGGTACATCTATCACGGCTCCACAGACGAGTTATCGAGCTGTCTGTGAAAAGCAGAGCCAAACAGGAAAGCTTTCAGCAGCGCTGAGGCCCCTGATTGATAGAGCGAGATGATGCAAAGCTGGCTGATGGCCTCTCTGCAAAATAAAGTGAAGGGACTCAAGGTCTTTCATGCCGATCTCTGACCACAGATGAACAGCTACTTTATTACAGCGCAGATTGAGGTTGCACCTCAGTCCATATTCTGCCACTTCTGGATGCACACGGTTAACTTTACCAACACTCCGCTGTGTTTAACATAAGTGTCTGCCAGCTTCACAGGATTTAAAAAGGCACAGCTGATTGCAGCAGTTAAAAGCTTTGCCTCCCTTCTCTTTAACTGCAGTGACCAACAAAAATATAATCAGCTTTATCACAGGCTTCTTATCGCAGTGATAGGGCCGATTGTTCAGGGAGAAGCGTCTCATTTAAAAGACACAGAAAAACCCCCTTGTGCATAACAGCCAGAATGCACCTGCTGTGCTGCCTCCCTCAGAAATGAGGTTATTTACCTGTCCCACACTGCAGCCTCTGCCCCAGTGACCTGGCTGGGGTTCTGTTCTTCGCTGACACGGTGCCACAGATTTCACAGAACACATATTCCAGATTTGCCAAACCTGAGTCTTACCACACGCGTCCGCCTTCAGCAGACACCGCGCGCTCGTCTCCGGGTTTGTGATGCCCAGGAAACGCTTCTTTTAAGCCAAAAGCCAGCGCTGCCTGACCAATACCAAGTGTTTACAGCCACCCCAACAACCCCGGCTCGGGGGCACTAGTGGGTTCGGGCGGCAGCAGTGACTCTCTTTACATCAGCACCTGAGGGCACGTTTTCATCGCGTCACCTCCGCAGTCCTCCCGTGCGGGGAGGGTCCTGCCCCTCCAGCCCGTCCCTGGGTTATTCTCACAGTGTGCAGCAAACGCAGACCACAATGTTTAAGATCAACACCTGGGCTTGAGCCCCATGTTTTCCTCTGATATTAACACGAGTGTAGGACGCTGATGAGATTTTCTTCAGTGCTTAAATACCTAAAACCTGTTCACAGGGATTCTGTCCCCCTTCCTCCACAAACTTCGCTCTGGATACTTCGATGCAGTTTTAGGTGCTGTTTTGAACCCCTACAAGGCGCTTTCAAATGACCATGACCAGTATGTTTCCACTGCTAGTCAAGTCAGAAGAGCTGGAAAGAGAAAGAAGAGATGTGGGGACTACAGCTGTTTATCCTGTGGACATCTGCACACTGAATGACATTCCACCAAGAGCCTGACTCTGATTGTGCCCTGTTTTAAGGTTCTTATTGCATATCTGGCTCATGGGGTTGCTGAAGCAACTTCCCAGGAGTTGCTCTCATTCACTATCATCAGCTCTTCGCAGAAAAAAGCGCTTTCAGACACCTATTTGTCCTTAATTGCAAGTCTCTCCCATTGACAAGGCCAAAGCAGCGGCCTGGACTAGACAACTGGTGTAGGTCCCTTCCAACCGAACTGTCCTGGTCGGGTGCGTTTGACGTGTGACGTGCTCCCGTTCGGCGCCGCGATCGCCGTGCGCTGGACCGCGTTCCGGCCCGGCGCCGGAGCAGCGCGGCTCCGCACCGCGAGCGCACGGGTCACGCGTGGCCCAGCAGAGTTCGCTCCGGAAACAACATCTACAATAATTATTCCATTTTCTAGCAACTTCTGCCCTACCAGGAAGTCTTACTAATATCAAGACATTTGCTCCCACCTCTTCCACAGCCTTGATTTTAAAGACAGTGTTCATCACTGCTCCGCAAACTCTCCTCCTCAGAACAGCTCTCTCTTCCCATTACCGCAGGCCAATATTGACTTAGCGGCTGCTGCCTGAGCCGCGTCCAGCACCGGCGCTCAGCGCCCCGGCTCTCGCGGGACCGGCACGGAATCCTGCCTGGAATTCTGACTGCGGCGGCTGCTTTTCAAAGGCTTTTAAAACTGCTTTTACTAGCGCTTCTCACCAACTGCACACTTCAAATGTGGAACGTGCATTTGTTTTGGTGCTAGGCCACAGTCACCTAATTAGGTCAATATAAAAACTGTGAAACCAGTAAATGACCAAGTAAAGCAAAGAAATTGAGAAAAAAATTAACAATACTAATAATAGCAGAATAGCTGCTGGAATGTATCGTTCAGAATAAACAGTGCCTGTTGCTTCAGAAAACATTCTGTAATTCTATGCTCATTAACGGCAGGCTATAGGAGCACTTTAGAGTTAGAACTCTCGGACCTGCGGGGCCTGTTTCCCGGCTGCTGTGGAACGCACGTGGGCCTGTGCACTCCGCTCCCAACTCAGCTGTTTTACAAGAAAATACTCCTTTCTCTTGCAGGTTTTTTAATGCAAAATGAGATTTAGAGTGTCCTGCAGGATTTTGCTCCCGTCCCACGCAGACTCCTCCCCACAGCACGACCTGGTGAAGAGGGCGATGCTCTCACTCGCCTGGTTGGGTCCCGGGTCAGTGGGGCTGGGGCGATGGAAAGAGCAATGACCACTGTCCACACAGACCGGCGCCGGAGGGAAGAGATTTATGTCCTAAGCTTTAAACAGATGTTGTGTGTTTCTAAGCACAACATTCTAAACAAACTTCTACAGCATTTAAAATTATTTCAAAGTAACATTTGTCTCTAATGTTGAGAACACTGTGTTTTGACATCTGAAAGGCTGAGCTACCAGGAGGATTGCATTATTACACCTTTCTGCTGCAGAAGTTCAATCTTAGAATAAAAACCCTTTAAGAACAAAACACTGGTTCATATAAATAAAGGTGTTTTAAAAACCTGTATTGACTTTTGCATGTTATTAAGCTTTCCAGATGAATCCAGTTGTTAAATGGTTGTTCTAGTAACTGGCCTGTCATCTGGAAATGTTCCTAGATTGTGTTTTTGACACCGTGTCCCTGCAGAAAGTTGGGTGGTGTGACACAGAGAGCACAGGTTTGCCTCTCACGCTGATTACTTGATGTAATAGTACGCAAGCTTAAGTGAACTGTGTGTCTTCAATCTTCCCAATCACTTAGGGCTGGGCACCAGAGGATACCATCCATCATCCCTGGCCTGAAACATATGGTGCATCAGCAATCTCAGCCTGACCTAAATGATAGTAAAAGCTGCTACGCTGTTCACAATAAGAAATTGTTGTCCACTGAATTACAGGTTTGTGATTAGATTGCTAACATGGCCAACTTGATGTATAAGTGAAGTGTCCAGGAAAGATATTCCCTAGGATCCTCTGAAGATTAATTTATACCCTTGAAACGTGCACCAATCACAAGATGAAAAAATATGTCAAGGTATTTTTCTTGTGAACAAAAAAAGCACTGCAGCGGTAACGGCTATTCATTTATTTTTGGCAGTTTTAGCCAACAGAATTCAATAAACAAGGTTCTTAAGGGTTTTTGTTTTGTTACCAGGCTTTTACTGCTTGACTGCTAAAGCACTGAGCACCACAGTATTTTTTATAAGAGGGACAGCTCCCTCCTGCATTCCACTCTAAAATCTCATCTGTGACTGCAAATATCACACAAAGACAGCAAGAAAAATACCCCAAAATATTCCTTTGGTATTATTATATTCCTACGTAATGGATCCATAAATATCATACAGTATTAAGTATCTATTTTTAAGGTAGAAAACACACTGTAATACATCTGACCACTGATCCCAAAATTATCAATCCTGCTTCTCCCTGCAGCAGATTATGTGTGTCATGTTATTTACCCATCCATTCAGGAAACAGGCATCCACATCACACGGTTTCGCCTCGAACGGCAACACCAGCTTTGGGGGGACTTGTTGGGGGGTGCTATTCCAGAACAGCCCTGGCCCTTGAACCCTCTCTGGGTAGGACACAAACGGCGACCGGCACGTCTGAAGAGGCGCAGCCAGCGGGTGAGGAACCGCAGCACCTTCTGGAGCCCGTGAGCCGCGCCAGCACGCGCGCCCCAGCGCCGGCACGTGAGCCCCAGGGCCAGCACGTGAGCCCCAGGGCCGGCACAGGCACCCCAGCGCCAGTAAATGAGCCCCAGGGCCGGCACGTGAGCCCCAGGGCCGGCACGTGAGCCCCAGGGCCGGCACAGGCGCCCCAGCACCAGCATGTGAGCCCCAGCGCCAGCACCGGCCCCAGGGCCAGCACGCACCCCAGGGCCAGCATGTGAGCCCCAGGGCCAGCACGCGCCCCAGCGCCAGCACCCCAGGGCCAGCACGCGCCCCAGGGCCAGCACGCGCCCCAACTGCTAAACAGCAGTAGAGAAAGGCTCGTGCTGCACTCTGCCTGTACCAAACTGCTAAACAGCAGTAGAGAAAGGCTCGCGCTGCACTCTGCCTGTACCAAACTGCTAAACAGCAGTAGAGAAAGGCTCGCGCTGCACTCTGCCTGTACCAAACTGCTAAACAGCAGTAGAGAAAGGCTCGCGCTGCACTCTGCCTGTACCGAATGAACCGCTGAATAGCAGTAGAGACTAAAAAGGAACCAATGATCATTTCATGTGTCTCTATCAACAGCCTGAAAAAAAGTGTGTTTACTTTTAAAGATCTAAAGAGAAGGTATATCAGAGATTCTTCCCATTCAATAAACACCGGAAAAAGCACAGAGAAACCAAAATTGTCCGAACTGTACCGTGCATTTGAATTTAGAACACGTGTCATCCTCGCTGCCTTCTTGACCAGTGAATCCTATCCTATCCCTCCTAATGTTTTGGAGGAGTCTGAGATGGCGCCTGTGCAATTTGATTTTGTGTAAAAATACGCACCAAATCAGATTTCTGCTACATTAAGGAGTTCTCTGGTAAAATATATGATGCATGGAATGAAATAAGCTGTAGTTCTAGAACGAGTCTTTAAGCTTACTTCCTTTAGTACTTGACCACTAATATTAAAGACTACTGGATCAAAATACAGTTTTAATTGGATATATAGGACATGATACAGTGGTATAGTCAAACCACAGGTTAGATGCTAAAATATAACATTGATTTGTATTCTTTTACTGGAAATATTTGTAATGTGAAACTCGGATATAATACACTCATTTCAATGCACGTTGAGGACAGAGGAAAGCTGCTGCTGTCACCAGCCCACACTCCAAGTCCACTCATCAAACAAATGTTAGATTAATTGGTTTGCTGTTTCACAGACTAAAATGAGATTACAGATGAATCTAATTCTCATTAATAGTGATGAAATGTTGATTATACAATAATTTCTTACACTGCTTATTGCTAATGCATGTACACACAAAATTAGCCTGCAAGAGAATATTTTAAAGCAGCCTGAAGTGAGTCTAATAGTTTAATGAATTTTGTGACGTGCATGAACTTGTCCAAGAGCACAAAACTTCAGCTCCATCCAGAACCTTCCCACTCCTGCTGGCTGCAGCGCTCGCACCAATGGGAACAGCAGAGTGGACAGGCCAGTTTCATTCTGCACGTCAGTTTTAACATTCCTGTTTCTCAGGAACAAGAGGAAGTGAAGATGGGAACGTAAAGGAATAAACCAGCCTGGACGAGTCCCGACGGAAGGTGCAACGTGCGACAGGAGAAGAGGGTCAGGCGGGAAGGGCGCCCGGGGCGCCGGACAGGAGGGTCTCCGGAGAAGGAACAACTGCAATACTGTGTGGTCACAGAGGTTTGTTCAGATGCTGCTCTAAAACTACGGTTGGAAATACTTCAAAGCACAGACAGGCTACCCTGGAAGAGGGACGGTTCTGATCAATACGATTTAAAATACTACATATGTTAATCATGGATATTGTGAGGCTCAGAAGGACATTTCGGTTTATACACTTTCGAGGATCCACTTATGAGGAGAATCACCCAAGTGCAAAGGTTCCTCCGTGCCGACGTTCTCGCCGACGTTTGCAGCCCCCGAGCTCAGCCCGTGACAGGGGGGCCCGACGCAGCGCAGGTGCGGGAGCAGGATCCACCCCCGCCTGAGCAGAGCAGCTCTCTCCGCCGTCTGTGAACACAATTCTGACACAACGTGGAAATGTTACTGAAAATAATCCAGGGTGGGCTCATGCAGATATAACTTAATGAATACTAAGTGCAATCTATTAGTTCTGCTGTGCTTACTTGTCGGCTGGTGGAAACGTACCCTAGATCTTCATATGAAGATACTTGACCTCAATACCCCGGAAAAACGGAAAGAGTCTGAGAAAGCAGCAGGAAAGGACTATTGGCTCCTCTAAAGCAATGAAACCTTTAAACAACCCGCGGACAGTAAACCACCTCAGGTTCTCTCAAATATCTGCATATTAAAAACAAATTGGTAAAATTTGTGAGCTTAACAAACAGGTTATAAAAACTAACACAAACCCCTCGCTCGCTTTCCCTCAGGACGTGTCAATGAAAGATGCTTCTGTCTGCCTTTGGTTTTCCTGCAGGCAACTGAACTGTCTTTTTCTTCCATGGATTTAATGCGCTAACAAAGCAGTGTTTTCTCTTACGCTCCTCAAACCCACCGAGTCCCAACCGCTTGTGCGTTTAGTGCTCTCTCTTCTCAGTTTCTTCCAATTCAAAATCATGCCCATTGTCACAATCTCCCCATTTCCAGGTTCCAACTGATCTCAACCTTTATCACATCGGAAATGGGATCAAACTCTATTCTTGAATTTTTTTCATCAACAGTTTTGTGTTAGTGATTTCCACCGGACACTGGTAACCTTTGGCACGTGTTCACATTGCCATGTTCCTATTGTAATTTTTTTCTTCTCCATTCTTCTCGACTTTTCTCTTTCACCTCCGGTTCCCGTTGTGTCTCCATCCCCCTGTTCCTCGTCTATCAGAAATGACCCCCAGCTCCACCCGAGTTAACCCCGGTCGCACAGTAACGAGGGCACAGAGGAGTCGTTTGGCGGGAGCGACCGATCGCCCCCGTTTTCCGGCCCTGCGCGTTCCGGGGTGCAGCGTCTCGTCGGGACAGCCTCTTCAATTGTGCTGGGTACTTGATTCGTGTTGGATACGGGACCCAGCCGCAGCAAAACAAGCAGCTTCAAAGACTGAATACGTTATACACATCACAAGCCCAAACCCAACCTTGAAACTAACACAGTAAGGGAAATGTAAAGATATGGGACAGATGTGCATTTATTTCAGTGTAAGCTGTTAAGCCAGAAACTGTTTCCTCAGACATTGGTCAAGTTTTCTGGGTTCAGGAAATAAGAACATCGATGCATTTTTCACCTCTAGAAGTTATTTCCCCAGCACTCAGGCAACCAAGGCCAAGTTTTCATTTAAATGTTGTGTAATCTTTTTGATGTCGATGGTCCAAAGAGACTAATGACTAACAGAGCTGCCTTTTGGGTCTTTTTTGTCTGTTGAAATACAAAGTCAGAATGAATATTTGAACCAATATGAAAAGGCAGTAGGTTGCAACAAGGTGACAATAAGAAAGGAAACACCAGAGACAGAGGAACCCTTCTCTTTATCTGCACTTCCCTGACCACACCTGGAGACTCTGCGGGAAAGACTCATGTGCTGTGGGAAAGACACTGTCCCGGAACGGCTCCCTAGAGCTGGCGTTAAACCGGTGTCTGCAGCCGGGCCGATCCCAAACCCGGCTCCCTAGAGCTGGCGTTAAACCGGTGTCTGCAGCCGGGCCGATCCCAAACCCGGCTCCCTAGAGCTGGCGTTAAACCGGTGTCCGCAGCCGGGCCGATCCCAAACCCGGCTCCCTAGAGCTGGCGTTAAACCGGTGTCCGCAGCCGGGCCGATCCCAAACCCGGCTCCCTAGAGCTGGCATTAAACCGGTGTCCGCAGCCGGGCCAATCCCAAACCCGGCTCCCTAGAGCTGGAGTTAAACCGGTGTCCGCGGCCGGGCCGATCCCAAACCCGGCTCCCTAGAGCTGGCGTTAAACCGGTGTCCGCAGCCGGGCCGATCCCGAACCCGGCTCCCTAGGGCTGGAGTTAAACCGGTGTCCGCGGCCGGGCCGATCCCGAACCAGCGCAGCGTGTGGAACGCCGGCTGCCGCTCACCGCGCTCCCGGCGAACCGGGCTGTCGCATCCCGCTGCCCATTGATGTACCGTTACTGAATGGATTCCTCATTTCAACATAACGTATTGTTATATTCTAGAGAAGTCTCTGACAATTCTTTACACTAACCTATGAAATTCAATTGCCACCATTAATTTCACTCTGGTATTTATCAGCAGTAGCTTTTTCCTGCAAGAACCAATTCATTTAATTGAAAAGTTTAAAGAGCTCCAAAACCACACACAAGATTAGGTTATAGCTAATATCTTTCAAATATACTTAAAAGCTTGAATCATTAGCAGTTTCTTAAACTAGGAATTTTTAAGTGCAATCCAGAATTTATTGCAGCCTAGGCTTAGTGGTGTGATTTTTCACATTTAGATCTTTCACAAGTCTAAGAGGCACTTAAAATATTCTGTATTTAGGAATAAAGCCTGTACTTTATGCTTTCCTTTCACTTTTCCAGTTTTTGGCATTCCTAGAATATCCCATACATCAGTTCTTCAATTTAATATCTGAGCATGAGCTTCTTAAACACACGTATCCTCACGGGTTTTCCTAAAAGATAAATAAACCCAGTTCTTCACATTAAAACCAACGCGGCACACAGCGCCAGCAAGGCTCGCAGGCTCAGTGCTGCTCCGGGCGCCGTGGCCGTGGCTCCCCGCGCACCGGCAGGAACCGGCACCCAAGGGCGCCCCGCGGGAGCCACTCGGACATCCCGCTCCCACACACGCCCGAGGGCGACGGAGTCTCCCTCCCGGCTCCCGCTGCAAGGCTGGAGACCCCGAGGAGGGAAGCGCCGTGCGAGGGTGACCCGCGGCAGGACAGCTCCAGGAGACGCACGAGCTGCTGCTGGGGACACACGGGCTCCAATCAGCCGCAGGAGCGACTGTCCCGTTTCTTCGTGTCCAAGCGCCGGGCATTGGAATGAGAACAGCGGTGTTAGCACCAGTTTGCTTCCCAAAGGAGTTCTGTACACGGCTGGTCGTGCACCAGGTACCTATGGCATACGGGCAAACACCACGAATGAAAGCAAACGAAGAATGGCAGCAAACCTCCTCTCAGCTTGTGCAAATAAGAGCGGATAACTAGATTGTTAAGATTTTAAAATCACCGTGTCTGACCCACATGGCAGTGGAAAACACCAACAACCTATTAAATAGTATAATTAACCTGAGATCATTAATGATGAGGAAAAAGGCAAGAAGGGATAAAAGTGCAATGTACTTTTTCAGAATTACGATGAATGCCAAAAAAAACAGGGCAAAGCTCAGCTGCTTTGAAGAACCGGAGCAAAGCTTGTGGAAAAATCAATGTTACGATTGCTATCAATATGTTTGGAAGAGGTCCAAAATTATTATCCCTGACATTAACATAAAGAAATTGCAACTGTTTGCATTTATATTTCCTTTTAGTAACAATGGGAGAGTGTACCAGGACGGAACGCAGCTAACCCTTTCTCTGGCAGCCCCACACACGTAGCTTTTTTGATTCCTTATCCTTAGTTCTGGAAAATACATTATGGTTCGAGGGGCTTTTTGGTTTGTTTATTTTACTTCAATTAACAAACAATCCCGTTGGTACGGAACCCCAGAACGCAATATTGCATTTTAACAGTTCAGCGAGTGAAGCTGTTGTCCGAACGCCGTCACCCGCAGCCGTGGAGTGAAGGACGCGGAGGCTCCTGAAGGAGTAGGAGCTCTGACAAAGCAACTCTATATTATACTTCAAAGATAAAACTGAAGGTCAGATCCTGAAAGTTCTGCGTGTCTTTCTAAAGAAAACAGATTTCTATCCAAGTCAATAGAAGCTGAATTAAGGAAGGTTAAACATCTCCAGACCAATCTATTCATTCCAATTAAACAAAAATGCAGTGCAATACAATGACGATGGCAGCCGAGATTCAGGTACTTCTACTTCGGGTCAGAGTGCACAATCCCAGTCTTGAATTATGACTTAAAAACCTGAAACAATATTTAACCTTTACCTTGATGTCACACAAGGTGACAGCTACTGCACAACCCATAAATCCAGAGTATTTAATCAGATACAAGACGATACACCTACGGATGAATGACTAAACCCAGGCAGAGTTACACTGCCCGTGGACCTGCTCCTGGAGGGGCTTTTGATAATTCCTGCATATCACCACATGCCACAAATAGTTTTAGTCTTTAACATATTAGAAATCACAAAAAACCCACAAACCACCAGCACATGGTTGAATTCTAAATAAACCAAAAAGTTTTGTGGTGCCTATTAGAAAACAACACAAAACAAAACAAGAATATTCATGTTATTTACGTACTGTGAAAAATAAAGCAACAAGCTAAAACACGAACGGAAATGAGAACAAGAAGAAAGTTAACAGGATAATACCCACAGTGTAAAATCACCTTCCCCATCTTCCCGCATGTTCTCTGCCTCTTACAGAATACATTCAATTGCTGAACAACTAGTTCAAAAAAGCCAGCCTGCTGTACAGCACAGTCGAGATCACGAGGTCTGGAGAGTCCCAGCCGGTACACATGCACACCAACACTGCGTTCCTTCTGCAGAGCAGTTCTCCAGTTCGCTGCACAGCCTCCGGACAGCCGGGCAAGAACAGAATGACAGCAAAAGTCTTTACTAGACACATAAACACCCAAATTCCCCTTTCGGAGAGCGGAAAGCTGAAGTGACGCCCTGCATCCACAACCTGTGTGCGCCTCGATCCCCAGCTGGAGTTACACAGCAGCTGACGACGGGACTGCAGTGACCACTGCAGCGCTCTTCACCTAACACAAGTGGTGCTGCAGCCAGCACAGGAGGATTTCACACAAACCCGAAGACCTGAACACATCTGAGTTTGCAGATATCTGCAACTGCTGCTTCATTAGTCTCATTTTTGTTGTAACCCGCGTCAAAGCACCACATTGAAATACATCCTGAAAACGCAGGAAACATTAAATCAAATCCTATATGAACCTTGGAGCCAGGGGTGTTTCAGTCACAATGCATCTTGTCCCAAACCACATTCAAAGAAATGATTCAGAGCAATCTTCAGTGTATAAGCTGTACGTAACAGCTACTCGAGCTGCACTACACTGCACCAGCCCAAACTACAGAGACACCATTAGTTGCCGCCTGGAGCAAGTGGCGCTGATCGCGTTCAGCGCCCCGGAGCAAGCAGACCGGTAACAAATTTTCATGACAGACACACACACTCAATGAGATTATAAATTAGTTTCCCAGGAGAAGGCTCACTAATAAGATTGGATCTAAAATTTAGGTCACTTAATTTTAAGACCCAGCTAATGGGCTAAAAAAATAATATAACTTCATAACATAAATTCAGGTTCAATCTCTTTTACCATAAACATTAGCACCGTTGTAAAGTTGCAAAGAATAAGCTTCTTGTAAAATGAAATGATCTAATTGTAAAATGCATTTGGTATCTCCTTGCAGGGAGGTTATTTCTAAAAGAAAAAGATTCTGTATTACATTATGAAGTTATAAAATTTAAGCAATTAATTCTTAGTGCTGTATAAGTCCTGATGTCATAGAAAACATAAGTTTGTAAAACTCTTGGTTGATTCTATCTGAAAACACTGCTTCCTTTATTTGCAAACGTATTTACAATACCAGAACTACCACACGGTCCAAGAAACTTGACTTTTGTTCTTTAATGTTTAGAGATGAGAGCTCGACAATCACGTAAGGAAAGCCGCAGCCTGACAAGGTCAGAAATGGGCCGTTTGGCTTGTCTTATGCAGAAATACATTATTATGAACTTGTACTCCCAGCTTGTTCTGAGCAGGGGGGAAAGCTCTTATAACAGAACCTACCAATGAATTTTCCCCTCCTGGCACAGGCCCCTCGGTCCGGGCCGCAGCCCCAGCCCAGGCCCGCCCGTCCGGGCCGCAGCCCCATCCCCAGGCCCCTCGGTCCGGGCCGCAGCCCCATCCCCAGGCCCCTCGGTCCGGGCCGCAGCCCCATCCCCAGGCCCGCAGCCCCAGCCCGCAGCCCCAGCCCAGGCCCGCCCGCCCGGGCTGCAGCCCCAGCCCAGGCCCCTCGGTCCGGGCCGCAGCCCCAGCCCAGGCCCGCCCGTCCGGGCCGCAGCCCCAGCCCAGGCCCGCCCGTCCGGGCCGCAGCCCCAGCCCAGGCCCGCCCGTCCGGGCCGCAGCCCCATCCCCAGGCCCCTCGGTCCGGGCCGCAGCCCCATCCCCAGGCCCCTCGGTCCGGGCCGCAGCCCCATCCCCAGGCCCGCAGCCCCATCCCCAGGCCCGCCCGTCCGGGCCGCAGCCCCATCCCCAGGCCCCTCGGTCCGGGCCGCAGCCCCATCCCCAGGCCCCTCGGTCCGGGCCGCAGCCCCATCCCCAGGCCCGCAGCCCCAGCCCCAGGCCCGCCCGTCCGGGCCGCAGCCCCATCCCCAGGCCCACCCGTCCGGGCCGCAGCCGCCGCCCAGGCCGCGCGCAGGACTCACCGCTGCCGCTGCGGGCCCCCGGCCGCCCGCCGCCCGGCCTGTCCCGCGGCGCCCCGGCGGAGCTCCGCGCCTCTGCCAGCAGCGCGGCCTGCAGCGCCTCGGCCACCTGCGGAACGCACACACAGGACCCCGCTGGTCACCCAGCCAGCTGACAATCTGAACTGCTACTACAGAACTTTAAGTCTGTTCCAGTGAATGTCATGAGGAAGTCAACACTTACCTGTACCTTTCAGACAGTGATAACCACGTGTCTCTGCACACACACGGAGAGAAATGTCAGCTGAACACAAACAAAATGGTGCAAGTTTTCAATTGTGACTGCTGCCCACTAATGGAACGTTAATTTTCCTGTCTCAAAACCAGAAGCACTCATCTACTGCCTCCGTGATTTCAAGGGATCATGACCATACCACTGGGTGCTTTACTAATGCATAACAGCTAATAAAAAATATCTTTATTTTTACTATGATGTATGTGAAAATGCTTCATAGACTGAACAAGGATCTTGTATTTTAACTTTTTTCAGAATTTTTAGTGTCCAGTCTCTCTGAAAATTTTACAGGATGTTTTCCTGTTAGTGGTGATCCTTTATTCCTCCAGCTCGAACATGATAATACAGTATTTTTTGTGTAACACAGTAACACCGTTCCTCAAACCCCTCCAAAAGGAACATCTGCAGGAATTATGAGCAGCCTATAAATGCCACTTGCAGTAGCTGATGCGCCACGTATGGGCGTTAAGACAATGAAGTGCGGGGATTGTATAACAGTTATCACTTCTCTTTGCCTCAGCAGAGGAGCCCAGAGAACTGAGAAAGTTTAAAAACCAAGACATTTAGAAAGCACACGGAGACCGGACACAACGACCAAGGTTCCGCAATCAGTCTGATTTAGCAGGGTGCGGAACAGCGGCGTGTGCACGCCTCTTTGCCCGGTGCTCCAGATTACCCCTCAGGAAGGTGCTCGGTCATTCCCAAGCAACAGACATTGCTTGAAGACAGAGAGAACCTAAAAAGTTCCCAGGACAGCGTACCCCACCTCAATTTAAATACAAATTTAAACTTAATATACGAAATTTAAGTTATATACATTTATAGGATAGATTATAAACAATCTATTAAAACATTTGAGATGAGTATGAAGTTGATGTGCAGACCCCCTCAAGCCGCCCGGGTCTCTCAGCACGTTCAGTGAATTCGCGGGCTGTCCTCAATCACATTTCTAGCTGTCCTTGTAAATTCAAACCATTAAGCAGAACAAAGGCTGTAGGTGTCCTTTGTGACAAAATCCTTTATTGTAGACAAGTACACTACAGTCAGGTCCACAGGGTGAAAGTTCACAGCAAGCGAACCCAGGCCTGTGTGTTCTGACATAGCGCAAACCTTCATCTTGTTACAATAGCACTTTATTTTACAGGGGAAACCAACGGCAGTTTCCAATTCCTCACATCCATACAAGCCTGAGCTTGGGGGATTACAGGTCCTGACTTTACAGGAGACTCTTACAATATACCTACAATAATTAAGAAAGAGAGGGAAACACAGACATGTCCTTATTGTCCTGGGAGAAGTTTTGCCCAAAGCCCTCTCTTACAGAGGTACACAGCACAACGGTGCACACCGTGTGTTCACGGTGCTGTGCTCTGCTGAGGACCCGTCCCTGGCCTGGACCAGCTGGCAGCCCCTCGCGTTGCTGTGCTTGCCAGCCAGGCAGCGTTGGAACACATCACTTCCTCTAACACCCCGAGGAAAACCTGCGGCCAACGGCAGCGGGTGACACCGCGGGCGCCGTGCGCGTCACCCACCCGTCGCTGTCGAACCCCCTTTGCACAGAGCTCAGCGCGGTTTCACGTGCTCAGTTTTGGCCTCTCGCTGCATCTTCCCCAAGAATTCATACACCTCATCTCTCATTATCACCAAGTGATTAAAACCCAGCAGTTTTGTGTTTTTAAACACAAAAACAACCTACATGAGCACCTTTCGTTTCTTTGATAGTTTCCACCTTAGCATCCTTCTGGATTACACATGCATTGGCTATCTTGTTTGGCTACTAGTAAATAAGTTCATTTTCTTCCCCATAATTGTAACCACTCCTGTAAATACTGGCTGCTTTTTAGTTGGGATTGTGAAAAGTGACAGAAATTATGCTGCTTCTGTGCCTGAGAAAGTATAAATAGCATAAGTCCAACTACAAATAGAGATATCAAGGAGTGAAAAGTAATTGTTTGACTCTGCAGCAGCAAAGCTAGAGAGCAATTCAAAAAGAGAACTGAACAAGCGTTAAGGCAAACTGTACTGTTACACCCATCCTGAGCTACACTGGCTTCCCTCTCTACGCTTTATCACTGACTTCCAAGGATTACCATTGTCTCTGTGAGCAGCGGGACTCAGCACTGCTGGTTACCGCTCAGCCCATCCCAGCACCGAGCCCTGGAACCGCGTGCCCAGACGCGCTGTGCCCGTCACCACGGGAAGCCGAACACAGACTGAACACCAGACTCCTGCTGTCCAGCCTGCGCTCCCCTAGTCCTGGACTGCCGGGACAGCTGTCCAGACACCCACACTGAGGTCAGTCTGGCTTCAGGTAGATTCAGCACCATAAACACAAGCGCAGTCAGAGCATCCCAGAGAGATCCCTGTGAGCGTGGGCATCGGTACAGGAGGTACCAGCACGACAGCACCACCCTGCACCGGCCTGAACGTGCAGTGGCCTATGCTCTGAAAGAAAATGCCTTCATAACATCTCAGATTCAGCCTACCTTATTTTAGATACTAATGGAAATGAAGTAATTGAAGTAAGAAAAAAATACATGTGCACTGCAGGAATTGACAGAAAAAGATGAGAAAGTCCTGAGATGATTCATTCCTCCTAAAATCTCAGCGGTCTCTCCGTTGTCTGCCTTTTCCCACTGCTGAGAGGGAGGCCAAAGCAACTACTTTCCTCATGCAGATGATTATATCAGATCTTAACACGGTATCAACAGTTTCCCTAAATGTTAACTAACCTTCTGTTAGTGAAACTGCCAGCCTGTTAAAGTTCCACGCGAACCTCACCGCCACGTTTAGCACTGAGCTCCTCTGCCGAGATCAGCGCTGAAACCAGGAGCGCAGCCAGACACAGGGTCGCTTTGCTCTACAAATGCTTGTCCAGCTCACGGAGTAAGACACATTGGAAAAGGAAGCTTACTTGCTCTATAATAACTTTGTGAAGACAAAGGACTCTAGTCTCAGGAAAATCAACCTAACGAGAACAAACTTCACTCAATGAGATTTATAAAGATTTTAGAGCAGGAAAAAAGGAAGCAAATAATTTCCTATTGTATTCTTCCTCTCGAAATGCCTGAATAAAAGCATAGGGAGAAGGCATCTATCATTGAAGACTCAGGAGCTAGGAAGAGCACGGAAATCATTATCCAGGAAACCCACCGCAGCCTGACTATTCTGATAACTTGCGTCAGCACGATGATGACCTCTCTTATAAAATCTTAGAACAATATTTTTCGGATGTTAACTTGGAGGCGTCCCGCGGCCCTTCGGCCGGCCAGCAGACCCATCGGTCACCGGCAGCAGGTTTCCAGCGTCCCTGGTGCACAGACTGTGTTACAGCGCTGTGAGGACATGAGGAATCTGTAAGTGGCTCATCCTCTGGGTCATGTCAGAGTGACTATCTGAGAATGGCAAAAAAGTTTAAAAAGCAGGTACCCAGTGACGTTTTGGGTAAATGTACAGGAGTGGTTAATCGGGCTGCTCAGGATTAATAAGTTGGCCATAAACCTGTGTTTGTATAAAAAACCCTATAATTTGATATAAATTATTGGTTGCTGAATACCCACGCCTATTGCCAACACCACAAATTATTCTGGATATTTCCCCAACTTTCCCATATCTAAACATGTACTTTAAGGTAAAATAGTTTCATGTGTAGCATACTTCATAGCGAAATATTCATCTGCTTTCCGTAGATCTGAATGGCACAATGTATGTAATAATTTCACCTTAAATCCATAACTATTACGTCACATTCCAGATACAAAGAGTAAATTCCAGCCATGTTATTTAAGGATTACGGGGAGCAAGCGGCGCGGGCGATCTCCTACCTTCACGGACTGGTCGCTCCAACAGCGGACGAGTTTGAACAACGAGACGCTTCCGAGGTCTGGGGAGCAGTACCGACCTTCACCTGGAACACACACACCCCCCCTGTGAACGGACGGGACCCCTCAGGGCACACAAACAAAGGTATTAACAGCTGTGGTTTCTCACTTCAGCAACATACCTGAAAAGATTTGAAGAAGTGTCATTTCTTAGACTGTGCTTTCATCTGGTGCAATAAGCACAAAGGGTTTAGACATTATATTGTTTGAATATTTACTCTTATCCTAAATCAGATTAGTCTTTTTGTTTGTCTTGAAAAACAGAGAGGTCTGACATCCCACACAGTATGTTTTCATCGTAATTTTCTAAAGATACTGAGAACACTTTCCGATCTGGACTACTTACCTATGGATTTTACTAGTTAAGTTCTAAAACTACTTGAACACGTGTTTCTTTACCTTTAAAAGAGCAGTTAGCACATCCAGTGTCACTGTGCGGTCACCGTCCTGCCCAGGGCGGCGATGCGCCGTGGTCCAGCACCGCGCGGCCAGCGCCGCACCGGCTCTGCTCGCCAGTGACAGGGTTGTCACGGTCACGCGTTTGCAGGTGAGTTTTATTACAGCCCGTCCTGACTTTTCAGACTATTTTCAAAGCAAGGCACAGTTAGAACTGGCAGCTGTGCTGGTTTAGTCCACTTATTGCTCATTTGGACTTCAACAGACAAATGTGACGTCTCGGTACTTTACTCCTGTGTTTGCTACCAGACGTGTACTTTGGGTAAACTGGCTGCACAATCTTTTGAATCCACACAAGAATCTTTGGTTGCCAGGACCACGTAATGTCTTAGGAAGAGGAAACTGAATTGTAAGTAGCAACCGTGTGTGTTTTGGTAACACCAAATTTTGCAAGTGTCCTGAACACACAAGGCATTGACAACCCGCCGAAGTGTTGGATTCCTGCAGCAAAGACTGGAGTTTGAAAACCTTGCACAAGTGCCTGCACATTGCAAAGTGAACAGGGAGCGGTATGCTCTTCAGTAAATAACTATCAATATAACTATGTCAATACCTAACACAATATGATGGGGATATTAAGGTTTATTTACATAGGAGATGGTCAAGATTTGACCTGAAAGAATTTGTGTCGTCAGCCTGGACAGGACTTGGTCTGCAACAGGAACATCATATTTGTTAGGAAATGTATACTGATAAACACCCATATTCTGTTTAGGTGTTTGTTTAAGCACTTTAGTTAGTTGCATACTGTAAAAATGAACTTAGACTGGCTCGCAAAGCCCAGACTGGCAAACGACAGCCCGTGCAGAGAAGAGCCCGCTCCGCCCTGCGCTGGGCCGAGGTCCCGGGGCATCACCGCGCGCTCCGGGTGGCTCCTGCAGCACCGGGCAGCCGTTTGGGTTATCGGGTGTGCGGTAACGGCGACGAGGGACAACGGGGATGGGGAGACGGTGTTTTTCTTACTACATTCCTGTTTTCCAGATTGCTGGAAAATGTCTATAGAAGCTCGGCTGAATGCTTTGCCATCACAGAAGATATCCCTTTCGCTCCAGTATCACTTGATATCCCTTTCGCTCCAGTATCACTTGATAGTCAATGTTTTGTTGACATGTTTTTTGTGATGCTCACAGAACAAAACAACAGAATAATCCAGTTTCTGTATTTGCAAGCTGGACCTGCTCAAAGCTCAAGACTACAATTCTTTTCATGACTGAAATTAAGAACAGCTGAAAGCTCATATTGACACTCGTTCGTATACTTACTGCTGGGTAGCTCTCCATAAAAACTGGGGAATGAAGGTGCTAGAGCTTCTGTATTTTGCCGTTTGTCATGCACAGATTCTGATTTCTGTGGACTAAAAGGACATGAAACTGTTAAACCCTGAGCACACACAAATCTGCAACTGAGCTTCTCCTCGAGTCACCGCACCCTTTTGCCCACAACTTGACAATCCGGCACATTTTACTGCAGGTTTCTTTATTTTCACCAGCTGGGACAAGTTGCACAAAACCCAGCAGATAAACACATTTATGAACAACAGTTCATAGACTTGGGTTCAAGTTCTTCCTCAAGTCATGGTTTTCATACTTCATCCTTCTTTCAATTACAATCATTTTTTGGTGAAGTGTTCAAATTATGTTTAAAAATACTGATTAAAACACCCAAACAACCAACCACCACAAAAGAGATCAGTACTGCTCTACTCCACGTGCTCAAAGCACATCACTCACCGGTCACCGTTTTCACGTTCCACCATTTCATTTATCCAATCTAATAGCTCATAGTTCACAGCAACACTATAACCTGAAACTCACTGATCCAAAACCCGAGCTGAAAACCTGCGATAGCAACTAGACCAGAGTTTTTCAAGCAAGTGTTTCTCATTGGGGAACGATGATCTGTCAAACCCATGGCTTAAGCAGAAACACGTACACACGTGCTGACAGAACTTATGTTCCAAATGAGAATGTCAGTCTCATCCAAGAATACCCAATAGTCTATGCATTGATCCAATGCATTTTTCCTCCAGACTGAAGGTACGTATATGTGTGTTTATTTTATATAACAAAAGAGAGATTCCTTTCACTCTCCTGTAAAAGCAAAATCATCAGATACGTCAAAGGGGGTGTAAGTTTTCTAATCACATTCCCCAAATCAAGGCCACAGTGATACTAAGGTAACTCTCCATCCAGCTCAATTAATATTTCATTGCTATATGCAGAGTGGCCAGCACTAACACAAGAAAGTTGGAATCCCTAAATGATCACTAAACCAGCAGTGAGACACCGTGATGCACCGCAAAGAATAAATACAAACACCTATTCTCCAGCACCAAAGTAGGCAGAACCGTGAATGTCAGCCGAACACACGTTAACCAAGCGTTCCAGCTGCTGAAAAATCTCTTCAGATATTCTTTCTCCTGTTTTTAATGTCAAAGTTGAAAAGCTTTGGAGTCTGTGCAGTGTGGTAAGAGAGTAAACCTCCCCAGGATGGAGGAACGCTCTGCTGACGGACGGGCTGAACCGAGATCAGGACGCGCTTTCTGTCCCAGGCTAGTGACCGAACTAGCGAGAGCGGTTTGTACGGCAGCGATGGCGCCCAGCGAGGGGAGCCCGAGGGAGCCCGAGGGAGCCGTCCCGCCAGCCCCGCCAGCGCGGCGGCAACGCAGCGGGAACGGAGCGGGAACGCAGCGGGAACGCAGCGGGAACGCAGCGGGAACGGAGCGGGAACGCAGCGGGAACGCAGCGGGAACGGAGCGGGAACGGAGCGCGGTGGGAACGGAGCGGGAACGGAGCGCGGCGGGAACGCGGCGGGAACGCGGCGGGAACGCGGCGGGAACGGAACGCAGCGGGAACGGAGCAGGAAGGGAGCGGGAAGGGAGCGGGAACGGAACGCGGCGGGAACGGAGCGGGAAGGGAGCGGGAAGGGAGCGGGAACGGAGCGCAGCTCGGGCCATACCGCACGACGCAACGGCTCATCACGGCAAAGAGAACTCATTCCAGCCCTAAATGCGGAATTAACGAAGAAGGATAAATCATACAAAAGATTTAATGAATGAATGAACACAGATTATGACAGTTCATTCAGACCCCTATTATTTGCAAGAGAAAGAGGTGAAATTAAGGCTGAGTCCTAAAATCACGGCAAACAGGTCAAGTGCTATTCACGTTACACTTATTACCAGGGAGGGAGGAGGAGGAAAGAGGGAAGGCGGCTTTTTCCCTGGGTAGAGAGGAGATAACTTTGCACACAAACTGTTTTTGAGGCAATGCAGGAAGCAGAGATGCATTCAGGGAGCACCTTCAGGTACCAAAACTGTGCCTTTAATCTCAGATACAAAGATAACTACCACGTTCTGCTTTATTGTAGAAAGAAGCGTCTTAAACACGCGATTCTTTCCCGTGTCTCTCATCCACTTCTCCCACTAGTGCGGACACAGTAACATCATCTGGCTGGTTCTACGCACACAACTTGGATTCTGCGCGAACGTGGTGGTTCTCGACTGCAGCGGGACATCATTTGCAGCTTCACGGAGGTAAGGAAACAGTAAAATAATCCTTTGCGTATCTCGAGTGCTCTTACCGCGCTCTTGTTTGGGGGGAGGGAGGGAAGAGTGAATTCTGACTGCCGTCTGCACTGCTGAAACAGCTCCTGGAAGGTGGGGAGGAAAACTCTGTGCTATTACAGGACAGAGCCACCATGAGACAAATATGTTCCTGTAACCAGCAGCAAAAATTGTGGCTGCTCTCCTGTTAATTTTCTGACTCTACAAGAGATGACAGACAAAGAATGTACAGGCTCAACAGCAGGCAGGCGTGTGCGAGCACAACCGGGAGAGGAACGAGCTCCTCCCCCCAAAAAGGCATAACCGAAAACACCCCAACACCAAAACTCACAAACAACATAAAAATTCCTGTAATAGAATGGAATGAATAGTAACTCCAGTGCTCTGATCCAGATGAGGCCATCGGGAGGCAACAGCCCATGTCAGAGCATCACAAATGGCACCAGGCTAAACTCAGCTATAAGGCAGCTATAGGTAGATACACTATTCAGCTCTGGAAAAAGAGGTGATCCAAACCACGTCACGAGCCCACATAAAACACCTCGGAGTCTTCAAACAATCCACGCAATCCAAGCACAAATTCCTGTTCAAGCTGGAATGCCGGAAACAACCTTCTGTACACGGGCTTGTGCTGAATATGGCCCAGTAGGCAATGTGATTAGAAGCAGAAGTGACTGAGAAGCGCGCGTTTGTCCTGCAGGATGGTGCGATCTCCAGAGACGCTCGGTGCCCAGAGCTGTCCAAGACGGACAGATATTTGCCGCATCAGGATCAATACGTTTTTGTCCCCCTTCTTGCCCCTGGGCCACAGCATCACCAACACTGAAGTTAATTGTCCCTAAAATGCTAAATACAGACCAACCTGGGTTTGTTGAACAACAAAAGTCTGTGGACAATATCCATTGACTGATTAGTCTGCTCTATTTGGCTTGCTCAAATAATGTTGAGCATGCTATTTTTCCTTTAATGCTGAAAAAGCATTTAGTCAATAAGTTTGTTGTGAGTAACATAAATGTTATTTCGGACGGTTCTCAGAACGCGAGGGCCGATGAGGCATTCACTGCCGGTGGCGGCTGTTATTGCGGGGGCTGTACTTCAGACACTGTAACTAGGGCAGACTGTTGTTGTCTCTCTCATGTTTTATTTATCTGCGGAGCCAAGGGTCTCCTGGCAGAGGCAGCACAGGGCTTTCAGGGACAAGTTTAAACAGCACAATAATACAGGTCTCACTGTTCTGCCTAGTTTGAATTGCAAGGAAAACAGTAATCTCCAGAAAAACAGGGTGTGAATCTGGATAATTCAAGCTCTTGTTCTGTTGAAAACAATTAATTATTGCATCAGCTTTCTCATCTGTTAAATAGAGAAATATAAAGATACTTTATCCCAATCTCCTTTTATTCAAATAACATTCTATAAAAAAGCTCTAGAGAAAGAATGTAAACTCTACTGCAGTAGCCCATACTTAAGAAAAGTGTTTGTTTCATACTTTTCACTTTTTAACTAATATAGAGGAAGAAAAGACTCATAATGAAAAGGTTCTTACCTTGCAGCTTCACCTGTAACTGCTGAAGGCATGTTAATTATTCTGTTGATTAGGGCTATCCTGCTAAGTAAGAATACTGTTTCCACCCCCCTTGTTCCACTGGCATTTCTCTCGTGTCCATCCTTCTTTCCGGTTTGTCCGTCGGTCGCAGCAAGGTACTTGTTTGCTAAATCAAGGACTCTCGTTGAGAACAAGTTGATCACTGCGTGTTCCTCTAGCGCAGCACGATCGCGTTTCCACCCCGGCAACACCAACGAGAGGTGGTTTTCACCCGACACAAGTCCAAACGTAACAGGATGCCGGAGCCTCAGCAAACCCAGGTATCTAACGCAAAGATTGTCTATTTCTTTATCTACGCCCCACGGTAAGAGACACGACAGCAGCAGTTTAGCTGTATCGATGGCGACGTTCACGTCAACGCTTCCTGATGGTTGCATTCTAATCTTTCTCGAACTCTTCATCTTCTTCTGTCTTTTCACGGCACCACTTTCGTCCACAGGCCCAACTGTGTTATCAGCCCTGCCGGCCTGCTCCGAATGACCAGGGTCTCCCCGCCCGGCCGCCGCGGACACGGAGCCCGCAGGTTTATTCCTTTTCAACGTCAGCGCCCGTTTCTCGGTAGCGCTTCTGGCTCTTCCCAGAGTGTCGCAGCTGTGGAAGGAATTCGATGCCCTTAGCCCATTGAGTTCAGATGCCAGCAGAACTTCCTCAAGTTTTTCCAGATCAAATAAGAGAATGTGAAAGTTCGCGTTGTTCCATTTCATTTGAACTGGTACAATGGTGAAGGGCTGCTGGATGCAGGCGGTATCGGGTAACTGAAAGGAAAAAACAAACGTGTCCAAACACAAATCCGTAGTATTTTGTAATTTTCAAGCTATCAGCATAGAATTGCATAGGGAATAGGCCAAATCTATTAACTCTATTAAGTTCAACTTAGTAAGAAGTGAATAATAAATAGAATTAAGGAAAATGGATTTTCTTCTAAGTAGCTTAAGATACACAGAAACATGCGTGCAAACACTGTAATACAGGCTCCCCAGCATCTTCGGTTCCACAGCCACGCTGTGAGATCACATACATCTTTGCCAGAATTCCAGGCTGGTATTTCCCCTGGTAGGTCTCATTCCAAGCTGAAAGGCTTTTAGGAAAGCTTTAAAGAACACAGGCAAACAAATCCTACGATGCTGGAAAATTCCTGCAGACCTCGAGAGCGCTGCGGCACCAAGCAGCGTCGCGGGAGGATCATCCCGTTGTGAAGTTGTGAGACTGTGACACAACATCCTACATCAGAATCCGCTGTATCTACTAAAGACGTGAACAGCAGACGTGAGGGAGCACAAACTCCTCACTGATGCTGTGCCCGTTTCTTTAGGTGCTCACGCCCCGTACGTGTTCACTGCGCCACACAGGCCTGTGCCCCCCGCGCCGCACAGCACGGCCGTTCCACCCCACCAGCACCGGCACCGCCGTTCCACCCCACCGGCACCGCCGTTCCACCCCACCGGCACCGGCACCGCCGCTCCACCCCACCGGCACCGGCACCGCCGCTCCACCCCACCGGCACCGGCGCTCCACCCCACCGGCACCGCCGCTCCACCCCACCGGCACCACCCTTCCACCCCACCGGCACCGGCACCGCCGCTCCACCCCACCGGCACCACCCTTCCACCCCACCGGCACGGCCGTTCCACCCCACCGGCACCGCCCTTCCACCCCACCGGCACCGGCACCGCCGCTCCACCCCACCGGCACCGCCGCTCCACCCCACCGGCACAACGGCATCCAGAGGCAGCTTCCCAGTTTCAGTTGTCTCCTGGTCATCAGAAATATTCCACTGACTAACGCAAAGAGCTCTCTCTCTTGCAAACCAGTTGAATCTTCAAAGAAACGGTCAAGCGCAGCAGGCAGGGCAGCAGCCGGCTTTAACCCGAATGCCATGCTTAACTCCTCCGTCTCAAGACCACTCCTTACCTACCTCCTTCTACATTACAAAGTGTCATTTTATAGGAATAGCTACTGTTAAGCTTTATCTTGTAGTTACAAATAATGCAAAGACAAAAATTCTCTCTCTATAAGTTATTTGACTATATTGTTTGGGTAATAATATAATCTGGTTTTCTGTTGTTCAGAGAATGACGCTCCCAGCAGATGAGGATGCACTCTAAATACATAATCTTACTTAAAGATCTCCATGGGGAGTCATAAGTAAGAGATTATAACTGCTTGTTCAGGTTCTCTTTTTATCCCTTTCCTTTTTCAAAAATAATACATTGTACTTAAGCTGCAGGATTATTTTAAGCTTTAATTATGCTGCTTCCTAATACATAGGGCGAACCCCATGGAATGCAAACACTGGAATTCACAAGCTAGCCTTGACATAAATAGAAGATATTATTTGGCTTATCGTTTTCATTTTCTCCGTTCTATACATTCATATTTGGTTGATTAACATTCAGAAACCTTTAGGAAAATCCCCATCCAAACAAAGAGAACTTCTGTGACCACGTCGCTCTGTGGAGGCGCCTGGTGATGCTGCGTGTGCAGCCGCAATAACCGTCTATTGCCGATGGGAAAGCTCATTGGCACTGATCCTGGTGATGCTGCGTGTGCAGCCGCAATAACCATCTATTGCCAATGGGAAAGCTCATTGGCACTGATCCTGGTGATGCTGCGTGTGCAGCCGCAATAACCGTCTGTTGCCGATGGGAAAGCTCATTGGCACTGATCCTGGTGATGCTGCGTGTGCAGCCGCAATAACCGTCTGTTGCCGATGGGAAAGCTCATTGGCACTGATCCTGGTGATGCTGCGTGTGCAGCCGCAATAACCGTCTATTGCCGATGGGAAAGCTCATTGGCACTGATCCTGGTGATGCTGCGTGTGCAGCCGCAATAACCGTCTGTTGCCGATGGGAAAGCTCATTGGCACTGATCCCGAGCGCACCCACCGGTTGCTCAGCTCTGCCGCAGGCGTTCATTCCGGCGGAGGAAGCGGGACAGCCAAAGCCTCAGACATAAAACACCGTCTAGGAAACATGGACAAGCTATTCCCGCTAACAGAAGGTGACAGAAAATAGAAGGAAACCCATAAAACTAACTATGAACTAGAGTGTTGGGAATAAATTTGATGATGGATATTGAGAAGCAGATTAACAGATATTTACATTCTGTACTGTGCCTTTCATTTAGAAATATTTCACAAGAATACATTCTACTACATTCAGATAAATATTGCCATCATCTTTAACGTGTTTTCAAATGTAACATGAAGAGTTTAGTAACTCGGTGTCACAAACCACACCGAGAACAGCAGCCCTGCGGAGCCCGAGGCCTCACTGCCCGCAGGCCTCACTGCCCGCAGGCCTCACTGCACCCGCAGGCCTCACTGCACCCGCAGGCCTCACTGCCCGCAGGCCTCACTGCACCCGCAGGCCTCACTGCCCGCAGGCCTCACTGCACCCGCAGGCCTCACTGCCCGCAGGCCTCACTGCCCGCAGGCCTCACTGCACCCGCAGGCCTCACTGCCCGCAGGCCTCACTGCACCCGCAGGCCTCACTGCACCCGCAGGCCTCACTGCCCGCAGGCCTCACTGCCCGCAGGCCTCACTGCACCCGCAGGCCTCACTGCACCCGCAGGCCTCACTGCACCCGCAGGCCTCACTGCCCGCAGGCCTCACTGCACCCGCAGGCCTCACTGCCCGCAGGCCTCACTGCCCGCAGGCCTCACTGCCTGCAGGCCTCGCTGCACCCGCAGGCCTCGCTGCCTGCAGTGAGCTTTTCTGGCAGATTCAGTTTTCTATTTTGACAGCCGTCACACGACATGCGCTCAATACAGGCCCAACAGTGCACTTCAGTACATGATAGAAGTCTGTCAGCTACGCAAGACCTCCGCTTTTAAATAGGCAGCAGAATCTGGCAAGTAAAATGTATTCAGGGCCAAGAATTGTCAGGTGTCCTGATCACAGCGGTCACTGGGATGTGAAAAGCTCAAAGCTCCTGAATTTTCTCAGCAGCAGGTGTCACGGTTGGTGCGGCTCTATGCTCACAAAACATGAGCACCTCACCCAGCTGCTTGTGGAAGCTCTTCAGCTGCCCCTGCCCTGCCTCCCACATTCGCACTTGACGAAGCTGCAGCGCCCGGCGCGGCCGCAGCGCTCCGCTCCCTTCCCACGGCGCTAATCCTGGGCAGCAGCAAGCACGGAACGTGTTCGCTTTTGGGTGGTCGGTCTTTGTTTTAGATACAGAATAGCTCAGTGTCCTTACCTGCACAGACGCTTTTCTCTTCAACCTTCTTGAGGAAAATAGTAGCATTACATATAATATACGTAAGACAAAGAATTGTGTTTTGGGGACACGTTTCCAGGTGCTATCTCACATACAGTTTTGCAAAACAGCAAACTGGTAATGGTCTCATGGAATTGCCTCAGAAAACAAACACATAATGCACAAAATGGCTGGCACGGTGTAAATTAAGGCATTACAATAATTTCTGAACCCTCCGAGCCCTCGGTTGCTAGAGATGGCAGTCGGCAGCAGTAAAACAAATTGTCTCCTTGAAATGTGCTTGGTGGACAGCAGCCTGATGATTGGCAGCACAAATAGAAGACAAACGAGAAAGCCTTCAATCTGCAGCTGATGCACAGGAACAACATGGGGAGCTGCGTTTACAATAGAGAAAACATTACCAAGCTAATGGCACAGGCAATCATTTGACCACCATGCATCTCTGATAGCAGCAGGGCATCCATTTTCAGTTAAGTGTTAGAGTACCTTTTTGCTTTCTCCGACCACTGCGGGGGTAAAACAACCCGGTGCGTGAAACCCACTGACTGGTAATAAATTACTATATTGGATACTTTTTGTTTTCTTTCAGCAATGACTTTACTGTGTATTCCTGCTATCATTACCAATTAAAGTGCAGATTGCGTTAGCAAGCTATATCTAACTGTATATCAGTCCCCGCGCTCCAATTGCCTTGGCAAGTACCGCGGGGTCAAGAGGCTCCTGCGACCTTTATCAGCTGAGTCTCCCTGACCACTCGCTATTTGAAGCAATCTCAGCTGAACAGATGGACGCTTCTGCAGACTCTATAAAGCTTAGAATATAAAGATAAATGAAATTGTGTTTGGGGCTGCAAACTGGTTTATGAGCATAAAATATTGTTAGCAAGTTCCACAAAAATCTCACATTTCCAACAGCACATCTTAAACCCACACCATGAACACAACATCTCTTTATCTACTAGGAAATTCTATTATCTGCTGTAGCTTCTAAAAACAAAACTAAAAACTAGATATAACTTACATGTCTAGTTAGTACAAAGTCACTTCTGAATTTAGAAAGCCTGATTTTGTTACTTTAATCATTAGAAGACAAGCAAGAAGAAAATGTATTATAGTGTTTCAGCACGACAGTAAGAGCAGCGCACAGCGCGTGATCCAACGGGTGAAGAACACAAACAGCTGGGCAGCGCGGAGCAGGCGATCCAACGGGTCATTGGGTGGGGAACACAAACACCTGGGCAGCACAGAGCAGGTGATCCAACGGGTCATTGGGTGGGGAACACAAACACCTGGGCAGCAGGTGATCCAACGGGTCACTGGGTGGGGAACACAAACACCTGGGCAGCAGGCGATCCAACGGGTCATTGGGTGGGGAACACAAACACCTGGGCAGCGCGGAGCAGGTGATCCAACGGGTCATTGGGTGGGGAACACAAACACCTGGGCAGCAGGTGATCCAACGGGTCACTGGGTGGGGAACACAAACACCTGGGCAGCAGGTGATCCAACGGGTCATTGGGTGGGGAACACAAACAGCTGGGCAGCAGGAGATCCAACGGGTCACTGGGTGGGGAACACAAACAGCTGGGCAGCGCGGAGCAGGCAGGGAAAGCTGGACCTTCACTTCAAATTCTCCACCTCATGTTTCCTAAAGCCCTTTACATCACTGAGCCAAAACTTGGTCATACAACACATAACAGAAAGGTTCAAAGTCCCCAGGTGATGCTTGAAGAACTGATAATAATTAGATATAAATGTGGTCTTGTGATCATATTTACACTGATGTATTTGTAACTGAAAAATAATCCATTGTTCAACAATAACACTGAATGGTCTTTTGTTTGAGCTAAATACCATAAGCAAACCTGCCTTGTTAAGTTCGTAACCTTACATAACAGATGTAATACAGGCTTAACTAGATTTAGTGTTGAAAATTTCTTACATTGGATAAAACCATGGGATGCCTATATTTTTTTTTTAAGCTTGACTTGTTTTTCTGAAGAAGAAAATGCCCAAGAGGAAGAACTCTGCTTTCCATGTCCGCAGGACGCCATGGGTGTCTCACAACAACACTGCCCCACAACACCTTTTAGCGCTTCATTCTAATGTCACCCAATTCAATCAACAATTCAAAATGGTCTTTCTTACAATGCACCCACTGCCATTTGCAAATACACAGCTGTCTCATCTTCTTGTTCAGCTGAAAGGACGAACAAACCAGGATATGTGCGAAGTTGCATTTAATTAAAACAGTTACAAACAGCAGGTATATAATTGAAAGAGCTCCTAAACATGCACCATGCACTAACTCTAAAAGGACCTGCGCAGGAGAAAGGATACAAGTTACCAGCTCTACTTTCATCTCTACCTAAAGACCATAAACACCTTCTAACCCAACGCAGCCCTGTCAGCAGCCGCCCGAGCACGCTCCCCGGTCTCCCTGCTGGGCTCCGGAGCCTCAGCCGCGGGGAGCAGGCGCAGCCCCCGGGGAGCAGGCACAGCGCCCGGGGAGCAGGCACAGCGCCCGGGGAGCAGGCGCAGCCCCCGGGGAGCAGGCGCAGCCCCCGGGGAGCAGGCGCAGCCCCCGGGGAGCAGGCGCAGCCCCCGGGGAGCAGGCGCAGCCCCGGGGAGCAGGCACAGCCCCCGGGGAGCAGGCACAGCCCCCGGGGAGCAGGCACAGCCCCCAGCAGCAGGCGCAGCCCCCGGGGAGCAGGCGCAGCCCCCGGGGAGCAGGCGCAGCCCCGGGGAGCAGGCACAGCCCCCGGGGAGCAGGCACAGCCCCCGGGGAGCAGGCACAGCCCCCGGGGAGCAGGCGCAGCCCCCGGGGAGCAGGCGCAGCGCCCGGGGAGCAGGCGCAGCCCCCGGGGAGCAGGCACAGCCCCGGGGAGCAGGCACAGTGCCCGGGGAGCAGGCACAGCCCCCGGGGAGCAGGCACAGCCCCCGGGGAGCAGGCACAGCGCCCGGGGAGCAGGCACAGCCCCCAGCAGCAGGCACAGCCCCCGGGGAGCAGGCGCAGCCCCCGGGGAGCAGGCGCAGCCCCCAGCAGCAGGCGCAGCGCCCGGGGAGCAGGCGCAGCCCCCGGGGAGCAGGCGCAGCCCCCGGGGAGCAGGCACAGCCCCCGGGGAGCAGGCACAGCCCCCAGCAGCAGGCGCAGCCCCCGGGGAGCAGGCACAGCCCCGGGGAGCAGGCGCAGCCCCCGGGGAGCAGGCACAGCCCCCGGGGAGCAGGCACAGCCCCGGGGAGCAGGCACAGCCCCGGGGAGCAGGCGCAGCCCCCGGGGAGCAGGCGCAGCCCCCGGGGAGCAGGCGCAGCGCCCGGGGAGCAGGCGCAGCCCCGGGGAGCAGGCGCAGCCCCCGGCAGCAGGCACAGCCCCGGGGAGCAGGCACAGCCCCCAGCAGCAGGCACAGCCCCCGGGGAGCAGGCACAGCCCCCGGGGAGCAGGCGCAGCCCCCGGGGAGCAGGCGCAGCCCCCGGCAGCAGGCACAGCCCCCGGGGAGCAGGCACAGCCCCCGGGGAGCAGGCACAGCCCCCAGCAGCAGGCGCAGCCCCGGGGAGCAGGCACAGCCCCCGGGGAGCAGGCACAGCCCCCGGGGAGCAGGCACAGCGCCCGGGGAGCAGGCGCAGCCCCCAGCAGCAGGCACAGCCCCCAGCAGCAGGCGGGCCAGGTCTACCCTCCCGAGGCAGCGCCAGGCCCACGGGAGCAGCGGTGCTGCCGCCCCACGGTCACCCGCCACCCTCGGCCTCAACACTCCACTCACCCACAGCACTCACATACGTTTAACGGGGGCGTTCAGAATTTCCTTCGTTCATTTACCCTTTTTAAACCTCAGTACTCACATATAAACAACTAAGTGTCAAAGCCGCAGTTGTTCACATGCGATGTATGCTTGACCTGGGGCTTCATCGTTTGGACAATGCAGTCCCAAACAAAGGTGTCAATTCATGATGATTTTCCCATATGAACTAGTTTAAAGAAGTGCTTTGAACTTGCCTTAAATTACTTCTATTATACTATTCATTACACCAACTCTGGTAATATTCCCGAGGATACCCAGATCCTCCTGAGGATCCATCTCCCACACAGAAAACGCTACAATATTTTTCCAGCTCACATCACCCATGTTTGTCTATCAATTCAACTGCAACATCAGCCAGGTCAACCTCCTTCCTCTAAGAGCACAAATCTTTTTTTGGTCTTTAATCCCAGTGGAGAATGTTACAACCTTCGCAGCGCTTTGAGCAGTAATTGTGGCATCACTCTTGATGAGTCTGTGGCAGAACCTAAGTAATTAAGCCGAGAGTGTTCGAGCCCAAGCTGTGATGAATGGACTGCGCAACCGGACAACCCTGCCTTTCCATCAGCGCGGGGACAGATTGCCGGCCAGATGGGTCTGCTGGGCACCACGCGTTCGCATAGTTCCAAGAGAGCCGCTAACACATCTATTGCTCAGCGCAAAGATCTGCTATGAAAATGAAACGTTTCTCTTATTTTGTTTCCACGTCCACACTGTCTGCCTGTCTGTCCATCACAAATACCGAACTTCAATTTTTCACTGGATTTAATGCAAGTGTACATATAGAAGTGATCCTGGAGACAAATAACATGACATCAAAGAATAACTGGCAACTAAACCTAATATAGAGAATATTCTTCACATTAGTTTTTAAACAGGGAAAACAAAAGTTTTCAGTCACTTCCAGTATAATAATAGAGAAACAAGTTTGTGTAAATATATAGAAATTGTGTCTGAAGAGTTGAAATAAATAGCTTAGGCTTATTCTCAGATTTCTGTCAGACTGTTACTTACTATCCACACCTACAAGTTTAAAGTGTGCTACAATATCATCATTGCAAGTTTTTGCTTCCATTTTGCTTTAAGTTGATCAATAGAAAAACCCACTGAAATCAACCAATTCTTGACAGAATCCCAGGATGTCAGGGGTTGAAGGGCCCTGGAAAGCTCGTCCAGTGCAATCCCCCCTGGAGCAGGAACACCCAGCTGAGGTTCCACAGGAAGGTGTCCAGGGGGTTGGAATGTCTGCAGAGAAGGAGACTCCACAACCCCCTGGGCAGCCTGGGCCAGGCTCTGACACCCTCACCCCCAACAAGTTTCTTCTCAAATTTAAGTGGAACCTCCTGTGTTCCAGTTTGCACCCATTGCCCCTTGTCCTGTCACTGGTTGTCACCAGAAGAGCCTGGCTCCATCCTCCTGACACTCCCCCTTTATATATCTGTAAACATGAATGAGTCCCCCCTCAGTGTCCTCTTGTCCAGCTCCAGAGCCCCAGCTCCCTCAGCCTTTCCTCACACGGGAGATGCTCCACTCCCTGCAGCATCTTGGTGGCTGCGCTGGACTCTCTGCAGCAGTTCCCTGTCCTGCTGGAACTGAGGGGCCACAACTGGACACAATATTCCAGGTGTGGTCTCCCCAGGGCAGAGCAGAGGGGCAGGAGAACCTCTCTGACCTACTAACCACCCCCCTTCTAACCCACCCCAGGTACCATTGGCTTCCTGGCCACAAGGGCCCAGTGCTGGCTCATGGTCACCCTGCTGTCCCCAGGACCCCCAGGTCCCTTTCCCCTACACTGCTCTCTAATAGGTCATTCCCCAACTTACACTGGAACCTGGGGGTGTTCCTGCCCAGATTCGAGACTCTACACTTTCCATTGTTCTATTTCATTACATTTTCCCCTTGGTGCAGCAGCTCAGAAACTGCAGGAACTCCCAGCAAACTGACACGTGGCCCAAGCTGTCAGTATCTCCCAGGGTTATGATGCCTTTTAACTCATACCAGTTTAATTTTATAAGTTATTACTTCACTGTAGTAATGTTGCTACCTGGATAAAACACTTGAGAAACTTCACAGGAAATGCAGAACTGAAATGCTTTGCATTTCAGTTACAGGAAATAAAAATATATGCACACCCCCCCTTCATTTCTTCACTCATTCCCTATTACACTTAATTAATATACTACTAACACCAGCTTCTGATCACCAGGCCCAGCAAAGAACAGAAACACCCTGGCAGCAGCCACATCAAGGTTACCAGCGTTAAGGAGAAATGTTGTACTTCCTTCTGTTTCGCTGTGCTCTTAATAATCCACTCCATACAAATGATCAAATCTGTAACTCCTCATAACAACACTCTAAATACCACAAAAGAAAAAAACAAACCCCAAAGTAACCTATGTCTAACATACCATGTTTATAGTACCACTCCTGATTTTGTATTTGCTAAGTATTATTTGGTGTTTGTGCCTGTAGCTCATTTCCATTTTTCTATCAGTTTCTATCAGTTCCAGTGAGATGTAACCAGCAGTGATTTCCCAGGCTTCCAACAACCATTGCATTTTTAAACTGCATCCTTTGCTAAACTAAAACAAATAACTGCTGTTGTCTTTCACTAATTCTGTTCAGCAACATAACAAAGTAGATATTTCTTCTATTATTTATAATTTCTGTACATTCTTGTTTCTTGTTTTAGGCAAGTATAACAACACAATTTGGCTTTCCCACTAAGGAAACACGTGTGCTCAGCCGCATCCTGCCTGCGTGCGTTTTGCTGAGAGCAGAATACATACGCTGTTATATAAGCAAATGAGTTCTTCAGGACAACTAATACTAAGTAGGTCAATTTAAAATGTTTAAAATGCATTTACAAGTGTTATAGGAACTGGTATTTAACTACTCTGCTCATAATTATTTCTAGTAACTGCATAAATCAAAATGAGCTTTTACAGATCTTGTGTAAACCCTTATTTAGGTATTTTGACTCTCTGCACCATACATTAATGCTCAAAGAACAGTATTTTAAGAAATAATCAAGTGAATATATCAAGTAAATACATGTGACGCTCCTGTCAAAGTTCATAAATGAGTAAGTACATTTCCCCCTCATCCGCGCCTGTTCGCCTCCCCAGCACTGCAACCCAGCAGCCCAGGGCTCGGCCATTATTGCACCAACTTTGGAAGCTGCTCTTCCCCTCACATTTTTACCCAGAAGCAGCTCAATTAGGTTATTGAAATCTCTAGAAAGGTAAGTGCATGATAAACACAGCTTTCTGTCCAAATTATTTAAACTGAGAGCTAGGATTATTTAAACTGAAAAGCTAGGAAGCTTTCTAACATGAAAGGTGTCTGGAACATCAGGAAAACAATTCCCAGACATACCCAGCTCTTTATGTGCTTCCATGAAATCTTCATATGATGCATTAAAGCATCTTCATGTGGTTTTTTTTAAACCAGCTTTTCACACAGCTTCAATTTTCAAAAATAACTATATGACTTAAAGGGGTAATGAGAGCTGGTTCCATATAAACACCATGAACACACAATCCAGTGTGCAGTCCATTGCAATTAAGAGCAGCGATTCAATACCTCTAGCTCGTGGCCAGGTATCATAGCAACCCCGCGTCACCGAGCGCCCGGCTGCTCAGCACCGCTCAGCAGAGCCGCCATGGCGCTGCACGGCGCAGCCACCGCGGGGCTGCTACAGCCACAACAAAGAAGGCCGCCCTAAAGCCCCGCGCTCGGCAGACGGGCAGGGACGCTGCAGCCGCACAAACCGGGAAAGCACAGAGCAAGAAAGCGTTTTTGTCACCAGTTACACAGCTCTCACACCCGTACCCTAACGTGCATCCACATAAGCTGGAGAGTTGAAATAACGCTGCCTTACCACATTGTTTACACAGATCCACAGAGTACTGGCTTTTTCTTTGCCTTTTTTTCTCCACTAAACACAAGCATCATTTATCATCAACATTAATCTGAAAATAAAGCAGCCCCACTTTAAAAATAATATTTAAACTTCCACAAATGAACTCTAGATAGTCTTGTATAAATCTGCAAAAAAGAGAAAAAATAGGTTACTGCGAACAAGAACCCGCTATTGATTTTTGTGCGGTGCAGTAAAGCATCTCCATTCTATTTGGCTGCTGTCACAGCCACTCTTTAACAGCTGGAGTCAAATTGCACTATTTACAGCAAGAGCCCTTGTCAAGTGGACCATAAGTATTCTAACAATACACTATTCAAATGGCACTTTGCCACACAAATTGCTGACTTGATGAATACCCTATGTCAATGACTAGGGCCAATGTAAAAGTTTCATTTTTATGAGAGGTTTTACATTCACGTATTAAGTAAAGCTTTCTTGAAGAACTATTAAGCTATATATTTGGGGTCTTTTGACACAGAAAATAATTAAAATCTGTTTAAATATATCAAGGGGATTTGACAACATGAATATGGATCTCGCGTTAACTGCATTTGTCACACTCATCTGTTATTGGTACTCCCACCGGCACGTGCGGCACAATAAAAGAATTTAAATGGTCAAAACACCATGAAATCAAAGCATTCTGCTTTTGGATCTGTGATTTACATGATGACAAACGTTTTGAAAGCAAGCCTTTGAAGTTGGACTCGCCATAGAGTAAAAAGAAACCATTGCTTTGCAAATGTTATCTCTGCTTGTCTGAATACAGCATTAATGATAAAATAATGTGATAGTAAACATGAAGAAAAACCACTGAATCTTACTTGCAATCTTAACGTGGATCATCTCATTGTACGAAATAAGGATCACTCGCAAGCACAACACCAACAGGACAGCACGGGCACCCCTCGCTCGTTGGTACCTAAATCTTCTGAAACAGAATTACTAAAGAGGAGGCCAAAACTGACTTTTTAAAATTAGAAACGTGATGAACAGTTTTGTGTGCTGTTAAATTTCTACTAAACAATTTGCCAAAGAAACACTCAGTGTGCATCTATACCAAAACCTTTTGATAATCTGAAAGTTCCACGATACTTTCATCTGTGTGGTCGTTACACGCTTATCAATACGGTACGAAACGTCAAACTCTCCAATATTCACAGAATTCTCACTAATTTCATGGGATCTGGGCTTCAGGAGACTGTATGAAGGTGATGCAGTACAACACGGCGCTCCTGAGAACAGCGCGAGCTTCCCGCACAGCAGCGGAGCACAGCGCGGAGCTCAGGCGCCTGCGCTCGGCACCGGCCCGCGCGCTCCGTCGTGCGGCCGCACCGGGCTCCGGACGGCGCCACGGGCCCCGCACACCCAGCCAGCGCCCCCGGAGCTCCGGACCCTGCTCTGACGGCGCTGGAGCTGCAAAGAGTCACCAGATGCTACGGATGACGGATTTCTGATGAATGAGAAGCGGTTTCCCAAGCACAGAACTTCACTTGTTAGGAAATTAGACTGCGCTAACTTGACTATAATGGCAGAAAAGGTGAAATCAAGAAAAAAATTAAAATCTTGACATTCACAGGGAAGTCTAAGACACATTAATAATATTCTCTCAATAAAAAGGTTTTTATTGGGACAAGATAATTGATGAACAAAGTTTAAGCAATAAAATGGAATATTTTATTGAGAATCAGAGCAGCCAAGACATGCGCCTGAAAGCGCTATAAATTATCATTACAACTCCACCGCTATCTATTGTGATATTACCTCCAATTTAAGATCATCATAATCCCCAAAGCATGTTCAGCTCTACCAAAAACTATTTGCCCATATTCCACGAGCAGCACATTTTCCTTCCAGCCACTTTGTTAAACTGAAAATCCCATGAATTTAATAGATATGACCAAAGACAACTAGTCGAACTTTTCCTTTGAAAAGGCGAGAGGAAACTGTTCCTTTTCAGAGGAACGGAGCGATCAGGTTCTGTGTCAATGGCTGGCTAGCGCACCATCTGCCCCACAGCGCGCTCAGCAGGATCACGTCTAATCAGACTTCTCAGAAAATAGGATCAAAAACAACTTCAGAAATCAGACTCAGGTTAGTAAAAGGTCAAAGAGAAATATTAAGAGTTAAACAACAAACATTTTAAACTTAAATGTAAATTTGTAGCTACAATTAAAAAAAAAAAAATAAAAAAAGAAAATTTCAGGATGAGGACTTAGATTGAGCTGTACTCGATCAGGCAGAATTGTGGGACACAATTAATAAGGCAGACACAGGCCACGGCCCATTCTGTGGGCTGAGGGAGAACATTCTCCATCCCCCACACGTGCGGAAGGTCGGTTTGTCTGCGCCACCGAGAACAGAGCTCCCAACAACCAGTAATTAACGCTAACCTAGAACCAACGGCATCGAGGCCTCCTTAGGACGCACCGATAGCAGCGCTCAGTGAACACACTCACTCCCGGTGCACAAAAAGGGCTTTCAGAAAAATGGAGGTACCGTTATTTTCCAACCCAAATAAGGTTATACCTAACTCCTTGAATTTGAGATTGTATTAAATCTGAGACAGTTTTAATAGTTGCTTTTACATTTAATAAATACAAGCTTTAAAAATATCTACAAATAACTGACAAATGCAGATATATCTAGGCCACAAGCATAGAACGACTTGCATTTCAACCTTACTTGTCATTATGTGGTGTCCCAGTACCCGTTTTCTCCAACAGCACATTAACAATAGCTGCAGTGTGGTATTCCCTTCTATCATTTTTTCAGAACAAAATGACAGAACACATCTTTTCCACCAGTCACAGTTATTTAGTTTAACAACTTCCATACAAAATTACTAGACAAAGCTGAGTACAACGCCTGGCCAAACTGCTCCTGAAGACGTCAGACCTATTCGCAGCCTATTATCTCAAAAGGAGCACTGCCACCCTCTTTTTATTTAACCATACTCATCTAAACGTAAAGCACTCGCGCTCGGTTCTGTAACGATGTTAACAGAAAGCCATCCAGAACACGAGCGCTGAGCGACAACAGGAACCTGCGAGTTCACAGAAAAGCAGCAGTGAACAGCCAACAGCGTGGTGCCACGACGTGCTTTTCTCAAGACACGCGAGCCCAAACCAGGGGGCTGGTGGCTCTGAGGGCACTGCTAACAGGGGCAGCCACAAGCACGGGGAAGCAGGGCTGGACTACGGGCGCAAAGCCTCCGAGACAGCGCCTCCAGGAGGGTCTGTGCTGACCCTGCAGAAGGCACTCCCACCTTGCCGCCTGCTCTGGGAAACGGGGCTCAAGGCACAGAGTGAGCCAGTCAAAGCAAGGCTGTATAGATTACAACCAGGCCTCCACGCCCCTTACACAGGGCCGTGCGTCGCGAAGGTGAAGGGTGGAGAACGTGCATCACAAGCCATGGCTCTGGAGAATCACTCGCTCTTACCTCATCGGCCGATCTCTGTGTGCGGGCAGGACCGTGGCACGCCATGCCGTGCTTGCAAGAGCTGGAGGGCTTGTGTCCCGCGTGTTTATTGCTCTTCGACTCCGCAGGCGCAGGAAGGAAAGCTCCTGCCGCCAGGGATTCCGAATCCCCCACGCAGGCCAGGATCGCCTTCGCTGTCTCGCCCGTTTCGTGCCGTTCCAGCGTGCCTGCGGAAACAAGAGAAGCTGTAATGTTCTCAAGGAACTGCACATTGCAGTATTAGCACAGAGCATCTCATGTGACCAGATAAATCACCAAACATTTACAGACCAGAAAACTAATTCTTCATTTTCTGGACCTTAGAAATGTGATTTTACACAATGGTCTATTCTACAGCTTTACTACTTAAAAAAATAGAAAGCTTTATTTCTAAAGAAGCAAATACCTTAGACCTCAGACCACAAAAACAAGATATTTGTGTAGTGTGTGAAGTCGGATGTTTTCAGAAGCAGCAAATACAGACGAACAGCACTCCCCTAACTCTGTTCAAAACAGCGCCATTTGTTTTCTTCTCACAAAGCATCCCCATCATTAACAGTGTCAACAAAAACACACGTATGTAATATTTCAGTGCTGTCCTCTAGTGTTCTAGATCACAAACAGCAAGGCAAAGCTCAAACGTTTCCTTCCATTCTTAAAAACCACCTTTACCTGACACTTTAACAGCTGAACATCCTACATGCAGGTCATCGGTCAGCAATAGGAACACCTTTCCGAGACCGCTTATCAGCCGTGCGGCTCCAGACAACCCCAAACCTTGCACTGCTGTACCAACTGACAGGATTTTCACAATAACTTTACGTAGAAATAATTTTAGTAGTAGTGCTTAACTTATAGCTAACATTAAAGATATCTAAACTGAGCCTAAATATATTTGAAATGAGCTCATACTATATACTGCACATTTCCTATAGGAATTAAACTCATAAGAAATCGCTGAAATGGCATCTTTCCTGTAACTATCAGAGATAAAAGACATGTGAAGCATTTAAAAAGTATTCAATATCTACTATAACATGAGATGGTTTATTTTCCCTTAAGTTTAAATTCTTTGTAGCCTCAAGTAATACAACATGAATTTTCCCTTCCACTGCTACCAGAAAAAATGTGTAACATCGGAGTTCTATCAGTAACACCTGCTAAAAATATTGGACTGGGATTGAGGGATCTCATACGATAAGCGTGTGTGTACGTGTGTACAAAATCCCTTTATCTGCAATTATTTCTCTGAAACTCATCCATTTCTGTTCACTGTTGTATCTCCTCTGTTACTTCTACGGCCATGAGTCAGAACAGAAGAAAGTAATGCAACTGATTCTTTGTTCCCTAGAAAATCAATTGCATACCATACATTACTGTAATATCGCACTGAAAAAAGCATCACCGCGGTTGTTTTGAACACGTCGTTTTCTCCATCCCTCCCCAGTCAGCGCTGGAGCTCACCACAGGACTGCAGGTTTACCAGAAGGAAACCACGTCAGCCAGAGGCCTGGCCGCGCAGACGCCAACCAGCCCAGCCGCTCGGCCCCGGCACCGCCAGAGCGGAGCCCGCGCCAAGAGACACCCAACCAGCCCGGCCGCTCAGCCCCGGCACCGCCAGAGCGGACCCCGCGCCAAGAGACACCCAACCAGCCCGGCCGCTCAGCCCCGGCACCGCCAGAGCGGACCCCGCGCCAAGAGACACCCAACCAGCCCGGCCGCTCGGCCCCGGCACTGCCGGAGCGGACCCCGCGCCAAGAGACACCCAACCAGCCCGGCCGCTCAGCCCCGGCACCGCCAGAGCGGAGCCCACGCCAAGAGACACCCAACCAGCCCGGCCGCTCAGCCCCGGCACCGCCAGAGCGGAGCCCACGCCAAGAGACACCCAACCAGCCCGGCCGCTCAGCCCGGCACCGCCAGAGCGGACCCCACGCCAAGAGACACCCAACCAGCCCGGCTGCTCAGCCCCGGCACCGCCGGAGCGGAGCCCGCGCAGACGCCAACCAGCCCGGCCGCTCAGCCCCGGCACCGCCAGAGCGGAGCCCACGCCAAGAGACACCCAACCAGCCCGGCCGCTCAGCCCCGGCACCGCCAGAGCGGAGCCCACGCCAAGAGACACCCAACCAGCCCGGCCGCTCAGCCCCGGCACCGCCAGAGCGGAGCCCGCGCCAAGAGACACCCAACCAGCCCGGCCGCTCAGCCCTGGCACCGCCAGAGCAGAACCCGCGCCAAGAGACACCCAACCAGCCCGGCCACTCAGCCCCGGCACCGCCAGAGCGGAGCCCGCGCCAAGAGACACCCAACCAGCCCGGCCGCTCAGCCCCGGCACCGCCGGAGCGGAGCCCGCGCCAAGAGACACCCAACCAGCCCGGCCACTCAGCCCCGGCACCGCCAGAGCGGAGCCCGCGCCAAGAGACACCCAACCAGCCCGGCCGCTCAGCCCCGGCACCACCGGAGCGGAACCCACACCAAGAGACACCCAACCAGCCCGGCCGCTCAGCCCCGGCACCACCGGAGCGGACCCCGCACAGACACCCAACCAGCCCGGCCGCTCAGCCCCGGCACCGCCGGAGCGGAGCCCGCGCCAAGAGCGGCCCCAGAGGCCTGGCCCCCAACCAGCCCGGCCGCTCAGCCCCGGCACCGCCGGAGCGGACCCCGCACAGACACCCAACCAGCCCGGCCGCTCAGCCCCGGCACCGCCAGAGCGGAACCCGCGCCAAGAGCGGCCCCAGCGAAGGGTTGTACAAGTCACACCAGCCCTGTGGGCAAATACACGTTCTTAGAAGTTCCTTTGCAAAGTTAAGAAGTCTGGAAATAACACGGTCGCTGAGCTGATACTGGTTTGGCCTCCTTACACACACGCCGTCTCTCGAGCTATAAGCACGTCCTGTTTCCCTACACAACACCCGCAATCCTCCACAGCAAAAGATGAGCAAGGGTCAAGAGAATCGCTGCTCTCCCTTATGGCTCAGTGAGAAGGACTACACTTCCCCATCACCTTCTGTGGCAGGTCCGCCATGGGGGCCAACGCGTCTGCACACACAGCCTGGCTCTGTGTCGCTCTCCTCCGGGCAGCTCACCAGGGGAGGACGCGAGTGCTTCAGAAACATTATCCTGTTATCCCTGGGAAATTACCAGGAGTTCATGCTATTTTTATGGGCAAGGAACTGAGACAGATTACAATACATTTTTAATAAATCCAAGAATTTTGGGGGCACAGTATTACATTGGAAAGACCTGACTATAGACACTGTTTAGCATCGGACAGAGCCTCAAAAATTCAAACCAGGTCAGGTTAGCTCCAAATGCCTCTATAAGGGCCTCACCCCCAGTCACCTTCAGAGCCAGACCATTCTGTGCAACAATCTTGTGGATATATAGTAGAATATGATTCAGTTAAGGCTATCATACCGTAGTGGTAGAAGAGGATAAAACCACGTTTTCAACAAAAATCAAGATCTGAGTGGCCTGACTTTTTATCCTCTTCTATATGAATACACACTCAGGAGTAAAACATGAAAATACACTGTAGGCTTCTGTGATTAAATATCAGAGCATCTTCCCTGGCAACAGCTCCAGAGCCAAGTGCTCAACTTCTGACCACAGGAGAGGTTTCAGCTGAAGGAACAACAGCAGCCCGAAGAAGCGGTAAAACGAGGGATGGGACAGCGGCACTTCAGCTCTGAAAACCGCGGCTGCCCTGGAATGAGCAGGCGATCTCTATGAACATGGAGCATACTGATACTTTACACACACACGTATATAATCTTATCTTCGACTGCTGACAGATGTGCTTGTACATATTATAAACTTATGGATGCAAATTGAGAAACACCTGAACATGGACGTTTGGTTACTGAATGTTCCTACTACCTACAAACCTATTTTCCAAGTGCCAGTGTCATGCCATAACAAACACATAATTTAGTATGTGTAGTTTAGAGAAGAGAAAATTAACTTATCAACTGAGAAAATCCCGTCTGGATTCACATTGGGCAAGAATTATGACTCAGCCTCTCAAATAAGAGATTTTTTTCCCTGAGCACATGTATAGACAGGAACACTGAATAGAAAACAACACCCTGACACACAGCTTAGTTTCTTACTGACAGAAGGCTGCAATATCATCAAATCAATTTTGAAAACAGAGCTCGATCTTTAAATCATTTATATATCATTCATAAGAGCAATCTCAAATCCCTTATAAGGAGCACCTTGCAGAAGATCTAGCTTAAAAACACGTTTGCTTGCATATACTTCTTAATCATGGATGTCTGTATGGGTGAGTGTATACATGTGTACAGGTTTGTGTGTACATCTGGAGCCACAATAAAAGGGCACAAAGTGCATAGTAAAATGAGTGTGATGGAAGGAGGTGGGAAATAACACAAGTATTGCAATGTATTTATTTATCCAATACACTTCACCCTTCTGAAGACCCCAGGTACTCCCTTGCAGAGTGCTTACGTGGCAGAGACAATAGAGAACTGTGTTCTATGATTCTGGAACACATCTGTAAGATAAAACACCGGGGGCGTGTGCAGGCGATGGATGGAGAAACCGTACAGGCGACAAAGACATTCGACCACCGCAACAGTCAGAACCGGGGCAGGGTGGCTATTGTTCCAGAAACTGTTATTTGTTAGAAATATGTTTTCTCTGATTTAAAGGAAAATATAAAGAGCAAGAAAAGACACAGCCTCTCAAATCTGAAGTATTTGAAACATATATGAGCCCAAAAGCTTTTGATTCAGGGGCATAAAATAACAGTGGATGAAAGGGGAAAGACAGGGTTTTCCAGCAGCAGCAGCACCGCTCTGACCCTCCACCGCACATACAAAATACAGGAGAGGAAAGTCTTTATCTGTAAAGCTGTGGCCATGGCAACCAAGTCTCTGGAACAGACAGGAGGGGAGTATTTCACTCTCCTGGGCAGCTCTGGACCACCAGATGTGACCGGCTAGAGACTCCTACAACATCTCATTTCTCCTCCACACCAAGCACTGCGGATGGGGTGTTACCCTGCGCACACAGCTCTCTGCTCCTACGGAACGATGAATTTTACCGGGTGTCCATGCACACCATCCCCAGGATTTTCAATATATGCTAACCAATGCTTCCTCACCCTTCATGTCTTCTAGAATGGGATTTAAGTGACAACCCTCCATGTTACTGCATGTTATCGTTTGCATTGTGTTACCTTTAACACCCCTGGAACTTCCTCACAGAGCTGCTTTGTCAGAGAAAGCCGGTCTGAGCAGACACCGCAGCGTTAACCGTTCCACGTCGGCACTCCTGGCCGAGTCCTCTCGCCCCAGCCCAACGGCGCTGGGCCCGTTAACCCCCCCCGCCGCTCCTCCTCTCTAAAGTGGGAGAGCGGAGGGGCAGAGAAATCAGGATCTCAGGCCACGCGGCGTCTGCCCCGACTATTAATGCTGGAGGTCCGACCATGACCTAAGAACAGAAGAGCTGAATCGCCGGAGCCTTTTTCCAAATGCGAAAAGCTCCCTTTGGGGAAGACACGAGCCTTTCACAGCCTCCAATTAACTCCTCCCAGTAATGCAGCCGGGTACCTCACATCTGAGCCATAGTTTTGCGAGGGCTGTTCTTTGTGGTGTGACAAGGGAGGATGAAATCAGGTGACTCCCGCTGTTCGGGAGATCGCTGTCGGGAATATCGAGTGGGACCTATTTGTCCTGATCTCAGAGTGTGCGCAGAAGTGGGGTCTGGGATAACAAAGCAGACGTCAGGGCCCACGTTCTGGGTGTATTCACAGGTGCACCTGACTCAGGATAAACCTGTTATTTAAACACGGTGCTTCCCAATAGGATATTGTGTGATTCTAAAATGAAGGAAAGGGTGTGAACTGAGCACGTGTAGAACCTGTGTGTGTACAAGGCTGACTGAACAACAGGACTTTGGTTAAAGCACCAGGGTTGGACTGAAATGAGAGAGTTTATTCAAAGTCCAGAGTGTTTTGGAAAGAAACCCACTACCTAATGAAGCAATTTGTCCTGCACAGACCGAGGGAGGTTTCCCGCGCGCCGGACGGGGAACCGTTCACACCGACGGCCCCAGTGACGGTGACCGTGTCCGCACCTGCTGCTGCGCCACTGCTAAACGCGCACTAAGCACCTCGTAAAATAACAAACCAGAACAAGACAGAACGCAGAATGACATGTTCTCAGCAGATTGATTCTGCAAGCGTGATGAACTTCAAGAAATAAATTCATATTAAACGAGTACTAATTGGAAGACTAAATCTACCTCTGAGAAAGGAGGATTGCTCTTTAGAGCCTATCCCTTCTTAGATAGAAACGTGGCTCACTGGACGTGTTGCCATATGTGTACGCAGCAAGAAAAACACCACTGGTCCTTTTATTACTACTTCTTACATACTGATATTTAACTTCACAAAAAAAATACCAACTGCTTAGGAAAAGGTAAAAGCCATACAGAGAACAGCTGGTTTCCTTAATGAAGAGGATTCCAAGTGCTGGCTGTCAGAAAAAATATTCAGCACTTTAATTAGAATAAAATCTGTTATTGATTTCCATATTTGTCTTCTAGCACACATAAGGTTGGAACATATCCTGTACACATGCTATATTAACATTCCAAATGTATTATTAGATCAATATTTATTGTCATGGAAAGCTCTTCCACTGTAATGGAATGTTGCTGTATCCATATATTAAAATTTAGGCAAGATGCATTAAACTACACATGGCTTCTGTATTGTTTTCTATATCACTATGCATATGCAAGAACAACGTTTGAACTTACAACAGAATAATTTTCCTTTGTTCTGTAAACCAGGGGACTGCGGAAGGACAGGATTCGATGTATCTACTCCGGATGTGTCAGAGCCCCAGCCCCTCTAGCTCCCCTGGTAGCCAGGGAGAAGATGCAGCCTTTCACCTACTCCTGCCTTCTGCTCCTTACAGAACCGGCGTGAACCACCAGCCCACAGGTAGATGTCTTAACTATTGATAGAAGTCTCAGGTTAGATAAGGTAAATTCCGCTTGATGTCAACTATACTCTTGGACTTCTAACACATTTCATCACAAACAACTTATCTGGAATAAATGCAGCCCATTGTACTTGAGCAACTTTCCATGGACTACACAAAACAGGGTATCTCTGGCAGACTCGTGAAGAGAGGGTACAAGAAGTTGTACAGGGAGAAGTAGCAGCTTAGACGGTGTTATAACAACTTGTAAATTGCGATCTCGGTGCTCCATTAGTAAAACTACGTTTCCGTACACTATTAATATGCTGCGCATTTCGGTGGGTCTAGATTCATTAAGCACTTACCCCTCCCACAACACGTAGCTGTGAACAGCATGGAAACTGTTTAACAGTTTAGCACCATTACAGCGTCTAACAGTTCTGTCTGTCAAAGTTCAAATAACTGCATCTATTCCCCTGTGAATCAGCATCACACTCTCAAATCAACCGGGAATCTACAGTTTAACCTGAAACTCCCAGCTTTAGTTTGCCTGGCTACACAGTGAGAGCTTTGCAATCATCTTCCGCTATTAACTGATTACCAGTTCCCTCTAAAGGTTTCTCAGATCATGGTTTTGCTGAAGAAAGCAGAACTTCCTGCCCTGACGTGGGATTGTTAGGACTGAAAATGTCATTATTTTTAATAACAAAGAGAATAGCTTGCATGTTATTTATAGCTTCTACAAATCCTCAGCTCACTGCAATGTCAGCTCATCATCTGATTGTCAGGATGACTGAAGCTCTTGTATTTTACTAATGACATACCTTGAACCACAGGAAAATTTCATTTTTTGCCTGTTCATATAAACATTTAAACTCTGATTAATATATTCAGCGTGTCAGTATTTCTGCTTTGGTCTTCTATAAATTACGTTCACGTAACGCAACATTACAGACAAACAAAATTAGGGAAAGTGAACAAAAACCCCTCTGAGTTATTACCTGTTTCAACTTCCCAAATATAAACCGACTCATCTTCACACCCGACAATTAGCAGATTTTCAACAGGGTCGAATTTGATCTTCTTCACAGGAAACAAATGCTTCCGGGCATGCAGGAGACACACTTTCTTCTGCAGGTGTAGAACTGCTACGGAGTGATCGCGGCACACGCAGCACACCACGCTGGCGTCCCTGAGCTGCAAGACAACGCTCCAGTTCCAACACCATCACCAGCCACAACCGCATCGGTTCAGCTTCCGAAGGCAGGAGATAACCAGATTAACACACAAATTGAAAATCACGATATTAAAAAGCACTGAATTGGTTATTAAGAGCTTAAATTTAACATGTCACTGGTTTAGGATCATTTTTCTGAATCACTGAAATACCCCTGGAATTAAAAGCAACTTTCAAACAAGACAATTAAATGAACATAAGTTAAGGATAAAGTGTTGTAGTATTTCCAGCTGTTTTTTCTCTCACATACACGCACACACACACAGAAATACTTTTTTGAGACACGATTCATGCTTTGACCTACTCTGTAGCTCTCCGGAGCCCTGAGGAGCTCGGTCACCGGCCCAGCCTGCAGGCTGAAGCGCTGCAGGACGGCTCCCGTGAACACGTCCCAGCAGATCACCGCGGAGTCCTGGCCCCCCGACAGCAGCCAGCTCGGGTCGAATCTCACCGACTTGTCATGTGGGTACAGCAGACAGGTGACTCTGCTGCTGTGACCGCTCAGAACCTTGTAAGGTAGGTTATCTGAAACAAAACGGTACGTAAACTATTTCTGTTCTTAAAGAACAGAGGTTCCGTATTTTACAGTACATTTGCAAACAGTCAGGAGATTCAAAAGACTACATGCAATAATCCTTTCCACAGGATCAAAGAATTTTGAACATGCTCCTTAAAGGGCAGACTTTTCCCAAAAGGTCTGCGCCCTGAGCTTCATCTCCCGAGATGTACCCTTTTCATTCCCTCTGTGCAATGATCTTTTAGAGAGAAGACGACAGATGACCGCTGCCCACAGAACCACATCCACGCATCTCACCTGGGGACTCCACACAGACAAATGACCGCTGCCCAAACCACCACATCCACGCATCTCACCCCAGGGACTCCACACAGACAAATGACCACTGCCCACAGCAACACATCCACGCATCTCACCCTGGGGACTCCACACAGACAGAGGTGACCGCTGCCCACAGCACCACATCCACACATCTCACCCCGGGGACTCCACACAGACAAATGACCGCTGCCCACAGCATCACATCCACGCATCTCACCTGGGGACTCCACACAGACAAATGACCACTGCCCACAGCACCACATCCACGCACCTCACCCGGGGACTCCACACAGACAAATGACCGCTGCCCACAGCATCACATCCACGCATCTCACCCCGGGGACTCCACACAGACAAATGACCGCTGCCCACAGCACCACATCCACGCATCTCACCTGGGGACTCCACACAGACAAATGACCACTGCCCAAACCACCACATCCACGCATCTCACCCTGGGGACTCCACACAGACAGAGGTGACCGCTGCCCACAGCAACACATCCACGCACCTCACCCCGGGGACTCCACACAGACAAATGACCGCTGCCCACAGCACCACATCCACGCATCTCACCCCGGGGACTCCACGCAGACAAATGACCGCTGCCCACAGCACCACATCCACGCACCTCACCCGGGGACTCCACACAGACAAATGACCGCTGCCCACAGCATCACATCCACGCATCTCACCTGGGGACTCCACACAGACAAATGACCACTGCCCACAGCACCACATCCACGCACCTCACCCGGGGACTCCACACAGACAAATGACCGCTGCCCACAGCATCACATCCACGCATCTCACCCCGGGGACTCCACACAGACAAATGACCGCTGCCCACAGCACCACATCCACGCATCTCACCTGGGGACTCCACACAGACAAATGACCACTGCCCAAACCACCACATCCACGCATCTCACCCTGGGGACTCCACACAGACAGAGGTGACCGCTGCCCACAGCAACACATCCACGCACCTCACCCCGGGGACTCCACACAGACAAATGACCGCTGCCCACAGCACCACATCCACGCATCTCACCCCGGGGACTCCACGCAGACAAATGACCGCTGCCCACAGCACCACATCCACGCACCTCACCCGGGGACTACACGCAGACAAATGACCACTGCCCACAGCACCACATCCACGCATCTCACCTGGGGACTCCACACAGACAAATGACCGCTGCCCACTCCACCACATCCACGCATCTCACCCCGGGGACTCCACACAGACAAATGACCGCTGCCCACTCCACCACATCCACGCATCTCACCCCGGGGACTCCACACAGACAAATGACCGCTGCCCACAGCACCACATCCACGCACCTCACCCTGGGGACTCCACACTCACAGCGGCCCCAGGGCCCCACCCGCGCAAACCCCTCGGCAGGACCAAGGTCCGACAGGTCAGCGGGAGGAAGACGATCACCACCTCCCGTTCTCCTCGCCTGTTCTCAGGGGGTTTCTCCAGGGCTGACTGGAGCGGGTGTCAGAGCGCGCTGCCTCCTGGGCCCGGCCGAGGCGAGGTGGACAGGACTTACCTTTCAGCACAGCTCTGTTTTCTAGAAGTCTTGCTCTTGCGGTTTTCAAACCTGGTGTTACAAAAATGTCCCCATTTTCACATCCACACACAAGCCTATCAAGACTGGGTATGTACACAGATGAACTGACAACTACACTTCCAATTCCGTTGTTAGTTGCACAAAGGTGATCAATAAGGCTCTCCAACATTGAACGGTGTTTATCAAAATTATCCTGAAGAGTCCACGTTGTTGTGATTGGGATTTCTAGAGGATGGGGGAAAAGAAACAATAATTTGATTCTTCTAGTGTTGGATTTTTTTTAATTCAAAACCAAAAATCCAAGCAAAGCAAAATATACAGTTTCATGTCTTCACTTCCCCTTACCCACTTGCCTTACCCTTCTGCAGCCCGGCAATGGCAAGTCAGCCGTTGCCACTCCAACACTAGAGCACATCTCACTAAATCCTGTATTTTATACCTCCCTCTGAACAACCATAGGCAGGACCAACTATGTAAATTTTCATGACGTTTGGTGTAGAAGCACTTATGGGCAGATGGTAAGGAAACAGGAGCACTTATTTGCTCAGTTCCATGAAGAACTTTTAGATGCTCATCTTTGTTAGTGTCTTGCTCCTTCTAACTACGGGCAATTATCACAGAATGAACAAACGAGCACCGGTTTCTAGTGTGAAAATATCTTCATGACAAGTTAAGACAAAGATGCTCTCAGGAGCACAGTTGCCAGACCTTTTGGTGGCCCATCAAACGTTGACACAGGGACATCAGGAACGTGCCACAGAGTGATCCTTCCTGAGGCTTCAGCAGAAAAAAGAACCTTGTAGAAAGGCTCCTTCCTTTCATTCATGAAGCCCATGACAAAAGGAAAACTCTGCCAAAAATAACAGTAAATCAATATTTGGATATGAAAGAGATGATAAAATCAGGTAATAATTGCAAATTCAAAGGGGTTTTTTACATCAATAGCTGTAGAAATATAATACAAATCATGGCTGAACCCTCGCCTACCACTAAGTCTTGCCCAGGCCAGGTCTCCTCGGCCTGGTGCAAACCTCCTGAAATCACCTCTGCTCTGCCTGCATCCCAAGTGGAGAAATGAAGGGGCAGGGCCCCTAGTTCACTGTCTCTACCTCCTGAAATCACCTCTGCTCTGCCTGCATCCCAAGTGGAGAAATGAAGGGGCAGGGCCCCTAGTTCACTGTCTAACGGAGGATACGCCAACGGTATCACCGGTGCATTGAAAGAGGCAGCATGAGTACCAAGGTCAGGCCGAACAAAAATGCCGTGAAACACTGATGATCTTCACATCGAAACAAATTCAGTAAAGCTTCAATCATGTTACTACAAATAATGAAAGATAAGAATTATGCTTTTACATGGAAGGTAATAGTCTATAACACTAACAGTGGGTCATCTGGAATAAGTTAGATACTGCAGCGGTATATTATTGATAAACAGACTCACTGGCACCTGCCTAGTTCCGTTCAGTCAATGCCAAGACTTATTGCAGTATCTATCTCAAACACCATGTTTCTGTTCTTCCGTGAAGACCTAAGTCCGTAAGTTTAATTTGTCTGTAGGTGTAACACCACAGGTAGTTCTACATCGCCACATCAGTAACACCCAAACTATGGATGATCTACTGATGACTTGCCAAGAACATCCTGTTCAGTTGTTACACAAGCTCAGTTCTCAATATCAGACTATTAAAAACAGGTGAGGTGTTTAAGAAGAAACTGCTAGTTGCTCAAAACCTCTGCAAAACTCAAGAAAATAAGGAATCTCCAGGTATGTCTGCATTCCTGTTTGCAGCAGGCTGGCGCTCTGAAAGTGAACGCTCAGTTCGGTGCTGTGGAGCTGCCTTGGAGCACCGACTCAGGATTCTCTTCACAGGAAAGTAAACCGGGAGATGTGTGCAGGGCCACACACGACTCCACACCAAACCCCGCGGGTGCAGCCGGTGCGCGGACAGCGCGGATGGAAGGCCATGGCACAACTGCTCTGTGCCATACATCGCCTTCGTTTAGTGCAGCAACAGCTTCATCCTGTTTGCTGCAACACAATTTGAAATCCCCATATGTGGGATATATTTTATTTAGAACACTGAAGTCTGGGAGTAAATTGCACAATAAGCAACTGTGCTGTAATGTGGTTCGGTTTATAATCCAAGAACGGAGATCACAACTGACCATGGCACAGGCAGCTCTGTGGTCTCACAAAGCTGCTACAAAACCAGTCAGGCAGTAAGGCAAATATTACAGCAGAAATACTAGGAAAGGGCAAAGCACATCACTTAAAAGCTGCATGTGTTTTGGGTGAAGCACGCACGAGCTTCATACCGCCACTGTAACCCTATTATTTGCTAAAGCACGTGCTTTGGCTATTCCTTTTCCCCTTCTGACCTTCTGGCAGCTTCAGCAGTTACCGGTCTGACTTTAGATCTCGGCATTTGGGAAGAGCTGAACGGCTGTGCTATTGCCCCTCAACAAACTTAAATCCGTCAGGCTTCACCGGAGTATGCAACGACAACACCTTCCAAGAGCCTGTAGCTGTCAGCAGGAGAAACGAACACGAGGACACCTCACCCGGGTGTATCTGACAAGGGTTCTGCACGGGCAAAAAACCCACCTCCCTTGATATCCACAGGAACTGCTTGAAGACCTGCCTGAGTTCTCATGCAAATACGCATCAGACAAACTAACTGCATGCAGGAATTACTATAAATCCACAACTTCCAACAATTGCTACATCATAAACAGTATTAGCCATAAGACTTAGTAAAACCATAACCAAAGCTACACAGAAAAATCTGTTATATTTGGTTTGGTTCTCCCTTGCCAAAGGGTATTTTCCCTACTTCCTAATTCTAATAGATTTTCTAGTTCTAAATCAACTGTTCCTTCGTGGTCACACAAAGCAGTGCTCTAGACGGAGTCGAGATGCAGGTATCCAGCACAGCTGGGGCCCCGCGCTGCGTCGTCTCCGCAGTAACTGCGGCACCTGAACCTGGGGCGACAGCCTCGCCAACCGCCTCCTCTGGCCCAGGAACAGACACAGCCTCGCCAACCGCCTCCTCCAGCCCAGGAACAGACACAGCCCGCTCCTCCAGCCCAGGAACAGACACAGCCTGCTCCTCCAGCCCAGGAACAGACACAGCCTCGCCAACCGCCTCCTCCAGCCCAGGAACAGACACAGCCTCGCCAACCGCCTCCTCCGGCCCAGGAACAGACACAGCCTCGCCAACCGCCTCCTCCGGCCCAGGAACAGACACAGCCTCGCCAACCGCCTCCTCCGGCCCAGGAACAGACACAGCCTCGCCAACCGCCTCCTCCAGCCCAGGAACAGACACAGCCTGCTCCAGCCCAGGAACAGACACAGCCTGCTCCAGCCCAGGAACAGACACAGCCTGCTCCTCCGGCCCAGGAACAGACACAGCCTGCTCCAGCCCAGGAACAGACACAGCCTGCTCCTCCAGCCCAGGAACAGACACAGCCTGCTCCTCCAGCCCAGGAACAGACACAGCCTGCTCCTCCAGCCCAGGAACAGACACAGCCTGCTCCTCCGGCCCAGGAACAGACACAGCCTGCTCCTCCGGCCCAGGAACAGACACAGCCTGCTCCGGCCCAGGAACAGACACAGCCTGCTCCTCCAGCCCAGGAACAGACACAGCCTGCTCCTCCAGCCCAGGAACAGACACAGCCTGCTCCTCCAGCCTCCTCTTAAAAAGCTTCTAAACCTATTTTAGACCAGCGTTAACTTTAAAAAGCTCTCCCTTTTTTGCCAAAATTAGCCTAATTATTGAAGCGATTTTTTTTCTATCTACAGCTGAAAATAAATGATTTTTTTTCCCCATGAAAAATATTGTTAGAATTTAAGACAAAAATACACTATGAGCATCTCCAGGTTAGTAAGTAACAATTTCAAGGTTAAGGGATAAACTTTACTCATTTTTTTCCACAGAACAATTAAAACTTTAGACGAATACTACAATTTTTTAGGGATCATTTGGGTTACTGCAAACAAATAACGAATGAACCTTTTAAGCTCCATGTAAACATTTCTGAATGTACCTTATCTTCCCCCAGAGCAGTAAAGCAGAGTAAGTGAGGATGAACAGCTTCTTTCAGCGCCCTCGCGTCAGCAGGATACGTGCTTTTGGAAAGCCCACTGCGCAATTCGGAACAACAAAGCAAGATTTTGAAACTCGTATTTTTTAGAAAGCACAACAGTAACATCCAAGATTCACCAGTTCAATCAAAAGTTGCCGAATCAGTAATTACAAGCGACTTTCTGAAGCCGCAGCACCAGCTGCCCAAGTTCTACATGGCTAATCTCAGTCCTGCGCTCCCCGCTGTGCCGGACAAAGAGCGCGGGCTGTCACACCCGGGGTAAATCTGCAGTGCCAAAGCGGTTTTGTTCTCGTTTTTGATCACTTGCAACACGCAGAGATTTTCCATAATAAACCCCCCGAAGTTCATCCCGTACCTGAACTCTGCGTGTGCGTTCCCCAGCCCAGCCCACCTGCTCGGCAGCTGGTAGATGTAGCCGTGCCCGTCCTCCGTCCAGACGACGAGCCGGCGCGCCGCCAGCAGCTCCCCGCCAGCCCAGCGCTGCCCGCTCCGGCACGGCTCCGCGCACAGCAGCGACAGGTCGCAGTAATCGTACACCTGCGCTCGGGGCAAAAACAACAACATACAGAAATACAAATAGTACTGGCACGTTCATTTTAACCCGAGCTCATTTGGGGCACCGGATCAGTAAGCAGAACATTAGCTTGACTGTTTGTAGTTTGACCACCTTTTTTTAAAGCCAAAGCGGTTTTCACATGATCAGCCACTGCGAACTCAAAATCAAACTATTTTGAAGACAAAGACACTGACAATTACAAAAAGCAGCGTTAGAGCCTTCTGCTACATTAGGGGTATTTGATGGGATCTGCCTTGTTTCGCCTTGCATTCATAGTTAATATTTACTGGACTATTCATTTCTTGCAGAAAGCTAGGTAATGAATTTAACACATAAATATGACATTGAAGACTTTGAACTATAAATGCTTATGTCTGTATTCTTCAAAAGACGAGCTGCTGGCAGAATCACAGCACATATCAAAGCAGGTTCTTCCTTCTTCTCTGGGGAGCAAGAGACTTTTCTTCTTTGCAAATTAATTGATAGCAAAGAACACATATTCCCCTTTGCTTGCAAGAATTCTCTCTTGCATTTCTAGAGCTGGTAAAAAACACCAATAAGCTTGTTTGCTTCCTCTGCCCTTCCCGTTTTGAGTCAAAAGAGGGTACAGCTGGGGCAATGGAGGATACCGGCTGCTTGCTCGCACTCCCGGGGGCCTCACGGAGAGAATATCCATGGCTACATTTTTATAACTTACTCCAGCAGTGTGAGGAAACATTTCAGAATGAGAATTTCTGCTAAATACTTGAAGCTAATTTTGATTAATTAGCTAATTTGTCTCTATTTTGATTACTGTAGAAGTGCGTTAAGGAGCCACTTTAAACATACATGTGACTCTCTCCTGCGCTACACATCTCATACTTGGATAATAAAGCAGTAAGCTCATCATCATCTTTTATTTTAAAGCTGTATACTGATTGAAATATGGAAGTTGAAAACCAAACATGACTTGGGTATCTATAACTCTACTTCAAGGAGTAAAGTATGTGTATTCGAATGCATACTGCAGGTATTACAAGAAACATGGATGTCTTGTGGAAAAACATCTTAGAAATTAATAGAAAACAATGCACATTACACAGATTTGTTTTTCCCATGAAAAGCCTATCCATCCTATACATGGCATTTCTTTATAATGGTTTTGCACAGACTTCTTTAAGTAGCCCCAAAGAAGTCTCAGGGACACCCCTCAACTGGGCCACTCGAGGCTGACTGAGGGGTGCTTGAAATTCCCACCCGCCCCCCACCAGCAGCGGTGCTTGGATCAAATCCGTGTGTCGCACTAACAGCTCGGGATTATTTCAAAAGGAACATGAGAACGCTGAGAAAGAGAAATATGGATTTTTTTTCAAACAATAAAGTTCAGTTTAACTACAATTTCAAATAAAATAATAACAGTTGAAGTAAGTCAGTCCGGGGTCTCCCCGAGCGGAGCAGAGGCCCCGCGCCAGCGCCTGCCCCGCCGTTACTGCTGTACCTCAGTACCTGCCCCGCACCTTCGGCTCCTTTGGCAGGTGCTCTGGCGGGGTCACAATGCACGCAGGGCTCTGAGCTGCCGAACACCCGAGGGAAACCCTGTTCTACCCAGCCAAACACAGCAATACAAAATAAACACTTCATCTCAGCCATGCAGTTGATATAAGCAGAGAAGGGATACAGAACACCATTATATCTGAAAATTAGTGAACACTTTTTCTTTAAGCTGAGAAGAAAAACAAGCATCTGCGTGTAAAAATCACATTAGCTTTTCAAAACGGACAAAGTTCAGAAGAAGGTATCAGGCTTCACAACGCACCTGCCAGCAGGCGGGGGACACGACGAGGAGGAGCCTTTCGGTGTAAGCGCAGAACCGCACCGCGCGACAGCTCACGCAGCCCAGAGCTCGGGACTCCCGCTCGCTCACGCTCCGTCTCTCCTTTATGGCACAGAAGACAAAAAGCCATCTGAGCTTCTACTTCTCGCACAGAAAGAAACCACAGAAAATGATTTTGTTCACATACACTTTCAAAATGCAAAGCGACATATAATTCTTAATTAAGAGTCAGATAGGAAGACAGCAAGGTTCCCAAGTACCACGAGAACAGAAGATATTCCGCATGGCTCAGACCTCGATCTCACTTAAGGAAGTGATAACGAATATGGAGAAGGATTAAAGGCAGGTCACAGGTAGCAGATATTCATTGCACCAGGTGCTAAGTATTCTTCAACCAGAAAATAGCTACAACCTATACACTGACAGTATCAGATTCAGAACAGCTCATGGACATTCTGCTGTCCCACTCATCCTCGGTGCATCCAGGACAGTCAGATGTACGTGTTGCCACACACCTTGTTTGAACTTAACACCTATAAGAAGCAGTAGAAAAGCAATTCATTTCCTCAGCTTTGTATTGCTGAATGTACAGATGGTTTTAAAAAAACATGTCTTTCACCCTTTTCATGTGAATATCAGACTCATGGCGTTGACCATGCATAATACTTTGCCGTAATACCGAGATCTCTCTGTTAATCCAGCTCTGGGGTTGAATTCAAACAAAACACTGTGTTCCAATTCTAACGCTTGTGCGTGCCCAGTGACCACTGCCGAAAACACTAATACAGAAAAGGTGCAGGGAACAAGCGAGTGACAACGAGGAGAGTTTTCCCAGTGAACACAGCACTGTGGGTCCGAAAGAGGAAAACAACGTCTGAAAGGTCGTTTTGGAGACAGTAAAAGCGTGACGAGGGGGTACACAGGCCAATTTTAAAGAGTCTTGAGTTTAAAAAGGTGCGTTTTCAGAATTTTGTGACAAAATTAATAAATTCTATTTAATACATATCCAGAAGATCCAAATCCATTCATATTTTGCTGTAACGTATCCTTTCCTTGAGAATATGACTTAGTTCACGTTATCATCCAAATCCCCATTCCCCACCTCAACTGACCTGTATGCTGTTGAAGGATGAAGACAAGTCCCACACCTTGAGCACTCCGGTTACAGACACCGCGACCAGCGAGTCTTCTGTGGAAGTTGAAGTGAGACAGTCAAACCGACCCCGAGGAGAACCTCGGAGCTAGAGAGACACCGGTGCTCCGCACAGCACTAACACCGACACTCCGCAGGACACCGTTTAGATGAAATGTTAATTTTACATATACTATTCAGAAATATAAAACATGCAAGCAAGTAGTGAATAATTATTTTGTCCAATCAGATACATTTCAATAGAAGACATAGAAGAGTGAGTTTCTGCTTTTAATTTCCCTGATATTACATAACTAATCAACACTTATATCCAAGAAATTAGGTGCGTACAACCAGTGTAGAGTCTGCTTGTTTTTCTCTTTAAGAAATGTATTTAAACGAATCACCACCAACATTAGGAGTATTAAAAACACCTTCTTACGTGCTGTCAATGAAACGTTAACAACTTGTACATTAACAGCTCTGTAAAACACAATTAGCTATTAAATCTAGTAGGGTTGTACTATTTACACAGACATACTTTATCGCTATTTAATTGGCCTATGTAAGTACATCCAAAATGTATACCTTGAATTCTTGCAGAGTGTACAATGCACATACAGTTTATCCAATCAGAAGACTGCGAGGACAGAGCGTGAAGGACACTCAGAGTCTTGGCATCGATAACGAGGACATCTCTGTACTCTCCGCAGCAGAGCAGCCAGCCCTCCCCGGCCATCCGGGCCGAGCAGCGGTAATACTGCGCGAGAGGAGAGCGTCGGCATGCACGGCTACACAGACGGACACGGTTTCACAGTCACGTCACGCTGGGAGCTGTCACCAACATTTGCAGTAAAACACCACTGCAATGTGAGAGCACACACCACTCTGCTAGTGACACAAGCAGTAAAACACCACTGCAATGTGAGAGCACACACCACTCTGCTAGTGACACAAGCAGTAAAACACCACTGCAATGTGAGAGCACACACCACTCTGCTAGCGACACAAGCAGTAAAACACCACTGCAATGTGAGAGCACACACCACTCTGCTAGCGACACAAGCAGTAAAACACCACTGCAATGTGAGAGCACACACCACTCTGCTAGCGACACAAGCAGTAAAACACCACTGCAACGTGAGAGCACACACCACTCTGCTAGCGACACAAGCGTTTCACGTGCACTGATAACATCTTATAGGCACACAGTTTAGAGGTGCTTTGCACTGAAATCACTGTCTGCCCTGCCCACACGTTCAGATTTGGGGCAGCAAAGTGTTAATTTTCATTATCAATCACTGAACGGTTTGGGTCTGGATTCTCCAAGAGACCTCATCAGAAGATTCACAATGAATCTCATTCTTTTTCAGGAAGTATTTCTGCTCCCTGAGATATTCTTCACGCTGACACTACATGTCCTAGTGCTCAGAAGATTTCTTCTTTCTCAAGAATCGTATACAGAAAACAAAAACCAGACACACAGCAAAGCACTACGGAACAGAGACGGCAGAGGTGCAGAGTGACTATGAAATGCTAAGCATTTCATACGTGTGGAAATTTGCATTTTGGGTAATATCTGTCTCTAAGTTAATTGCTATAAATGCATAAGCAGCCACCTCAAATGGAATTTACAAGTAAATACTATCGCTAAAGTAAAGGGAACGATCATGTAGCAGATGAAAATATCAGTGAGACCAACAAAATTGTGCCACATTCACTACAAGTTCTCTGCACATTCTGTTTTGCTTGGATAATAATTGTTGGTCTATCAGTTAACTAACTGAACTCTGAAAACAAAAGCAGCATAAATAACTGGGAATAGGATAAGTATCACCACAGATGATATGAATGATCAGAGGCAGAAACGCTTAGCAGCAGGAACCACTTGTAATTACTGTTACTCTTAAATTAGGCTTGAACTGGAAGATTTGTACAGTTGGTCCTCTGAGAAAATCCCACACTGGTTAAGATCCACAAACGGTGGAGAGTTGACCCTCGTGCTAAACTCCATTTCAACGGCAAACATTCAGTTTGCACTGCTTGACATCCGCCCTTTCCAGCTGAATCCAGGCTGGACAGGGGAACCTCCCAGACCAGACACGTTAGTACTTTAATTAAAGCCTACATTAACTAAAAATAAAGCAACGATTTTCAGTGGTGATGTTATCAAAAACCGAGAGTGCACGAAACCTCCCAGACAACAACATTCTGTCTGTTCTCTCACATGCAATCATTCCCCATGGAACACCACCGCTGCAACCAAACATCACAACGGCACCACAGCATCCCAGAGCCCAGACCTCAGTGTTCATGGACACCGCCCTCCAGACACCTGCAGCTTGCAAAGGATCACTCTGGGCTGATTAAGGAGTTCACAAGAACATAAAAGCCTCAGTTCTTTTATTAGAAGGAAGTAAAAAAAAAGGAAAAACAGCAAGTATAAAACTACTTATATTGCAACAGGTTTTTTTCTACTATTAAGTATATTGCAGCTATACATTTAAAATTGTATGTTTCTGAAAAATAGCATGTTAATAAAGCAAAATTTGTCTTGTAATGAACAGAGATATTCCACGAAAAGTTGCTATACTTACGTAGATTGCTGTATGCCTATAGGGAAGCTTTGCGTTCTCAATGCACTGTCCACTAGTGACATTCCAAACACACATTTCCCTGCCAAAGACAACTCTATATTATTCTCTGTCATTTCCACTCAATGGGCTGGAATAATTTCATGCCAGCAAGTTTTTCTTTAGTGCTGTACTTAAGTGCAGCCTGGCCGTTTAGGTGGCTTTTTGTTACAGATTACTGGGTAAGAAAACGTTTGGTCATTAGCAGGGGTGACATGCAGTATCTGTTTCTTTTTGGGTTGGTAATTACACCCTGCTGCCTTGCAGCAAACCTGACTTTAAGGCCAGCTCTGGTCTACAACAAATTGTAGGTGTAGTGCCATTACAGCTCGTCAACACATCACCGTAACTGTCTGTCGCTGGCACCACATCCTCCTGGAACACCATTCACCTCGGTGCGGGGGACGCGCGCGTCCGAGCGGCGGCTGCGCCCGCGCCCGGCCAGAGCGGCGCCTGTGCCTGCGCCCGGCCAGAGCGGCGCCTGTGCCCGCGCCCGGCCAGAGCGGCGCCTGTGCCCGCGCCCGGCCAGAGCGGCGCCGCGGAACCGCGCTGCGCCCGCGCCCGGCCAGAGCGGCGCCGCGGAACCGCGCTGTGCCTGCGCCCGGCCAGAGCGGCGGCTGTGCCTGCGCCCGGCCAGAGCGGCGCCGCGGAACCGCGTGCGCCCGCGCCCGGCCAGAGCGGCGGCTGTGCCTGCGCCCGGCCAAAGCGGCGCCGCGGCACCGCGCTGCGCCCGCGCCCGGCCAGAGCGGCGCCGCGGAACCGCGCTGTGCCTGCGCCCGGCCAGAGCGGCGGCTGTGCCTGCGCCCGGCCAGAGCGGCGCCGCGGAACCGCGCTGTGCCTTCGCCCGGCCAGAGCGGCGGCTGTGCCTGCGCCCGGCCAAAGCGGCGCCGCGGAACCGCGCTGTGCCTTCGCCCGGCCAGAGCGGCGGCTGTGCCTGCGCCCGGCCAGAGCGGCGCCGCGGAACCGCGCTGTGCCTTCGCCCGGCCAGAGCGGCGGCTGCGCCCGCGCCCGGCCAAAGCGGCGCCGCGGAACCGCGCTGCCCAGTCAGACAGCGACCCCACCAGGCTGCTCCGCAACCTGCACCGGCCCCGCACCGGGCGCCCAGCGCCTGGGACACGGCCAGGTACAGCCAATTACCCTTAACTTCAGTGTTCCAGAAAGACACACCAGCCACTCTTCATCTATACACCATTCAACATGCTACAGGACTGGAGTACGACAGGAACACCATCAAATTAAACGTTGTAACTGATGTTGTATAAGGTGTGTTTTCATAGCCCAACAACTGAATGTTAAACTTCAATGCTTTTAGATTTTATTTAACCAGCAAGCAATATTTCCACAGTTGAAAAAATAACTTCAGGATTTCGGAGATAATATTCTAAGACATTCTCTGTATGAGGGCTTAAAGAACACCTTGGGAAAAAAATACTTTATATCAGAAATGTTACTTAGTGATTTGCATTTTAATCTACACACTTTGACATTTTATGATAATCTAAAAATATTACTTGATTTATATTTTTCAGCTGATCAAGAGCAGTGAAATCTACACACCTGTATTGTAGCATCAGAGCTGATAGACCACAAGTCCCAAGTTCAACAGAATGCTTACGCTGTTTGTTAAACTTGTCAAGGCAGAGCATTTCTCCTTGTTTATATCAGAACGACAATACAGTAACATCGCTAAGGCAGTAAAGATGATACATACGTGCAAACATGTACAAAAGAGTCCAGAATATAACTTCAGCTCCTGTGTGTTGTACTTAATTTACCGTGTGTACTAACACAGAGTGAACGATACCACATGCAGATAGACCCGTCCTGCTGTATATGCTGTGTGCATGCACAGGACATCAGTCAAAGCTTCGGAATCATTATGGATTAATTTCTAGATTTCCATATAAAAAGTACAGAAATGCTGCTCAATACTCGTCCTTCTGGGATAAGTCAGCTACATGATCACTTAAGAGATGCTGAAGTAGGATGGGGAAAAGTACCATGTTCCATACCATTTCCTCCACCCTCAAAACAAGGAGATGGAAGCTTGAAAATAGCAGAAGTGAATGATTCAGAAAGCAGAAAACGCAGTTCGACAATCCCTGCATCTCCTGAAGGTGAGGCCTCCTGTTTGTAATTATCTCAATCCGTGCGGCCATCTTCAGGGCTCAGTGATGGATGCTTTGCCCTTATGTAACACGGATGAGAAGTCAGCCGTGATGTGGTACCAGCGAGGGGCTGAAGGGGCCGGACTGCGCAGTGCCAGCCGGACGCGCTCCGAGCACGCCGACGAGCCCTCCGGAGGCAGCACCGGCAGGATGCCAACATCGCTCTGCATGGCACATCTATAGCAAAAACCTCATCTGCTTCTTAACGCTTTTCACCCCATCCTTTTGGAAATACAGCATCTTTCTCCCAGCATGATCCAGAAACAGCACTGCACTAACAGAACTTCAGAACTGAGGAAAAAAACGGCCTCACCTCTGAACCCCAGTAGAAATGTAGGAGGCCAGCACAAAACTACTTGTGTAGGCTCCTCACCCTCCTTTCCGCACATGACAACCAGAACTGTTTACCAGGATTGTTCCAGCGGGGCAGTCTAACCTCCCAATATTAAGAAGCCTGAACTAGTCTGTTCAAGTCACCCCTTTCTTGTGTATTTGTGGTTCAGTGTGAGAATCAGACAGAGATGCAGCTGGAAAGGACAAACAAGCTCCTCAGTGAGGAAGCAGCAGCCTTACGGTGCTGGAAGGTGCGGCTTGAAAAGGGCAATTGACAGGAACTCTTCCTGGCAAAAGGTTTTAACAGAGCTGTCCTGCTCATTTTAAAAGATGAAGCCAAAACAAGGAAAATATCATTAAGACAAACTAAGGAAAGCCCCTAAGGAAGAAGCCAGCCCAAACTACTTTCAACAACCGGAATCCTGAACAGATGAGCTTCAGACCCCAGCTGAAACGATAAGCAAATATTCAGAGAGAAAACAATCTCCTGAATGGTAACGTAGCACAAATGCAAAAATTAGTTTGAGTCAATCGATGGGCCAAGTCCCAGCAAACACGTAGGAGAAAAGCCGCAAGGTCGGGAGCCTCTGAAAGGATGCGCTCCAAGCAGCACGTCAGGTCAAACCAAGACGAGGAACACACAGGCCTTTTATTCAAAGGCAGTCTTTCAGTGCTTCTGTACACATTCACCGAGTAAGCGTAACCTGGATCAGAGCACATCAGCCCCTTGTACTGATTCAGTTCTCAGGACTGAGCTCCGAAGGCACAGGAAAACAGCACCATGATACTAAAACGCTTCTGAGCCCGTTGATTGTCTCCCACAGCCATTTGACCGGGGCCTGGCTGACCCCGAGCAACGCGTTCTCCTCACTCCTAACCAGACACCCGAATGTGCCGAACCCCACGGCTGCCCAGGAGATGAGCTCTTAGTTAGACTATCATGTATAAGCAACACAGCCACTGCTGTACTTTTCATATCATGGAAGAAATGGATTGAAAACATTCTGTCAAATGCTGAATCTGGCCAAAACCTGCCATACATTTCATTATTTAAGAAATTAATAATTGAATATTCGGTTACCTACCCATTTTCAGTAGCACTTACTACATATGGCTGTTTCTCAAACTCTCTTGCTTTTGCCAAACAAGTTACAGAAGCAGTATGGCCAAAGAGCATTTCTTTAGAGGAGATCTAGGAGAACAACACAACAGTTTAACTCAAACATAATATTTTCTGTATAAACTAAGCAGATCTAAAAATTAGAGAATACTACTTGTAGATGTTATTAATGAGTAATTGTCAATCTGCTTCGTATTTTTATATTCTTCAGTTACCTTTCTGGAATGTACAAAGATGTAGATGGATTATGCAGTTTGCATAAAGTACAGACTCTGTATTCACTGCAGTCTAAAAATTGCACCTGGTGAAGAACTTTTGGAGCAACGCATGCCCTAGAACAGGCAACGTGCGGGACAGCTCTGGCCTTCGCCCACAGCGTGGAGCAGGGCTGGCAGCGACGGAGGAGTGACGCAGGAGCGCCCCGAGGCACGTGTTCCATTCCGTGTGTTCAAGTAACCCCCAATTAGCCTCACTGCGGGCAAAGATCTTAATGGGAAAAGGTGGCCGTGTAAGAACACAAACTAAACTTTGGAGCTATATTTGAGCACAAATAGGGCAGCCAAATCCAGCAAGAACAGAATCACAGCTCTAGGAATGCAGAGCAAAAATTGGAACCACTTTCACTGTCTTCTATTCTATGAAAATAAATTGAAATAGTCAAAGCAATAGCAATAATATGTCAGGAGGTTCGCAGCTTTGTTGTACAAAAACTACGTATTTCACCTTTCTTCTTCCATCTTTCTGTAAACTCTCCCATTGTTAACCCAGTAGACAGCTCCAGTTTTATAAATATATATTTTTTCCTTAAATTACAGGCCAAAAATGATTTTTTTTAAAAAAAAAAAGAAAATACAAGAGCAGAATCCTGATAATTGTGTATGTTCACTTGCTGTCATTACTCACAGCACACCATCTCCAATTATAACCCACAGGTCATGATAATCTATGAAAAATTATCCTAAGTCTGTAAATTACTGGTTGCTCATATAGCCACTTCAACACTCTTTGTTTCATTATTTTCCTATAACAAATATCATACTACTATCTTTAAAATTTAATCTAAGTGGAAGTCTGGATAATGCCATTATTAATAATAAAAGCTGAAACTCCAGTGTGTCTTTCTGGCAGACCGGCAACACAGCGGACACGAACCTTTAATTCTGATGAAAGATCCCAGAGACAGAGTTGTCCTTCTTGACTTCCCGTGACGATGGTCTGCTGGTCGTCCGTGATCATGACGGCCGTGATGCTGTGCGCCGGAGCCGCGCGCCCCCACAGCGCCACGGCCTGCGCCCACGCTCTCATGGCCAGCACCTGAACACAGAACGGGTCAGTGACCGTGGTGACACGGAACAAGAGCAACAACGCAAAACAGAAGGGGGGCAATTTAATCAACATCTGAAAAGGGAATCTACAAAATACTGCTGCAAAAAAAGTTGATGAGGCATTGAAACATTTTCTAGCTGCTGCTGACATCATACCAATGCTTTGATTAAGATCGCTATCCACTAATAGCTCAAACGTACAGCACGACAGTGATGTGTCACTATTTTAGATCTAGGCAGTATCAAACACGACCAGGGTTAGCAGGGACCAGCACCATCACAACGCTGGAATACCAGCACCCATCCTGCAGTGCCCCACACAACCCAGCTTAGCGCTGCTCTGCCCAGCTGTGGCAGGGGGCAACACCTACTTTTTGTCCTACCAGCAATGATACCATTGAAGAGAGAATTCAGAGCAGCTGCTTGCAGCCACTAAGCAAAACCCGCCTTCCAGGGAAGGTGTCCTGGAGAAAGGGGAGACAACCCAGCCTGGAGCACCCAGCCTGGAGCACGTCCTGAGCCAAGATTTCAAACGCAGCAGGTGACTACATGATATGCAGGAAAAGGCATTTAAAAGACCCTGGATTCGGTTTATCAAACTGTTAACTTGTCAGCCATGGTTTTATAAGCCCTATGAAAATGGCTGCGAGCAGAGGAAAGGTCTTGATTCCTGACAAGGACACGAGGGGAAAGGCTCATCTACCGAGAAAACAGGCTGAAAAGACTGGTACGGCAGACCACCGAGGTCCTGCCACGCAACCGCAGCCAGAACAACGGCAGAGCAAGAGCAGTGCAAGAGAGCATTAACTGAGGTCAAGAGTTCCTTAGCCTAAATCACATTTGGTTACATTTTAAAGCTCTTTGTGGGCATATTACAATATACTGAGACACGTTATTTATCTCAGCCTTAGAATTTGACTTTTCTAAAACTTATGTTGTAAGTCTCTACTCATATGAAGTATTATGCTTACTGGTGAACACCGAAGTCTTATTATCTTCCAGTTTGTGCCCTGAAATGGAAGTTGTTCTAGCCAAACTCTAATGATACATTTTTAGGTATCAGCTAAGCAAAGAAAATCCACCATTTTCATAGGGCTTATAAAACCATGGCTGACAAGTTAACAGTTTGATAAACCGAATCCAGGGTCTTTTAAATGCCTTTTCCTGCATATCATGTAGTCATTTACACTTGTGCCATGGGAGTGTTCAATTAGCGTAAAACACCGTAAGGCAGCAGAATTCAGGTTTGTACTGCGCTGAATATGAAGTCATAAATTACATTTTCTTGTAAAAGCAGCATAGAATCAAGATCAATATTCCTGGCAGACCTACTGCTGAGCAAGTGATGGCTAACAGAGAACTCGGACCAGCAGCACAACTTAGAAACCAGACAAATTGATAGAATTGCTAATATATACATGATCTATTTGCACACGTTTGTTTTAGATCTCCATGAGCATCATGAATTAATAAACAGCTACTACTACTACAGACAAAACGTTGCTTACATAAGAGAATTAATTTAGACTGAAATATTACATGAACATTTTGTACTTTTTCTTTTGCATTATAACTGAAGCCTAAGAGAAATAAAAACCAGAAGGTATATGAACTTCTGTATTAATATAAGTCCTTAACTGTTTTCCTCTTGCTTCTTGGTTAACCTTTCTTTTGGATTAAGATATTTTGATGCTCGAGTATTTTGTGTGAAAGTTTTGCTTCCAAGAATAGCATTTCCCCAGAAACCCTGCACACTCACATGCACACATCCACACCGTCTGACCATCAAAGCTCCATCAAAGTTATTCAATGATGCTGATGGCACCTCAAGCAAACTTTTTTAAATAAAATCAACAGATATTTATCAGACTGTTCCTTTAAAAACGTAAAAAGTGTTTCCACAAAGTCAAATATTGCCCAAGGCACATCTGAACTGCAGTAGCTTATCAGCGCATGTGGAATTCCTCCAGCTCTGCCCACTCAAGCACAGCTGATTCACAGTATTAACCCGTACTGCAACTTCACATCCAATTCCTCAGACCTACTACCCATGTTCCCCGCTTACAGCCTAATAAACGTATTTGTTGCTCCTGCCCCTACAATCACACTGCCAAAAACAACTCCCTCGTGAATGTAACCAAAATTCCCTGGTCTTAGTTAAAACCGTACCAGTTCATCCCACTACTAACTGGCCACATCACTGCTGTCCTCTCTAGTTCTACAAACACTTTTCATCCCAAAACCACACCACGAACCTCCGTTAACGTGGAAAATGATCCACATTTGCACAGCTTAACAACAGGCACACATCCCTGAGCTGCATTTCTCCACACAAAAGCTACAACCCCGAAGCCGACGGTCTGGGAACACGCGGTTAGGCTGAAGGGCCGCGCGAAGCCCCTGCGCTCCAACGCAGAGCCTGCTCAAAGCGTAAGGACAGCCTGAACCATATTAAACTATCACCTACCGTTATAAGAACCACGTTTCTTGATAACGAAAATAAATATTCTGATTTGTAAATTAATTCATAATTCACCCATTCTCACACACGTGAAGGTCCTTAAAACTAGGAACTGAGCTTCCCAGAAACCTAATGGCAAACAGTTCACACAGTAAAACCAGGTGTGATGGAAACCTCTGTCTCATAGCTACAGCCCATAACAAAAGCTACCAAATAGGAATTTATAGATTATTTATAGAGGGAGAAAAGACTTCGTACAACAGAAGATCACTCTACACATAACAGCAAATCTGCCTTTTCTTGATTTACATTCGCACTTATTCCATTTCTCCTAAGCATCATAAATGATCAGTAAAATTTCAACTTTTTCAAGTCCAGTTAAATGTGTGGCAACTGATGCAGGCACAAAAAAGACGCACAAATTCACTTACAGTGCTGAAAATGTTAAGAGATTAGTAGCAGTTAACTGTATTGGATTAAAAATACAAATATTGGGGGGGAAGGGCAGCTAACAAAAACCACCCAACACAGGATAGATGGCCAAAATTATTAAAAGCAATTATTAACAGTTTCATAAAAGCAGCGTGTGTCTCTTCAGTCCCGCAAAATCCCGTCTGTTCTTTGGCTTTATCTCACGTCCTCTCTTGCCGTCTACATAAGAAAATAAAAGTTCTATCAATATTTTTTGTACTATTACTAAAAAGCTAATTGTTTCCTTTCTCAATTTACTTTATGATGTAAACATAGCATTCTCCTGAAAGGTGTTGTATATTATCGCTGGTAATCAGCAAAGATACGATCTTTCCAGAACTAAACAACTCTATTCACCAACTGTCCACAAGAGACACCAAGTCCATCTGAGAGGCATAAATAATAAACATATTGCATTTATATAATACTTGATAAAAGTAATCTAAAGATACAGAAGTGACATAGTGCTGTCTTTGTAAGCCTGCAAATGTCCCGTATTGATGCTCATGATCGTACAACAGAATTAATAACTGGCTCCTTTAGGATGCAGTCTGCTCTCTGTGGGTCCAGCAGCAAAACTAGTTTTATATTTCAAATATTTTAGTTAATATATCTAACCACATAATGGGCAACAAGTAAAATCCTCCAGCAACCAACATTTCTACTGTATGTCCCACTCCCTCACGCTTTAAGACGTTCTGCCAGCCCCCTCCGCATTGCGCGCCTTTCCCTCCGCTTCGCCTTTGCGGCTCCATGCCAGGATCCTGCCAGGATCGCACGGGCCTTCCCTCCAGCCCTGCCGGGATCCTGCCGGGATCCTGCCGGGTACACCCCGTGGGGCGGGGGTCCCGCTGAGCGGCACCCGGCTCTCCCCGGGGCGCGAATAAAACGCCTTTGCAGTCCAAGGGAGCAAAAGTCGGGGGCCAGGAATCAATACAACCCACTTTAACTAGCGAGAGCCACCTAGTAATACCTTGTTTGTATTTCTTGAACGAGTGACACAAGAAACACTTATTTCATTCCACACAATAATTCACCACAATCAGAAGGAGCACAGTAAGGGCAACACCATCTCCCAGCTGCTGATTACATCAACGGTTTGCAGCACAAATTCAATTTTATGATGTTAATCTCAGCCTGCCACTCAGAAATTTTCTCTGAGGGATATGATTTTTCTCTGGATTTCATTTTAAGAATGATTTTCTTCTTCTACAATCAATAAAGATATGTTTTCATCAAAAGACTCTATCTTGGCAGAATTCAATTGGCCATCTCAAAACCTTTTGGTGACACAATATTAATTAAAATAGTTTATGTTGCGCCTAAGCTGGAAAATGGGGCAGTGAAAACATCAACAACTCGGAACACTTGTGCATTACACACTGTCATAGGGTGCAGTAGAATAATCTTCACCTCCACATAAGCTGCTACATTATTTTAAGCTTGCTGGAAACGTGTCACAAGGTGCTCTTCTGCTAAATAGAAAAATTAACACTGCGTGCAAATTATAAATTCCCACTTTCTTTCACTGTCATTAAAGGCTTCAGCAACAACGGTTAAACAGCTCTTAGATCACTGACTATGTCAGACAACAATTTCTGCATGTGAGCTAGCTACCTTGGTTTTAAATCACATACATCACCGATCTGTATACGTACAAAGTTCACTTGAAAAAGAAGTACATTATACAAGTGTGTTTGGAGCCATACAAGATCTCTTTAAAGAAAAAACAACCACATTTGTTTTTACTGCCTGAAAAATGATGTCTGAATGTTCTATGAGCTACAAGAAGAGCAATCTACAGGAAATGTTGCTTAAGCACGACACAGAACTACGTAGATGTGGATTACCTGCCGCTTGTAAAGCCGTAAGCATTCAAACGGTGTGACTCGCGCCACCTTCAGCGGAGGTGCTCATTCAGATCGCGCTCAGGACATTCGCTCATCAGTTCTTACAGGAAAGCATCAGATTCTGCAGAATGTAAATTTGCTATCTACCAAATTGCACCTTACTGACCTAAAGACAGGTTTTAACCTCAGTTTTATATACGTTAAGTTACACCCACCTTTACCGAAAAGAAGTTTTCCACGTAAGAAAGTGCTGTTTCCTTACGCTAGTGAAGAGACAGCCCCTTACCTTTTCTTAATTATAAACTGTCTCTTGAGCAGAGACACATTTATGACCTTCAGAGAGTCAATGATCCCAACATAATCCACGTGAATCAAAGGGTCTGCTGAGGTGGTGTCAAATCCAAGCTTATGGCCTACATAACTTGGAAAGCACAGAGAGTAGTACACTTCAAGTCTGTGTCAAGACTTCCCATAGATACAAGGAAAAGTCACACGTAATCTACAAGAGCTTTGATCGACTTTCATGTTGATGAAATATCACAGATTCCGTAAAGAATTAGCCATAATTAGACTACAGAATTAGTTGTTGTTTACACTGCTTTAGCAGAAAAGATATAAGATCTGGTAAGGTCAGGATACATGAAACCTAAAAACAACAACGACAAAAACACCACCACAAAACAAACAAACAAAACCCTTAAGAAATGTCTCGCACTGGAAGGCAGTGAATACACATCCAAGTTCTGCGTCCCGCATTTTGTCTTCCATAAGTGACCTTGAAATCATTTAAGATTAAAAAATAAAACCCAGAGAGGTGAGTTCCTGGCTCAGCTACACTGTACTGCGGAGCACTGAGATATAAACAGCACTGCAATCAGATGCTGGAAATACAACTACAACATGCCATCAGCCTTTGGTTTTGGATAATGGATCGCTAGTCAGTGGTGTAATCAATTGCATCACAGAAAGGTTTTTGAACTCTGACAAGAACTGCTCATTTTTCCATTGTGCTCTCTGAACACTCTTCGGTTACGGAACAGGCCTCTGTGCAGTGTTCTCACCGTGGGGCGCGGAGCTGTTTAGTGTAAACAACCCCGGACAATTTATTATGTATACACAGTCAAATCTGCTTAAGCAAAAAGACACTGTTGATCATGAAGCAGAAGCAAAGTCCAAAACTGATTCAATGCATTGCAATGCATGGATTGCACATTTTGTTACAATAAACTTCTAATTTTAACACTGCAGGATTTTTAACGAGACAAGCCTTTGGAGCAGAACCAGCTCACCTGAACAGCCATTTTTGCAATGGGTTTTCCCAAAAGATCACAGTTCTGTACCAGCGGCATTACTGACATGCTAAAATCTCATTAAATATTAACAAACTACTACTGTTCCTAGCATTAACTAGAAAAGTAATTGCCATAGGAACATCACAAGGCTTTAAGTGAGCCATTAAGTTTCTAATCAAGCAAGTCTCAGAAAAAAAAGTTGCTAACCAAACTGTTTTCCAGAGAAAACAGAACTGCTGTACAACAAACAGAGAAAGTCTTCTACTCTAAGGTGTTGCACCTACTCAATAAGGCATCACTAAAATAACACAAAAGCATTTTCCCATTTAAATGAGCTGATATTGTGAACTCTGCAGTGCCCTCCCTCACATCGCTGCTTTTCCCTACGCAGACCAGTGACCGAGCATACTCTGCAGCACCACGGGATGTACATTTGATTCACCACATTATCTCGGAATCAGAAGTTTCAGACATCTAACATCAAAGTTGAAATACAATGAAGTCACACAGTTGATGCTAAACGTACAGGGGACCAAACAAAACGCCCAGAAGCTCGGATGAAATTCGCTCAAGACCAAACGGCACAGCAGCCACAGGCCCAGCGCCGCACAGGAGCCGGGCAGACCCGGGCCCCGCTCTCCTCGGCCAGCCCAGCGCCGCACAGGAGCCGGGCAGAGCCGGGCCCCGCTCTCCTCGGCCAGCCCAGCGCCGCACAGGAGCCGGGCAGACCCGGGCCCCGCTCTCCTCGGCCAGCCCAGCGCCGCACAGGAGCCGGGCAGAGCCGGGGCCCGCTCTCCTCGGCCAGCCCAGCGCCGCACAGGAGCCGGGCAGAGCCGGGCCCCGCTCTCCTCGGCCACGGCAAAGCCTCACCCGCCCTGGGCCGCTTCCCGCGGCAGCAGAACCGCCGCCGCTGCCCGGCCGCAGCCACCCCCCCGGCTGCCCCCGCGGGCACCAGCGCGGCCGCGCCCCGCCACCCCGAGCCCGGCCCGCTGCCGGGAGGGGAGGCCGGCAGCCGGCTGCAAGCGGGCAGGGAGAAGGGGGAGAGGAGCCGGGCCCGGAGCGGGCTGAGCAGGCGAGTCTGTGCACAGCCCCTTACCTGCAGCGGAACGGCGGCGGCAGCGCCGGGGGCACTGGGGGCTCGGCGGGCGGCGCGGGGGGCACTGGGGGCTCGGCGGGCGGCGCGGGGGGCACTGGGGGCTCGGCGGGCGGCGCGGGGGCGGCGCGGCGGGACGGGCTTCACTGCGGCGGGAGCAGCTGCAGCCGGCGCGCGGCCGCTCCTTGGGCGCCAACAGCCAAAGCGGCACGTGCCGGCGCCGGCTCGCGCTCCCCGGCGCCGCCCGCCGTCCCGGCAGCGCCCCCGGTCCCGGCAGCGCCCGGGACAACGATCAGCGCGGCAGCTGAGGGCAAAACAGCGAGGGGAACAGGAGCCAGATACCCAGTATGTGGGGCTGAACTCGGGCGGCAGCCGTGCTCATCACCTGTGCGCCCCACACGCTGCTCCCCGCTGACCCGGGCGGGGCCGCACCCCACTCGGGCACGACCAACAGCTGAGGGCCGGGCCGGGCCGGGCCGGGCCGGGCCGGGCCGGGCCGGCCCTCAGGGACTGCCGCCTGCCCGCTGACTGGGCACAGGAAACTTTCAAGTGCCCGCCCTACTTTAACGGGGTAAAAATAACATTCTCAGGGGCGGCAGCCGGGTGCAGCGGCCGCAGGTGGTGCCGCTCTCCGCAGGTGGTGCCGCTCTCCGCAGGTGGTGCTGCTCTCCGCAGGAGGGGGCCGGGGCCGGGGGCGGGGCCGGGGGCGGGGGCGGGGCCGGGCGCGGGGCCGGCGCTCGCAGCCGCCACAGGTGCTCCGAGGGCGGAGGCCGATGCCGCGCGGGTCTGGGGCCAGCAGCCGCTGTGGCGCCAGGGCTCGGGCGGTAAACCCGCGAGCTGGGCACCCTGGTGTGAGGGGTCTGTGTTGTGGAGCGTGTGAGGGGAGGTGTGTATTGCCGGCCAACTGAAGAGCACTGAAATACGGTATCTTAGGTGAAAACTTTTCTGGATTTGCTTCTGGGGATTTTGGTAGCAGTCATGTTGAAAGTAAAATGAGCTGATGCAAGTCAACTTACTTAAAAAATCACAATATTCTCAGAAAAGACACTGTTAGGCTGCTGTCAAATCCCATATAGACCATAGCAGTAGTATGGCAAGTAATTTGATTCTTTTTATGATGTTCAGTGATTTGTTAAATGTAAAAACTTTAATATTTTTTAAACAAGTACAAATACAAACACACATTAGGTGGAAAATATTGTGGCAAAGACAACCCCATACAGGAAGATAAGATTACGAAGATTAAGTATTTGTATGTACTTCCCTGTTCTGCGGCACAGAACCTGCATTATGGGAAAAACAGAATGAACATGGACTTATCAACATACCTGCTATGGGATCAGCTGCATTTGCATATGAAGGCAAACAATAAGAATTACTTAGGCTCAAAGTACTTTTTATTAATAACTTGTGATGTTTGTAGAATATTCATGAATTGAAATCCATAATGAATTGTAGTATGCGCATATCACAAGTTGAAATGTCACACCTGGCAACTGGTAAGGAAAGGGAGAATGTGCACCAAAAAGGTAAGTAAAACTGGTCACGCTCTTCAGCTCAACAGACGCCGCTTCTTTATTTCGGAGAAAATGGGATTTGTCCTGAGCTGTGGCTCTCCGTGGGGAGGTGCGGGCAGCGCACGGTCACGGCTGCTTCCCGCAGCAGCTCAGGCTATGGCCACCAGGTGTCTCTGAATGTAACGTAAAAGTAGTTAAGACAGCCACGAAGGCTGCGTGAGAACAGGGATTCCAGACACGGGAAAACTTCTCTTTCTTGGGTTACAAAGCTGCACTTCACAGGCCCTGGTGTGGTGGGGATTTCAGCTCCCCTGATGTTTGTGGGAAGGACGACTCGGCCCGCAGCCACAGTCTGGGAGGTTCCTCCAGCGCCTTGACGAGAACGTTGTGATGCAAAGGGCGGAGGAGCCGACGGGGAGAGGAGCTGCTGGGCCTCGTCCTGGCTGACGAGGAGGGCTGGCTGAGGCGGTGAAGGCTGAGGCGGTGAAGGCTGAGGCGGTGAAGGCTGAGGGCTGCCTTGGCGGGACCTCGTCCTGGCTGACGAGGAGGGCTGGCTGAGGCGGTGAAGGCTGAGGGCTGCCTTGGCGGGACCTCGTCCTGGCTGACAAGGACGGGCTGGCTGAGGCGGTGAAGGCTGAGGGCTGCCTTGGCGGGACCTCGTCCTGGCTGACAAGGAGGGCTGGCTGAGGCGGTGAAGGCTGAGGGCTGCCTTGGCGGGACCTCGTCCTGGCTGACAAGGAGGGCTGGCTGAGGCGGTGAAGGTTGAGGGCTGCCTTGGCTGCAGCGCCCATGAGATGGTGGAGTTCGGGATCTCCTGTGGCAGGAACAGGATAGCAAGCAGAACTGCAAGGACCAAACTGTTCCAGTTTGTAGTAATTGTCTCCAGTACTGCTCATAGTTTCTCAGGGTGCAAAATCAGCTGACAGGTTTTCTGCTTATCCTGTTGCTTTGCTCTCTCTCTTTATAGCATACTTTGTTACAGAGTTCTTTATTTCTATCTTCTATCACTTATGGAGTCTACTGAAAATTATAGTATACACCTGGGGATGCACAGTCTGGATTTCTGAAAGGTAGAAATGAATTGGATGGAAAAACTGTGTGGGTTTTTGTTTTATGTGTTTTTTTGGTTGGTGTTTGTTTGGGTTTTTTGCGTCCCTGGTTGTGAATTCCTTCTCATTGGTTTCAGTTTTCTGTGTTATCACAATGATGATAATATAGTTGTTTATCTTTGAATTTGATCTGCCTGTTTTTTTCTGTAATAGAAATCTTCTCTCACTAGCTCTCATTTTAAGCAAAAGATTAAATCAAGGGGAAGGCAAAAAAAACCAGTATATCTCGCAGTGTTCTGAGGTGACTGGCACATTTCTACATCTGCTAATGGAAAGAAATGGTGATGAACATTGATCAGCTGAAGATTTCACTGACTATATTAATTTGCAAAGGAGCAAATTTCCCTTCTTCTCAAGGCAAGAATTTCAGGAGAAAGATAGTTTAAAGTGTTTGTGCTCCAAGGTCAAAAGTTCTTTAAAAGGACATGAGTCAGACTAAAAGTAGCCAAGGAAAGATGGTTTCATTATGTCCACAGGTAGAAATGTTGGAGATGCAAGGAAACTGCTCCTACACTCTATATTTGTAATATCAGTTGAAATTTGGCTGCTTTTTCCCACCAGGTTTATTTTTAAATATTATTTTCTATAACTAATATCTTAAACCAACAACAGGCTGTGTTTTCTTTTTCATGTGAGAGTTGAGATTTTTGTCTTCCACCTGTTTTTGCAATCAGTATTCAAATGTGCTCTGTTCCTTGTTTTCCGTATTATATTAAAATCCGTATTCATGACCATAGCTGTTGCATTACAATATCCTGTAGAGGAGGAACTTCCTGAGAAGAACAATATGTAGTTTTAATGCCAAGTACGTAAATCATCAGACTGAAAGGTCTTTCGCTGTTCCATCTCAAGAGTGTGTCCGGAGGGAGGAAGAATGTGTTGGTCTGTCACTGCCCCATCAGCTGGCCGGTTTTCCTCTGCGCAGCGCGGGAGGAGCGCGCAACGCAGCACAAGTGAAACACGCTTGCGGTGAGGAAACAGGAGGAAAAGCCTAACTTCGTCTGCAAGCCAAGCTGCTTTTTTCCCATTTGAAAAAAGCTTCATTTAAATTTATGTTCCTTAAAATATTTTTCTATTGAAATGGAACTTCTTTCTGTAAAAGGTAGGTTTTTCTTAGCATATAAGCTCCTTTGCTAATGTGACAAATATTTAGTAGGTGGCTATAAAAAGCAACTTCACAAACTGCAAATGTGCAGTACTCGTTGAAGCTGATGAGAATATTTCTTGCAGCATTTCCGTCAAGGGAGGTCAAGCAGGGGCAGCGTGTAAGTTCTGCACTCTGCAGTGCAGCTGGACTGCAGCGTCCGGGCCCTGCCTGCGGCTCAGCAACAGCTTGGCCTCTCCCCATTTGCCTGACAGTGAAAGCTTTGTCAGTATGAGACATGGAGCTATTCACGCTGTCAGACGTTCTGCAAATATGGAGCAATTCCTTGGAGTACTTGGGGATGTTTAGGAATAGATGAAGGCAAGAATAAGGAAAGGAATGTAGGTGAACTTAGGCAAGCGGGAAGGGAAATGGAACGCAATGGTAAACTTTTGGGAGCCTTTGCACTGCAAAGTTGCAGACTTGATGTTTTGTTTTATTGACAATTACTAGCTCCTAAATATAGTAGTGAAATACCATATATATATATAACTATATAGTTAGAGCAGGACTGCAGTGTGATGTTTCATTCAAATTGAACCGAACTGTCTTACATGCATTGATATGGCAGGAAAACTTAGAGAATATTTAATTATATTATTTCCAAGTTTAAATTCAATGGATTTTAGTAGCCAGACACTTGATACAAAATGATGACCAAGCTAGATTTTCATAATTATAATTACTATCTGAATCACAAGCCTATTAGCTTCATGGCATTTTTCATTAATGGAAGTGATACCATAATGTGGAACTTACGGCTGTTGAATGAAGCCAGATTTAAAATGTTCACTTTTGAACTGATAATGTGTTTACTGCAGTATGTCTTTTCTAATAGGTAGAGTAAATACGATTCAAAGTGAATACAAATACAAAGGATTCTTTGTAAGATGACAGACACTACTTTAGATTATATGAAGTCTGTAGGCCTGCTGTGACTATTATGGAGAAGCATTTTGAACTAGCATTATGAGGTGATGGATAGAATGCTATTCTCTCTGGTCACACAGTCTCCCTTCGTGTTACGTCTGTGTAATTACTAAGTTTCTGTAAACTGTGGGGACTTATGACATGGTTTATGTCCCAAGGAGTTCTGAGTAATCGTATTATCGCACTGCGCCTGATCTTGCATTTTTAAAGAGTACTAGTTTTCATTTTTGATTCAGGGTTTCATACCACAGAAATGCCTTAGATTTTTTTTTCTTTCCATAAAATGTATAGGCAAGTGTTGATAAGGTATTCTCTGGATATAATATATTTCTCTTTTTTTATATAGTGAAAAAAGGAAGGTTGGATAAAGCAGCTGGTAAGTCTGATTTCTACCTTTTAATTTCTGCTCTACACGCGAAAGGATCATTTAAACCTGGGAGTACTGCCTTTCATCGTGGTTCAGTTAAAACAAAACCAACCAAAAAAAACCCCATATATTTTAAAGATCAAATTAACAAACAGCATTGTGGCATCACACAATCTGTAGTTTTCAGTTATCGTTATTGTCTCACAAACTAGTGGTATTTAAAGGGTATTTCTGCTAAAAGGAATTTTCATATCATTTTATGACCTAAGTGGGTAATCAGTGAAGAGAGGCTATTTTTTTATATGAAGAGAGAGCAGGATTTTAGCTTAACCAGAGCAGCCAGGAGACTGTGTCTGCATTTTCCCAGTGAGGAGCTACAGGTGGCAGATCCTGATGGACAGATAGGATATAGGCCCTAGGCAATAAACATGAACCCAATCAAACCGTCCAGGACCCTGTAACTCTGCTTGCAGGACCAAGGTTTAGCCAGAGTGGAAAATGAAGAAATAAGTGGGGTTTAATGCTCTGGTTCTTTCTTTTTCAGATACAGTCAAAACCTATGTTGTTTTAAAAGTCCAAAATGTAAAAAGCGCAACAATAGACAGAAGGGGGAGTGACCCTTGCTGGGAGCAGGACTTCATGTTGTGAGTAACTGCGAATTCTTATCAATTGGTTTTGTTGTATCTTCACAGTATCTGGATAGTTTAGAGCAATCAGTAACATCTGAGACTGTGTACAGACTGTAAAAGCAAAGAAAAACCATTCAGCTCAGAGAAAAGGTGCCAGGCTACTTCTAGGGAACAGAACACAAGTTGATTTTGCAAGCCACGTAGCAGATCAGGGCCAGCAGTCAATAAAGGGAAGAAGATCTTTGTTTCCAGTAGCTTTAATTTCATGTAATGTTTTAGGAACACAGGAACCAGAAAGAGAAATCAATCCACATGCAACTTGATTCTTGTTGTACTCAATTTCTTTACTGTACGCTTCATATTTTATATATTCATTTATCTACTTAACTGCCAATATAAGCAGCTTCTTTGTTATTGACCTACTGTTTCTCGCTTCTGTCTACAGCTCTTTGACCTCTTCACCCAACTCTCCATCTCGTTACTCAGTCTTTCTCCTCTTTTCTCTGGAGCCGTACGCTCCACCTCACTGGTCAGGGGGCTGAACGCTTGCGTAACGGCTGATTCTGGGGAAACTTGCTTTCAACCGTCAGTTTCAAAGCACTTAAAACCCATCAATATTTAACGTCATTAGATGCTGAGATAATACCTTCATCTCTACTATTTGTGTTCCCTCCTTTCTCCCTGCACAAATCTTTCTGTCAGCACACGCTCTTTATTCTTGAGGTCTAGAGGGTTTTGTACAGAATTAAACATGTAATTTGCTTTAGTTATTTTTATGAAAGATGTCCTAATTACAGTGTAACTACAGTTTTGTTTTGGTGTTGGGGGGGTGGAGGTCTGTTGTTTTGGGTTTTTTTTTCCTCTAATCCAAGTGTTTCAGTATTTTGTCAAAGAATGAGTTGTTTTGAGTAACTTTTTGGTACTTTCTGGTTATCAAAAACTATAAATCTATTTGGGCAGGGTCTGTGTGTGTGGAAACCAACATTTTGATTGAAATAAGCCCCCAAATTTAATTTTATTCTACATTAATAACAGCATTTCTAAAATATTCTCCATTTTTCTTCTTCACAAGTATTTCACATATATTAATTTAATAGTTTCTTAATCTCACTTAAGGAATTCACCTACACCGCAATTTTTTCCTAAAGTTTGAATTGAACTCGGAACATTTTTTTTGTCACTGTGGCGGGACGCAACCCCCCCTCTGCCCCTCCCGCCCTCACCTGGCGGGGCGGACACACCCCCCTCTCGGCTGTTGGTTTGGCCCCAGCCCCGCCCAGCGCCGCTGAAGGGAGCCCGAGGCGCGGGACCAGCGGGGGGTGTTCGGAGGCTGCGGGGGCACCCACAGCCGGGGGGGTGCGGAGAAGCTTCTGGAATGCTCACGTCAGATCTGATCAGCCAATTAAAAACGGGACTCTCCTCGAGACTCCGCCCCTTGTCGCGGGTCTCTCGGAGCACGAGCCAGATGCTGCCGCCGAGACCCCGGGACGGAGGCTCCGCCCGCCCTGCGGCCGCGCGGTGAGGAAACTCGGCCCTCGCGGCACTGCCGGTGCATCTGCTGTCCGTGCGCATTGCACGCGTGTTGATACTGTCCGTGCGCATTGCACGCGTGTTGATACTGTCCGTGCGCATTGCACGCGTGTTGATACTGTCCGTGCGCATTGCACGCGTGTTGATACTGTCCGTGCGCATTGCACGCGTGTTGATACTGTCCGTGCGCATTGCACGCGTGTTGATACTGTCCGTGCGCATTGGCACGCGTGTTGATACTGTCCGTGCGCATTGCACGCGTGTTGATACTGTCCGTGCGCATTGCACGCGTGTTGATACTGTCCGTGCGCATTGCACGCATGTTGATACTGTCCGTGCGCATTGCACGCGTGTTGATGCTGTCCGTGCGCATTTGCACGTGTATTTTCTGTACTCAATGCGAGTACGTGTATCCCTTTAAAATAGCCCCCCCCCCCCCGTGTCCAGGCACGTGTGCGCTCCTCCCGGGCTCGGGGCGGCTCCTCCCGGGCCCGGGGCGGCTCCTGCCGGGCTCGGGGCGGCTCCTGCCGGGCTCGGGGCGGCTCCGCCGTTGTTTTGCCGAAGCCGCGGTCACGCACACCGTGGAACTCCTGTTGTATTAGTTGCTGCCCTTAGTAATTTACTCAACTGATATCCGAACCTGTACCCAAGTCACTTTGGAGTGCTAAACCCTGTTTCTCACCGGTTTACCCTCTTGTCCTTTAAACTAACCTCGGGGTGCCTCTGTGACAGTTGTAGCAGACAACTAGTTTGTGTAACTGAAGACTCTGAGGGACTGAAGGGCCTGTTATATTAAGTATATATATATGTACTGTACATGCTATTTTATGGCTAGATGTAATGACATATCAAAATCGTTGCCAAAAATTCTGACTTCTGAGCATATAAAACTAATTCCTCCCCTGCTTCCCGGTCATCAGGCTTCTCTAGCAGACTGCTCAGAGCCAGGCCCGAATTACCCAAGCAGCAGGATCGGTCTTTGAAAACGCTAAGGAAAATTAATATCAACAGCTGGCCTTTATAAATAACATACTGCAGCTTTGACTTTTCAAAAGGTTGTCATGTTTCAATGTAAAGGAATCATTGCTGTATGATACTACCATGTTGACATGACTTTTTGGAACTTTTGGAACTTTTTGGAACAGCGAAACTGCATTTTGGAAGTTTAAACAATACATAATTTTTAAAACACAAGCTGTTAATATCTGCATGTAACAGAACATGTTACTTTACCCTCCAAGTGTACTGCAAGAGACAGAGATGGAGAGAGAGCCCTTAAGCAAATTAACTACAGTATGACTTTGCAAAGTCTATATAAATGTATTTGTGAATGCCTACTTGTAACGCCTTCTAAAAGCAGGCAGCAGATGGAGCTACAGCAACCCCATTTCATATTTGCTAGAAATGTGGTTCGGTATTGTTTTGTAACATCTAAATTGCAGACTAAGAAAACAATCTTAATAAATGGCTAGTTCTCACTGATTTCATGGGACACTCATTTACCTACTGATGCAGACATAATAGTTCCATAAAACATTGGTCATTCTGTGTGAGGTATGTAAAATTTGCATGTGGTCAGTAGGTCAGAGAGGTTCTCCTGCCCCTCTGCTCTGCCCTGGGGAGACCACACCTGGAATCTTGTGTCCAGCTGTGGCCCCTCAGTTCCAGCAGGACAGGGAACTGCTGCAGAGAGTCCAGCGCAGCCACCAAGATGCTGGAGGGAGTGGAGCATCTCCCGTGTGAGGAAAGGCTGAGGGAGCTGGGGCTCTGGAGCTGGACAAGAGGAGACTGAGCGGGGACTCATTCATGTTTACAGATATATAAAGGGGGAGTGTCAGGAGGATGGAGCCAGGCTCTTCTGGTGACAACCAGTGGTGGGACAAGGGGCAATGGGTGCAAACTGGAACACAGGAGGTTCCACTTAAATTTGAGAAGAACCTTCTTCCCGTTGAGGGTGTCAGAGCCTGGCCCAGGCTGCCCAGGGGGTTGTGGAGTCTCCTTCTCTGCAGACATTCCAACCCCCTGGACACCTTCCTGTGTAACCTCATCTGGGTGTTCCTGCTCCATGGGGGGATTGCACTGGATGAGCTTTCCAGGGCCCTTCAACCCCTGACATTCTGGGGTTGTGTGAAGTAGATAAATTAAATTTCAGCAGTTGCCCTGTCTGTTACCTTTAGTGCAGGAAGAAATTAGAAATATTTTAATGTGACTGTGTGTACACCTGTCCTTTAAATTTTCCGGAGAAGTGTAAAATATTATTTAATACATTTGCTTTTCTGTTGTGTATATGCTTTTCTTTTAACGATATTGTAGGTAAATGAGTGTCCCATGAAATCAGTGAGAACTAGCCATTTATTAAGATTGTTTTCTTAGTCTGCAATTTAGATGTTACAAAACAATACTGAACCACATTTCTAGCAAATATGAAATGGGGTTGCTGTAGCTCCATCTGCTGCCTGCTTTTAGAAGGCGTTACAAGTAGGCATTCACAAATACATTTATATAGACTTTGCAAAGTCATACTGTAGTTAATTTGCTTAAGGGCTCTCTCTCCATCTCTGTCTCTTGCAGTACACTTGGAGGGTAAAGTAACATGTTCTGTTACATGCAGATATTAACAGCTTGTGTTTTAAAAATTATGTATTGTTTAAACTTCCAAAATGCAGTTTCACTGTTCAGTTATCAGTGCAATAGTTTTAAAGTAGAGGTCCAAAAATACCAGGAGATAAGAACTCACAATCTGTCTTCTGTGACATATTTGTGAAGGGAGAAGCTGAACAAAGATTCACTGTACCTGTTCGGCCGCATGAGTCCAGCAGCAAAGCAGACACCGAGCCAGCCAAGGCAGTGTTTTCTGAGAGTGACGGGACAGGTCCGGTACCCACCTCAGGGCTGGTGCCCTTTGCCCTTCTCCGCTTTCACTTGTCCGTGTCACCTTGAGTATGCAGTAGTTCCTGTAGTACACCACATGCATCAGGTGAATTCAGTCAAATGTGGATATATACAATCAGTCACAGCAGAAACCCCAGTGCCTACTTTGTTATATTTTTGTATTCAAAGAACTGGTCTGTAACTGCTTATAGTAATATACAGAGGAAGGCAGACATTCCATGAGGAAATAACTTCTCTCTTCATTTTAGTTCAGTGTTTCCGGTGAGTCATATGACCTCACAAAATTTGGTTTTAAAATTCTGGCAAAATAAGATTGTGGTATGGTATAAACGCTAGTTATAAAATGTGTCCTATAAGTAAAAGTTGCATAAAGCCTGGATCAGCAACTCTCAGAGTTGAGAGTTGTTTTCCCATTGTATTTTTATTGTATAGTGCAACTTTTCAATTCTAATGAAGGGAATAAGCTCCAAACGTCTTTTATACCCGGAGTCGTTTACAATGAGAACAAGAAACTGTTTCTGTTTCCTGTAGGAAGTGGTCTAGCACTTCTTCCTTCTTCGACAACTGGGGCTTCTGTGCCACATTCCAGCAGAGTTGTCCTTGGCAGTTCGTTAGGGCAATCCTGAACAATAAGAATTGGGACCTCTGTGCATCATGCCTGCTACCTTGCATTTTGAGTATTACTGAAAGCAAAACACCTCTGTGTCTGCTTTAAGTCACTAACTCAAGTTACTATGGTGGATTACTGAGCAGTTGAGATGGCATTTTCAGTTTAATGGTTTGTGTGTTTATTGTCTTTAGTGAAATCGGTGCTGATGCAAAGGGCTTCATTATAGAGCTGTGGAAGAAAGGCTTGCTCTGGGATAGCATTTTAGGAGTTCTGTGGATTCCCCTTGCAACTGTGCAACATGCAACGGATGTAAGTTGACTTTCTGTGGAAATATAAAACACTGACTGAAGTCTCATATGTCCTATTATAGCTCATAAATGAGTTTCTTATTTTTAGCCTTGCCAAATACTGATGACATTTATGGTGGATTTGTATTTATTGTAGAGCAAATATTTTATTCTTTTGAATTCCATGCCTGTGAGAAAATTTGAAGTCCTAACTACTACTTACACAAACAAAAGTTGGAAGAATCTAGAATGGATCCTAAGCCTATGAATATAATAAAGAAATGCCGATTGACTTAAGGGAACTTTCATTCAGGAAGAAGTGAGTAATGCTATAAATCCTACCCAGGTAACTCTCCGAATGTTTTTCCTAGGAAGGTCCAGGTACCTGGTGGACATTGCATTCTGAAGTAATAAAAAAGGGGAGTGACATTCAAGGCACAAAAACACCAACTTCGCATGAGATCTTACTAGATGTCTACTTGGCATTACCATTTGGTGAGTTATGGGTTCCTGAAATACGATAGCAAATAGTAATTGTTGTCTAGAATCTGAAATGCTTGTTTGCCTCTGGAGAATTTGTATAACATACTGATAAGCCCCTGAGAGCCACTTACCCTGAGGAGCTGGATGAACCATTCCACGGGTTCATGTTCATCTACATGTGGATTGTAGAGCTAAAGAAAGAGGTATTAAGACTCATCCTGCCAGCGCCTGTGCTGTAGCTCTGCATCACGTCAGCTTTGACCAGTCATTGGCACCACGTAGGTTCTAGTCACGTCTAGGACTAAACAGCATTTTCATTTTAGTAGCAAAGGTTCTCTGCCCTGGCGAATAGTGCATATGAAGATGGAAACTGCATATATGTGAATGAAAATAGTGTGTATGAAGGCAGAAATGGAAACTGAACATTAAATAATGTGTGACCTCACATTATTCCCAGATTTAATACAAGGAGATTGACTTTATCAAGATTATCAGACCATCTGTATTGACACGGTCCAATATGCCAAATGAGGTCACAGAGATAAATTAGCTTAATATTTAACTCTTTAAACAGTCTAATGAACTATGGCTAAAGAGAGTTATCCTAAAATCTATACAATAACAAAATTAAAAAACATGCAGAAATGCTAATGAGAAACAGTATCTTTTGAAAGGCAGAAACAGAAGTCACACCAAAAGTCTGCTCTCCAGCTGTTGAATGTTCCTTTTCAAATGCGTTGTCTGGAGCTGAAGTTGGCAATGCAGTTAATGCTGAGTAGAGCAGAGCAGCTATTTCTGATGTTTCTGTGTGTAGCCTGCATAGCTGCACTCTTGTTAACACGTGGTGGGATGTATACCTTTTCACACAGTAGCTGGGCTGTTGTGGACTCTTATGAGCCACAACAGGGCCTAAATCTATTTTTTGTTGCCCTTCAGACATTACTCTTTACTCAGTGCTTCTTAGCCTTTGAAAGATAACCTAGGGCCTAGTCACAGTCTGGGTTTTGTTTTAGTCTTGTTCTGTTTCATTGCTTCACTGTGTGTTTGGGCATTTCTTTTTATTTGCTGTTGGTTGGTTGGTTTGGTTTGTCGTGTTTTGTTTTGTTTTGTTTTTTCCCAGCAGCCACAAGGAGTTTTCAGTTATCCGAGTAAAAGTTCCTATGGCCAAACGTTTTTCTTGCTATTCACATGTGCCTCCATGGCATTTTCACAGGATAATTCTGTTTCTCTAAGCATGATGGAAAGTGCACATGTGTCAAATAGACTGAATCCTCAAGTATAAAAAGAGAATAGCAGTACAAAGAAGGAGTGCTTTATAAAGAATGTGACAGAACAGGACAACAGTTTGTGCAGTAACAGTGGAATATCCATTATAAAAGGAAATTGGTACAAATGGTATTTCTTCTATGTGCTGTTAATTCTCCTTGAAACTTCCTTTCAATCAGCAGCGTGTTTTGTGTGTCCTTACATAGTTTCCATATCGTAGAAACCTGGTGCAAATCTGTTGCAGAAACTCTAATTGTGTTGTTACTAGCTGTAAATCCAGGTTGTTTCTGATTTCAGGCTGCTGCTCGGAGGGAGTGTCGGTCCATAGGTTGATGCCTGTATTCTGTTTCCAAATATTTACATTTGAATGAGTTTTAAAGGCAGTTCCTGGGAGCTCTGTGGAAATCCTGTAGAGGTCACTAGTACACCGTGGATTTCTGTGCAGAGGGAAGGCTCCAAAGCCATTAAGTCCAGGGTGTTGAGAAGCCACATGTTTAACTTTACCCTCCACCTGCAGTTGGACTAAGACATCCCATTTGATAGCTTATTCTGTTGAATGGCTCTGGGCTCAGCTGTGAGCAGCTGAAACTCTGTCCTTGGCCACTGGAACAGGTACAGCCTCGTCGTTATGACAAACGACATTGGAACGGTAGAGGACTGCAGTCATTTTATCACTTTCCCTGGAAGGTGTCCATTTGAGAATGCCAGATACCTGGTGGGAATAGAGGAGCCTTCCACAATGCTTTAACAACATGGCTTCATTTGTACTTGAAGCACTCCCTGTAGTAACAGGCAAGTGTTTTAGCATCTTTAGTTCATTCATGAGTGCTTTTGTCTAGAGGTATCATCTCATGTTAGTTGCAGTGGCAGCAAAGTTATCGTGTCACCATTGCCAGCCAGACTGAACCCCAGTAAAAAAAAAAGGCTGTGAAGTAAAATGAGGATCTTGTATATTTAAAATTCTGCAAGCAAATTCACAGTAATAAAACACGGACTCTAGATAAATACTACATCGGAATTGTGAACATGTTAAATATTTCTAAAATATAAGTTTTTTTAAAAGATAATCAGGTTTTGTTATGAAATACAGTAATTTTGTTTCAAATTTGTTAGGTCACTCTTGTAAGAGAAGACAGAAGAAAAATTAAAGGACATTACTATCTATCGTGCTCCTTAACAGTCAATTATACCTCACATAGTGTGAGCTGAACAAAATAAAGATAATTTTACCTAAGTGGAATGTATTTGGCAATGGCTGTAATTCTGAACATCATTTGTGTGACGTGGGAGCTACAATCTCGTTTTGCCAAGTGGCCTACTGAAAGTCAGCACAACTCTAACCTCAGAAGTGGTTTTGGGAACTGCCATGCAGGCGTTCACCTTTTAGGCTCTTTATCACATTCTGCCGTATATGTTAATTAGCAAATGAGGATATAAGGTAACAAGAATGAAGTAACAATGATCAATCCCTCTTTCTGCGATAGGCACCATACTATTAGTCGCTGATAGAGCAAGGGACTAGGAAATGAGAACATGAATTGTTCTGATACGATTTTGATCAGCCTGAAACAGGGCCATGAAAACTCATAGTGTAGTGATTTGGAAAACTCATGCATCACAGTATGAAATTCTAAGTACAGAGCACCTTAGTGTCATAGTTCACATATGCTTACAACCTAACAGTTGGAGTTAATTGACACAGCGGGAAAACCACAAGATCATGTTTATTTCAAAAGTATTATCTTGTATCTTCTCTTTGTTTCACAACAGTGTTGGTTTGATTTGGATCAAAAGATAGGACATAAATTTTAGGTTTTTGGCAGGTAACCATGTGCAGCTAAACAGTGTGAGAGGAAGTCAAAACCTGGTTCCTAATGCAGAAGCGAAACATTAAAAATGGAAGAAAAGAAAATTCTTCTAATCAGTAGGGAAGAAAATTTCCCCACACTTCAGAGCAGATGAGGAGCCCTCTCCTCTCACGGAAGCGAATCGGACAGGTCATAGAGCACATGTGCTGCAGGAAATCGGCTTGTGCCTCCAGTTGCAGCTGAGACTTGCCGGGTTTCTCCAAAGACATAAGCGCTTCAGAAGAGTTCTAGACCAACAGCACATGGAATTGCAGTACAATTTGATTCCTTACTTAAAACACAAACCGACAACAACAAAAAACCCTAAACCAAACGGGAAAGAGCCTGTCTTGGAATGCTGTGCGTGGACACAGGAGAAATGCATGGCTAGTTAAGAGCTGAAGTTGGACTGGAAAACTAAGAGATCCATTTTCTTCCCAATCCAGCAATAGCTCAGTTTTCAGCTGTAAAATGAACTGTTTCCAAGTTTGTCTAACAAAAAGGTAACTGGCTTAGGCCTGTTTTCAAAGCAGCAATCAGAAGATAATCTTGGAACTGTTTCTACTATTCTTGTAAAAAGTAATTTAATTGTAATAATGTTTTGTAATTGGCTTGATTAATTCCCTATTACTATGAACGGAATGAATTGATTTAATGTGCAGTCCCTCTTTCAGAGGTTCCTGCTGTAAAACGGACTGGAAGATTTCTAGCAGTTTCTCTCTCTGCAGATACCCACAAAGATGCAGATGGCAGAGGCTGGCACGGGGGGACAAGACGTTCACACCGAGGTACACGTGACGGTCTGTCGGCCGCGGGAGGTGGTCTCAGCATACAAGAAAGCCAACTAAGGTATTTTAATTTCTCATACCAGATGAATCATAACTTTTTGGTCTGTTCTTGGTTTTAAGTACTGCATGACATGGATACGTATGCAATTCTTTTAAGCAAGAATGTGACTGGAAGTTTTATAAACATATAAAACCATAAGGCATATGTTTCCATTATGCTGAGACAGAGCATCATAAATCTTCCTATTCTGTTGAAAGAAAAAAACCCCTGTATCCTGTGAAACCAGTTTGTAAATATGTGTACCTTCCCAAGGAATCTCTGGTGGTCAGAAAAGAGGATTTCAGACTACAGAAAATGTAGATATTGAAGGCAACCAGAAATATCTTGGGTAAATTCCTACAAAACAAGAATGTAATCATCTAATGATTCGAAGAGGTGAATCACGTTCTAGAATCTTGTGCAGTAGATCATTATGTGTATACAGATGGCTTCAGAAGTGCAAACGTTGGTCGATCCGCCTTCATTTAAGGTGATGTTTTAAACGGTAATATTTTCAAGACAATACACGTATTTATTGGCTTCCCTGTGTTCTTTAATGGCAGATACATGGTAAAGCAAGTTTCTTTCCAATAAAATAAATCTCTCACCAGAACTGCAAGTTATTCTTCCAACCCACTTGTCCGTAGACTTAGCAGAGCACTTTCAAATATTCTTTTTCAGCATAGCTGTTCTGAATATGTTTTTTTCCTTCTTCCCGCACCCCGTTTCTGCAGGAGAAATAAAGATCAAGCTGATGGAGGTAATTTTGCAAAAGCAAGATGGGCCAGGGCTATTCAGAAGGTAAGAGCTGCTCTTAAAACTACTGCTGTGTTACTGTAATTTGAAGAATTTTCCCAGATGGAGGCAGAATTTAGTTGAAGGATTGTGGTTCGTGTGAAAGGCTGCGCAGCCACCGCAGGACCTGAGGGCGCGGCTGCTGAGCTCTGCCGGCAGAGACCGTTCCTCCTGCTGGGTCTTACATCTGCCCGGTCCTCTCACCTCAGGATTGGCTTTATTCTGAAACAGAAGGAGGATGAGATTCTGAAACTTCTAGATGCATGAGAAATTACTGTAATTTGGCCATTTTATCTGTGTTGCATATTAATCCAGAAACCATATCTTCAGACGTCTATTTTTTAATAATGTTCGATTTTGAGAAACCTCGGTACTTCAATAATATTTAATAAGAATGGTTTAAAGAACATTGTTTTAATATTTTTTCTTTAGAAAAATCTCATAAGTTGTCCTGATGATACCACTGCCTACACAGGCCTTTTTTATTAGATGTGATAACTAAGGGACGTTATGATGATCACTTGCTCTATTTATGTGGTCAATGATGGTACCAAGTGTTTTCTTTCTTACTGCTGCTCCTGAACTGTACAAACCATTGTCTCACAGGAACGGTTGAGAATTCAGACCTCATCAGGTTTTGCCGAGGTTGCTCAGTAGCTGAGTGGTCATGTCAGTTGTGTGCCACTCTGGCTAAGGGAGAGGAGCTGATAACCCCGCTCTTGGTGCCGTTTTTCGCCCGAGCGGTTCAGCGGCGGCTGCTGGCGCTGCTCGGGGCCGGCGGGCGCCGCTCGGGGCCGGCGGGCACTGCTCAGTGCCGGCGGGCGCCGCTCGGGGCCGCTCGGGGCCGGCGGGCGCCGCTCGGGGCCGGCGGGCGCCGCTCGGGGCCGGCGGGCACTGCTCAGTGCCGGCGGGCGCTGCTCGGCGCTGGCAGGCGCGGCCGCGCGTCCCCGGGGAGCGGCGGTGCTGCCCGCCCTCGCAGCCTCAGCCGCTCGGGGGGGCCGTGTGTGGCCAGGAGGCCGCACGCCTGGTAGGACGTTGGTACTGCTGTTGTTAGGTTAAACGCTGCCTTAAGTACATGTTTTCCCCTCCCCGAAGCTCCCGGGCAGCTGTGTGCCTCAGCCGAGGTGGCTGGCGCCCAGCGGTGCAGCAGAGCGCACCTCGGGGCTTTTGGGAGGCCATGGCTGTTGTGCGTAACTGTTGATGTTTCTGAGGGGGAAGTAAGTGTCAGAAGCAACAATGTATCGTTTTCTGTTGTCATTGGCTTTTATAGGCCTGGCGTTGGGGCTTTTTGCTTTTCTGTAATTCCTTTTAAATACCTCAATTATTTTAAAGTAACCAAGCCCTGTTTCAGCAATGTTTGTCGAGCAGCTGTCTCCACTATATAGTCTTTGAGTGGAAATTATTTCACACAGCTCTTTCAGATTGGTGTTTTAAAAAAGCTTGGGATAAGTTGTTTAAGAATTTGGATCTTAACTACCCAAGGTCTAGTAAATATTTTGTGCGTTAACAAGTGCTGCAGCTGTCCACTCACCCAGCGTGTTGTACAGGAGGGCACCTGCGCTGGAGGCCTTTAGGAACAGAGGAGTGACAGTGGTGGAACTCAGGATCTCCTGTGGCAGGAGCAGGACAGCAAGCAGGATTGCAACCCTGGACTTCTGCAGGGCAAAATTTGGCCTTTCCAGGCAATTGCTGGGGGAAATCCCATGGGCAAGGCTGCTTGAAGGTAAAGGGGCCCAGGATAGTTGGTTGGTGTTCAGGGACTGTTTCTACCGGGCACAAGATCAGAGCATCCCGACACATGGGAAGCCAGGGAAGGAGCCAGGAGAGCTGCGTGGTTAAACAGGAGCTGCTGGGTGTGCTCAAGTGGAAGAGGAGAGTGTGGGGGTTGGGGCGGGGGGGAGATTCCTCGGTTGGATGGTCTTTAAAATAGATAACTACAAAATACTTAAAATACTTACCTTAAGCAATAACCCTCTGCTTCTTTATGGGTATTTCCTCACAGGCGAAACAAACATAAATTCTTAGTGCACTAAAAATATGTATAGATGGCTTAAGTTCCAGTAAGAATATTTTGAATAGTATGCTTTAAATGCTAACCTATGGAAATAAGAAATTGAATTAGGCCGTTTTGATGAAATACGAGATGGCATTCAGCATTGCACCAGAGGCATTGTAACTAATGAATATTTACTCAAATATTGACCAGATAGGAAAAGTGCCAAATGTTTGTTTTGGAGAACGTATCGTTCTATATAAGAAGTTGTCTCAGCGTCTGTTTGAAATAGCAATAGTTAGGCCTTCTCACAATCATACAGGATATAGCAGTGCTGAAATAAAAGCGTTAGGGAAATCCTCGCCATGTTCGGGAGGGCAGAGGAGTTCAGCATTTGAGGGAGAACTGCGTATCAGAGTGAATAGCTTTTAGAAGGATGATGCGGGACTAGATAGGGTCCTTCAGTTGCTTCTCTGCTTATCGATTAAAAACAACAATCCAGGCCAGAATTATTTTACAGTAACCCAATCCTAATATCTGTTTTCCAGCTCCCTGTTCGCTGCACTGCTAGGAACAGCGAGCAGTCGGGGTTTTGTTTGTTTGCTTCAGTTCTCTAACATTTGAAATGAGTGCTGTGAAGTACTGGCAATAATTTTGAAATGGTGCTTTTAGAGGATTTTTTTTCTTTTAACTTTGTGTCAGCCTTGAGTGCAGTGAAATGGGTTTTCTCCTTTCCTCCTGCCGCCCCGGTTGTGACTGTCACTTTGATGGTGTCTTTAGCTACTCATCCTGTGTGTAGTAGAGACTGCTGGAATCACTTGAATAGATAATTGCCACCTGCTGCGATGGGTGTGCATTTATGAAGTGCAGAGCCTGGGAACCGATTCCTAAGGCTGACATTGCACCACTCGTGAGTTACCTCCTGTGTCATTCCACAGCCGTGTTTAGTGATAGCAGTGAGTGCTGGAAGCCAAGGGTGGAAATGGGAGGGAAGGTGGCTGGTCCCATAGCCTGGAGATCAGTAGTGATGGTGACACAGATTTACCTGGGCGTATCTTCCCTACGTGCCTTATTTCTTAGTTTGAGAAACTGGCGTAGTACATCTGTATTTCACGGTTTATGCCATTAAATAAAAACATATTGATGTGTGTTCCAATATTGAAAAAATAAATAAAAAATATAGAATTAGATATTCACTGTGGATTGTCCTTACGCTGTTCTTTGTGATTGATGGTTAACCATATGATGGATGCAGTGGTGATGCTCAGTATGGAAATGCTCACTAACAGACAAGTTACCAGTAGCTTAGTTCTGTCAACATTATTGATTTACTGTCTTATTCTGAAACAAAACTTGATAGACTAATAGTAAAGCAGATATTACATAGTGCCAGCAGTGGGAATTCAGGAGTGATCAGCAATCATATCGGTGGGAGATCTAGGACCAGAAAGAGAGGAGAGCAGCCAGGAGTGGAGCACTGGGCCTCAGAATCCTGGCGCGGACAACGACAGGTCATATACTGAAAAGCCAGTGCATGGTACTGATGGAATCTAAGCTGGAGTCAGAGGGCGCCGGGGGAATATCCAGGAGAGCAAATGGCCCTGGTTCCAGATTTATGATAAATGATGTAACCCGCTACGCTGGCAATCCTGGCAATGTGAGCGGGATTGTTGCAGGCACTCAGCTTCTAGAATCCTTGCAGCATCTGCCTTGGAGTTCCTCCTTCATTGTCATGTATTCTTGTGATTTACCCTCCTTACCCATTTTCACATTAGTGGGGGTGGTTGTTTTAGTCCTCTACTGAGGAAGCTTTTCCAGTTTGGAGATGTGCTCTTTATTGCTGAATCTTTCTGTGCTGCTGCTACTCATGGTGAGTCTCAAGAAGACTCTTCATTAGTGCTGTTGAGTATATACTTAAGTATATGACTGAGGGCTGTGTGGAATGGAGATGCTGTAACTCTCACACTCCAGGTCACTTTTGTTCCAATGAGCTTTACCATATGTGAAGAGACTCTGCAAGCAAGATAAATGTGACTTAAGAGTCCAGAGCAACTCCTTATTTCTTAATATGAAGAACAGAATGGCAGGGCCAGGGCATTACTAGGCTGATCGTTGCCAGGTGTATCTCCCTCGCAAGAGTGTGTGTGTTCCAGTTCCATGTCCCGCTGGGCTGGGAAAGCCAGGAGGGAGTCCTGCGCCGCTCCTCGAAGTGGCCGGATCCTTGCTGGTACCGAACTGCTGTCCTCACATTGTCTGCCCTCCACCATCTCCCCTTCATGGAATTTAGCTGCATAATTTTATAAAATTGGTTTAAGGAAACAGTTTTTGGAAAAGTTTAGTGCAGAATAAGAAATGGCCGTAGCCTTCGTAATTTCAGAAACTCCAAAACACTTACCGTAGTTATCTGAAGTAAAATCTAGAACAGCTCTACGGGTGGATTCCCTGCACTCATGATATATCAAGATTTGTATCTCATGAATAGTTATTTTCTCTTTTTCATTCTTATTACGAAGTCTTCTTTTTAGAAGAAAACTATGAGATTTGCAGTAAAGAAAATAATCATTGTAAGGAAAAATACATCTTGTATGGAGAATAATGTCCGGCCGCAGCCGGGGCAGCCGCGGGGCCGGCGGAGCCAGCAGGGGGCGCGCTGGGAGCGGCGGGGTCCGGGGGAGCAGGGGATCCAGGGGGAGCAGCGGGGTCCGGGAGGAGCAGCGGGGTCCGGGGGAGCAGGGGGTCCGGGGGGAGCAGCGGGGTCCGGGGGGAGCAGCGGGGTCCAGGGGAGCAGGGGGTCCGGGGGAGCAGGGGGTCCGGGGGGAGCAGCGGGGCCCGGGGGGAGCAGCGGGGTCCAGGGGAGCAGGGGGGTCCAGGGGAGCAGAGGGGCCCGGGGGGAGCAGCGGGTCCGGGGAGGTAACTGGCAAGTGACCACAAAAATGCAGGTGGCCCAGGTTGCGATCTGCTCCCTGCGTTGGCTTGGTGAAGGCTGACACGGGCGCCGCTTCAAGAGCCATTCGAGCCATTGGCTCACAAGTACCTGGGCTACCACGACTCTGAGCATTTTACAGAAGCAAAACCTCTGCTCACATATTTACTGTAGAAAGTTCTTAACATCATATCTGTGTGAGGATCGTGTGAACAGAGGTACAACATAACGTTGTGGTGAAGGTGAATGTGGGTAAGTCCCGTTGCAAGTAATTAGTATGTATTTATACATGAAACTAGATTCTTCATTGGTCCCTATCACTATGAGCTAGGTCAGCACTTTGCTGGCTTGGGCAAGTTCTACGTGGAATTTTAATTCCAGGGTAGATAAGTCATAATTAGGTATGAATGTGAATTGGTTTTGTTTTCATGTGGTTTTGGTTTTCCTCTCAAATATCAATTGAGCGGCACATTTGGCAGAGCAGAATTCCATGCTCCTGCTGGGCTATCAAACAAGTGGCTTCAAACCCAAACATTCGACATCTGGGAACATCAGATTGCTATAAACAAGCTCGGTACTTAGCAACTTGCTTGAAGATGACAACATTAACCTAAGACTTATGAGTTAACATTATTTGCATTTTTTTTTATTCAATGACCAAACCTTATATTTTTGCAAAACATTCCCAATATTTACTGGTTTTACTGCCTGTAGTCTTAAAACTATTTGCCTTAATCTTGATTGCAAGCCAGTTTATTTCTGTGTTAGGTGTGTGTCTGTTGTGGGTGGCCGTGTCTGATTAGGCTGCCAGATTTTTCCTTGTCCTTCCATGAGCAGTCCTGTCTGTTTTGAGTCACTGTTGTTCCTTCTCATGTAATTAGGGCTGTATCAGTCAGTACCGATACCAGCGGAATATTTCCTGTTGTACACTTACATAAACAAGTTTTACTGTATTCTTTCCTGGCTTGCAACGTGGCAGATTTGAAGCATCAGTTTGTTTAGATGAAATACTAAGTAATTGCTGCAGGCTAATAATTACAATGAGATTTGAATAATGAAGCATTCATCTGGTTCTTAACTATAAATCTAATTAGTGGAGTGTTTATAGGTTGCATTCATTTCAGCAGGACAATGATATACAAAAGAATCCAAAATATTAAGTTTACCGCTGTATGTAAGATATTTTATTCTAGAACAATTCCAGTTATAAACTGTACTTAAAAAACATTGTATCCCAAGTTCTCATTACTGAATAATACAAGATTGCAGAAATTGAAGGCTACAGCCAATAAGCTTTAATAAGTATTACTAGAAATTATTCAATATTTTAACTGCTTCCTTCTGTTCTAGGCAATCTTAATATATTTTTGAAGTAAATAACTGAATGACAGGTTTCACAGATGTGTCAGCTGTTACCAGAAAGTCCAAAGGTATTTTATTTTATCCAGGAAACATACATAATTTACAAGCTAAAACCTGGCGGCACTAAAGGCCATGTGAAGTGCTGTCCCCCACGGTGACGGGATGATGGTGTGCCTGTGGGGTCAGGCAGGTGCAGGTGTTTGATGAAACTTTTACACGCAGATTGTGCGTCTGCTTTGTACGTAGACTAGTTTTCCATAGGATCATTCTGGATGCGTTTCTGTAGTTCTTCATGTGCCAGAGTTTTAAACACGTCTTCAGTATATGCAAGGGCGAATGTGGCCTTACGCACACTGAAATCAGGAAGCATTTAAAAACACCCCTTGTATTCTGTACAGGGTGATACAATAATAAAACATTCTGCTCTTTGAGTCCCAGTAAACAAATGCTTGAGTCCTGCTGACGAGGTGTTAATTGGGAGCACGTGAAATACTTTACATGGAAGAGTATTTGATATGCTGCTTATTATCTGGAGCATAGTTAGATAATCATGGCACGATGGTAGTTACCTATTTAGCAGCTTCATTTTGAAAACGATCGGCTGTTGATGAAAGCACTGCTGAAAGAAATAGCTGTGCAGTTGTTTCTCTGGGTCATGCCAGACGGATAAATGAAAGGTGAGGTGAGAGCAGCCCCGCCAAGCAGGATGTGCTGTCTCACACTGTGGTCCTGGCGGGCACTGCTGCGCTCGCTCGCCCTCGCCATGCGCGGCGTGTGTTGTTTCCCTGAGCAAGGGCTCTCAATAAGGCAGCCGAGGAGCTGCCTTCCACGCAGGGGGGCTGTGGCTGTTGCAGCGAGTGCTGCATTCAGGAGCGCCGGCAGGAGGAAAACAGCAACGGGTGAAGTTGCCAGCACGTAGACCACCAGGATGATCACTGTTCTCTCGTGTCGATGTTGAATTTGAGCAGGAGTAGGATGCTGACTCCCGTTCTGCTATTAGAGAGGAGAAGTGAAGCTGCACTGCACAATGAATTGGTAGCTAACACGACAATTACTCTGAGCTGTTAGCACAAGTTGTAGGTGGGGGAAAAAAGGGAGCGGGAGTCAAAAAAAACCCAACCCATTGAATGCTACCTGGGGAATAGAGCGGAATTGAGAGCAGAGACTGCTGCGGACGAGCAGCACGCCTGATTGCACTTGAGTGGAACCGCTGAGCAGCAGCCTCATGCGTTATTGTACCGTTTTTAAGGCTGAAGGAAGAACAGCAACATAGCGATGGAGTTGTGTATGGTATTTCTGCATAAATGGAAAACAATATAAAGATGGTGGTATGTAATTTGTGTTTTATTTTTAAGAAGACTTTAATCCAGGTATGTATCCTCTCTGTATTTTTGTGCCTGGTCTACATACATTTTCCTGTTTCCTTTGTTTCCTTTCCCTATTTTCATTCTGAACGTACCTCCCGCTGTTGTAGCTAATGCGATGCATTGATTTGTTACTGATTTGCTTTCTAATGCTGTAATGTTGATGAAACTGCCTCGGCTTGTGGACTTAAGGATAAACACTTCATTAAAAAGCGGGGGGGTATTTTGCAATGTTGGTAAGCTCACAGTGTAAGTTGAGCAAGACAGTGTAGTATTTGATTTCACAATGAGTTGGAACATTTCAGTCAATATAAAAAGATAATTTAGTATACAAACACATGGTGAAGATGTAGTACATTTTGCTGATCTGCCAGTTCTTTTTTCCCAGTTCATGATAGGATTAGTAATAAATTGAGCTTTACAGATGCTTTTGTATTTTGGGGTCTTGATTAATCTCCGAGATGAACACTCTGCAGCTCTCTTTTGCTCAGGAGACACACTTGATTCTGTGCCACAGCTAAACCTGTGTTTGAATACCCTCTCATGTAGCTCGCCCGATCCACAGCCTAAAATAGCCCTGGAGCTGTTTAATATGTTTCTGTTCATCCGTTTGGGTTCAGGCAGTTAACATTTGTATTTTGCCTTCTGCAATGGTAGGAGCCAAGTAACATTAGCTGAGACCATTTTCTTGCTGTGAGGTTGATGGTTCATTTTGCTTTAAGAGGAAGAATCATGCAGATGTTAGAAAATCTGACTGTATTCAATAACCCCCCTGTATTCAATAACCCCCAACTTTGTTCAGTCACCGAGGTCCAACTGCAGTTTCTTGTCTTATTGTTAACATTTCCTTTCAACAGACTACTGACTCTGTGTAATAAAGGAAATAGAACATAAAGCTATGTGCCCTTAAACTAAGGACACTAAGTTGTCTTCTAATGGGCATGTCTAGTAAAAATGTATTAAAAACATTTAAGGCATTAAAAATAATGCTCATCCAATTGTTCAGTAGTCCTGAGATCTCTTAAAACATTCTGTTGCATTTCTGATTTGAACGCAGCCCAGTTTGAAGTGAGTTGTGGGGTTTTTGTTGGTGACGTGCTTTGCTTTGCTTTGGTTTTAATAACATGTTGGTACAGAAAGGGTTAATATCAGCTCCAGCTTCTTAATACTGATGTTAACCCTTGGCTGGCAGGGGTTGTTCTGTCGTAGAAGTGCTCACTGGTATAACATTACTTAATTGCTTTCTGATGTGAAAATACACTCTGATGGCAAAGTTGCAGTTATTTTTCCCAGGAGAGGTGATACAATGCTCGTTTCCTGAATGAGGCTGTCAGTGATTATATAAAATAGGTGCCTTTATGCCTTTATTTAGTGCAATACCCAGCTATGATTTGGCAATTGCAAATGTAAGGTTACTTGACACATTAGAGTGTTACAAAAATCAGTGCTAATTCTTACCACAGGAATCATCATACTGAGAAAAGTGTGGAGAGAATGCTGTTGAGTCTAAAAGCATGAAAGAGTGAAATGTAGTATTTAAGGTTAAAACATCTTTCTTCATCATAAATCACTTTGGTAAAGGATGTTATGATAGAAATGCTGATGAAGAGTCACCTCAAAGACTTTTAAATTTGGAAAGAAGTTGTGATGCAAGATAAATGTGGGTTTTCTGGTGGGGTGAGTTTTCTCACGGCCTGCGGAGAGCTGTGTGAAGGATTCCTGTCGCTGTGCCGCGGGCTCGATCCTGCGGTGGTGGCAGCACAGCGCTCTCGTGACGACTGTAGATCGCTGTGGAAGCCCTTCGGGGAGCACAGGTGAAGCGGTTCCACAGCGCTAGCGAGTCGGAGGTGACTGCTGGCTCAGGACATCTCCCAGTTCATCAAAGTGTCGAGGAGCTTTGAAAATTCCAGTGTTTCTTTTAACTTCACTGTTGTGAACATGTGGGCAGAGTGAAGTAGTGTAGTGGACTCTGCCTGGTGAGACCATTGCGGGAAAACAGACGCTCTGAAGCATAAAAACTCTTTGGCAGCTAAAGAGGTTCTTTCACAGGTTTTGGTTTTGCCGTCTGTGGTGTTAATTGGGTTGAGAGCTCTAAAGCAGAGGTTCTTTCTTCCAGGTGGAAATGTAAGTGTCTGTCTGCAGCTCTCAGTATCCTGAAGCACAGAAAGCAGGGAATCTTTGTTCACACGTACCGTTCTTGTCGCCGAGAGTGGCGCGGCCACGGTGCTGGCCGCGGTGCTGGCCGCGGGGCCTGCTCGGCGCGGTGCCGGCCGCGGTGCCGGCCGCGGTGCTGGCCGCGGGGCCTGCTCGGCGCGGTGCCGGCCGCGGTGCCGGCCGCGGTGCTGGCCGCGGGGCCTGCTGGAGCCGCGGGGCCTGTGCTCCTGGCGCTGTTCAAATGCCAGTGTCACAGGTGATCGCAGCCACTTACCAAACGAAGGGCTTCTTTATCCAAAACAATGTGTTTAATACTTTTGTGTTCTAAACATCTAGTGGAATCATTAGTTAACTATATTTTAGAAAATATTTCAAACCTTTTTGGGGGGAAGGATGGAATCCAGGGAGCCTAAAAGTAACGTTTTGCCCATTTAAAGTTGTTCCCTTAATCTAAACATTTCAAAGAGAATTTTTGCAAGTAGTTTAAAAAATGATCCCTTAGGGGAAAAAAATGGCTGGATTCTCTGAATGTGTTTGGATGCCATGGTTGTACAGGTTGTTTACAGTGGCAGAAAAGTTTGACCTGTTAGTGTTATATGGCACTTTGAATGTACTCTCAGTATACTGTGAATATATCCTCTGCATATGTGTTATGCTGCAGTGTTAATTAAATCACTTGGGCTATCAGGTTATAATGCTCTAAAGAAAACTCCCAGTTAAAAACACTGACAAACTTAAGGACAGAGCTGAGATTGGGTCAAATGCATGACGATGCTTTCTATTGTTTTAAAGGCACTAAATAGGTTCTGATTATTCTGTACTCTATACAGTAAATCTTTTGTGTATTTGTAGTAATCTGACATAATCGCCTGTGTGTAAGAGTCTGACTCATACTTAGAAGCTGATACACCTGGTACCGACTCAGGTATATCAGTGATACGGTTAGCACCATATTGCCAGCAAATAACTTCTCCCTCTCCGGGTTTTCCGTTCCTGTTGTAGGTACATTAAATAGGAGTGCGCTAACGAGTGGAGTTACCTCTGAATCGCAGCAGCTGTTGAAGTGAGAGTATTGGCTGAACATAAGTTTATATAGGGTGGAATACATCATATATACAGCTGTAAAAGGGGGGAAACCAGCTCTCAGTTTCACTATTGCTGCTGCCTTCATACGCTGCAATCTCTTTCTCTTCTCTTCATTTAAAAAGTTGAGGAAACAACTAGAAACATTAAAGAAAAAAAAATAGCCAGATAATAATGAAGCTGTGTTCCACATCATCTGCAGTCTCCTCACCCCTGTGTGCATTAATATATCCAGCTACGCTCTACTAAGCTCTCTGCTTCTTTAAATGGAGCTCATGTTAACTGTAGGAATCTATTCAATCGCTCTTTACATTTAAGTATTAATCTACTATATTGGGCAAATCTCTTCCTTTTGGTTTTAGTTCCACTCAAGGCTATTATCCTTTAAGGACAATCACTTCAAATTTCATTTTCATATTTGTAATAAAAATAGCATACTACACAATTGTTACTGAAGAAATGAATGGTGTTCTAAATGTCTTCAGCAGTTTTATTAGTAATTCATCAATAACTGGCAGATTCGACCTCACAGTTACTCTAACTAGACTTCTCAGAGAGAAATGTAGATATTAGGAATAAACACAAAGGTGCAGAGGGTAGCGTCACTAACAGAGTAAGAAGAGTATTGCAGAGTAAGTGTGTTTGTTCCTTGCCCGACTCGCGCCTGTCTCCGCCGCAGCTGAGGACGAGCCCTCTGCAGAGCGCTGGGGCGGGGGCAGCCCGGCCGCTTCCGCTGAACTGCGAATTCACGGCTCCTTCGAAGCTGGCCTGCAGAGAATATGCTGCTGTGTGGTACAGTGTAGTTTAATTGCAGATGACTGGTAAACCACTGGGTTAATTCACTGATACACAAGGCTTTGCATACGGTTTCTGTTTCAGGTGCTGTTCTAAATCACAATGAGCCCAAGTCAGTTTTCTTAGCATGTGCTACTTGCATCTGTTGTGATCCTTACACTTGATTCAGTTGTATGCTGAAGGAACAGGTAAGTCAAGTCATAGCTGTGGATGACCGGTTTTGCTGTACGCCTGTTACTATTTAGATTGGATTCCATGATGTATTTCATGGCGTATGTGTAAGCTCTTCAGGACAGCGGTCGGTCTTGCGGGTTAAAAAATCAGCAGATTCTAGTCTCTTTAGACTGGGCTGAAACAGCAGTTTGGTGGTTAGTTTTGTTGGTGACATTCCCCACGAATAGAAAGGCAATATGTTTAATGGTGTTCAGATCCATTAACAGCAGAAAGGAACAGCTTTGTAGCCAGAAGGAGAGTGCTGTTAGCGCTCCACACCTCACCCCAGTGTAGAACAGGGCAAAACTGTCGGTGAAACCCGAGGAATTCCTGGAACAAAGAGTAATGATCGAACAGAAAGCAGGGCTGCTGTCTCGCTGCCGTCCTCCTCAGGTCTGCAGGCAGCAGATCTGTGTGGCTGCACAGTATTGAGCGTCACCTTGCTCAAGAGACTCAGCAGTAACACAGATCTAAAGTGTCCATATTTAAGAATATGAGGAGAATTTAAGAAGAATATAAGGCGGCAGATAATCGTGAAGTTCTTCTGCATGATGTCATCTGAGATGATCCTCAGTATAGTGCTGGTATTACAGTAAACTGATGAAGCAATCTGGAATATACACAGTTATGCTCGTCCAAAGGTAGCAAAGTTTTAGCCCAACAGACATACACTGGTGAAAGGTGCGGTTATGGCAGGATAACCTATTCCCAGCTGACCATAAGACCAGGCGAAGACCATACTTGAGAAATCTGTAGATCTGACTCCTAATGGTTCTGTTGCTGACAGTAAGAGTGCCTCTCTTAGCCTCGGCTTCTGGGGCTGCCGGGTGGAGCGCTTACATTTTCTGTCCCGTGGGATGGATTTGTTTCTGTGAAGCGTGTTGCACGTCACAAATAGCTGTTACTGCCCATAGGCAGCAGTGGCTGCTTTGGCAGTGCTGCAGAAAAAGACTTTGGGGTTTGTTGTGTTTCCCCCAGTGTCTGGGTGTTGTGAACAAGAAGTGCCATGTGCCTTTCTGCAGAGAACGACCGCTTCAGTCTCACCTGCCTCCCTGTCCGCTTCCAACGCACATGAGCCCCTCGTAGTTCGTTAGCAGTGAGCAGGCTGAGCAGGGCCGTGGTCCTGCCTGTTTCCTGCTTTTCTGGGGGACAGGCTGCATCCACAGAGCTGCCTCTGAATGGACAGGGTGCTGCTCCACAGCTCCAGTACCTGGGATCTCAACAGAAGGTCAGCAGTGATCTAGCTCTTTTTTTTTAATACTGAAATTATTTTAAGATTATTCCATTTTCTTTATTAAAATAAAGGGCTGGATCTAATAAAATGAAAAGAAATGGGAATCTATGAGGATTATTTTGCAGACATGTAACTAAAATACACTACTTGCTTTATTTAAAAAGCTATTGTTCTTCACCCAGCCCACTCCACCCCCTTCTACCTGACACATTAGTTTTAGGATTAGCAGTAAGATCCTTTATACCCGCTGCTTCCAACTGACAAGTTTTATTTTGACAATGCTTTGTTGTCAATGCTGTCCCTGAAATCAATGCAAATTAAAATACCTGTTCACAAAGCTGATTCACAAAAGTCTATATTCGGACTTTAGCTAAACAATTCAAGGAATTGTCATTGTGTCCTCTCTTTACAGAGGGAATCTATTAACCATTTCTTTTATTTCTAATCTCGCAATCCATACCACTGTGCAGTTTCCTGCTCTATAGCTATCAAGCATGTAGTCTGTGTTGCTCTAACATCTCAACTCAGTTCCTTCTGCTTAGAATGGGTTAACACATCTGTGTTCAACTTTATCATATAAATTGACTTAAATCAATAAACAAGCAAAGTGAAGATAAGAAATGGGGTCCTGATGGCTTATTGGGAGACCTGGATAAATCTGGACAATTGCTGAATAACAACTTGCAGCTCATTCAGATAGTTGACTTGGTCCTGTGTCTTCTCCAAAGACTGTTCCTTATTTCCTAGTTTTAGCCTACACAGGTTTTAAAACAGTAAGAACAACCCAATACAAATCTTTACAAAAAGAAATGTATGAGCCTTGTCATGACTAAAGCTTGGTTCCGTATGTAGATACACCATTTTAGAAAAGGGGTATTTGGCAGGGCAATGGTAGGCTGTAAACCAATGAACAGATCATCTGACTAATATAGCTGGATGGAGTGGAACTCGCATGAGAGAACATAAATCTGCTCCATTTAGCAGATCTGTGTGTGTCTGTAACAGTGCAACTTCTAATTTATTATGGCATTGTCAGAAACGGGGTGTAGATCAATTGAGTATTGAATTTGCAGCTATTTATAATACTTTCAATTACCTCTGATAAAAAGCATAGGTTAGGCTTTGGATAAAACATATATATGGCTGGCTATGAAATCAATATTCTTCTACAGGGAATTAAACCTGATTTAAAATGAATGGCAATGTTCATTATTCCAGTGTTAACTTCATTATTTCTTGATGTTCTGTAGGCTGAGCCAGTAAAGAAGCTTTCTGGCTTGTTTATATGTCATTGGTTTGAAGTCTTTTCAATGAGAAGAAGGTCCAAGTTATCAGAGCAGTGTTTGTGTATGAGGGTACTTCAAAGCTTTGGTTGTGCGTGCAGAGGAGACAGGCGGTCCGGCTTCGGGTCTTGTCCAGCAGACACTGTGCCTCCATCTAGAAACAGCCTTTGATACTGAAAAGTGTCCCAAGATGGTTCCTTCCTTTACTGATAGTTTGTGCAAACAGGGCAGCCTTGGCTCCGGTGATAGCTTTGTGACATTGCGAGAGCTGCTCTCAGCTTGCCTTGCAATCGCATGTAGACCCATGGAGCATTCTTTTCCTTCCAAACATTACTTGCTCTTAGTTCTCTCTTAATACTCTGACTTTAGGTATAAGCCTGGGTGTAAAAGAGGTCACAAGAGCTATGCAGATGCATATATGTTAAAAATGTGATTCATTTTCCACAAATATTTGACCTTTTCTAAAATAACAGGCAACAACTTTGGAAAGGATCAGGAACGTTGTCTGTTCTTGTTTGCTCTGCTGCTTTATGCAAGTTTTGTTGTAACTAGACCAGAAGTAAGTGTCTGTACGTCCTGCCCTCCAGACTCCAGCGGGCGGCCCGGCGCTGCCAGCTCGGCCTGGCTCTGAGGGGCAGGTGCGCTTCGCTGCGCACGAATCGGTGGTTCCTGTGTGACTGACCGTAACACGAGGATGATGGGCACGTCAGTTAAGACAGACTTTGTAAGGAAAGAGCAGAACTCGAGGTGTGGAGGGGCCATAACATTTCCTGCAGTGCCATGATGTTTGCAGACAGGGAGGACAGCTCATAGCCTTTACTTCTCTTAGACACCACAGAGCAGGTTTGAACCCTTCATATGTCCTGTATCTAAACAGACTTCTTATTCTGCCAAAGAATTTTTAGCTGGTTTGGAAAGGTGAAATGGCTGTTTTAAGAACCACTTCTTTGCTGGATTTTTCTGAACTATATACCTTGATGTTATTCTGTAGCTGCGAGACTGGGAGGTGCATGATACGCTGTACAAATAAGTACAGTTATGTGGTTTAACTGCATTGACTTTGTTTCTGTGGAATACAAGCTCTTGTTTTACGGAATAGAAGTTTCCAGATACCCCATTAAATATTTTCTTACTCTCCTGTATTTTAGATCAAATTGCTGTGTTGTTATAACGGCACCTGAGACTTATCAGTCATGTTGGTTTCTCCCTCTTGTTTTGTGTGGGTTTGTTGTTTTGTGTTTTGATGTTTTTTTGGGGGGGAGGAGGGTTCTCGTTTGTTTGTTTTCCCTGCAATCAAAAATCTGTACAAATTAGTAACCTGGGTAAGAATGTTCCGTTAGTTTCGTTATGATTTTCTGTTATTTCTGTAGTGATTTGGTTTTGTTTTCCTTTAAGAAGGGCAGCAAGGATGTCTGCCCACTCTGCGTCCTGGCTTACTGTAATATGTGTTAGAATCTGGTATAAAAAGAAAGCAGCAATTTCTCAGACCGTAGTAATGTGCACAATTCAGTCTCAAGATACAATAGGACTTCATGAATACAATACTGGTTCGCTGCACAGAATCCCGCGTTGCTCTGAAGGTGAGCCAAGGCAGACCTGTTTCTGTTTTACTAGTGACAAGCACCTTGTTCCCGAGTCGGCTTTTTGAGCACTGCTGGGTGCCCCGTGGATCTGAATTGAAAGGTCGTTACTCTGAAAGAATGCTGACGACATCAGTGCCAAACATCTCAGTTAAAGTCAATGAATCAAACTGGACAAAGAAGCCAGTAAATGAGTATAGCTCATTCATTTACGTTAAAAATATTTGCCTAGAACTGCTTTCAACTTCAATTTTTCATGCACAATTCTATTCAGACAATTATGGGGAAAGTATAAATGCTTAAATGCTCTGTGTTTCCATTGTAATCCAGTTAAAACAACATTAATGCTGTTGAATGAGAAGTTTGGCAGCCATTATAATGTCATTCCCTCCTTTTTAGATACTCCAAGAAGACACGTGCAACAGAGGGAGATTTGCAGGACTTACAGAATCCCTCCAGGATTTGGGCTGGAACAAGAGGATGTGTCATTTTTTGGTTTTTTCCTTCTCTCTGTCAAATGATCAGTAATTTATACATCTAATTTATACGTCTGTTGTGTCTGTTGATGAAATATTTGTGGATGACCCTGTTGGAGATACAAATACTTGTCTGGATCAAAAGTTGTGTTCTGTGGAAACAGTTTAATATAAGTTGCATTCCATGGTTTCTTCCCTCCTGAAGAGCCTGATCTCAGCTTACATAGATAAGATTTGCAAAGGAATGTTTACAAAGAAATCGGGAACTAGTACAAAAAGGAAAGAGAGTTGTCAGAGCAAAAAGGACCAAGACTTAACTCAGATTGGACAAACAAGGAACCCAACGTTTTCCAATACTTTAAAAAGCACCGTTAAGAAGATTACCAAATGTCCCTCTGCCCGCAACCTGTCAACCGAAGAAGAGGAAAGTAATAGAGAATTTTCGCTTTCTCCAACATTCAGTTACAGAGTCGCTATTGCCAATGGACTGCAAAAGCACATTTTTGTAACAAACAATAATAATGAAGATATAATTCAAGATTTGTCTTCAAATGGTAGTTCGCATTCTGAGTCACTAAGTGAAATCAAGAGCAATAGCAGAAAAGCCGAGTACTCGTCGCACACGATGCCGGTGAGACGCACCAGGAAGAGCCTGAGCAGCCTGGCGCCGTCCGACGGCAGCTCCGACGGGGAGCGCACGCTGCACTCCCTGAAGCTGGGAGCTCTGCGCAAGCTCAGGAAGTGGAAGAAGAGCCAGGAATGCGTCTCATCGGACTCAGAACTGAGTACATGGAGGAAAACATGGGGCCTGAGAAGTAAATCTCTGGACAGAACTGGCCGTCACCAGAAATCACATACTCTCGAACCTGGCTTTAGCTCAACGAGTTGCATTAGTCAAACCCATGATGTTATGGAAATGATTTTTAAAGAGCTTCAGGGAATAAGTCAAATTGAAACGGAACTCTCTGAATTAAGGGGACATGTTAATGCTCTGAAACAATCAATTGATGAGATTTCTAGTAGCGTAGAAGTTGTACAAAATGAAATTGAACAATTGCGAACTGGATTTGTACAGTCCAGAAGAGAAACTCGGGATATACACGACTACATTAAGCAGATAGGCCATCCAGGAAACAAAGCAAGTCTTAGGTTTCTAAATGTGCCTGAAGAGAGGCTTGAAAAACCTGAAAGCACAGTTTACAAAATCCTAATAGATAAAATGGGGTTCTCAGAGGCACAAAGCACTATTAACATTGAGTTTGCCCAAAGGCTGGGGCACCAAAGAGACTGTCCAAATGCCAAGCCAAGGCCCATTCTCGTTTACTTTGAGTCATCACAGCAAAGAGACTTGATTTTAAAAAAGTCGTATAAACTTAAGGGAACTGGCATTGGAATTTCTACAGATATATTTTCCCATGACATAAAAGAGAGAAAAGAAAGAGGACTGCCTTCCTCCCAGACGTACGAGAGCATGGACATGAAACCTCTCCCTGCGGAGGCAAAAGCTAAAACGCACGACTGGGAGTCACCCGACAGCGATAGAGACCTGGAGTCCGACATCAATCAGAACAGTTACGCAAAGGTATCCAGATCAGCACTTCAAACAAAACCAAGCGCTGCAAAGGGCAATATTGAGTCACCAAATACTCAAGACCTTAACACAACTGCTGACAGCAGCAGCTTTTCAAACAGAAGAGATTATGGTAATCAGTCGCCAGAATTTGACAACGTGGAAAAACAATCAAAGAGCTATTATTCAGACATGACTCCTCTATGGCATTTGCAGAATGACTTTGCAACACCAAAACTTAGCCGTTCAGAGTCAGATTTCTCAAAACTGTGTCAGTCTTACTCTGAGGACTTCTCAGAAAATCAGTATTTTAGCAGAACGAACGGCAGCTCGCTGTTGTCCTCCTCTGACCGAGAGCTGTGGCAGCGAAGGCCGGATGACTCTGCGAACTGGTACGGCAGCTCCCAGGAGCAGACCTTTGTCCAAGACGCGCAGCAGTATCCAGAGCCGAACGAAGCAGAGAACACAGCAACTGTTGACAGTGGAGTGAGCAATGGACTAGTATGTGCATCTGGAGACAGAAGCCACTATAGTGGTTCTCAGCTTTCTTTACATGGTGATCTTTCCCCATGGAAAGGCTGGAATCAGCTGGACCAAGGGGCAGATTTAGGCCTAGACGCATCCAGACAGGAGGTTTTCGTGTATGATATGAGCAGCCCTTCAGATCAACAGACAGACTTTGCAAAGTGCCAAAGTTCTGACCTCCAGTACGATACCGAAAGCTATGATTTTACTCTTGATGGTACTTCTCCATCATGTCCAGGCCTTGATAGTGAATCACAAAGTCAGTGGACTAGTCAATATGATGATTATCAGGAAACAAATTCAATCTCCCCCTATCAGAATCAAAACAGTTTGCCTATGATGTACCGCAGTCAGAGTGAGCTACCAAGCGATGACTCGGAAGAAACGGCCCCGAAGTCATGGCACAGCCGGCTAAGCATCGATCTTTCCGATAGGACTTTCAGCTTTCCTAAATTTGGATCTACACTCCAGCGTGCTAAGTCGGCTTTAGAGGTAGTCTGGAATAAAAGTACACAAAGTTTAAGTGGGTATGAAGACAGTGGATCATCTTTCATAGGGAGGTTCAGGACTTTATCGCAGTCTACTGCAAATGAATCCAGTACGACACTTGATTCTGATGTTTATGCTGAGCCTTATTGCTACAAAGCAGAGTATGAGGAAGACTTAATGCAAGCGCCTGGTGAGAATGAAACAGACTATGTAGAAGTAATGGAGCAAGTTCTTGCTAAACTAGAAAACAGAACTAACAGTAGTGAAACCAGTGAGCAGGTCCAAGAATACGAGCTGGGGCAGCCTTCTTACGAAGCTCCGTACGCGGGGGTGTCGGGGGAGCAGCTCGGCACCCAGCCGGGCTGCGTGCTCGGCGCGGGGACACCGGACGGGGAGAGCGACACGGCTGCCGACACAGAGGTGAAGGAAGACGAGAATCAGAATGTCCCGGAAGTGCTCACTGAAACCCCAAGGAAAAAAAGAATACGACCGTCATTTAAAGAAGCCGCTTTAAAAGCATACAAGAAACAAATGAGTGATTTGGAAGAGAAGATCCTTGCTGGAGGTAATGGTGTTTTAATGTTGTCTTTCCAAGTAAAACATCCTTCTTACTAGAGATGGACATTAATTGCTGTGTGGTACCTGATGCTGCTTCCACTGAATTGGGTGACAAAAGTTCCACTTATGTCTGGTTTTTGTTCCTAGAGTGAAACAGTCCCAAGAAAGTCAACAAGCTAAAATTGCTTGTTTTGAAGGAATTTTGGAATACATTTAGTCAGTCATGTCTATAAGAAATTTTATTGTTGAATTTCAACAACTCAGAAGTTAAATTTCATTATATTTAAATCCTATAGAAAGAACTAAACAGTTCTTGGTTTCCTTATGGCTTTGCAAATGTATTCACAGGAGTAATCCCTCCTGTTCAGATACCGCAGTGCTTCCTTTAGCAGTTTCCGAGGCAGGGCTGATTCTATATTCATCCTGACGATCCGTGTTCTGCATCCTGGATGCAACCTATAGCTCGTTACATACTTGTGGGAATGTAAGTCTGAACCGACTTTAATTGTGTTCCCAGCTGTACCCCTCAAACAAGTAGTCAGCCCCAAAAACGGGACGAGAGGGGCGTGCAGGAAAGAGAGAGCTCTAGAAGGTACCAGCCCTGTGTGAAGAGGCTGTAGAAAGGGACTTAACTCAGTGTGTTGACACAGTTTTATTCATGATCTTTTGCATCTGTCGTAACAGACTTCAAAACAGACAGTCACATACATAACTGTAGTAATACACAAAAATGGTGGTTTTCAATATTAACATCCACTGTATTGCAGTTGTTGTAATATTGTATGTTTATTTAATTGGGAGCACGTAATTACTATAGCTTGCCAGATGGTAATTGTCACCTTGACTGAATCTTCCATTTCTTTATCTGCCTGGAAAAATAATCAGCTGATCCATTCATTTCAAAGCTGGAGAATTGTGCCTTTGGCCAAAGATTGTATTAGTAGTAGTGAGCGTCCAAAGCTCCAGTTACTGTAAAGTTCCTTTGTACATGGACAAATTGGTCCTATTATTTAAAGTCTGTACATTTGTATATGTTAGTGGATAACGTAGGCTGTGAGAGAACGAGGGGTTATTGGACAGGATGGTCTCCAGTGGTCCCTTCCAGCCCCAGCTGTTCTGTGGTAAGGACATACGTTTTTAATACCTTGTGTGCAGCTTTGCAGAAGGATGTTTTCTTTGTTGTCTAAGACAAACACGTTTAACTTCTGTTTATTAATTGGATTGCACATATACTTTGATTTAGTATGGGAAACACCGTTTTTAGGCTAGTTCTGCGAGGAGTCGTGTGGCACAGACAAGCGCAGTTCTCGGCCTCTCGGCTGTCACAGCCGGCCCCTCTTCTTTACCTGCGGTTCGTGCGTGTCCAGAGAATACTTCGCGTACTATTCACGCAGATAGGAGTTTGTAGATATATCTTTGTATCTTCCTTTTCGTATTTGTAGGAGCACTAATAACTTAAAAGAAAAGTGACCAATAGCTGATCTAGAGTTCACATTACTTTTATAGATGTTTGGGGTTTTTTTGGTGGTTTTTCCGCTCTTATCCCTGTACCTGATTCACAGTCATCTTCCGATTTCTTAAATATGGATGGCAAAGTACTAGTTGCAGATCAAATTCCTTGAATTAATCTTTACTGTATAACCAAAGCATAACCTATTGTTCAATGAATTCTTTTCCCTCTCTGTGTAGGCAGGAGCAGGTGGACAGCAATCTGGCCAACCAGAGATGTAGACAGATCAAACAGTAGTGTTATTTCTCCAAATTAGTGCAAAAGAAAGGTTTAGAATAATATTATTTTCATTCTAGTAACACATGAGGTAAGGTTATGGAAACTTTGGTACATAAATAATTGATTAGTGTGCAAGAGACCCATTGGATAGTCTCGTTCTCTGTCTCCAGCTGGTGAGAAAAAATACGCTATGGGCTGATTGCTTATGTATTATTTATGACAACGTGGTTTTGGAGGCACACTGGAGTGAAAGTAATGGGTGTATGGGCGAGAGGAGATGTGAGTGGTACATGAGTAATCCTCGGATTTGAAGTTCTGTAAGGACGGAGCGGCATTGTGACAATGCACATGTATTACTGGAAGGATTCATGGCTTTTCAGAAGAACAGCAGAGAAATACTGGCTAGTGGTTTTTTCTTTTACCGCTGTAATCAAGAATAATGCTTACCCTTCATTTATTGCTTCAGGCCTCGCGTGATGTTTTCTAGCTTTCTGTTTTCCTGGTGGCTGCTTGCGTTCCCTCCCTATCTCGATACTTTCACAGGTGCTGGAGTGAGCGTTGTGGTCTCTCCTGGGGAGCCGGTTGCGCTGGATGAGCGTCCAGCGCTGCGTGCGCCCTGCTGAGCTGCTGCGCGAGCACAGACTGGTTCTGTGAGGGGCGCTTTACAGGCAATGCCTTCCTGATCTGCTTGGTGAAGACCTTACTGATCGTTAGTGACTGGTCAGGCTCTTAGGAACCTTTGGTGTGAGTTTTCTGCCACAGAGTAACCTGTGGGTTGCTTGTGGTGTCACGAGGGGTGAGCTCATCTTTATACACGCACACGGTGGCAGGTCAGATCACAGGGACCAGGTGTGTGCGGTAACTTTATAACATGTGGATGAAGGTTGGTTTTCTGTTGTTCTATAGGAAGGGTTAATGTTATGTTTAGTGGTGTCTGACTGAAGAACAGAGCTTAGAGATCGGTATCCATACAGCCTTGTTCTGCACATGCCTGGAGGAGGCAGCGCGACGCTGTCGTTGGAAGGGCAGGAGTCAGGGACGTGGTACCGCGCGCCCCGCGCTGGGCTCGTTTGGTTCCGTGAAGGACGCCGTCACCAGAACGAGTTACTGATGCGCATTTCAAACCCTGCTAATTCCAACTGTGGTCTTTTGAGAGAAGTGTATGTTTTCTCATTCCGACAGCTTTTCTAGCCTTTTTGTCTAGTCAGATGGTGGAATTCCAGTTTATTGTATAAAATACCACAGTAATTAATAAAAACAGGACGCGTATATTAGCATGTATTATGCCAAACCGAGCTGCTGATTCTTTCGCTGACCAGTGGTAACAGCTAATGCCAGGCAATCTTGTTCACACCAGTAGAAAAGACGGCGTTGATAACAGTTGTATTTTCCCCTTTTTAATGAGTCTGCCATTGTCACAACAAAAGTAACAGTTTGTCATCTTGCAGGAATTCATTGAAATCTCTGAGACCCTCCTGTTGTCGTAATCAGCTCATTTCTTCAGCCTGCAAGTCAAATGTTTTGTGGCAATGTTGGCTGTGTGATATGGAAGACTTGCAACAGTCAGTTATCTGTTTGCTTTCATAGGCGATAATTACTTGGTTCCATTTACTGTTAGAATTGGTATCAAAAAGCTAAAGTATCCCTCTGTCTTTTATAGATAATCTGTGCTTTACGATTCCCGTGTGTTGTGGGGTTGTTTAGAGCGCTCTGCAGTCGCTCCCCCCGTCGCTCTGTCAGGGAAGGGACCTTGGTTCTTCGAGACCACCAGAAACCAAGCAGCAGTGCTATCGTACCGCACTCCGTAATCAAATCGTTCTGTTGATAGGCCGTAATTATTCTCTTAGACACAGGTTTCAGAAGTTGGTAGAAGTATCTAGCAGCTGTGAAAGACAATAGAAAACGCGAGTCATTCAAAGTCTAATGGGACTTAATTTCTAACCACCAGAGATGTTTTCAAAGCATGTCCCCTTGTTTCAGATTTGCAGACCGGTTTATTAATAAAGACACGAATGCAGTTTTATTTTCGCCAAGCTGACCTCTTGTTTTGGCTCTCGATGTATCCGCTAGTAATTTTTCTACATGACTGCTAGTGAAGTGCTAGCAGCAATCCTTCTATTTCTGCTGTCAACTAAGCTTTATTCAAGTCTGACCTTCTCTTTGTCAGACAAGCATCGCTCATCTTCTATGATGTGCTAGCTTGAACATTATCGTCCGGGCATTATACAGTATATCTGCCGAGAATGCGCTTCAGCAACACAACATCCTCCAGGCTTACGTACTGTATACATTCTGTTCTGTGGTGACAATATTGGCTTCTGGCTACATTATTATTTTAGCATGAGTTAATTTGTGTTATTGTTTGGACAAACAATCTACTACTTCAATGTGCTGCTTTTATTTGACCTGGTTTTCATCTTTTATTTCCCTTCCTTAGCAATACATACTAATTAGAATTGTCCGGCTCTGACTACAAACTCCTTCTGACTAAGGGTGCTTTACACGTTATTTCCATGAACAGCTGTATTGTTATCTAATCCCAGCGAGTACTATATCTAAAGGGTTTGCTTCCAGGAATGACGTAATTATCAGTCAGTTTGACATTCTTGCTGCTGTTTTGCAGCATTAAAGATGAAAATGATACTTTGAGAGACTAATTAGCTTCAAATCTTTTTCCAGTTTGGTTTTGTATAGTTATGCGCACTTATAACAGTGGAAAATCAAGGTAATAATACCATTTCAATGCTAGGGTTTCCTAACGGTTTGGATTTTTATGACCTTATTACAGTTCTTGTGTTATGGTGGGGGATGGTGAACTAAATTTTTGCGATCATCGAAGAAAGAGAAATATATTAGGAAGATGTTCTGCTGCTCAGAAAAATACAGAGTGGAATAACGACGTAAGCTTGAAGGACACTAACGACGGGGATGGGGGAATCTGCCAGCCTCTGCGATACAAATACCTGTGCTGACTGATGAAACTACTGTCCAGCATGTTTCTGAGGGTTTCATAAGCCGCACAGCCGAAGGTCTGTCTTCGCTTCTCTGTCTCCCAGGCTGGTTTAGCTTCCAGGCTGGAAGAAGCTGCTTTTTCAGCATCCTTGAGATTTATTTTTATTTTTCTTTAGGAAGTTTGGATATAGAAACTGTTTATCTTGCGTGGTGAACTCCTGTGTTGTGTGGTTACAGCCAGCAATATTGCCATTAAAAGTGGATAAATCAGACCATGTGTTGCCATCCAGAGACCTGGACAGGCTGGAGAGATGGGTGGGGAAAATGTAATGAAACAGAACAAGGGCAAGTGCAGAGTCTCGAATCTGGGCAGGAACAACCCCAGGTTCCAGTGTAAGTTGGGGAATGACCTATTAGAGAGCAGTGTAGGGGAAAGGGACCTGGGGGTCCTGGGACAGCAGGGTGACCATGAGCCAGCACTGGGCCCTTGTGGCCAGGAAGCCAATGGTACCTGGGGTGGGTTAGAAGGGGGTGGTCAGTAGGTCCGAGAGGTTCTCCTGCCCCTCTGCTCTGCCCTGGGGAGACCACACCTGGAATATTGTGTCCAGTTGTGGCCCCTCAGTTCCAGCAGGACAGGGAACTGCTGCAGAGAGTCCAGCGCAGCCACCAAGATGCTGCAGGGAGTGGAGCATCTCCCGTGTGAGGAAAGGCTGAGGGAGCTGGGGCTCTGGAGCTGGACAAGAGGACACTGAGGGGGGACTCATTCATGTTTACAGATATATAAAGGGGGAGTGTCAGGAGGATGGAGCCAGGCTCTTCTGGTGACAACCAGTGACAGGACAAGGGGCAATGGGTGCAAACTGGAACACAAGAGGTTCCACTTAAATATGAGAAGAAACTTGTTTCCAGTGAGGGTGTCAGAGCCTGGCCCAGGCTGCCCAGGGGGTTGTGGAGTCTCCTTCTGTGCAGACATTGCAACCCCCTGGACACCTTCCTGTGGAACCTCAGCTGGGTGTTCCTGCTCCATGGGGGGATTGCACTGGATGAGCTTTCCAGGGCCCTTCAACCCCTGACATTCTGGGATTCTATGAAGATAAACTCTTTTAAGCTCGTTGTCACTCAGCAGTATAATCCGAGATGTCTAACCTTGTATCCCTGATTTGAAAAATACATTCGGTGGTTTCTTACATAATCACAGTTCATTCCTTATCTCCATCAAGGACACATTGCTGTCAGTTCTGGTAGCCTAATGACTACCAAAGGGAATTGCCTGGTGACTGTACAGCTCCCGCGCTCACACAGCTCAGATTATTCCACAAGAAGCAATAAACAATGAAGTTGTGAACCTGATTTTGTTTCTGAAGATGCAGTCATTTCTTACAAAAAAGAGATGCTCTCAGAATCTCATTTTGGGGAATTTGTGTCAGTTTTCTTCTTTTTTCTGCGTTATGCGATATCTGTCCAGCAAAGAGAAGTTAGACTGCTTGCCTTTTTTTTTTTTCTTTTTTTTTTAAACCAAGCATGTAAAAATTCTTTTTTTCCCCTTCCTAAGTTTTGATTGTCACTCTCCTTCCTAAGTTTAGCCTAGATGATGCTCCGTTAAGGGAGGTGTAGTGAGATTAGATAAAGCTTTCCTGTGGCCACCGGAGGAGAGGCGGCTGCATGGCTGCGTTTGCTGTGCGTTCCAGTTTGGTGATGTGACACTGGTAATACCTAGCAGCTCAGTCCTTTTCAACCTGTTTCAATCATACAAAATCAAATATAATCTGCCCGGTAAAACATGTTTTGAACAACTTATCTCCGGTTTCTATTCTGACCGTTGTTCTGTATGCGCTTTGCTTTGATCACAGAAGTAGCCTTTAAAATTAGTGGCACGAGAGCCTGTTGGTTCCTGGGGTTGTCGGTGCTATGCTGTATGTACCTTAACTTTGCCAGTCTGTTTTTCATATTTGTGTTTGAATGTGATCTTTTCTTGTACATAAACAGGTTTAAAAATGCAATATGACACACATTTAAGGTGTAAATAATAATTTTGTAACGTGTGTAATGTGAGATATCTCCAAACATCTTAAATACCTGAACTATGTAAAGGGCCTGTAGAACATGTGCTCCCTTTGGGGAGGAAAAGTGGAAAGATCAGCAAGGTGACAATTAAAACAATACAGTTTCATGTATGCACTGTATTATAGTGTCAAAAAAAAGATACATCTATCAGTGTAATAGTATATGAAAACAATTCTAATGCACTGGTATTTTAAAATGAACCAGACAGTAAAATAAAGGTAGCGTTTCCTCTCTGCAAATATTTCCTGTCTTGATAGTAAATGTGAATACATCACACTTTTGCATTAAGCCATTGATGAGATATATGTGTATCGTATGTTATACTTTGACAATTGTAGTTCATCTATTAGTGTTTGGGGGGTAATCTCTGTCATTATATGAATAGCTGTGATGCAATAGAACAGCAACAGTTCAGGAGATGGTTGGTTGTTGGTTTGTTTAACTGTATCCTTGGTCGAACACTCGTTTGTTGAGGATACAACGTGATGGTCTTGCCACGATGGTGCAGCCAGTCTCAGGTGTTACTTGGGTTCTGCTCCGCGTTAGGAAGTTAAAGCAGTGACAGCTTTTGATAGCATAAGATACGTTCTGAGAAACTTGTCTAACCTGTATTCCCCTTCTTCCCGATTCTCTTTCAGATAGCGGTTCTGTGGATGAAAAGGTTTACAGTCCTGTCTTTACTATAGGGATTGTGTATTTTGTTGGTGCTTGTTTGTGACTGATTTGACCTGTTTGGTTCCTCCATTTTATCGTGAAACGCGCATGTTTCTCCCAGCTTTCCGCTCTTTTGTTCTCCTTTGAGTGTATTGCAAACGTGTGGCATTTGTTAACAGGATGAGTCTCACTGTTGTGCTTCTCATAACTGCCAGCACGGGGGTCTGCTGCTGTCAAATACCATGTGTGGGATTTTTGCCTCCAGTTATCATCTACGCTGTATACACCATAGGACTTAAGGGACAATATTTGGGAAGCGATATCTAATCTTCCCATGGGTTTTTCAAGTGAATGCTACCAAACATGTTCCAAAGTAGCAGTGACTCTGGCTTTGCCTGGAGCTGACCCTGCTAAGCATTGTCATAGTGGGTGTTCTGTGTTGGTGCAGTCAGACTCTGCCCCAGACTCAGAGCAGCCCGGTAACCGCACTTCTTCTGCTCTTTGTTAAAGGCTCGGATAGTAAGTGGAAGTTCCTTGGATCCTTCAAAGCTTTATGCAGTCCAGGCATTTAGTGGGTAAGTACTGATATGACTTTGAATTTTATTTGTATCTGCAAATTAGTCTCGTAATGTTATAGTGTTTTTTCCAAGTTTTGTTCTTGTGAGAAATTGAATTATTTTAAAAGGAAGATAATCAGTTTCATTGTGAACATCTTCCTTTAATTTAAGTCCTTAATTTTTACGAATTTAATGCAGCAGTTCAGTTGCACAGGTCAACCGGATGACAATTTTTTACCTCTTTGCATACAAAATAAATGCACTTTGAAGCTGTAGTTTGATTTTATGTCTTCATTTTAGTAAATGTGTAGCAATGTAGCAATATCAGTCTAATATCTGAAAGCTCAAAGATCTTGCAGTTGCTGAGAGGGAGTGGCAGAAAGCTGTTCGTTTTGTCTGTCTGTCTCCAGGCAGCGCTGTCTTGCAGCCAGTTCTAGAGGTTCCTTCCCCAGTATCCGCTCACGTTTGCAGGTTAAACCTTTCTCCTCTTGCTGACAGAATTTACATTGGGCCAGACCAGCAGTTTAAACTCCCTTTGCTGTCTGCAGTATCTCTGCACAAACTTCTGTTTCACTGGGACTCCCTGAAAACAGGGATGCAATTTTAATTTAAGTTCCCATTCAGCTGAAGAACCCGACATCTCAAAGACTCTCGTGGTTCTGTTTTAATCACACCTTCCACTCTAGTCCTGCATGCAAACCTAATCCTGAATTCCAGAATCCCTCAGCCTCTTCCTTTTCCCTCTTACTGTCTCACAGAAGGTGTTGCCATTTGAACTGAGGTGAGAGTATCTCCCTCACAACCGTTGGATACCTTGCTTTATTTATACAGCAATATTTCAATTGCCTCTTTTCTGCTTTCCTCTCCCCTCTTCTCACAGCACGATGCTGTGAACCCATCCCACGTGCACCAGAACATCTCAAGTCCGTAGCACAGACTGCAGCTCGTCATTCTCTGCAGTGATCTGCGCTTGGCTGCATGGAATGAGAGAAAAGACCAAATACAGTTTTCCTGGGGCTTCTTATGCTACTTCCCCATTAAAAGGCAAAAGAAAAGCTCCATCTTTCCTGTTCTTTCCATGCCAGTATCCAATAATATCTTCATCATTTTATTGGAGACGAGACACTGCGTTTGTTCTCTCGGTATTTCTGAGGAGCACATGGAGTCAGTTGGGTTCTCCGTCACGTTTCTGAGTCCAGGGCAGTACTGTTCTGCCCTTTGCAGAGACTTGCTCTGGATCAGTTCGCTGCTTGCTTGGTAGCAGTGATGTCAGACACTGATCATTTTACTACGGGCCCTCATCCATCCTGAAATTCGCTAATGGTACCAGATGGTGCTGCGTGCAGATGATTACTCCTTCCCTTCAGTGCCGTATTCTCAGTGGTAAAACAAATGTATTGTTCTTGAACTCTCTGACAAATTCAAATGGATGATTGTTATGCAGAATGTCTTGGGAAGCACACAGAAATAATCAGCTTGCTTTGAATGATAACTTGTGTGCCTTCAGCTTCATCATCTTCTGTGTCAGGATGTTGTTGCGTTGTTATTATTGGAGGTGGGGAGGGGAGTAGAGAATTTAATGTATAACCTACATAACATGAACAGTTTGTCCATGACCGTAGTGTTTAATGTTCCAGAGACTCTACACAAAGATAATCTTTCACTGTCAATGGCATATTGCCCAGTTTTAGTTCTGGTACTGTAGCTGTTCTGGTTTTCAAGGAAATTCGAGCTCACAGTGCAGATCGGTGTGTGAACCTGTACTTGCAGCTGATGGCCAGCCCACTCAGCCGAGGCAGGAAACAGATGACTATTTTTTCTCTTATAACTAGAAGGAACTCTATACCTTCATTAAGGTGCCACTGATGCTTCAGTAATGCTTTTAATCTGTTTTATCTCTTTATGCTCCAGGAGGTTTATATTCTTATCTTGATTAGATGCTATGATTCTATGATATGACAGCCACAGAGATGCATATTGTCAAAGGTAAACTAAGTGTGGCATGTTATTACCTCACCTGGCTCTAGGAAGGCCTCCATGCTGGTTTTGCAAGTCAATGTGTCTTTTGGAGCTTCCTGTCTCCACCATATAAATTCTCACAAGCTTTATGCAAATCCGTTCTTTTCTTTCCCTTGTTGCTCTCTTTTCATTATGACCACATTGATACTGAGGAAACCATTCACATAGACTGCAAGGATAGTAGAGGGAATTCAAATGGAGTCCTTGGTTTTATGGTATTGCAACAGTTCTGCTAAGGGAGCATTAATTTTGAGAAGGATGTTAACATTTAGACCAGATTTTCCTTCTAGACAGTTTTGCAGCACTGTGAATACTGTGTCGTTAGTATCACTACTGATTCTACGGGTTAAGAATATCAGCAAATGTAGTTTTAATGCTGTTCTGCTGGTGCTTGATTTTGAATAATTGAAGTGTTTTGGAGGGGTTTGTCTGTTTGTGGGGTTTTTTGTGGTTTTGTTTTGTTTTCCAAAATATTGGGGGGGAAAAAAAAGGTTTACAAGTTGTGATGGCAGTGAGGCCACATTGCCTGAGGCTAGCACCAAATCATTTCAGTTGGCGAGCATCATGTCCCTGGGACATGACAGGCAGTATGACAGGAACATGAGGCCAGAACTTCTTAGCAAGCAGCTTTATTTTCTCCAGAAGCTGGGGCGGCCCAGAGGCCCGTTAGCGCCGGTCAGGGCTCTGGCGCCCGCCTGGGCCGGTTAGCGCCGGTCAGGGCTCTGGCGCCCGCCTGGGCCCGTTAGCGCCGGTCAGGGCTCTGGCGCCCGCCTGGGCCCGTTAGCGCCGGTCAGGGCTCTGGCGCCCGCCTGGGCCGGTTAGCGCAGGTCAGGGCTCTGGCGCCCGCCTGGGCCCGTTAGCGCCGGTCAGGGCTCTGGCGCCCGCCTGGGCCTGTTAGCGCCGGTCAGGGCTCTGGCGCCCGCCTGGGCGCGTTAGCGCCGGTCAGGGCTCTGGCGCCCGCCTGGGCGCGTTAGCGCCGGTCAGGGCTCTGGCGCCCGCCTGGGCCTGCGCCTGGCGCCGCGCTCGGCAGCCTCGAGCTCAGACGGGGGAGGGAGGGAGGGAGGCTCGAAGCTGTGGTCACAACGTCAGTTTTGCGGCCTCAGCCAGAATCTGAACCAGGAACACTCTCATTTTTCATAATAACTAGAACACTTCCCTTCTCTAGTTTCAGTTTTGACTGTAAGTACAGCTAACACAAGCAGTTCTCGGGGATGCGCGCCTGTAAGCCGCAGGGTTAACTTCTCCTTGGGCTCTCCCCGCAGCGCGGGCCGCGGGCTGTACGGGATCGACAGCATGCCGGACCTCCGCAGGAAGAAGTCTTTCCCCATCGTTCGGGACCTGGTGAGTGACTTCTGAGGCCATAAAACTGTTGATTCGTTTGCCAGTTGTCTGGATCTTCCTTGTAATTACTATTAATATGAACAGTGACTCGTCAACAATTGCTTTATGGGAAAAAAGGTATCTTGAAAGAATGGATTGAGGCCAGTAAAAGTCAATGATGCCGTTGTTATAATTTACTAGATAACTCTGAATATTTCGTCAGATGTTTAGATATTACTTGTGAAATCAAGTAATGTCCATTTTGTGCAATAATTACTAATTTTCACGTTGAATGGGGTTACGAGGACAGCTGTTATTGAGTGCTTGGCGTACCCATTGACTGGATTTATTGTGATACAGAAAGAGGAAGAAAATTCCTTGTTAAAAAAGCAGCCCTGGGTCAGTATAAATGTGTTAAAGATTTGTGCATCCTTTTGGGACAAGATGAGGTGTGTTATTTTAGGAGTCAGTGTAGACAATAATGATCTAGACAAATAAATTTCATAAAGGTGAAAAGAATGGTAGTTCCTTTGAGATTTATTCTGACTTCCAGTCTAAATAAGATTAAGTAGAATCTCTGTGCTCTGAAGAATTTTAAAGTGCCATTCATATTTCTCTTTTTCTTTTCCTGAAGTATGGAATTGATAATTCAATAAAATACATGTTTAGTTCCTGGTGGTGGCGAGCGCCAAAAGCAGTTTCTCATGATAAAGAAAGGGCACCAGCCAAAGTCAATGATTGCTGTCGTTGTCTTTGAAAGATCAGGCTTTGCTGAGTTCCTGCTGCGTGTGTTCTCAGCTGCTCCGTTCGGTTACCCTGCAGTGCTACACCACACTACCGAAGGGGCGCAGAGAGAGGGCACAGCGCGAGTCTAGTGTAGAGTTCCTTCGGAAATGGATGAAAAGTTGCAATTTATGACATAGTAGAGCCACATCCATTGCAACCATCTTCTTGACAGCAGCCACTCCTCTGTAATTTTTATTACACACAAGTATAATTTACAGGCACATTGATATTTTAATGCATAGTAAATAGTACTTAGCTTTATTCTTAATTGTTGGAACTGTTTACAGACAGGTATTGCTCAGAACAAATTAAAACATCAGAATCTTATTGTTAATTATTCACTTAGAAAAACAACATAATTGTGAAAACAGGTAAAGTGAAACAAAAAAGCAAACTCACATTTTGCATGGTGGGATAAAACATTCATCGTGTTCATCTTTTGTGTCACGATTGCAGTGGAACGATGGCCGCTGTGTGCCCAGCGCTGCAGGATAACACCTCTGGAGAGAATGTCCCTTCTAGGGAGGCAGCTGCGGGGTGTTAAAACGGAAATTTATTCTGGAATTCAGTCATTGTGCACTTAGAGTACAGCTCTTGACTGTGTGCTTATTAAAAATAGCCAGTTCTTTTCAATTCAGTTCCGCAGCTGTAAACTTAAAACAATTTTACCAACTTAAGAGGAACTTATTTCACAGAATCCCAGGATGTCAGGGGTTGGAAGGGACCCGGAAGGCTCATCCAGCCCAGTCCCCGCTCTTTGGAGCGGTGTCCTGTAAAACCAGCCGCTACCCAAGAGCCCCAAGCCCCGCCTGTAGCGCCAGGCTTAGTGCAGGTCATCTTCATCTTTGAAAGATCATTTGTATTTGAAGGCATGTGCATTTGAGGGAATCTCCTGTGAGTTCTGAGCTTATAATAGGTTGATTCCAAAATACCTCATTTAAGTCAGTAAATTAATTCTCCAGTCCTTGTAAGATCCAATACATTGTAAATGGTCTTTTTTGTTTACTTATACAATCATTTGAAAAATACAGCAATAATATTGCTAGAAGTGAGTGTTCGACTCTTTGGACTGACTGAAAGAGATATCATTTGATATATTTTTTTTTTGTTGCAATAAACCTGACTTAATTATTAATACCCTTTTTCATTTCTTTCCTATCTTTGCTGGATTTCTCAGGCTATGGTAAGTGCTTTTATACTAATAAATGTTCTAAAATGTTCATAAGAACTCTTATGGATTTCATGAATATCATATTTTATGCTGACCTTTTATTGGACAATAGAAAAACTATTTTATGACCAAGAAGTAAATCCTAAGTGCAGTTGTGCCTCATGTGGATGACTTGTCCTCTGCTTCATACGTGCCAAAATTATTAGAAGAAGTTTTTTACAAGTGTGTCTGTGTATTCTAAATATCCTTTCTAACGATACAAGCAGGTTGTTTAGGACCCAGTCATGGTGCGTCCTCTGTGGAACCGAACAACCTTAGATATCGTGGTAAAGAGAAGTTAAAAGTGTTCCCTACTTCTAAATCCTCTTGTATCAATCAGCTGAATTATTTTACCTCTCTTCTAAAAGGTGAATGTCCCAAAGCACACAAAGACCTCTTAGGTACTATGGTGTAATTTTTTCTAATAACTGAATTAGTGACTCATGGAAATATTTATTTTCACCAACTTTGGCACTTGTGAAGGTCCCTCCTTACTTTCCGAGTCCCTCTGCACTTCTGGTTCCTCGACATGAGTTTCTATGCTTTCAGCTGCTGTCTCGGTGTAAGGTGTATCGAAATGATGGGCTTCTTCCTGGGATGCTATCTTTGACTCCTCTTTGTTTCCATAAATTCACATTCTGGAAAATCCGGTTTTCAACAGTAGTCTTTTACTAGTTCTCTCAGATCTCTGAGGTACACCAAGTTTTTCAGCAGTGCCTCGCAGTTCTCCACTTTCTGTGCCTGATTTGGATGGAGTCGTTAGGATACGGCAGGCAGAATCCATCTGGGAAGAGCTCTCTTTGCGGAAGCCGTGAGCTCCTGAGGGTCGTTGTGGGAGTTCTAGTACAAGGTCGTTCAGGTGCCAGGGCAGAGCTGTGCACGGCACGGGCTGGGACAGACGGACAGACCCTCGCCGGAGGAGCCGGGACAAGGGTGGGGTGCACTTGATAATGCAGCCGCTGTGGCTTCTGCTCCCCAGCAAACGTTCCTCCTCTGTGCTCGTTTGGGCTTTATGGGAGGTGGCGCTGCAGCCAGGGAGAGGAGTGGCGGGAATTACGGTGGAGGTTCTTTGCATCCATATTAACTGTAGTAGGACAGGTACGAATCTGTGCCAAAGATGATTTCTTACCCTATAATTGATTTCACAAGATTACTAATTTTGTGTTTATGTGCAAGCTTAATTATCATCAAGGGAAGCTTATTGAAAATGGAGTGGGTATGTTCTCACAGGAAAGTGAACATTTAAAATTAAAATGAATAGTCTCAATATCTCTAAATAATAAAAAAAAATTCATTTAAATTATGTGAGCATTTAAAATTCTAAAATGAGAAGAAATGGTAATTGTCTCACCATCCAAAGATCAGTGATGCGGTTCCTCTGCTGATGTCAGCCAAAATTGCTTCTGACCTCATGTGTATCTCACAAAAATAAGAATGTCACATGCAAAATATAATTGTAACTTTTACTGTCATGGCTCTGTCGTGGTGGACTGCACAGGAAGGGGAAAATCTGTGTCCTCGCAACAAAGGTAGAACCAGACTTACGGTTATAATTGATCATCCTCACACTGCCGGACTGCGAGGGCAGCAACACGTGACAAAGCAGCCGCTAGATTACAGAAGAACAGTGATAAAGTGCAGGTATACAGGCACCCTTGGAATTATTTAGAATTGGGAAGGATGCATGAGCTCAATTTTCCAGGTAAAATACAGTAATATAATAGTGTTATAGTTAATATTGTGTACAGTGGAATAAGTCTTACCTGTTTCTGTCAGGCCAAAAGGACGTTATAGTAAGAGTTGAAATATTATTTGGAAAACAAAAAGAACTCGTTCCCCCAGGTTCTTTTTTCTTCTAATCATTATACTCTCTGATTAATTCTCAAGGACCCATTTAAATTACAGGAATATTGCAGTAAGGAAGAGAAATATTCCTTGTTTATTGTATGTTCTTCATTTCGAGTGCCTGTGTGTGCTGGGCTGGAGCAAGCGGGGCTGGCTGTGCTGCCGAGGCCGCGGGCGCTGGAGATGGGGGGGTCCTGTGCCCGGCACGTCCTGTGGGCAGAGGACAGACAGAGACGGTTCCAGCCTTGGCCCTCCCTCCAAGAGCCGGAGTGTTTGTCCATGTGGCTGTTCAGAGTATTGGATTCATATTGTCTTCAAGGAAAAAAAATCAAAGGCTTTTTAGTTAAGAAAAGTAGCATTTTATATACATGCACTTAGTCTAGAACTGCTCAGTGAGTTACAAACCCTTATCCAGACTGGTAGCTTGAACTGTAAGACTATTGCAGAATGATCTCCCGTGTTGCTGCAGGCACAGACAGCTTCCAAATGAGGGCGGAATGCCCATCCTCGTACCACGTTCATTTGGTTGGCAAAGCAGAAAAACAGTGACAGCCTGTGGTTTAAAAAAACGGAGTCATAAACCTCTGAATAACAGGTTGTGTATTAGAAATGGCAGTTGAGCCAGGCACTTCGGAAAGAAACAGTAATGGTGATGGAAAGTGCGCTTGCATTATGGACTGAAACCTTAAAAATTGTGTGCCACAAACTTTAGCGAGAAGCTTTTGTAACTCCTATAGTTTTGCTTAAATCCAGTAGCAAAATCAAGTGCTACTTGCCTTCCATTAGATTCTCCCATCAGAATTACTAGTGCAAGTTTTAACGTTTGCGTTTGTTTTAAACAGACACTTGCAGCTCGAAAATCTGGTATTTCCATGGCCATGCTCATCCGGACCTCCATAAACAACGATGAAATGGTAAGTGTTTGCAGTGGAAGTTTAGGTCATTTAAATAGTGGAGACGTTTTTGTGTAAAGCTCTTTAGAAATTAGGCCAGCCTAGACACTCCAAACTGGGTAAAACCGAGTGTAGAAGCATTCCATTGCTTGTGTAGGAGTGTTCAGGGCCTCGAGCAGGATTTGCTGCCCGGTGCACGGTGACAAGGTCGGGTTGGCTTCTGCGGCCTCCCGTGCATGACAGTCAGAAGAGACTAGGCAAGAAGCCTTTGTTTTACGGAAGAGTTACCTGGGAAAAGCTTTATTTCAAGGTGTCTGGCCGCACCATGCTTTGCCTGCCGTCTTTCAGCGTCCGTCTGTCTTCATCACACCTCGAGTACAATTACAATGACAGGACTCTGTGGGATTATTTTGTTTCCCCGTCCTTACAGGTGGTTGCGACATTATTTGATTTTCTAAATGCAACTCCTGCCAATGACTCAGTTGATTCTAGATGGAGAAATATTTGATTCATGCAAGAAGTAACCAGGAAAATATTTTGAAAAATCTTTTTCTCATAGCTCGTAAAACCTGTGCGTTGCGGTTTTCCATTGTTGACTTCACTTAGTTGTGCAAAAGGAATCTGTTTTAAATGAAAGCACAACAGGCACCGTTTTTCTCAGGAATACTTAGCGTGATGCATGCGGATTCACATGCTGAACTAAGCAAAAGCACTGACTGGGAGCACTGGAGCCAGCCTGGAGCCAGCCTGGAGCCAGCCTGGAGACAGCCTGCAGACAGCCTGGAGACAGCCTGCAGACAGCCTGCAGACAGCCTGGAGACAGCCTGGAGACAGCCTGGAGACAGCCTGCAGACAGCCTGGAGACAGCCTGGAGACAGCCTGGAGACAGCCTGCAGACAGCCTGGAGACAGCCTGCAGACAGCCTGCAGACAGCCTGGAGACAGCCTGGAGACAGCCTGCAGACAGCCTGGAGACAGCCTGGAGCCAGCCTGGAGCCAGCCTGGAGCCAGCCTGGAGACAGCCTGGAGACAGCCTGGAGACAGCCTGGAGACAGCCTGCAGACAGCCTGGAGACAGCCTGGAGACAGCCTGCAGACAGCCTGGAGACAGCCTGCAGACAGCCTGCAGACAGCCTGGAGACAGCCTGCAGACAGCCTGCAGACAGCCTGGAGACAGCCTGGAGACAGCCTGCAGCCAGCCTGGAGACAGCCTGCAGCCAGCCTGCAGACAGCCTGGAGCCAGCCTGGAGCCAGCCTGGAGCCAGCCTGGAGACAGCCTGCAGCCAGCCTGGAGACAGCCTGGAGACAGCCTGGAGACAGCCTGCAGCCAGCCTGGAGACAGCCTGCAGACAGCCTGCAGACAGCCTGGAGCCAGCCTGGAGCCAGCCTGGAGCCAGCCTGGAGACAGCCTGCAGCCAGCCTGGAGACAGCCTGCAGCCAGCCTGGAGACAGCCTGGAGACAGCCTGGAGCCAGCCTGGAGCCAGCCTGGAGCCAGCCTGGAGACAGCCTGGAGACAGCCTGGAGACAGCCTGCAGACAGCCTGGAGACAGCCTGCAGACAGCCTGGAGACAGCCTGGAGACAGCCTGCAGACAGCCTGCAGACAGCCTGGACACAGCATGGAGACAGCCTGGAGACAGCCTGCAGACAGCCTGCAGACAGCCTGCAGACAGCCTGGAGACAGCCTGCAGACAGCCTGGAGACAGCCTGCAGACAGCCTGCAGACAGCCTGCAGACAGCCTGGAGACAGCCTGCAGACAGCCTGCAGACAGCCTGGAGACAGCCTGGAGACAGCCTGCAGCCAGCCTGGAGACAGCCTGCAGACAGCCTGGAGACAGCCTGCAGACAGCCTGCAGACAGCCTGGAGCCAGCCTGGAGCCAGCCTGGAGCCAGCCTGGAGACAGCCTGCAGCCAGCCTGGAGACAGCCTGCAGCCAGCCTGGAGACAGCCTGGAGACAGCCTGGAGCCAGCCTGGAGCCAGCCTGGAGCCAGCCTGGAGACAGCCTGGAGACAGCCTGCAGACAGCCTTGAGACAGCCTGCAGACAGCCTGGAGACAGCCTGGAGACAGCCTGCAGACAGCCTGCAGACAGCCTGGACACAGCATGGAGACAGCCTGGAGACAGCCTGCAGACAGCCTGCAGACAGCCTGCAGACAGCCTGGAGACAGCCTGCAGACAGCCTGGAGACAGCCTGGAGACAGCCTGCAGACAGCCTGCAGACAGCCTGGAGACAGCCTGGAGACAGCCTGGAGACAGCCTGCAGACAGCCTGGAGCCAGCCTGGAGACAGCCTGGAGCCAGCCTGGAGACAGCCTGGAGACAGCCTGGAGACAGCCTGCAGACAGCCTGGAGACAGCCTGCAGACAGCCTGGAGACAGCCTGCAGACAGCCTGCAGCCAGCCTGGAGACAGCCTGGAGACAGCCTGGAGACAGCCTGCAGACAGCCTGGAGACAGCCTGGACACAGCCTGCAGACAGCCTGCAGACAGCCTGGAGCCAGCCTGGAGACAGCCTGCAGACAGCCTGCAGACAGCCTGGAGCCAGCCTGCAGACAGCCTGCAGACAGCCTCCTAGGATGTACCCTACACTGGGAAAGGAAGTGGTGCATTTCTCTTACACTCTTGTTAAGCTCCAAAGTAGAGGAATGGGGGAGCAGAAGATGTTGACAGATTTTTGGGGAACTGAAACCTATAGCACAAGTGCACATACGTCCATCAGTCTTGTCTGATGTATTGTGAACTTTCTGTGCCTATATGGTAATAATAAAGGAGCGGTTTGGTAGTGCTCAGGGGTGAATTGATGAGGCAGGAAACAGCTGGGGTTTGAAATGATCTTTCAGCAGGAGCAGTAGTCATTTTGTTCCTCTATCTCAAAATGGCAACAAAGTTTGATAGAATGAAGGAGAACAATTAAATCTTAAAGAGAAGTTAAGGCAATTAGTGCAAATTGATGCCTTTTCCCTTTAACGTCACAGCTGTTACAAACATACCTAAGTTCAGCACAAGACCCTAAGATACTCCACATGCTTTACTCAAAGATTTCTACTAAACAAATGGATAAAACCATTTATAGGTATTACTACCTTTTATGACAATCAGTGAAGGTTCAACTATTAATTTCCATGCTGCCCTTCATGCAAAATCTACCAGGCTGTGACTTTGGAGAGCTAAAGGTGCAAGTTTGGGAGATAATGCTAATTACAAATGCAGGACAAGAAAGAACAGTTTGACCTCCACGTACAGGTTTTGACTGAAGTGGTGCTGTTCAGAGGAGAAAGAACGTAAAAAGCTGATCACAGAAGAGGTGAATAAGGAAACCTGTCTTACGTCCTCATTAAACACACTAAAGGGAAGTGGGTATTGCTTGAAGAGTAAATGTGGTGGTACAGCCAGTAAAACCACTTGCAAGATATTGGGAAGAAGTGGAAGGTGATGCTTTTCTGCTTGGTCTCTCAGTAGCCAGTGGAACTTAATGCCCTGAGGGATCATCACAGCTGAGTAGAGCGAGATTTGGAAATAAAAAGAACAGACATTTTCAGGCACAAAGAACTCTAGAGATACTCTCCACAGAACAGATGAAGTGCAGTCGCTGATGACAGGGAAGAAAATCCCCTTAGGGCAAGTTATTCCTATGATGAAGACTTTTCTGGATTCTACTCTCCCTCAGCTTTTCTGGAGGGAATCCTGTCGGCTCTGATGGAAGCAGGTCATTTGGCTGATGAGATTCAGTATGGAAATTGTTTGAACTAATGACTCCTGTTAAAAATGAAATGCCATTTACTCCAGAGTTGACAACCTGAGGGTGAGCGCGTTGAGCCGGCCGCACAGCGCCGCTGCCGTTCGGGACAGCCCACCCGTGACACGGCGGGCTCGTGTGTTCGCAGGCACTCATTCAAGACACTTTAAGCAGCGTCAAAGTATTAATTTTGGTGGTGTTTAAACATACACTTTCAGCTGGGCATTCGTTTATTGCCTTGCTGAACAGACACAGAGAGGCAAGTTTGTGAAAATAATATGCAGATGACATTGAAAAAGTGTCTCAAACAGTATATGGCAGAAATAAACTTCATTTCAGAGGATAAACAGATAACTAAATAATCCTGCTATATATCAACAGTTCTAAATGTTGCCATTCCCAGAACTCAGTGAATGCATATAACAGATACATTTAAACAGAGAGGAGCATTAGCCTCTAGACAGTTAGAAATAAATTCTCCTTGACAATTGTGGTTTGCTTTATTAATAACAGGGGAAGGATCGTGTTCAGCAGTAAAACCGATCTATAAATTGTGTTTTTCAACTGAAACCTTCATTTAGCCTCAGATGTTGATTTCGAGGCCTGTGGAGCCGCACCATTTCATTACTTACTGCCGTCTCAGAAAGAGAGGGCGCTAATGGCAGAACTCTGGAATGATTTGAACTGTGAAGTAACAGCGAAGCTGAACGGGTGAAAGGGTGGGATTTGTAGTGATACCACCAGGTGGGCGAGGGTGAATCTGCAAAGGTTTCTGAGGAATACGATTGCACAACGAGCTGCACAATTCCCTTCAGGCCGTTGTTGGAGTTCCCGTTGTGGTCTCTGTAGCTGGGGTTGCACCGGGGAGGCGGGGGGCTCCCGTTGTGGTCTCTGTAGCTGGGGTTGCACCGGGGAGGCGGGGGCAGAGGCCCCTGGTCGGTCTGCCGGGGGCGCCGCGCAGCCCGTCCCGCTCGCCTCTGCCCCGCCAGGCCAGCGCAGCCCTGCGCTTGTTTCCAGGGGCCTTACGATGGTTAATGGTCTAGGATACGCTAGAAAAACACCCTGGAGAGCAATTCGATATTTGTTTCAGTCCTTCCTGCGACATCAGCTGCTTCGTTGGGTTCCACAGTGTCCTCAGAGGGGATAGGATCAAACATCCATCAAGTATCTAAATTCCATGGGAACTCTTCTGTTTGCACGGTCAATCCAGGCTTCTTTTGTCTTCAAAGTGCAATGCAAAATGAGTAAATCGGTATTTTGCAAATCAGTTCGTACTTCTATGTATATTCTGATATTTTGTAACCTTTAAAGTGTAATAACATACACTGTAGCTCCAGTTCACTTGTATTAAACAGCACTTCAACCAAAGTCTTGATTACATTATGTTTCTTATCCAACAGAAAGTACAAGTCTTCAAGAAGACGTTGCAGGCTTTGATCTACCCAATATCGTCAACTACGCCTCACAACTTCGAAGTCTGGACGGCTACAACTCCCACGTACTGCTACGAGTGCGAGGGTCTGCTGTGGGGCATAGCCAGGCAGGGCATGCGCTGCAGCGAGTGTGGCGTCAAGTGCCATGAGAAGTGCCAGGACCTCCTGAACGCTGACTGCTTGCAGAGTGAGTATTTCCTAACAGCTGAAGCTTTGCAATACTTCACACCTTTTGATTTTGTGTGTACACCCGGATATTTCCTGAAATGAGGGGCCAGATGGGAGATGTATCCATCTTTTTGCTGCAAAAGACATGCAGAATTGAAGTATCCTCTTTATCTTTGTTTTCACTTACCTGAAGCAAAACTCAGCCCAGAGGTTCCCTGGCCCATATCACCAGCCCCAGAAAACCATAACGGGTGGTTCGGAGCACCATGTTGCTTTTGGAGGGTTTTTGCAGATACGCACATGACAAGGTAGAGAGAACCTGCAGAAATAAACAGGGTTGCATCGTCTGTGGTGTGAAGAGTTGGGAAACACCGAGAAACTGAGCCTGGAAAGAGTAAACTTTGAGAGGCAAACTGCAGATAGGAAAACCCATTGAACACGCCTAAGAGGTCCCGATCTTGCCATTAGTGTGCAAATGGTTTTGAACATCCTATCGTATTTTTTGCAACAGATTAATTGTTCAGTGAGTTGAATATTGTAGTACTTGAAAAATGAGGTTCATGTAATTTGCTTCATTTATGTTAAAAATATTTATTGTTCCATTAAAAAATGAATTGACCAGTGCGGTTAGTTAAATCTGTATTTCTAAGAAAGCCGATGCTAACAGTGCCGTAAAGTGAACTGAATGTGGTTTTATCACAGTCGTCCTTTTGGCCATCTCATGATCAGTTGGAAATTTTGGCCTCCAAGCTTCTGTGGTTTGTTGTTTGTGTTTTTTGATATGCAGTGATTGCTAATATAGGCTGTAGAAATGAATTAACGTCTCAAGGTCTTTAAGGTCAATATCTGAGCTTGTTCTAAATTAGGTTTTAAAAAAATCAGTAGTACTTTCATTAGCCCTCTCATCTTCAACAAAACATCCCTTTGTAGCAGTAGGTGCAATATTAAATCAGGATTGATTTTGATCATGTTGAGTTTGTAGCAGTCCCTGGGCTTGTTAACTTCCTGTGCAATATCAGCTACAATATTGTCTTAATTAGTCTGATCAATACTGTGTGAAAAGAGCTGTTGATAGACTGTCAGCAATAGAGGATGTAGAAGTAGCTGCGATAAATTATTTAGTAGAAATAGAAGGCTATGCTGATTTTTCAGTAAAACTTAAGGAAAGTTGCATTTTAACACATATTCCAATTTTATCAGTATTATCTCAAAAATAAGCAAGATTTTCAAGCGGAATATGTACATTATGCCTTCCTACTTTACTGTTTATATATATATGTATATCTATCTTTCTTTGTGATCCTCCAATGCCCTAGGAAACCTTCAGACACAATCAAAAGAGTAAAGAAGACAAAGTATAGAATAATTTTCTGTGAGACTCCAGCATGAGATGACCCTTTGCAGCTCCGTAGATGTGCTGCTCGTTTTTTCTTTGGCCGTTTCAAGCTGAAGTGCCTCAGCAACAAACGCCATCAGAAGAATGTCATGGTGTTTGATGGTATTGTAGAAATATATGAATTCTGATTGCATAGTAAGTTATTCAACATAATTTTATCTTAATTTTACTATCCATTGAAAGGGAATAATAGTACTGTATTTGTTTCTTTAACATTTGGTAGTCCATGCTGTCACGTTACACTCTGGGCGAGTTATGGATCACTGCCAGTGTGCCAGCAAGAGAGAGCAAGTGTTGCTGCATCTCAGAACCGCCCCGCAGTCGCTGCGCTCGGCCATAAGGTTTCTCTCTGCACGACACAAGCCTTTGGAGCAAAGCCATGCATTTCTTACTTGAAAAGAGATTGGTTTAGTTAGAAGGTTCTCTGCTTTCTACTGCCGAGACGCTTACAGCTGTTAATGCATCTGCATCTTCCTGTCTCATGAGAGGAAGGAGACTGCAGTTCTCTCCCGTGAATCCTGCCCCTGGCCTGCAGCTCCTCAGAGCAGGATAATGCAGGTTCATGTCACTCTTCCTACAATGAATTTGCAAGATTAGATTTCGTAAGATTCCATATCCCCATCTCACTCTTTCCAGAACGTTCTTTATGTCTACTAGACAGAGTATTCTTTGGAGAAATTCCCTAGGTGCTTCCAGTGTTAGAATACTTGGAAAAGCACTCCCTTTAATCTCTTCAGCTGCAGCCTGAGCATAATGTTGTGTGTGCTCTCTGGGAGACGGGGTGTGGAGGAGCGGCTTACGCAGCCGTCAGACGCCGCGCCGTTGCCGTCGCGCTCCGCGCAGCGCTCTTGTTCACACGTGGTGTTCAGAGCGCGCTGCTGGTCCGGAGCGGGGATGGCAGGTCGGCGTTACAGAGCTGTGTGACAGTTAGGGTAATCCCAGACTCATCTAAATGCTCAAATCCAGTGAATTATTACATCCAGTAGATTGTGAATGCTGCTTTAAATGGATTTTTGTGGTAATTATGTTTTTTTAATGAGCACTGTTCCAGGAAGGAGTGAAAAGCTTTCCATGAGTGCAGGCAGCACTGGCAAATATTGAGGTGTATCTCGAGGCAGTCAAGAAAGCATCCGAAGCTGCTATTCGTGTTTCTTTCTACTATTCACTAGATTTCCACTGTGAAAGAGCGTAGCAGGAGTCTCTGAAAAATGAGGTGGAAACATTATCTGCTTTAAATACTGTTTCTACTAGTATGGGGTGGTTTTTACTTGAAGAGCTGTTCATGAATGCACTATTGGAGTTTAGCTAGTGTCAGAGGAGAAGAGCGGAGCAGACAGTCGCACGTGCTGCAGGCTCTGCACACCTCTTGCACAAATCAGCAGGCCTGACTGTGTCAGAAGAGTTCCTCACTGTTCAGGGGTGTTCGCTGTACTGACCAGTACTGAACAGCACGGACTCAACAAATATTTCTAGTAGAACAAATACGTGACTGAAGTCGAATTTTAATGTGAAACTAAATCAATTGATGATTTTAGGTATCACAAAAACAAGAGGCTTGATATTACCCAGACAAAACTCAGCTCTCCTCTGAGTGCTGCAGTGCCAAGCGCTGGCTGGAGACTTCGGAGGAGAAAAAGAACTACGATGGCAACTTTTTAATCAAAGTCTTGTCTTTTCCTTTATTTCAGGAGCTGCTGAGAAAAGTTCCAAACATGGTGCAGAAGATAAAACACAGAATATTATTAGTGCTATGAAGGAAAGAATGAAAATTAGAGAGAAAAATAGACCTGAAGTGTTTGAAGTGATCCGGGAAATGTTTAATATTTCCAAAGAAGACTTTGTACAATACACAAAAGCAGCCAAACAAAGTGTTCTGGATGGAACGTCCAAATGGTCAGCAAAAATTACCATCACAGGTACATTTTCTTCTGAAAATGTTTGCTTTGAGAGCTCTTTCTTTCCTGTCCCCTGGTTCAGGAATATGACCTATTATGATTAGAGCTTGAATCGTGTGTTCAGTTGCGTACTTGGTGTGTTTACAAGGGCTGAATTCATCGCGTGCTAACTGGAAGAGTTTTAGGTTACTGCTGTTGGCAAAACCGCTTTACATCGCACTGCTCCAGGAACAAAGGCAAGTAAATGGTCTGCGGTGCCTCCTCTGCTCCTGCCAATATCTGCTGTGCTGGCGCTGAACTTTTTGCCACCAATTGCAAGAGCTGAAGTTCACAGAAGCGTTTATGGGTTTTCAATGACTGTAACGCTAAGAACGGTGCAGCTTGCAATTCGGGCCCCGTTGGGTTGGAACTCATTATCCCTTCTTGTTGCTTGGCTGAGGGTGTGCTCTGGTTTAGTGGTGCTGAGCCGGACAAACCTGCGCACCCAGGACGTGCCCAGGATTGCTTCCAGCTGCGCCAGCCGGGCTTCTCCGAAACATTTCCAGCTCCTTCAGCTTTTGAATTAAAGCCTCAGCACAAAACGGCTGAATAAAAGCTCAGCTGACTACACAGGTCAACCTGACTTTGTGTGGTGTCGGAGTAGAGACAAGTAGACGTCAAACTGAATAACCAACGAATTGAAAGGCATTAAAGGACTCTGTTCCTTTAGATCTCACATCAAAATTAACCTCAATTTCATTTTAATGTTATGAAAAATTATAAGCCCTCTTCTGATATTAGAAGTATATTAAATATTTTCTCTTTCTCTAGCATCTGCATTATTCCTGTTATGGGGGATAAGGAGATAAACTTTAGGAAGTTATTTTTGGCTTTTACTAGGCAGTTTTCCTAAAAATAAGTGAAAGAAAAGCTATATTTTAAAAATTAACAATAGTGTATACTCAAGTAACATATTTTTCTCACTATTTAACGGCAACTTGCCTAAAAGGTATGTTTAAAACAGCTCCTGGTGGTTCACCCCTCTACATACGGTAATTTTTCTGCAAGATCAAACACACACATGCTGTTAAGAAACACAGGAGTGTCCTTTACTACCCTTTTCATTACAAAACGTGTGAGGAGGGTACCCCGAGCAGATGGATGCCGTTATTTTAGCAAGTTATGCAGTAAACCTGCACGTCTTCACGCTCTATCTGGGTAAACATCACTTTACTAGTGTTGGTACAAAACTCAGTTATATTGCTGGATGGCTTGGTTCTTCTCCTTCAGAAGTAAAACTCATACTGACTCGATTTCTGCAGAATCGTGACCTAATAAATAAATCATAGAATAATTTAGAAAGTGATACTGGAAGGGGTTTCTGCAGTATATTCAAGTTTTCTGCTGAAAGCAGGGCTGATTTCCAAGTTAGATTGGCTTTCCCAGGGCTTTGTCCAGGCTGGCTCTGAACTCTCCCGGGATGGAGGCTGCAGGTTCTCTGGGAAGCGTGTCCTGCCTCTGGACAGGCGGCTGCAGTTCTCAGCCGCTCAGCTGTGGAGCTGTTCCCACGTGTCCGCTGGGATCCTCCTCCTGCAGGGTGTCACCCGCTGTGTGCCGTCGGGAAGGGCCTGTCCGGCTGGATCCTCCTCCTGCAGGGCGTCACCCGCTGTGTGCCCTCGGGAAGGGCCTGTCCGGCTGGATCCTCCTCCTGCAGGGTGTCACCCGCTGTGCCGTCGGGAAGGGCCTGTCCGGCTGGATCCTCCTCCTGCAGGGCGTCACCCGCTGTGCCGTCGGGAAGGGCCTGTCCGGCTGGATCCTCCTCCTGCAGGGCGTCACCCGCTGTGCCGTCGGGAAGGGCCTGTCCGGCTGGATCCTCCTCCTGCAGGGCGTCACCCGCTGTGTGCCCTCGGGAAGGGCCTGGCAGGAACAGGCGGCGTCCTGCAGGGCGTCACCCGCTGTGTGCCCTCGGGAAGGGCCTGTCCGGCTGGATCCTCCTCCTGCAGGGTGTCACCCGCTGTGCCGTCGGGAAGGGCCTGTCCGGCTGGATCCTCCTCCTGCAGGGCGTCACCCGCTGTGCCGTCGGGAAGGGCCTGTCCGGCTGGATCCTCCCCCTGCAGGGTGTCACCCGCTGTGCCCTCGGGAAGGGCCTGGCAGGAAAGGGCGGTGCACGAGGCTGAACAGAGCGGCTGTTGAACCTGGGGCTGGCACTGGGCACTGGGAACACAGGCACGTCAGGGGAAATGCTGAGCTCGTGTGCTGTCCGTTCCGCCTCGGAAGGATGCTCTGGGCTGCCTCGTATTCAGGCCAGTGGAATAATTAAGAGATCTGGAAGACATTTTCTAAGATGCCACTTAATTCTCCTGCAGAAATAGGAGAGGGACACTTCCTTGCCTTCTAAACATTTCCCTTTGGATTTCAGTGAATAGGGAAGACAAAACATGTTCTAGTTGGTTCCTGAGAGTTGGTCTGTTCAGGAATGAGACGTGTAAAACCAAAGTCGGCAGGTATTCCTGAGCCCACACCCGGAGCTGATCTGCTGAGTAGGAGGTGCCGTTCTCGTGTGGTCGTTTCCTGAGCACACCAGGGAGCTCCATTATCCACAATGACTGACCTTAGAGAACGTTCACTAAGTGTTACTACTCAGGTGGTTTAAATAATGTGTGCAAAATACTAAAGCTGGGAGACACAGCAAGTGTTTTGGATGCAGCTCTCCGGGTTTTATAGGCTGCTGTTTGACAGTTCTGCTTCCTCCTGAGATTTCCAGTTTTATGAATTATGATGGAAAATAAAATCGTGTGTATTTATATTTGCCATAAAATGCAAAACATTTACTATACACCCACAGTAACTGTCAGCAAGGCTCACAAACACGTAAGCCGTTAATGATAATTGATCTGAACTGTCATCCTGTCTGTGACACAATAGGAAGTATTCTGAAAATTCTCGTGGTTCATCACTCACATGAGAAAAACAAATGCCAAAGTCGTAACCATGCCCTTCATGTTTAGTTTCATAGCTCACCGCGCAGACTTTTAAAATGTGAAGATGTTTTACTTCAGAATGTCATTTCGATTTTTGGAGAAATTCTGGGAATCATTATTTATTTATCTAATTGGAAATATGGAAATTTTAGGGAATTCTTAGTCTCAAACCAGGTTATAGAACAGCCTTATATTACTTGCCATGCAGATTAAACCAAAGGTTGAGAAAAGTGTCTGAATTATGCATGGCAAGAAAAGTGTTTGCTTTGTACGCTGCGGTGAATCTGTAGTGTGTTGCCCTGTTAAACCGTGTTTCTGGATGCTGTGGTCCAGAAGGCAGCTGGAAGCCTCGTCTGGCTCCAGTGACAGGCGCGGGAGTTCTGCAGAGAGCTTTGTCTCGGGAGCCCTTGCAGGGCTCTGCTTCCTGCCGCTCCCGGCGCCGCGTCCTCTGCTCGGTGCCGCGGGGCTGTGCGGGCTCAGGCGCCTTCCTCTCCTTCCCTTGCAGTGCTCTGTGCGCAGGGGCTACAGGCCAAGGACAAAACCGGCTCCAGCGACCCCTATGTCACTGTGCAAGTTGGCAAAACAAGGCGGAGAACAAAGACTATTTTTGGAAACTTGAATCCAGTGTGGGATGAAAAATTCTATTTGTAAGTATGGAAGATACTGTTGTTTCTTGCTTTTTAAATTTACATTTAAGTAATATAACGCTACTAAGTGAAACAATTACTTAATTTGAAAATATTTGTTGTCTATACCATGCATATTAATAGCGTTAATAAATAGGCAGGTTCTGAACGGAGAGAGCATAGGAGTTTATTGTGACTTTATCATATGGTAGTCATACAGCTCATAATTATGCATTGTGGGAGATCTATTGGTGATATCTATTTATTGCAATTTTGGGGGGAACTTCAGTAACAGTTTCCAGACTGGGACATGAAATACCAAATGTTTGACTTATAGATGCCGTCTGATCTGAGATGCTGCCCATGCAAGTTAAACGTGGTTTTATCCAACATGACGGTTCTCCTGGGTGCAAAGGGGAGCTCGAGAGGAGCTGGTGTGCTCAGGGCTCTGGCTGGGCTGTCCATCGAGCCCGGCTGTGGTCCAGAAGGCTGATGTCCTGTCCCCTGGGGTTGCCCACGGCCTCTGAGCAGGACATGGCACAGCCTGTTGCCGTCGCACCACGGTTTACCCCGCCCGCAAAGCAGAGGGTTCAGTCTGTAATTCGTTGACTAAGCTTTCAATGTATTTCATACCAGTTTGGTTCTGGCAATGTTCCTAGAACTACTTTCAGAAAGACATATTACAGTGCAGAAATTCCGACTCGCAGGTACTGTTCCTTTCCTGGAAATATCGCCTTAGGACACAGCGCGTTCCTGACTGAGAGCGTGACCCCTCTGGTGACATCTGATAACAGACGGGTCACGTTAGAAGCTACAAAATGTGCCAGACCAGAAGTGAGCTGGCAAAGGGTCGCACAGGCCTGTCAGTAAAGTTTGTTAAATCTTAGATATAGCCTAACCTTGCTGATTGCTTACAGAATTTCACCAATATAGTCTGTTTCATTGGAAAAATGATTTTCTTTAAGCTATAGAAATAATATTTCTTTAGTGTAGTGCGCTGGGGGAATCTCTCCACCTGGGCTGACTGCTGAGAGTATGCAAAGTTGGGGTTCGTGTGAGGGTCTGTACTGAGGACTGCAAGGAAAGAATGCTGCTATGATGGGTGTATTTCATTTTGACAGACTGGGAAATCAGTCTCCATAGATTCTTTACCAGCTTCCTCGTTCATTTGCATTTATTTCTTTACTGGAAGTCGCACGGTGTCAGTTGGTTATTACTTGAACACTGGGTGCAGATCTCTCAGATGAGGTGCTCAGTCAGGACATTCCAGTGCACCCAATATTAAATTATCATGTGGCTACAATAATTAAGTTTATTATTACATTTTTTTATTACTCCAGCCATTAGAATAAGCAGGAATGCCATGGGGTTTATTCCACGTCTCTGCGGCATTCTGTAAATGCAGAAGTAATGTAGTGTCACCAGATTGTTGATGAATTATTAAAACTGTCTCCTCCATCCAGCACCTCTGGATTTACTGCAGCATTTCCAGCTTTCAGAAGCACTGGTACCTTCGTTCTCTGTGTGCTGAAGCGCTCACGTCTCACCTTCCAGCGTCACACCTGAGTGGACAATGTAACTCAGCCTATAGAGCTGGCTGGCTAGACGAGGAGCACCGAAGGCAGCCTGCGTTGTCGTTGCCTTGAATTCCCTGGGCTGATTGTCCTGATCCCAGCCAGAGCTTCCTGCAGAGCCACAGCGCTTCTGCACAGACTTCCCCGGTGACCGGAGCAAAACCTGTATCTGGCTTTATAGAGCTGTTCCTGGGAGTCCGGGCGAGCGAGGAGCATCATGCAGAGCCGGCTCTGTGCATGCGTTAGTCAGTCTCCCTGCAGCATCACTGCTACAGGGCAGGCCCGTACGTGTTCATCCACCCTTCCGTTCCTGCATCACAAATCGATACACATCACAAATCCATATATATCAGGCATAGGAACATTATGAACATATAGCAGAGCTGACTCAGTGCTGAAGATCTGCACACAAAGATGAACATTAGAGTAAAGCCACTGGTTCTAACAGGTCTCACCATGTTTCACTGATCTGAGGTTAAAGGAGAAAAAGATGTGGGAGAGACAAATGAGGATATCATGGAAAAGTGCAGTCGTCCCAACGAGCTGAATAAATGTTCCTTAATCAGCTAAGTGTACATCAGAGGGAAATTGGTGTTGTCTCAGGAGAATAAAAACATGGTATTGGTACTTAAGTACCATTTAATGACCTTCTATATGGAGCATCTCCCTGGGAAGCAAAGCAGGAACAAGGTGTGTACGAACAGCACAGATGTGATGGGTGATGGATCTTCCCCGCCACTGCAGGAATCCCCTGGGCGATGGTTCTGTTGGGTGCACAGTCAGAGCAATTCCGGACTCCGGCAATGTTGTAAGGGCTACATTTTAGGAAAATTAAATGGTTTCTGGGTTTAGCCCAGTTTCTCCATTTGTCTTCCAATATTTTACGTATCTCAACCCACAAGCCTCTTGTTATATTTTTTCTCTCCCCTTTTTAGCTGAGGAGGGGCAACAGCTGTCAACCCACCACAGCTCACCCCACAATAACATCAGGGAGTCCATTTGAGTAATGAGGTAATTTATGAAAATCCCGATTATGGGAGAAGGTTCGATAGGTGATTGCAGGGAAGCCAGTCAGAAGACAAAAGGAAACTGTGCTGGATTAATTTTGCTGATCACAGAACAATGTGAGTTTTAACTACTGGAGATATCTGCAGTGATAAGGGTCTGGAGCACAGGCGGACGGAGGCGCGTGTGCGATGCCGAGTGATGTCACTGAGGCGCAGTGGAAGCCGTGCGTGCCGTCTGTGGTGACTGATTGGCCTTGACAGTAATAATGCCATTTAAAGCACTTTATACTTCCAAAGCCCATTACCACCACTAATTAATTCTTAGAACCCCCTGAGGGTGCCAGTTGGGAGATAAGTTATAGTATTACTGTTTTAATGCTGGGAACGCTGAGACAGATCACTGAACAGTGATAGTGCTTGGAATAGAATTCAAATAGGATCTCTTAGTCTAGTGTCAAACTAAGACCTTACTGAAGACGAAAATTTGCTGGTGCACTTTAACGCTATATTTATTTAAAGATAATCAAAGATCCGTAATAATTGCAATATTTCCGCAGCATTCCTGAACGGGTATGAAAAGCGCCCAGGCAGTGCAGGCGCGCGGGTGCGACGTGGCGGCCGGCGGGGCCGCCCAGCCCGCGGGCGCCAGCGGTTCCTCACCGCCCGGCTCCTGCGGCGGGTCGGCAAAGTGCTGACAGGCAGCGAACGGCCCTCGCTGTGGCTTCTGAGAACAACCAGCAGGAGGGGGGCTTTCCGTTGCCCTGCAAATATGTGCAGGACCGTGCTGGGAGTAAGAACTTTGATCCACAGGGCGATGAAGATTTCAAGTGAACCCATCTCACTCTCTCCTACGTCCAGTAGTGTCTGAAATCCACTCAACTCATGGGAAGTTCAGAAGCCACTGGAATTTGCAAGGAATTTGTTAGGATACAGCAGCCTGTCCCTACTCCTCCTCACCAGGGAATGCATGTCTTGGAGAAAAGTAATATATCTTCTAAGGAAAGCAGCTACTTGTTTCCCCAGGTTTTTCTGCTTGCCACATTGTCTGGTGTGGTGGTTGTGCATACTTGCTGGGGTTTGTTTCAAAACTTCCAGCCACGAACTAGAAATATTCTTGAAGATTTTGTCACTTTTTGCATTATAACATTCTAAGCTACTATTTTGTGGTCTACTGTATGTACTACATAGCATTCCTAAATGAATAAACCTGATCTAACTGTATCTTTCCTAAGATATTTGCTAAGTAATAGCATCAAGAAGTACACATTGTAAATTAATTAATAATTTTAATGAGGAGTTTGTGACATTCCTGAACACAAACCGTGTGTATATATAGCACAGTGAAGTTAATATCTTTACTTTCTCTTATAGATGGTAATTGTCGGTTTGTCCCTGGAGGTCAAGGACGATGGATTAGACAGCAGTGTGAGTGCACGCAGCTCAGGTACCACTCACATTCTGTGTTTTATTATTATTTTACAGTGAATGCCATAACTCCACAGACAGAATAAAAGTAAGAGTGTGGGATGAAGATGATGACATCAAATCTAGAGTAAAACAACATTTTAAAAAGGAATCAGACGATTTCCTTGGGCAAACAATCATCGAAGTAAGAACACTGAGTGGAGAAATGGATGTCTGGTATAATTTAGGTATGATCCTTACTGTGTTTTTCAAACATATTTAGGTAGAAACTCAGCATCTGTAGATTTGGGGCTTCAAAATATATAGCTTTGGTACCAATATACAGCTTTTAAAATCCTGAATATTAGAGGGTGATTTCAAGATGAAAGATACTTTCTCGGTTTTGATCCAGAGTTATGTAACTACAGAGAGCAGACTGATGAGAGCAATATGAAAAGAAAATATTTAATATTAATGCTAAAATTAAACTGTGTAAGCAAACAAAACATTTCAGGTCAGTCCGTTCACAGTAGCAATCTGTGGGAAATACATCTGTAGAAAAATCTAGCAAATAATGTTGCTGGCTGTCCACATTGATTTTGTCACATATTTATAAAATCATTACGTCACGTTCTGGGCCCAGCCGTCTGTTCCTCACGGTGCTCTCACGGCGGTTCTTAGGAGCCCTGCTCGCCTGGGCGTTGGTCCGTGCCTGTGGCTGTGCGCCCTGCGGTGTCCCCGCCGAACGCAGCCCCGGCAGCTCCGGCTGCCGCTGTCCTGCTGGGCGTTGGTCCGTGCCTGTGGCTGTGCGCCCTGCGGCAGCCCCGCGGAGCCCAGCCCTAGCAGCTCCGGCTGCCGCTGTCCTGCTGGGCGTTGGTCCGTGCCTGTGGCTGTGCGCCCTGCGGCAGCCCCGCGGAGCCCAGCCCCGGCAGCTCCGGCTGCCGCTGTCCTGCTGGGCGTTGGTCCGTGCCTGTGGCTGTGCGCCCTGCGGCGGCCCCGCCGAGCCCAGCCCCGGCAGCTGCCGCTGTCTTGCTGGCTCCTTCCCCGCCTGAACGGGCCTTCCAAGACTCTCCCTGGCGAACCAAGTGTTCTGCACTGGCCCTTTAAAAGTTAATCTCCTAGATTTGATAATAAAAATGTCATAGTAACATTTCTGTCCAGGTTGCCTGCTCTATGAAAGCTTTGGGTGAATTATGAGACATAATTCTGTGAAACTGCAGGTCATTTGTGTCCTAATCAGCCGTCCTTGTTTCCCTGCCTGGTGTTTCATTTCCCAGTGACGTGTACAGGTGTGTCAGGGAACTATTTGATTCTTATTGGCAATGAAAAAAGAGCCTTGCTTTGTGGCCTGTTTATAGTGAGATTTTCTTAAAGGTAAGATAAGTGGGTCATTATGAATTCTGAATTTTATTCCCTCAAACCTTTAGTGACTTAAACGGATCTAAAGCTGGGCTTGCATCAGCAGGGCCTCGCTCTAGAGCTGATGAAGGCTGGGAGGCCCCCCACACCCCGGGTGAAATGGGAGCGCTCGGCTCGCTCCCTGAAATGCCTGCACACCAATGCACAGCACGGGGAACAAGCAGGAGGAGTTAGAAACCTGTGTTAGGGCAGGAGATTACGACCTGGTGGCGATTCCGGAGACATGGTGGGACAGCACGCGACTGGAATGTGGCCATGGGTGGCTGTGGCCTTGTCAGGACAGACAGGCCGGCCAGGCGAGGTGGTGGAGCTGCTCTTTACGCGAGAGAGCAACCACAATGTATTGAGTAAGATTCAGCTTAGCTCTGTAATTGCAATAGTAGTTGGTAAAGTCTTCATAAGGAAAGTATCAATAATGAAAATTAGTACAGATATCAGGTAGAAGATTGAAATGATTTCTGTTGAAAAGGGAAAAATGTTAAATAAAGCACTGGTTTGGATTTGGCAGATAAAATAAGACAGATTATTTACTTCATAGTTCGATATTCTGCTTCATGGCCTGAGCCGTATGTGAGGTACTTAAAAATAAAGACCTTTTTCTTGACAGCAGGACCTTCTGGCTTTAAAAAACATTCTTCTTAAGGCAGAGTGATTTATGAAAGCTTTTCACATGACATACAGATGTTCGTGGTAGTTACCAACACATTATTTTTCTGCTCTTCAGAAAAGCGGACAGATAAATCAGCTGTCTCTGGTGCCATTAGATTGAAAATCAATGTTGAAATAGAAGGAGAGGAGAAAGTTGCTTCCTACCATGTGCAGTACACCTGTCTACACGAGGTACGTTGAAGAAAGCATACTGTACAGAAGTTACTACTCAGTTGTTGCATTGACAAGGAAAAACAGCTACAAAACATTAGAACCGTTAAACAAATAACTGCTGCTGCACCTCAGGACAAGTTTATTTCAGACATCCCACCGCGTGTTGCTGATGGCGTGTCAGGTTCAGAGTCAAAGGCAGAGCTGTGACACCAACGGGTCACCCCACCGGTGGGGGTGAGAAGAGAGAAGAGATGGAGCCCGCTGAGTTCTCCCTATACCAGACTTTATATTAGCATTTTGATGCTCCGTACATGCTTACTAGCATCAAAAAGATACAACCATTTCTGTATATTACAGAAATATAGCTAGTAATTGTAAAGGGCTTATTTCCTGCTACATTAATTCGTATTTTGGAGAGAGCAGGAAAAAGCAGGAAAGACACAGACAGTATAAAATTTGGTTCTCCTATCCTCTAAATTTCTTTTGTCAACATTGAAAAAGAAAATCACTGATAAACCCATGTCTTTGTGTTTACCAAATGATGATTAGTTAATGCCAGTCTTCAGGACTTTTTTTCCTGAAGAAACAACTAAGGATGAACATATTGATGACTATTATATAGCGTATACCTTCAGAATGGCACTTAAAAAGCTGAAAATTCCTATTTGAAACATTTCTTCCCTTCAGAATCTATTCCATTACTTGACGGAAGTTAAATCGAATGGCACCGTGAAGATCCCGGAAGTGAGGGGTGACGAAGCCTGGAAGGTGTACTTTGATGATGCCGCACAAGAAATTGTAGATGAATTTGCAATGCGCTATGGAATTGAAGATATTTATCAAGCTATGACGTAAGTATTATCATGTCTGGTTTCCTACTCTACTGTCAGTAACGTTTGAGGGAAGCAGTGAGTCCCAAGCCTTCATGCATTCATTCTCCGTTTCACTCCCGTTCCTGATTTAAAATTCTTATCGTTTTTGCCCATCTGATTCCAATTCAGGTGCCTCTATGTGCAATGGAATGAAGATAAAAGCATTTTATAAGCTGTTCCTGATACTACCTGTAATGCATTTCTTAATCATTATGATACCTATATGTGACAGTGTTCAGAAAGACTTCTGCTGTTCCAGATGGCATTAGGATCATAGAACAGGGTTTCACAAGATTATATATAGATATTTGTATACGTTGTTTCACTGATTCACCTGCAGACCTGTGTCTCAGAGCACTCAGACTTTGGGGAGAATAATGAAAACACGGGGTCTGTCATGGCGAATTTTCTTTAGGACTGTTATCTGTTGTTTTTATTCGTGTTTCTGAGATCACCTTTTTCTCCTGGAACAACTTTAATGGCTGGGAAAAGGTGTACAGCTTCTTGGTTTGGAAAATAGAATGTTCAGATTCTATTTGGTAATGATGTGCTCCCACTAAAAGAAAAGCAATTTTCTACCACACAGCAGAGAGAGAATTTGAATGTAATCACTTGGCCCAGAGGAATATTGTGTAAGCATTTTGTGCTTGAGAATCTGGTTGCAGAATATTTCTATTGCATGTCTCATGATAACATTGTAAATTAAAATGTTTGCACTTGTAAATGCAAAACTGACTGTGCTTTAATAGCCCACAATTCAGACCCCAGAGAGCATCCCCATGCTTCTTATGCACCCGTATCAGGCTCAAGTGAGTTTTAGGGTGCTGCTAATGAAATGCTCTTTTCCTCTGAATGTAATTTTTTAAATTCATATTTGTTTGCAGTTTTAGACTTACACATTATAGAAAGTTTCAGTGTCACTTAATGACAGGCAGTCTTGACACCTTTAGGTATGGACAGACAGTATATGCTGGCATAGGAACATATGCTGTTCTGTATTTCTGAACACAACATAAATCTAATTAAGCCTCCCTAAAGTACCAGTTCCTAGAACAGTTTGGCATCCTGTTCTGCTATGGTAATGAACACCGTCATTGTCTATCATTGCAGGTTCATGCTGGTTGGTCTGTCAGCTGTGATCCTCTCAGTAAACTCTGATATTTGTTTCTGGCTCTCAAATTAATACCTATTTATATTTATTTCTTTAGAGCACAGAAATAATATTTCAAAAGGATAGGCTTGATTTTCCAAATACACTGAGACTACTCATCAGCCACAATTGTGGCAGCTCAGCAAAGATAAACAAGAATTTAGATAATTGTATTGTTTCTGTGCCTGACTGCTTAATGGAAAATCAGTCCAATAGGCGACCAACTTAAAGTCCTTAAAACATGAAGTTCATGCTCTTCTCCTCTCTCAATCAGCATCAGCAAAGAAATTCTGCATTTGCTGCTATTCAAAACTTGTCACGTATGCATCAGTGTTTGTTTCTAGATCAGCAGGAGGTTACCTGTGCACCACCAAAGCCTTACTGGAATGTGGATATCAGCCCAGACGATGTCAGATAGGTGGTTATTTACCTGCCTTAATTGTCCCCAATGAGACCTTTTCCATTAAACTTAGAACAAATGTGATTGCATCTGCTGTTGGAGACCAAGTCAGTTCTTCCCTAAGGATGCCCACTTAGAACTCGTGCTCTCAGGATATCAGTTCCAACTGCCCAGTTCCCACGCAAGGAAATCTGCTTTTAAGTTGCCAGATGTTGAATTCACATGAATATGAATTCAACCATTGACCCCAAACCAAAATGCAAGAAGCCTGCTTGTGTTGCAGTAACTGCGGCTCTTTGAAAGGTCTTAACTGTATAGATTCCACAATCCACTCTTCTTTCCTATGATTATTATATTTGTCCACAAAATGTCTGCATTGGAAAAAGAAATGAAGGACGACTACCATTTTATATGGGTCAGAAGGACTTTATTTTTGTGAAGGTGGAGCATGTAGTGAAACAGTGTTTGACTAGGCACTGAAATTACATGTAATGTCAGCATCCTGAATTTACTGTGCAGCGAAGTCAAGTGCAATAAAAGCTCTGTTAAGATCTTTGCCTCTTACTAGCACCACAGGCTAATGCTTCCAAATCAGCACCAGAGTTCTCATTCCAGCAGGCCTAGGCTCTCTCTAACGTGAGCCGTAAAGCCGCAGGCCTAGGCTCTCTCTAACGTGAGCCGTAAAGCCGCAGGCCTAGGCTCTCTCTAACGTGAGCCGTAAAGCCGCAGGCCTAGGCTCTCTCTAACGTGAGCCGTAAAGCCGCAGGCCTAGGCTCTCTCTAACGTGAGCCTGCCTCTCTTGCGTCCCAGCCCCAGGTGGATCCCCTCTCTTTGCAGTCTCTTTGCCCAGTCACATAAACCAGGGCATCCGGCAACCGTGCAGCTTCTCAGCCTGGCTCTGGAGTGGGATTAAGGGCCTGATTCATCCCAGCATGCACTCCTGTTGAAATATTATGGCTTCAACACTTTAGAGACTCTGGATGGTACTTTAAAGTAGCAAAATATGAATATGTGCTGGGATTTCCTCTAGGTACTTGTACATGCATAATTAATGACTTGGGTTTTTTTCTTGGGAATTATGACTTAAATTATAAGAGGATTTATCTTGAGTGAGATGTAAAAGAGCTAGAAAATTACAATTTCAGAAGTTTTCCAGCCAATTGCTTTTCAATTACAGGATCAATTGGTATACATCTCTTGTGCTTTATTTTTTTTAGAAAAAAAATAGGAAAATACTTTAATTTATGGATCACATTGAGTGAGTTTTGAGCACTCAATGGAAATTAAGAAACAGTTTAGTATGAATCCTAAACCTTTGTCCTGTGTTAACCAGAGTGACCGTGTAACTGCAGCGATAGGTGTTTAGCATCCCATTTACCCTACTGCAAGCAGCTGATTCTGTTTCAAATCTCTTACTGCATTCTGTAGCCTGTCTCACTGACTGAGGAGCGCAGTCGAGCCAGTAATTTCATGGTGTTCATTTCTGATATCGAGGTACTGAATAGAGATCAGGTATATTAGTGAGGACTGATCCCTGGGCCTGGACACTTGGGAATTTTCTTCCGTAGCCGGATGGAGCCCTGGCAGTGATGGGCAGCACACGTTACAGCTCAGATGTCCCATTGCAGAGGCGGCGGGAGCGTCGCGGAGCCTGGCTGGCTGTGACGTGAGGTCCTGGCAGCACCGCGCGTTTGTAACGGCCCGTTCTGCATCTGCAGAGGAGCGTGTGTCTGGGCGCTGCAGAAGCAGGAGCGAGACAGGCTTGATGTGCTGCCTTCTCCACTCATCCCATTCCCCCGATTTCCCTTTTAAAATACATAGGCTAACAGAAGAAGGGTTGTTTGGCAGGTATGAAATCGCAGATTACCCCAAAGGGTTATGAAAAAGGCATCTGTAAATATGCTGAGTCAGTGGCGTGAGAGACCCCAGAAAAGATAGTGTTGTCTCTTCAGCAGAAGCAAGTTTGTGCAGCCTTGGAGCGTCAGCAAACAGGAGCATGATGAACAGGGTCAGGCACAAGATCGTGAGGCAGGCCTCAGAGGACCAGAAACAGCAAGAGGGTATCAGAAAGCGTAGAATCATAGAATCATTTCGGTCAGCAGACACCCTCAGGATCATCAAGTCCAACCATAGCCTAAACTAGCACTAAAACATGTCCCTAAGAACCTTGTCCATACGCCTTTTAAACCCCTCCAGGGACGGTGGCTCCACCACTGCCCTGGGCAGCCTGTTCCAATGCCTGACAACCCTTCCCATGAGGAAGTTTTTCCTAATATCCAATCTAAACCTCCCCTGGTGCAACTTGAGGCCGTTTCCTCTTGTCCTGTCACCTGCTGCTTGGGTGGAAAGACCAACGTCCTCCATAATGTAGGTGGGGTGAGTTTGTGTGCAGGCCTGCAAGAATGTGTAAAGAGCTCATGTTTTATACCTTTAGGAGCAGGAATGCAAATGCAAGATGAAATCTTGAATGACGTGGTTGGAAGAATATTAGGGCAGTGACCGCAGTTACGAGTACCAGGCTTAGGCTCAGCAGGACCGAGTTCAGTTAGTGTCCTCGGGTGGGCTCTGGGGCCCAGGCGGTCCGGGCGCCGCTCGCTGCTCTGCCTCTGCCCCGAGGACACGGAGGAGCCGAGATCAGCGAGAGGAGCGTGCAGCCAAACCGAGCCCTCGGGCGCACGGGGAGCCCCAGAGTCCCCTCCTGTTGGAACGCGTACTCATTTCACCTCCAGCTTCTCTGCCTAATTCCCCTCAATCTCTTTCCTATCTCTCTGCATTTACTCCTCATTCCTTTATCTTCCTTCCATTTCTACATTACTATAAATCTTGAAAATCAGATTTTATGTTTTGCAATGGTGTTGTGTATTCACCACATGTTAGATCTATCATCCTTCTTGTATCTCTCTTGTTTTCTTATGTTGTAAGCTCTTCGTGCGCTATAAGCAAACACCTCCTGTTGTTTTAGACAAGTAAACAGTGCCACTACATTACAAGTCTGGGTTTGGCTGGTTCGGATTTAACAGACCACGCAAACTTTACTTGCCCGAATCAAAGGGAACAGTTCCACTTATGGCCTGAATCAAATCAAAGTGACTCAGAAGCTGCTCAATGCCTGACCTGTTATACATTGTGCAGCCTAAAATACATGCCACAGTAAAATTCTGGTTTGAGTCTTTTTGTTGGCATCAATTAAATCCTTCTCTGCTGGAGTATAGATCTTTTGTGGCCTTTTATGATTATAAGTTTGTCTTTGATTTTAACTTTGTGCTTAATAATGAATGTTTTGCTTAATAGCAATTAGGATAGTTAAATAATGTTTTGGTATATAGGATTAACAGAGTAAGAAGCAAATGTGAATCTGATGTGTTTAATTTGAAAATATCAGTGTGCAACAATTATATCAGTTGTCTGGATTTTCCTCATATGTATCTGCACAATTGTCCAGGAGGTAGCTTGGAAGTTACATTATTGGAACTGAGGGAAATTGTGTGAGAAAAGATCAGAATTCTCACCATCTTTAATAAACGTCTGTTTGAATTGTAGGCACTTCTCCTGTCTGTCTTCTAAATACATGTGCCCTGGCGTTCCAGCAGTTATGAGTACGTTGTTGGCCAATATAAATGCTTTCTATGCTCATACTACCGCAGCAACTAACGTATCTGCCTCAGATCGATTTGCTGCCACTAACTTTGGGGTGAGTAGACTTTCTTTTTAATAGAATTCTGCACGGTTTTGTCCAGTGAGCTATGGAGTATGTTCTAACATGAAGATTGGTAATTAGCATCTCTCATTAGTATTACTTGAGAATGGCACAACTCAGCTGAGTATGGCACAGCAAAATATTTTCACTGCAACTTTGTCTATCAGGATAACAAGTTAATCTCCACAGTTGAAGGGAAAACAATAACTACATAATAGTACTTAGCTTATTCTTACAAAATCTCCGTTTCAAAGTATAATTTTCAGTCACACTTTTACCCCAAATTCTGCTGTAAATGAGCATCATTTTGTACACATCAAAGGGAGGGGGAAGTGCTTTCTCCAAGAGTGGAAGCAATTACAGGGCAAAGGTAAAAATGTAACAAGCTTGTCTGTTCTAATAGAGCTTGCTAACATAACTGAAGACTTCGGACTTTATACTGAATGGATGCTGTCAGTCCATTTTTGATCAGAGGCAGCAGGCAGTGTTTTTCACTTTCTAGATATTGTGTTATTTAACAATGCATCAGTCATTAAGAAAGGAAAACAGTGTGCAGGAAAGCCCATGTCACCTCGCTGGTGACAGCTGCACGGTGTTGGTGCATACCATGTAAATTGCAATACAGAACAGCAAGGGAAAATAAAGTGATAAAAGATACGTTGCCTGGCCTTGAAAAACAGATATCTCAAACCAGCACTTTTACGTGAAGCAATGGAAAGCAATCTATTTTTCAAATAAATTAAGAATGCAGAGCAGCTTTCTAAAACCCCACCAGTGACAGGAGCCTGCAAATTCTAATGCAACATGTGCTTGTTTTCTTTTTACAGAGGGAAAAGTTCATAAAACTGCTGGATCAGTTGCACAATTCTCTGCGGATTGATTTGTCCAAGTACAGGGTACGTGTGGTGCCTTCTGTCTGGGGGACAACTCAGTGGGTTTTGTGTCAGTATCCCCGGGGGCTCTATCTGCTGAAAGTTTGAGAGATTAATCCCTCTTGTGGCGTAGAAGCTGAAAATACAGGGTGCCAACAAGACACCCCAAATCCTTTGGAACAAAAGCTTACAGATTTTAAGCAGTTTAACCATATTTTTCCAATTTGGGAAAAAAAAAAAAAAAAGAAGTTATTATTTTCTGTCCAAAAGCTAAGAATGGGTCAAGGAATGAGCAGACATTCAAGAGGGAGTAGGATCCAACAACTGATTAAATTAATCCCTAACTTCATTATGCTAATTCCTCTGGGAATTACCTTTACTGACTCAGGTAGTGCAAGTTCCAGTTACTGCTGTATTTCTTCTGAGAGGCCGACATCTTTCCTACGGCTTCCATACTGAGATCCTAGGAGTGTTTCTACACGCTTCCACGCGATAGGAGCTCAGGTCTCGTCTCTTTGCGCTGGGGTCTGATCCAGCGCCGGCTCTCAGGAGAGCAGCGCGCGCCGCTTCCCGCCGCCCGAGCGTCTGTGCCTGATTGATGTGCCTTGAGTACGAAGCCAGGCAGTACTTCGTCGCTCTTCTGCTAACCCAGAGATCAGAGCAAGCTTTTATAAACCATTTCTTCAGTTAGGCTTGTTAATGCATTTATGCCTACAAGTGATTTATGTACCAGGGATGGCCCATCAATGATTTTCATTAGCAACATTTTTAAGTCTTTTTTGTAGTATTTTTTACTCCATTAATGTTTTGGACATATCACAATATTTTTAGTCATTCCTATTACGAATACAGGCGTGTTATCAGAAGTATTCCTATTCCTCTTAAAGTGATACTCATCACTAACTTCAGGTTCACCATTTCCAGTCCTTCCAAGCGGCAGCTCAGTTTTCCTCGGGGGCTGTTTCCCAGCGCCCAGGTTCCCACCTGTAACTCAGCTGTTGTCATTCCTGTCTTCCATTCACCAGGATAATTTTCCTGCCAGCAATTCCGAAAGACTCCAGGATCTGAAATCAACCGTGGACCTGCTTACCAGCATCACTTTCTTTCGAATGAAGGTATCGTCCTTTATTAACACCGTGACTCTAAAAAAAATGCTGTCGCCTTTTATTTTCCAGGAAAATCATACTCTAGTTAACACCCCTAACTCCTTCAGTTTTAAATTAAATACCTCAATGTACTGACGATCATTGAACTCATTCACACTTTGTATTATCAGTTTGGTAAAGCCATTATCTGTGATAAATAAACAATTAAGTTTTCCTTTTTTAGCAATTACTTTACATTTCCTGAAGGAAACAACAGAAATTACCTTTTAGATCAGTGTAAAGTTAAGTCACATGAAGCTAATTCAGCTGAACTCAGGAACACGTAGAATGATGTTTTCCTACTAGTATCATAACACAGTTAAACAGCAAAATACACCTGATAACTGCACTTGCCTTAGTTGCTCCAGATTTTGATATTCAGGTGGTCAAGTTCTGAAAAGTTTTTAGAATAGAATGGTATACATAGTTATTACTGAATGCAAACATAGAAAACCAACATTTGTTGCCATAGCATGTGATTGCACTGCGACAGGCACTACATAAAGAGAATTAAACTGATCCAGTAAGTTGGAGTTCAAATTAACATATCCTGAAAAGCAGTAAAAAGCTGAACCCTTTGCTTTAAAAAATGAAGAGCTACTTGGCTGATTTTCAGAGGAAAGTACATAATTATGTGTCTAAATAGTTCCTAAATAATAGAAAAACTTCTTAAGTGGGAAACGTAAAGATGTAAACCCTGGGCACATCTGCCTTTTCCATTATATGAATAGTTTCAGTCAAATAAAACTTAGTGATACAACCTACTTGCTTAAGTGTATGTTCTATTGCATCTTTAAGCTAAGACCTCCTTTGGTTATCACAATTTTAAACATTTATATCATTATTATATTTCTAAACTTTTCATCCTGTATTACAGAACTACGGTAATTGCAACACTTAGGTTTTTCGTGTTAAATCCCCTTGTGCATGGTGCGGTTCCTGCACTCTGTTCGTAGGTGCTGGAGCTGCAGAGCCCGCCTCGCGCCAGCGCCGTGGTGAAGGACTGCGTGCGAGCCTGCCTGGACTCGACCTACCGGTACATCTTCGAGAACTGCTGTGACCTCTATTCCCAGCTGGTGGACCAGGTAGGACCAGTCAACCTGTTTCATGCCATATTGCTCATTCGTTATTTTTAGTTTAGCGTAAGTAAATACAAAGCATCTCAATGTTCCTTCATACCAAGGTTCTTTTCATGTTATTTATGAGAGAAGGAGCAATGTAACACAAACCCACAGATGCCTACGAACTCTAAAATGTTTGACAATATGAGTTTCAAAGTGAATGTGTTAACTCCTAACTTAGTCATCCCATTGGACATGACTAAAATTTTCCAGTGGCTTTAGGGAAGATGATGTTAGATTATTACTGTTTATTTAAGATCCATAATGGGGATCCAAAAGATCCAAAAGTGGGTGTTCCTGCGTGTTATATGTACTGTCTCCGTGTGTAACTCATGTTAATCACCTCCTGCATTTGCTTTTGTCTTCAACCTAGAATTTTCAAAGATGCCTGCCCCAGTATTTCTAGAAAATACATTTAATATCTGATTATGTGCAGTAGTCCGATGTGAGGTGAAAACAGAACAATGAATGATGAAACTGAGGGTGCTCAAGCTGGAGTTTTGGGAAATTTATCACTATAACAAGAGCAACAAGTAAATCAAAAAATATGCTCAGCAGTCCCCACTTCATCATTTTATTAGTCTCTACTTTCATGTTCGAGAGACAAGCACCGTTATAAAGCAAATATCTTGCAGCAAAACAATCCCCCTGGGGAACAGCAATATTTCCTGGGGTAAAGTACGGTCAATGCTCACAGTGTGCAGAAAATGTCATACTGTAGTTTCATACCAGAATACAAAGAACAGCTGATGACAAAAAACCCAAAACAAATGGGTGCTACAGATAGTAAAACATGACATCTTGACAGCCTTACAGACACATACATTACTGTCCTCGTTATTCGAGACACAGCACTCTGATGAGTAACTGCCTAATTCCTTATGCAGCAGACGTAGTGTTTTCGGGTTTTAATTAACACTGATCGGAGTGCAGAGGTACCGCCTTGCATTGGAAAGAAACAATGCCTTGGGTGAGTAGTTTAGGGAGCGCTTTGATAACTTTCTGACTCCTTTTACAAATATGTCACTGTTTCTGTGTTCTTAAGAAAACAGCAACAAAAAAGAGAAGTCTTGGCTGGTGCTCACGATGACTGAAGTCCCCTCAATATTCTTTTTGCAATCTTCTCCACTGAGTGAAACCAATAAAGTGCAGATCAAATTCTTCCTGTTTTTTGAAAAGCTCAATACACATTGATCAGTGCAAATCGTTTCATGACTGATGGTGCCAGCACACTGGAACAAAACACGGGGATACTCTGTATTTGACACCTGCTCAGAGGAATAGGATTGAAGTTGTAGCTGATTTTGGAGACCTTTTCTTTTGTCTGTTGCTCGGTTCTGGGTGTTGTCTCAGTGGAGCGCGGTGCAGGAGACCAGGAGCTGGCAATGAACTAACTAGTTCTGGAGCCAGACGTTGCACAGCTGTAGCCGCACAGTACTTATCTCTGCTTAGAGGTGTCACACCTTAGGGCAGGTCGATAATGTGTTACTAACATCCTGGCTTTCGGGAATCAGTTTCTGTGCTAACGCGCCGCTGCAGGCTGGCGTGTGGATGGACCTGCGCTTGCAGAGCTGGCTCAGTGCTGCTGTGCTCTTCTGAGTCCCTGGTCACCTTTCCATTGGGGATTTGGGAACCCAAGCCACTTAGTTGCCTTTGAAGGTGCACCTCTTTTTCTTTAGTAGACATGACAAAACAATAGTAGGTTATTAATTTCTTACAGAAACGCTGTAAGAATTGAATCGTGAAGCATGTGAAGTGTGACTGCGAAATGCGTTCAAAAGTATGAAGTGGGAAATGAAATTGTGCAGTAGTGAAAGCTGGGGAATGAGGAAAGATTTCAAGGCCTTGGGACGGATGGTAGAGGAGTCTGGGGCTCAAGTGATTTTCTCTTCCCTCCTTCCAGTTTTGGGTGGTGATATGGGAGGGAATAGAAAATTCAGTCTGTAAAAACAGACTAAAAACCAGGTCTCCGTTGATCTTTGCTGACCTGTCTTTGCACTGTGTGTGTCCACAGCCAGGTGCCATCTGCCATACGAGCTGCTCTAAGATGGATAGAGAGTCCGTCCAAAATTTCTGAAGATTCTTAATACATCATTCTTTCCAAGCAATTAACATTCTACAGATGGAAATCCCAGCAATTTTCTTTAATTTCTCTAATGTCAAATATACTCCATCTTGTTTTAACAGAGTAAGAAACAAGAAGTTCCTAAAGAAGAACAGGGACCAACAACGAAGAATTTGGATTTCTGGGCACAGCTTATTACGCTGATGGTCACTATCATAGATGAAGATAAAACAGCCTATACACCCGTCTTGAACCAGTAAGTTATTACTTTCCCCATAAAAAGTAAGAATCATGGATTTATTAAAATAAGGACAGGAAATACACTGGAATCAGTAGTTTTATTTTAAATATAACCTAACTAGAGGTTTTTGAAGTATGGAACGTAACAGTGACATAGTTTGACTTAGTGCTGTGATCATGGAAAGAGAACCTTTTGTTTCACGAACACCATAGATACGTGGTGTATGAACCATCCCTACATGTTAAATAGAAAAATATTATGTGAGAGAGCTAAATGGATGGACGGAAGGGAAAGTTCAGTGAAATAGTGTGATGATATTAATGTTATGATTTTATCTTGGCACATAAAAGGTGCAAATCGTGCTGAGGCTTTTTAAAGCATTATAATAGATTTTTAGGCTTGTGTTTGTAAAAGAATAATGAACTTCACAAAAACCCCTCTACAAATTCGTTCCTGGCTAGAGAGGGAGCCTAGCCGGGCCGACCCGGAACTTCACGAAAGGAGAACGGTTCCCTGGGCTCAGCAGAGACAGAGCTGACTCCCAGCACTGAAGAGGTAACAGGCGAGCGAGTTACAATCGATAGCCAAGACAAGATGAATAACTAACGTTTAGTAGAAAAGAGAGAGCCAGGCAATAAACACAGGAAGAGGAGATAGAATGCTGGATTTTGAAAATTAAATATACAGAAGGAGTACAAAGGAACATATTTCACATCTTAAGGCTGAAGAAAAGGATGTTGCACTAATAGAAATGTGCCATGATGAAGGCCTAGGGAGAAGTTTTAGCTTTTTAGAGCCATTTTACAGAGAGATTCTAGAAAATCTGGGCATAGTGTAGCTGTGATGACTTATGCAAAAGTTAAAATTGAAACCTATATCCATGTCAGGCTAAACAATTAATAGAGGTGTGCAGTGGCATTTAATGGAAGGGTCGGGAGGGGGAAAGAACAAGTCTGTTTCTTTCAGCCAAAATGGGGTAGTCGAGTGTACACGCAGATGTGCTCGTCTGTTGGTAAGAGGTATCGTACTTTTTGTGGGCTCACAATATATTTACCAAAGAAACCTCTTGGCGATAGTCAGAGGTTGGAAGATATTTCATTACCTTCTGAGTTCTTCCTTTCTTCACTGCTGTTTCGGAAGCGGAAGCGTGAATACGGTGAATGAAACGTCTCTGAGAAACAGGAGACGCCAAGAGAGAGAGATGAAGAGGCTGTGGGTGGAGAAACTAGAGCAACTATTCACAGTAGCCTGGGAGAGTTTGGTGGGTTTTCTGTTTGTTTGTTGTTTTGTTTTGTTTTAAAGTTTTCCTGACACAAAAGCACCGTGTAAAAACTGGTAACAAAAATGACAGGCAGCCTCTTCCCTCTTTTTTACCCCAGAAAAGGGATAAAAGGAAAATGTAAGTTGGATGCATAAGAATATTGCAAAATCTGTGAGTCCTTATCAGCAGCGTGTGGCCACGCGGTGTCTCAGTGGAATATCAGGCCTACATCCATTTGAATCCTGCTGTAGAAGTGAGGTTACTGGAGATCCCCAGGAGAGCTCCAAGTAATCCCATAGTAGTTTTCATAATGGTGTAATATTGCTCAGAATTCTTTTCCTCAACCAGTTTTGGAAACTCTGTTTTTAAACGTACCTTGGAGGCAAAGAAGATGGTATGATGGAGCAGTTTGAACTGTGTCAGATGATGAATCCAGATGACACATGATGTGATTGCCTCAGCAAGCTTTGCAACAGCCGAAAGACCACACCAGCCCGTTCCGTGGGAGTTGTGTGGCAACCGCAGCTCTGATGTGATATCAGAAACTTGACAAGTTCGAGGGGAAAACATGAAGTCTGGTGTTAAGGTTGTAAAATTCTCATTCTGCTAGTTAATACAATGTAAAACGTGATTGGAACGATTCCCAAGCAAATCCAGGACTTGCCAGCACTTGTCAATATGCATTGTACACACCCTGAGACAGCAGAGATTGCTGTCAAAATAAATTATCTGTTCAGCTAAAATGATCAACAAATCAAGAACAAAATCTTCAACTGAAATCTGCTTGTGCATTTGGAAATGAGGATCTAAGCTTTGTGCCACTGCGCATCTTCAGTAAAAAGCTTTCCCTTCAGTTGTACAGCACGTAACTCAGAACAGCCGTGTGTGTTGTAAGACAGATTTAAGAAACAAGACAGCTGTGGTGGGACTTCTAGATTTGTTATTTACTGATTCTTACATCCCTGTAATTCCTACGTCCTCTATTGAAAATATTAAGTGTACATAATATACTTAGAAGCAAAACCTTCTGAACAGATGAATATCGAAGAATAACAGGCATAATAAAATCTCGGTCATGTTCTCCCTTGCAGTTTACATGACCGCTTATTGTGTACTGTTCTAAGATGGGCATTTCTCATAATGCTGATAATTCAGCCTGTCAGTTTAATCAGGCTGCGAAATGAGGCTCACAGAACACACGGTGCGAGCTTGTTGAAGTCCTGTACTTGGAGATCAGCATCAAACATTAATTGATCACCTGGAACTTTCTTATTTATTTTGTATTTTCTCTGAATATTCATGTAATAGTATGCGTGTATATATATTGGTATGTAGGTATGTATATTAAAGCAAACTAGAACCCTGTCCCGTTGGGAACAGGGCTCAGGAGGAAGATTCAAAGCTGAGCTCTCTGGCTGAGTGGCGCTCGCCTGTCACGGGCTCCCGCGCAGGCACCTGCTCTGCCTTCTGCCCTGTGCTCTGCCTTCTGCCCCGTGCTCTGCCTTCTGCCCTGTGCTCTGCCTTCTGCCCCGTGCTCTGCCTTCTGCCCCGTGCTCTGCCTTCTGCCCTGTGCTCTGCCTTCTGCCCCGTGCTCTGCCTTCTGCCCCGTGCTCTGCCTTCTGCCCCGTGCTCTGCCTTCTGCCCTGCGCTCTGCCTTCTGCCCTGCGCTCTGCCTTCTGCCCTGTGCTCTGCCTTCTGCCCTGCGCTCTGCCTTCTGCCCCGTGCTCTGCCTTCTGCCCCGTGCTCTGCCTTCTGCCCTGTGCTCTGCCTTCTGCCCCGTGCTCTGCCTTCTGCCCCGTGCTCTGCCTTCTGCCCCGTGCTCTGCCTTCTGCCCTGTGCTCTGCCTTCTGCCCTGTGCTCTGCCTTCTGCCCTGTGCTCTGCCTTCTGCCCTGTCACGGGCTCCCGCGCAGGCACCTGCTCTGCCTTCTGCCCTGTGCTCTGCCTTCTGCCCTGTGCTCTGCCTTCTGCCCTGCGCTCTGCCTTCTGCCCTGTCCTCTGCCTTGGCTTTCTAAGCTGTGTGTCTTGAAGGTCGGGGATTTTTCTCGTTACATACTTTAAAGTTCCTGCATAGTAATTTTTTTAAATCTACCAGAAGCCTCTAAGTGCTACAGTAATGCAAATAATAAATTATAGATTATTATAACGTGAGCAATCTTAGAAATATGAGTAGCCAAATGAAAGTAAACCCGAGCAGCTCTGAGCAGAGCTGTGTGTGCGTGGTGCGCGCCCTGGCCATGCGCTGCACTGCCCACACAAAAACGGCCTGCGCTTCATGCAGTGCATACAGAGAGAAAATCGTCACCAATACTCCACAGGGTCATTTGTGCATCAATCAAATGCACAAATGGTATTATGACAGTAGGACAGATTGTTTAAGACATAGTAAAACATATTTACTTGTGTACACACCACTAATCAAACAAATGCATTTTTCTCAGACCCAGCCTTACGTTATGGCCAGAGACAGTGTCAATATTCAATCAAGTGTTAAGTGTTTCCTCAGCGCAGCATTGTCGAAGTTGAGCTGTGGTGCTGAGACAACACTCAGGCTGGACCGGACATGAAGAAATTAAGACAGTTGAAATACATTTGGGCTTTTGAGCAACAATTAATTTTGTGTTAACAGAATTAATACAAAGTTCTGTAAGTGAGCAGCCATTAGCGTAGCGAAGGCGTATCAGTGATCTGAGCTAACAGTTGCTTCACATTAAAGCAACAGAGCTAATGAGCTATTTAAGTTCTTTTTCTTTGCAGATAAGATGAGGGTCAAATACGTCCCTGGAAAGAAAAGCTCCTTGGATCGCATTGCTGCCACCTTTAAGAATTGTTACAGAGTTTCTGAATTTGATTGCTGCTTCAGCAGGTCACACTGCCGTGGGTCACATTTTCTGCTGCTGCAAAGCGGTGCAGTGAGCTCAAGGTGAAAGCCACACAGCTCCGTGCGGTTCCTCAGGAACATGTCCTTGGGGCTTTTATGTAGGGACAGATATTTGCTTGGGGTTTTGTTGGGTTATTTTTGTTGGCAGCACTGTTGTTTTTGTAAACGACAGACCAGTACCTGTCCTTCTGAACACCCCGCGATACCAGCGTACAGTGTCTCGCTGGAACGTCGGCTTGGCCAGTCGGTGACAGTGCAGACGGGGATGAAAGATTAAACGTTTTCTTTCACTTAGAATAAGAAGCAGCTGAGATCTATGGAAAAGTTGGGGAAAATACTTGCTTAATAACAGCAAAGAGCATCTAAAAAGGACTGTTTCTCAGAGATGACATGAGGCATAGGACCAAAACTAAACTTTTTAATTGGAAGTATTTCTTTTTCTACCTTTTATAGTCCTTACTGTTTTATCCATACTTCAGAGTGAAGTCTTCCAACAGTGATTTAACTAGTATAATCCAATGTTGCTTCACAGACAACTTTACATTTTGTGGTGTAATAAGGGAAATAAGGAGAACGTGTAGCTGCTGAACGTCTGAGCCACCTGTGTCAGGTTGTGTCATAAGCCATCTGGTTTATCTGAAGTTGAAGAATTATCTGTAAGACAGGTGGATGTTTCTTGGTTTAAAATGTCATGTGAGGGAACTGGTGCAACACAGCTAATTTCTTAGGCCCCTAACGTTAGACACGGGGAAGTTTTTATTTGAAGATTGGATGGTTCATGTAATTGTACGAAGCACAAGACAGAACAAGGGGAGTTACTTTGTGGCATACTTGCCTTTCTGCTGTGCAGCTGTAAGCATCATTTCCAGCATCAGGTGAACTGGTGTAATGTGATTGATTACAGGTTCCCGCAAGAGCTGAACATGGGAAAAATCAGTGCTGAAATCATGTGGATTCTGTTTGCCCAGGACATGAAATATGCTCTGGAAGGTAATTAGAATGAACTATTTATTGCACTAGAGAGTTCACCGAGACTGTTTGCCACTGACATCAGATGCCTGTGAATGGTAAGAGTTTTCTGGCGTACTTGTTGAAGGTGTTTACCAGATTACTGGCAGGGCGTTGCAGAGGAAGCGAACTGTTGCACTGCAGCTATATGGAGTTATGTGCGGAAGAAGCAGACAAAAGAGCTGTAACTTGAAATGCTGCTTGTTCTTACCTAAATCTGACAGGAGAAACACAGATCTGCTTGCCAGAGAGCGCCGTAGGCATTCCGTATTTTCTTACTGGCTGAAAATTGCTGATGGCAAGAAATTTTTTTGCTTTGAATTCTACAAGATTAGGAGCAAGCCCTTAAATATGGTCGCACCCGATCCTCATGGTTTTAATGGAGTTCGTTAAAATGAATTGCATCCTGCTCTGCCAGTCCCACCTTCCAGGTTATTAACGTGGGCTGCCATCTGTTCGTATGAGGTGTCCAGGCTGCGATGGCAATCTTTGTGTGATTTGATTTAGTGTTAATCACCTGAAGCAGCATCTTTTGTGTTACAAAGTTGATTCCTTTCTGCATCCAGTCAAGAAGCAATGCAATAGTCCAACAACACTGGCAAAAGGAATGCTGATGTGATAAAAAAGATTGAATTAGCTCATCCAAGATCCTGTTTCTGGTTTTTCCCATGCTATATATTCCCAAATATATCCAGCCATTCCCAGTGCATAAGCAGATACCGTCATCCTGATTCTCTGACAGACTCCTCTTCATGACAGAAACTGATAAAGTGATTGGAAAGAGAAGAGACAGGTCTGAGTTGATGCTGAGCACAGGGACAGCGTACAACAGAACAAACAGAAATGGCTAATGCTGCCCAGAGAAATGTCACGCCGTTTGGTGTCGGATTTCAGCTCTGTTTTCACTCTAGATTTACAGAGTTCCCCTTAAGATGGGATATAGCCTCAGCTTAGCGGGAGACTCCAGAGCAGATTTGAGGTGGTGGAAAGGAGAACACGGCGGCATCAACCAGAATGCAGGGTTTCACCAGGATATCAGAACGTGAGACCTTTGTCTTTTGGTGTATCCCAGTCTGCATTCACACATTTCAACAAATGTATTCCATCCCCGTTTCTCCAGAGGCCTGAGGAATAGAGAGTCATACGCAGTCTCATGGGGGATTCAGAAAGACAAGGAAATTACATTTGGGGTTAATAATAAACTTTCCTTTGGCAGATAATCAATAAGATTTGCTGTGACATGAGTGGAGGAGGAGGGGCGTTGGCGATGTGCTCCGGTTACTGACAGCGGCCGCACGCGCGTGTGCCGAGCGCTGAGCACGCGGCGCAGCACCCGCCACGTGCAACACGCGCATCCCCGGCCTTGCCTAAAGTCACTGTCACCGTACCAAATCGCACTGTTCTGTTGAAGTTAATTAGACCAGCTAATTACGACAGATAAAGTGGACAGAACTGCTCCCGGGAGCTAAGTTAATATTTCTTCGTGGCATCATGTTGTGCTGCATCACTGTGTCATTTTACCAGGAACTACCGCAGAGACTCCTGGAATGGCATGAGCTTGCACTTGGGGCATCCCACCGTGTCCTTTCCTCATTCCCTAACCCATTTTCCTTTATTTTTAAACACTGAACCGTAATCAGAACAGTGACCCCTGAGTGTTCATACTTGCAGTATGAGTCTACAGTAATCTTAGTAAGTTAAAGCTTCTTTATGACTGGTTGTGGTGTCTGTGTGGGGCCAGATGGTACTAGAAAAAACGGAGTGCACCAGTGAATGCCCAGCTTCGTTATTTAGTTTTAATTTGTCACTCAATAATAGCAGTGTATATTGCCCCATATACTTAGTGAAAGCTCTGGCATTATTTAATCTCCTTTTAAGCACTTCATATTAATCCTGTTCTGAAACATTTTTAGCTCATACCCAGGCAATCACTGACTGTAAAACGTTTGTACACACACTTTTCCAGTGTTGCCTAATTGTGAGCAAGACAATTTTGCTAGTCAACGTGTGCTACTACTACTGTGCTAGATAGGTTATTAGACTGTAAATGATGCTTTAAATGAACCCTACATTGATTAATAATTAGGGGCTGTTTACAACTCACATGGCCCTGTCCTTTCCACCAACTAATTAGCTGAGTATGCAAGAGAGAAGTGTTGTGCTCAGCTGGAGGGGCTGTGTGTCTCCTATAGGAGCAGGGAGAAAGCTGCGTCTTACACCAGGGGCAGTCAAGGCTTCCCCTGGGGTTCAGGAGCTGTCCCAGACCAGAAGAATAATTGGCCTCTTTCTTCTTTCACTGTTCTTCACCAGTAGCATTACTAGTTTTGCAAAAGCTAGAGATAAGTTAGACATAAGTCTAACTAAGTCAGACTAAGTGATTGTGACATAATTAACTTGCTATGCATAAATATTCTGTGTAGTAGTTATCTCTGAAACATTAAAGCCTGGAAACTGGACAAGTTTGGGGGCTTTTTGTTAAATATTCACCTATATTTATGTATATTTAGTTAGTTTGTTCATTTCTACAGCCACATTTCCTTCTTGCAGTTTTTGTTAGTAAGGGTTTGAAATACTCTTTAAAACAGCCTTGTTAGAATCCTTCAGGGAGTTCAACAAAAAACAGGGGCGAGGAAACTGCTGTAAAATAAAATGCTCTCAGCTTTTGTACCAGAATAAAGGGAAATTAGAGCTGAACAAAGTATCAAATTGATTACCTGAACATTTAAAATGTTCATCTTTTATGAAGGTTATTAGATTTTCCTTTTCAGCAACTAGTACATATCAGAAATGACGTGGATACTCAGACTGATGGTACCTAAGGTCAAAAAGGAAAAGAGAACCGCAGTGAACAGTATTCTACTCCAGTTTGTTAAATGGCATGGTATCCTCAGTGCCACGTAGACGGTTCTGTTAACAAGCCACAGTTATGACTTCATTGACAAAACACCACGACACTACCAACATAAAGCCGGAACATAATAGTTGTATTACAGTTTCTTTTTGTTTGCTGCCTTAAGAAAAGCATCTTGGCTTTCTTAGCGATTGCTGACATCAACCCTGGTTGCAGAGCATTGCAGTTTGGTTACCGGCCCGTCAGGAAAGTGCCTTGGATTATAGTCCTTCCTACAGGATCTTTTTATACATGTTTCTGTAAAAGAAGAACAGCTGGCACGTCTGTCTTGCAGAACGTCCGGAATGGATGTATCTGTGCAGGACAACACGGGGCCCGTTCTCCCTCCAGGGGGACTGACACATCTCCAAACTGCTGATGTATATTCTGTGTCGTCCCACGTTTGCGTTAACTTGTGCAGGTTTTTCAGAAATTGAGAAAGTGGGTCCTGATCTAGATTTAGAGTTCGTACAGTGATGCTCCTGTGATTTCTGACAGAAAGGGGTGGTTACTGTCAGTAAACCTACTGATACCATCCATTAAAACTGCCTCACGCAGGCACCATTTTCTCTGTTCTTTGGTTCGTATAGACTGAAGAGGTAACACACATGGATACACAAGGGCTCTGTAGATCATGTGTGTTTTCTGATGTTCTGATAGTTAATATTAGGAATTGAGGGTGCATTTTTCACTTATGTGTAGCTACAATAATATCCTAGGAGACTCTTTTGAAATATTCTTTACAAGTTATAATAGCCCCAAGAAAACACCTCAATTATTCATGAACGACTAGCGCGCTCATTTCTCATGTGTGGTAATTTAGATCTTAACTTAAAAGAGAAAATATAAATGAATGGTATTGTATAAATTGTACCCTTTAGACAAGTTTGCCCATCATTGGCAGCAGCTCATTTCTAAAATGGAAATGAGCATTTGCTTGGTTTGTGATACTACAGCAAACACTCTTCAGTTGCATTGTATAATCTAATAACCCATTCATGCAAAAAATGCTGTTCATTTCAGAAATTCCACTCTGTTGGATGCAACAGAAGATGGTTCTTAATAATGACTTGAGCGGTAGATGTGCAGTCAATTTGATAACAGTAAGACAATTGTCAAAGACTGGTATCACTTTTAAGAGCTACCGTTATTGAGCAAACGTGGTCACCCAGCTGTCTGTAGTAACAGATTGTGCAAAAACTACCAGAATGAAACAAAGATTCCTCGGGTCTGTGGGAAGGAAGAATCGTGAGGGTACGCAAACACTTTCTGCCCATCGCTCTCTTAATAATGGATGATACCATGCTGGGGAGAATTCGTAGTACTCCCAAGTAGTGATGGGTCGTGGACGAGTGCAATATTGAGACAGAAACTGAGTTACGTCTGAATCAGACCCACAGAGGCACTTCAGTAGCCGATTCCCACAAAACTTAGTAGTTCGCTGCATAATAATACACTTCTGAAATATTTATTTCTCGTATGGCACAGTGATATTAGTAGAGTGCTGATTTGGCATTATAATAAAACTACGAATTTCCTTTGAATGTACCTGATCAGATCTGAAAAACACAGAACCGGGTGGTGTGTTCGGGTGTGTGTATGACAGAGGATGGGATGCTCCTGCTGTTCAATAGAATCAGGTGCACATCCCAAATACATATGCAAAAACGTGTAGTACTGTGTTAGCACACAAGCAGCAGTAGGACCAACGAGGAGGTGCGAGGCGGCTGGCGGTACGCGCCGCTTACACGGGAACGTCATTGCTGCTGAGCGTCTGTGGGAGGTCACATTGTAAGGGAAAAGACATAACTGTTTTGCCTAAGGAAGAACGCCGAGCGACACGAGACCTCAGCGGGACGGGGCTGTGAGCAGGAAGGGTTACGGTCCCCGGGACGGTGGAACCGTCGCTTCCTGCGTGGAGACGGACATGGAGAGCTCAGCCAGGATAAGGGGGAGGGAGGGGACAGGGCTGGGGGCACAGGCTGCAGAGCGTGGTGGGAGAGCTGAAATGAGGGTCACGGTCCTGGGGAGGAGATGGGCGTGTGTTACCCACCAGTGACATCAGGCTTCAGAAATGCAGGAGGTGGTGACAGGTGGCTCCATGATCTGCATATTGATTATGTTGAAAACAGGAGACTGAGAAAGTGGAGAAGCCCATTTGAAAAACTTCAGCGCTTTATTAAAGCAGCTTTTCTACTTGTGCCATGCATAAATTAGATGGCTGTAGAGCGGCGGAGCTGTCTCCTCTTTCGTTAGCTATATAGGACAAACGCAGCCCATTTAGTAATGCAGGTTTCACAGATTCCTGTAGGACTGTCATTTATAGTTGTTACTTCATTTGGCTACAGAGCTGTATTTGTCCTTTCTAACTCGACACCTGGCACAGCTCCCAACCCTGGTCTAACTCAAGTGCTGAGGACGGGTCCGCAGGGCAGGGTTCCCCTGCAGCAGGAGCGCTGCGCTGCTCCCCGAGGAGCTCTGCTCTGCTCTGCTCTGCTCTGCTCTGCAGTGAGGAGCTCTGCGCTGCTCCCGAGGAGCTCTGCTCTGCTCTGCTCTGCTCTGCTCTGCAGTGAGGAGCTCTGCGCTGCTCCCGAGGAGCTCTGCTCTGCTCTGCTCTGCTCTGCTCTGCTCTGCAGTGAGGAGCTCTGCGCTGCTCCCCGTTCTGGTCTGGTTTTCCAAAGAGCACCGAGACCCTGAACACTGGAGCGGTGGGTACATCTGCCTCTAAACCACCCGATTGTTTATCATGCAAGTACTATATTATTATGTCACTAGTGCTTTGAGGCACGAGAATGTTATTTACTGTTAGAATGTTGTTAAATGCTGTTATTTCAACTCATTCTGTTACAGAACATGAAAAGCAGCGGTTATGCAAAAGCACAGATTATATGAATTTGCACTTCAAAGTGAAATGGTTTTATAATGAATACGTGAGAGAACTCTCTGCTTTCAAGGATGCGGTGCCTGAATACTCTCTGTAAGTAGTGTAGAGGCACGTCTCTATGTATATAGATATACTACTGAAATTATTCTTACTGCTTTGGGGTAATATTCAGCTGCTGTTTTCATTTTCACCTTTCCTCCTGCAATTGATACATTCAGGCCTCTGCTTTTATGTGATCTATCCCTAACCTCACTCCTTAATCTGCTGCAATTTGGCTGATTTGTTGTATGGGATGGGGCCTGTTATCAAAGAAAAATAAAACACAGCTGATGTTTCATTAAAGCAGATAAATGTACATACTTTACAAAATCGGTTTTTATTTTCAGGTGGTTTGAACCATTCGTCATTCAGTGGCTGGATGAAAACGAGGACGTCTCAATGGAATTTCTTCATGGAGCACTAGAAAGAGACAAAAAAGACGGGGTGAGCCTTTACTTTTTAAAGAAGAGAGTAAAGAAAGTATTAAGACAGTTATTTAGTATTACGAAGCCAAACGTACCGTTGGTCCCACGGTATCCTTGTCACACCTCACAAGACGCACAGTCAGTAACGACTGTTGAAGATAACCTGTGGACAAGCTGCTCTGGTCCCATCTGCCCAAACTCCCCAGAGATGTCAGCCCATGGCTGCACTGAACTGATGTGGTACTGATGTCATGAAAGAGAATTTGGCTCTTATTTTTAAGAGGTTGGAAAGTACTAGAAATGTGTAAAGCCACATTTCTCAGTGTTAGCAGTGAGACTTTTTAATTTCCTTTTTTTCTTTTTAATACTTTTTATGACTCTGCGAAGAATTTCACATGTAAGAAAATCAGTTCATATGGTTTTGATCTCCGAACAAGTATTAACTCATTTGAATGTTTCTCTCTAGTTCCAGAAAACATCGGATCACGCTCTCTTCTCTTGTTCCGTGGTTGATGTCTTCACACAGCTCAACCAAAGCTTTGAGATTATTAGGAAGCTCGAGTGTCCTAATCCAGAAGCACTATCTCATTTAATGAGAAGATTTGCAAAGGTGAATTAAAATCACTGCACCTCAACTAAGCTTCAGAGAGGGTGACATTGTGTTGCCACGTACTTAAGAGCTAAGTAATTCCAGTGTCGTTGAGAATCAATCTCTTCTGCGATCTTTAGAGCCTTAGAAAGATGTGCTGTCTGTGGCTTCAGACTGGCTTTCATCTGCTTTGTCAAAATCATTTACCAGTTTGAGGCGTTCTAACCTCTCTAAGATCTCATATTTACATATGCTATACAATCGATTATTAAGCACTGATTACAGTTCCATTGATGGAGCAATTCAGTGAAATGCAATTATCTCATTATTCGGTGCAAGGGAAGGAGAAGTTGAAGGTATGGCAATAACGTATGGTTGGCAGAAGTCCTTAGGCAGTAGTTCTCATCCATCTGCTGTTGGATAAACTCAGTTTGTTAGGCCAGCTTTCTGTTTGAATTGTAACATTTCCTCACAGGACCTAGATTTCCATCATAGTCCTGATGGCTTTAAAAAAGCTTGCATTTACATTTATTTCTGTTCTCCTATTGCAACAGTTTTCCATTGCAAACAAAGTTCCTATTTACATTATTATCGTAAGGTAAGCCCATATTGCCAGGCTTTGAACAGCACACCTTTGGTCTTGTTTCTCCATTATTTGTAATCTATACATTATAACCCTAGAGGATCTTCTGACCTTGCTGCCGTTCCATTGAGTACGGAGCTCGTTGCAAGGAGCGGAGCTGTCAGTGCCTCTCAGAGACAGTGTGACCAAAGCTGAAGTGTCGCTGCCCTTGGCGATTCCATTCCATGCGGAAAAACCCACCAGCTCTTGTGTGGGAATTTGGAAATGTGCTCACGGGATTGTGTGTTTTGTATCTAAAAACATACCATATACTAAACATGGAAGCACCTGTCAAATCGATACTTTATATAAACCTCATTTTCTGTGTTTTTTAATTATTATATTTGTTTTAAATTGTGAAATTAACCATTTAAAAGATTCTTCTCTTCTCCTAGACTATCAACAAAGTGCTTCTTCAGTATGCTGTAATTATTTCAAATTATTTCAGCTCATATTGTGATAAAGAAGATGTGGTGAGTAAGAAGCGTGTTTTCTTTCTGCCTCAAAAATGATGTATAAGTGACTTAGTGTACTTTTTGAAATGTAATTATTTTTGTCTGTGAGAAAAAGCATGAATGGAGGAAGAGATTTTTGGGTTGCTTTATTTTTTAATAAGGTCAGCATGCTTTCATAGCTGCTTACTTTGCTGTGTAAAAGCTGGAATTGGTGGGATTAGTTAAGAATTGTAGTTAATAATTTCAGTATTAAAGTAGAAAAAAAATGCAAGATGGTCAGAAACACCCCCTGGTAACAGCCTGATACAGTGGTGCACGTATCTTCATCCTCTGGTTTTTCCAGCCAGAAGAGAACGCTGCTTGTTCTCAGCTGGCGTTGGCTCGCTCTGTGGGCGCCCTCAGAGGCCGGAGGACCCGCTGGGCCGCGCGCAGGCCGCTGGCGCCCGGCTCTCCATCCCTGAGCGCTGAGGAGCATCGGCGCTGCTGTGTTGACTCGCTGCTTGCAGGGGAGTCCCAGTGAAGGACCAGATTGCCATGGACTCAGAAATGAATGAGATATGGGCCCTAAAGATGTGGTTAAACAAACCAAGACGTTATCAGTAGCTTAACGTGACTGAGGCGAATTGTTCTTGTAAACCGACTTTTGGGTATCACTGATGGGCAAACAAAGGCAGTACTGCCAAGGCAGCCAACACTTAGCAGTAGGTCACTATGGTTAGTAGTGTGTTGTGCAGACGTGTCAGTCTACGAATAGATGAGTAACTGCAGTGCTGCCCTCACTGCTCACCTGTGAAGCGCAGCGCTGACATGGCTCATACCAGATCCCGGCGTCTTGCCGCCTCCGGTCTGGCCCTGCCCTCTGGGCGTGAGGCGCTGTCGTAATCCAGGGGCCACCAACATACACACAGTGGTAGAATTCAGAAAGACATTTATTGCAGCTAAACATCAACTATTGGTGGTTCGCGTGAGCAACATTACAAGAGACTAAACTTATGAAGATATATTCATACATAAAAGGAACAAAACCTGCACATTCTCACATTTGGTGCTCTCTTTGCAGCCCCGTATCTTGATGAACAACATTCAACAATTAAGAGTCCAGCTTGAGAAAATGTTTGAGTCCATGGGAGGAAAGGAGGTGAGTCATAATTGTTTCCTGGTTCATTCAAAGTTGCTTAGAGATCATTAGCACCATGTTTTCAACCCAGTTTCACTTGTGCTTGCAAAGAAAATCAAATTTAAAAAAAAAAAAGTCTACAATGTAATGTCGTGACAGCACTAGACAGAGTTAACAGCATTTCACAGAAACATGCTAATGATCTGTAAAGTTCAAGCAGCACTGGGTGTTCTGTGTTGTAATCGGCAGTGCCAGCTTTGTTTTACTGTTTGTATTGGACTATGCTTTGCTTTTTTATGTACTGATGTGTTTTGCCTGTATCTGAAAACTCTGTACAATATGTGCCTTGTGCTTTGTCTGTAATGTGTCCTGTCTTTGTCTAATGCCTTTGACTCGCACTCCACTGAGCAGAAGAAAGAAGGAGAGAGATTCTCTTATGAGGTTTGTGATAGTAAGCATCTTTTATTATTCCAGACCATATTTTCTAAGGTTAAGACCAGTCACATTTCCTACTAATTTCCATTGATGCATTTGTGCAATTCCCCGTGATTTAAAATCAAAAAGAGCTATGCCTGGGCATTCAGTTGATACTCTAAATTGAAAAGTCTTACTAGGCAGACAGTGTAAAGTCTTTTGGAATTCCCAACAGATCTATGAACCATTTGCGGCACCTGTTGAGAACCTGCGGGCCTGCTTGCGGTCAGGATTTGGCGCCGCTTCAGCAAGAGCTGCTGCTCAGCAGTGCAGAGCGTGCTTGGCTTTGTCCTTCAGGAGCCTTCAGAGTGCCCGAAGTGCTGTCAGCAGTGGAGGACATGAACATGTCCTCCGATAATTTGCTGATTTGCACCATTTCCTACAGCTGTGGTGCAACATGCAACCCTTGGAGAGAATTGAGAGATCCTGTTCTAAAATGCCTTTGTTAGGTACCTTAAGTGCGTCTCTGATAAAAATGCAAGAAAAAAGATCTGGAAAATACCTTCAGAGTTTTGTTTGCGTCTCGTTAGGGAAATTTCTTGAAGAAAGGCACATTCATCTTCAATTTTGTGCCACCCCTGTTGAAGTTCTCCTGAAGTGTTTGCCCTCAAGTTGGAATACCTATTTTCCTGGCTATTGCAAGAGCATGAACGCTAACAGCTAATTGACCTCATCGAACTGGTACTTAAAAAACAAAGCCAGCAATAAAATCCGTAAGCAGGTTCCTCGCAGGAATGAAACAGTTTAATTTTTTGCATGTGGAGGGCATAAGAATTCAGGTGGTTTTCAGTGGAATAATAAGACCCATTTCAGTTGAAGCAAAACTAATCCTAAGGAGAATGAAACGCTGTTAATCCCCTCGGTGTCGCATTGTGAGCAGCGTCTCCCCGGCTGCGCGGTTGGGACAGCGCAGGCTCCGCGGCTCCCGCGCTCAGGGCCATTGCCATAGCCATAGCCATTGCCATCGCCGCGCAGGGAGCTCCGCAGCTCCGCTGGCACCAAAGTAAGGTGGTCTGAGCAACACAGGTTTCTTATTAACTCTCCGCTGTAGCCAAGCAGGGAACATACCTAAAAAATCATATAAATGAGATCAGCCTGCCTTAATAAAGAGTAGTAAAGTGGGATACAACCCACTGTCTTTCCTTCTTCAAAATCACGTCCTAAATTATGGTCACAGATTATCATAATGTAGAATTTTTGCTTAGATCCTGTTCGTTTCGTACAGAAGTAGTGCATACGTTTGCAGTAAGCCACTTTTCTTGTCTGACAAGCTGGAAGCTGATAAAAAGGCAAAGACAAAACTGCGTTGCTCTTCACCAGATGGCAGAACAGGCAGGAGTGAGTTACTGCAATTGGCATTTACAATAAACAGGTGGAAAGAAAAAGCAGGTTGTTTGTGTACAACAGCATTACACTGACTGTAGGCAAATCGTGTTTCCTCTCCAGTAAGTTCAGTAACGACTTTACCTGTAATGCTTAGGAATTCCTATAGGAATCTGTATGTGGTCCTAAAGACTTTGATGGCATGACGGGGCCCCGGGTTGAGCAGAATAGTCCTGAGGTGTCTGTCTCGGAACCTGTTAAGTCAGAGGCCGAAGCGTTTAAAGAAGCGGCAGCCAGACGCGCGGACGGGGGTTCAGTGTACCCAGCTGGTGGAGCGGGGGCAGAGGAGGCGCGACGGCCATCAGAGCCAAACCAGCCACCGCGAGGGCTCTGACATACCCGCATCTTCCCCCATGCACACGGAACATGTAAAACTGCTTCTGAACAGAAGTTACCAGGTGGGCCCATTAGGAAACTGTAAGCAATTAGACCTGTGGCACTGCAGATAAATGGAATTCAGATTAGAGAGGTTCCATTTAACTCCTGCAAAAGTAATTTGCATCTCTGTAGTTTCCTAGAGAAACATTACCGAATTCGCAGTTGACAGGATTATGTCCATACTAGCACGCATTAAATTACAGCATGGAATAACTCAATCTAACACATTATGTCAAAAGCAGCCAAATTCATCAGATCTTTAATGCTCTTCCGAGGCTTGTATGTGTAAAAATGTCACGGTTTTAGGCAGCATTTGGAAACAATGATGTTCAAATACTCCTCATTTCGTTTTCATCTCTTCAGCAAAAGCATTCTCTGCTTTTCTTTAGCATCCAGAAAAAGTCAGACTTCTAATTATCTATTTAATAATCCGTAATTAGCAGATCTTGTGAAAGATTTCTCAGCATGTTCTGTTGGGGGTGAAAATAAAATCTATTATTCAAGAAGGCAGTAAAATAACAGCAATATTTATGAACCTAAGAAAGCCAAGCAAATTAAGAATTGGAAGAAAAGTATAATTAACATGTTAACAGGTTAATAGCATTTCCACTACTAAAGTAAGTCTGCTCTTTAGAAAGCCCAGATGTTGGCGGCCGAGCAGCCCACAGTGTATGCGGGACGGCGCCCGCGCAGCTGTGAGCCAACAGCAGGCCAAGGGATACGTGCTGTTTCTCTCGTTTGATTCTCAGATCAGATATGGCACATTAATGGAACTTGTTTTTTCCCCTGACAATAATCTGCTCAGGTGTGTGGGGGGAGGTTTCTTACATTTTTCTGGAGAATTGTTCAGGCATGTGGCTTTTTGGGGTTTTTTGTCCTCATCAGACCCTGTGGAACAGGTGAGACTTGAAGAACTGTGGATACTTAATTCTCATAGGTGCGCATCCCTTCATGACACCCCTCAGACGGGACCAGCGGGCTCTGTCCGTTCCGCCTGCCCCGGGCCGGTCCCTGCGCTCCTCAATGAGCACGCTGGGTGCTGAGCTCCCTGCGCTGGGCGGGTTTGTGTCCCCTTCCTTAAACTGCTGCTGGCAGCAGCTGCCGTGAAGAACTGCAGGCTGCATTTACCTGGGTTCTCGCACAGCTCCCAGAATAACTGCGCTGTCCAGAAACAGCCTGGCTGGTGCAGCAGGGATGGGCGCTTTCATCGTCACTGCCGAGCCAGGCGTGCTGGGTCTGTCCCCCGTGGGCTCTGCAAAGCCTGATAGATGAATTAACCTCTTCCTCACTGACGTGCCTCCCGGGGCAGCTTTCCTCGCTAGCACGGTGCGTGGAGCGCCGCGAGTCGCGGTCTCAGTGTGAGTGCTGGGGTGTCAACGCGCGCAGGTCTTGCGGCTTGTAGCTTCATTCGGCCGTTTGCACGTGGCTACAGGGCGTTTCCCACACAGTGCTGTCCTGAGAACAAGCAAACCCGGTATGAAATGTATTAGCAGGAGTTGTTCAAACAATTGCTGAAATAATAAATCCTTCTAAAGCACAGATGAAATTCCTTTTTGAGCTTCTTGTTTCAAAACTGTGGTGTTTTTCTGTAGGGTAGTCGTGTTGTGAATTGCAACCTGTTAGAATATTTAGGAGGGAGACAGTAACCCTTCCTGAGCTGACTCAGCTCCACTGCACAAGACCATCCTAAAACTGTCTTTGTGAAGTCCCCCCAGAATTTCATAGTATAGAACCATCATTTTTTAATTTGAAACAGAATGCATAGCAAATAAACAAGTGGCCAATATCAACAGAGTGCCTTTTTGATTCAATATCTGTGCATGGATCCCATCCCTGTAAACGTAAAACCATATTTCTGCCCTGCATTCTCGTTTTCCCATGCTCAGAAAACCCGTATCGGAGGTACCGCAGCTGTTCTCCTGCGCGTCAGAACACGCTGCGCTGTGCTCGAATTACGGATGTCCCCACGGGCTTTAGAAACACAAGTACTGAAATGCAGTGGATTCCCCTCCCTCATACCGCCTCAGTGGAAGCAGCATGGACAGCCTTCAAACCACCTTTTCTACTTTTACACTGCATTAATGGGAATATGGAAACATCTTCAACACCAATCACAAAAAATACCAACTGTGCTGAAACCTATGAACGTAATTAAAAGCCAAAAGCATCTGCAGTATTATTAGCACAAACACTAGAGCGTCTCACACATCCTTCTCCTGGTATGCCCTGGGAGTAACATCTGCCTGATAATGGCAGTTCTGTTCTTGTGGCTGCCAACACAATTTGCACCGTTCCACAGAAAGCCATTGTTTAATGGCATAGTTTTGGTTTCTAACAGTATAATTCTTCACTATTATAATAAAATGTTTTCCTTTAAATGCAAATTGGATATTTAGGCCTACTAAAGCAATCCTGTGTTGTAACAGGTGTTTCCACAGTTGGTTTTCCATAGTGCAGTGCATCATTGCATACAATTCCTCATTCATCAGTTGTAGTGGAAACCCCAAAACATATTGTATAGGTGAAGATTACGCTACTTATCTCTTTGCAGTTGGACCCTGAAGCCAGTGTCGTTCTGAAGGAACTGCAGGTGAAACTTAGCAACGTATTGGATGAACTCAGTGTAACATACGCTACAAGGTAAGAAGCCTATTTTGCTGCAAACCTCAGAGAAATACTCCTGTTCCAGAGCGTACCTCCCTGACTGAGCGCAGTGGGCGTGCGGGTGCCTGCAGGTGCAGCTGCCTGCCCCATGAAGCGGGCTGTGTTTGAGTGTGCACGTGAGCGTGTGCGTGCAGACTCTGAAGCACACGGCAGGAACTTCACTGCAAAGAAACGGAAGATGTTATGTGGGCACGAACGTGCTGCAGCAGCGAGGCCAATGGCTTCCCTTCCTGCTTTGGGAAAACAGAAATTGCTGGTTTGTTCTTGCCTGATGCTGTTACACTTGTAGCGCTCTTTCTGAGCGGGCTGCTTCAACCAGGGATGCCTGCCAGTGCCGAGCCTGCTTCACACCGCCGGGGAACGGCCCTTGGTCGTCTGCTCAACCAGGGATGCCTGCCGGTGCCGAGCCTGCTTCACACCGCCGGGGAATGGCCCTTGGTCATCTGCTCAACCAGGGATGCCTGCTGGTGCCGAGCCTGCTTCACACAGCCGGGGAATGGCCCTTGGTCGTCTGCTCAACCAGGGATGCCTGCCGGTGCCGAGCCTGCTTCACACCGCCGGGGAACGGCCCTTGGTCGTCTGCTCAACCAGGGATGCCTGCCGGTGCCGAGCCTGCTTCACACAGCCGGGGAATGGCCCTTGGTCGTCTGCTCAACCAGGGATGCCTGCCGGTGCCGAGCCTGCTTCACACCGCCGGGGAACGGCCCTTGGTCGTCTGCTCGCCTGTGGCTCCGCTACACTTGTCTGCTGAGCCTTACTCTCCAAATCCTCCACTAACCAGAGCGCATGCTGCAGTCCCCAATGAGTGTGGTGCTGTGCCAGCAGCGCCTGCGCTCTAAGAAGCTGCAAGTTAATTTTACTTCAAATTAGAATGGAATCTAGGAAAGAGGGATTAGTGCCGTGGTGGTGTTCATGAGGCGAAGTCTGTAGTTGCTTTTTTAACCCATCCTTGAACTGTCTTCCCAGGGCTTCTTTCTGAATGAGCCAGCTGGGTGTCTGCAAAGGAAGAGCAGGGACAGCTCAGTTCAGGGCTGCTTCAGACAGCCGGAGTGCTCCTCGTGGGTCGGGTTATCGCGGGGTTTGTGGGGTTAAGATGTCAGAAAGGCGGCTGATGTCGAGGAAAGCCGGTGTGTCCTTCTGGCTTTTCTGGCAGTGACTGGTGCTGAGGGTTTCCGTGAGCAGCATCAGCAGCAGCTTCATGTTGATTTTATCCAGGGCTTCGACGTGTAGGTAATTACACATCCAGGTGCACTTGGAAAAGTTTCCCACTTTCCCAGTGTTTTCACATGGGAATCTGCATTCCCTTTTTATGCCTGGCTGTGTAGCTGGAACAGCTTACTGCCTAATTACGATTTTCAGTCTGTAGCACACGCAGTATCTTGTGTTTGTGAACTTTCCATCTTTGCAGAAAACTTTTAAGTCTTGTTAAAGAACCTGATGCAAAAATGATAAATGTTGCTTTCTACCCCAGAATTTTCTCATTCTCTCTTTTTTCCCCCCATCCTGTAGTTTCCAATTTATTATTGAAGATTGTGTAAGGCAAATGAGCAATGAGCTGAATCAAATGAGAGGCAATGGGAATGCAGCAGCTAATAAGAACAGTGCGGCCATCGATGCCGAGATTGTGCTTCGACCTCTCATGGATTTCCTGGACAAAACGTAAGCGTGGCAGGGAACGGGCAAATGCTCCATTAATGCACGTGTAAGATTTGACTATTTTTGCACCACTGTCAAGCGCGGTGTCTGGATTCCGAGTGTGGAAAAAATTACCTGCTTTATCTGTAATTTTTTACCAAAAATATTTATTGATAATATTGCAAAATAACTAAGCTATTGAGAAATCCTTACTGGTAAAGTTAAACCATAATGGCCATTAATGTGAGCATATAGTGATACAACACCTCTGAAGTCTTAAAGCTACGTTTGGAGACTGATTTGTGTTTTGGTTTTACTTCCAGCCTAAGTGTCTCTGCAAAGATCTGTGAGAAGACGGTTCTGAAACGCGTTTTAAAAGAGCTGTGGAAGTTAGTCCTGAACAAAATAGAGAAACAGATTGTGCTTCCACCTCTGACGGACCAAACCGTAAGTGTCCCAGTTCACACACAGTGTGCGGGTCTGTAACAAATACTGTGCTTTATGAGGTGTCATTAACGTTCCAGCTCATCACAGGACCGTGGCCAGCACTTCATTCACTGGATTTGTTCATTCGCACTGTAATGCTCTGGTTTACTATGCATACTTAGAAACAGCCTCTCTTTCAATGAATGTGTCAAATTTATATTTCTGAGACATTTCATTTGCGTTTCAAACATTTTTGTGCAAATTTAATCTGCAAATACAGAAGCAGCATCCAAACGGGGTAAGAGCCTCTGCTGTCCGTGGGGGTCCGTGAGCTGTGTGCGGGATCACTTGCTGCGCTCTGACTCACGTGGTTCAGAGTTGTGGGTTTTCTGTCGCTTTTTTCACTTGGTTGCCCATAATGCAGAATTACCTGTCAAAGACCTGGACAATAGCACAATGTGGTTCAGTTAGTTAAGATAGTAAAACATTTTTTTAAACATTCCCCTGAAGAGTTTGAATATAGACCTTTACTTTTAACCATAGTGGAAATAACCTTTGAAATCCAGGCGCTCAGAACTGCCAAGAACTGCTGAACTGCCAAGTAACTGCACTAGTAATTCTGTTTCTGGGAGTAATAAAAAAGGTGAGCATGGAATTTCAGCAGCATTCTGTTTCTCGAAGACAAACACATAGGCAGTGGACTTTGCTGTCAGGATTTGGCAATTGTAAAATGTTGTTTTAACTTCGTAACACTTCGGTATCTTCTCTTTACAAAACAGCTTCGGGTGCTGTTACGCCGGGTCCCTCACCTGAGCGTTTCACTGTAGACAGTTAAGCTTTTGGAGGTTCCTCAGGGCCGCTCGCGTTCCATGATGATTATTGATATTGTCATAGCACCTGGAGCTATGGTTATGGACAGATATCTCATTGACACACTGTATAACAACAACCCCAGCCTTAGCTTAAAAATACTAAACACAAAATGAGATAGCAGACGGGAGCACACAAAACCAGTCAACAGAATATGCGCTATTTGTATGGAGCGTGGGACACTGGAGGGAATCGTGCTGCAGGCATTCAGCGACTTGGCCTTAGCAACTGAATGAAAGTATGTCTCATGTGTAATTGAAATTTGTATTTAGCTTTGCAAAACAGTGATTTTGGCTAATGTCCTAGCAGAACAGAACATCACGTCATAAAAAACAAACACCATGTAGAGAGGCTGTTTCCTGAATTTTCAATGTGATTACAGGGGCCCCAGATGATATTCAGTGCCGCCAAAGATCTTGGACAGCTATCAAAACTGAAGGTAATGGAGCCAAATAAAGCCGTGAATGGCTTGCTGTAATGAAGAGAATAGATGAAGTGTTAGTGACTGTGAGGCCAAGCTTCATGTCGCATTCTTGTGCTTGTTTACTACCTAAGACTGATTATTCATAGGTGAGTAATGTGATAGAGCACAGACTGTGTGCTTAACTGGTAAAGCGATCACTAGATGCCCACAGGAGACGTCCTTCCCACGTTGCACAGATAGGCCCTGTAAGCACTGAACCTCACCAGAAGAACACGTCACTAGCCATTTTTGTCTGCTTATTCTTTATGGTATGTAAAGAAACATATAACGTACTTCTACAGTGAACCCCTCAGCACTGCATTACCAAGTCCTTAGGGCACCCGATGGGGAGGTCAGACAGCTGACACCAAGGTCACTTGGTTGCCAGTCAATTCTGCCATCAAGATTTCAGATTCGTGCAGAAATGCAGTAATTTGTGCTTCTATGAGTAATTGATAAGTTTGCTGGGGGAGTTAAAATGTTGCCTAAATAAATCAGTGGATGCTTATTTTAGACAAAGATTTCACAATAATGTAGTCACTTTATGACTCTATTAAGCTTATGTTCTAATAGGAAACACTTTTATTTTAAACGAACATTAATTAAACAGTCAGGTTTATTTATAACATTGTTTCAGTATCACCGAATAAAATTATTTTAACTTAAAATGTAACCTTTTCCCTGTTCTCCAGAACAGAGAAGTAATATATCCTACAAAAAGAAACAAAGCAACACAGATATTCAATATTAAACATTGGTTCTTTTTCCCTACAATCTATGTTTTTAAGAAACAACATGATCGCTTTAGGTTATAATTTGTTGTGAAAAAATCAGAAGTTGAATTAATCCCCATTAATTGTAGGGGCTCGGGGGCACGTGGCAGGTTGGTCTGTGTGTCCGGGAACGGGCGGAGCGCAGCGCTGCGTCCTGCTCCAGCGCTGCGTCCTGCTCCAGCGCTGCCTCCTGCTCCAGCGCTGCGTCCTGCTCCAGCGCCGCTGCAGCCCCGTCTTGCTTTGCAGGAGCACGTGACGCGGGAGGAAGGCCGGGGCCTGACGCTGCGGCAGTGCGCGGTCCTGGACGCGGCCCTCGCTACCATCAAGGTGCGGCTCGCTCTGCTTGTCCGTTCTGCGCTGGAGTGACCGAGAGCACGAGTGGCGTAAACAATAGAGTCTAAAATAGAATTGTCCTTTAGAAGCATGAAGATCCCTTTAATATGTCAAGAACCATTTGATCCTCAGCTGCTTGCGTTAGCTTGAAAGCAAATGTCTGATTGTCTCCTTGCAGGAAGGTTAGAAGCGTGGTCCCGCCAGCTGCAGACAGGACCCGCACCTCCTGAAGGAGGAGGTGGCCACGGCTCAGCTGCAGACATGGATGACGTGGGGTTTTATAGCACACCAGAAACCAGGGCTTTTAACACCACGCATCAATTACTGTGTACTGTTTTAAATTCTATGTCCAGCTGAATTTATCAACTATATGTCATTTGGAATTCACCACCTAATTTACTGTCACTCCTACATAATTTGATTTAATTTAAAGATGCCATTTAATTATTCTACACATTGGTCCCTTTTCAGTGAAAACAAGAAAATCCCATTCATTGCACACCTGTTAAAAACACTTCTGAATAAATTAATTTTTATGCATTACCAACATTGTCTTGATGCAGATGTTGGTAATGCGTAAAAATACTCTAGAAAAGTCTTAGCATTGCAGTAAATGTTTTACATTAGAGTTTTAAAGGAGCCACAATCCATCCAATCTTACCTGGTGCTAATCGCATTACTAGAAATACTGATGAGTTTATTGGTTATTGATAAAGTAACGCTGAAAGGATTAGGCCACAGGCCAGCTGAAATGTGCTGAAAACTTTGTTTTCTCTTCCGCTCCTCTTATGGTTACTGCATTATGCTCCGAAACGTAAAGTGATCAACAGTGTCCTTTTTTGGATTAAAAACTAGAGAATTTTGTACAGTCCTCACAGACTGGATTTCTGAAGTCAAAAGAAATCATTAGTGAGTAAGATTAAATGTATTTAACAGTCCTTTTCACTTTGGCCTGGGGTCTTTTCTTGATGTAAACAACTTGAAAGGAATCAGTTTATAGAATTAACAGCATATTATCTGCGTGCACCACATTAATGAACCGAGCAAAGCAATGCTCTCTGAAGAGCCTAACTTCACCGCGTAAGCTCTGCTTACATCGTACGGCAAAAACTGTTTGTCCAAAATGCTGAGCAAATAGCTCTGATGATGCAGAAATGTGACTCGGCTGCGAGTGCTCCACGGCAGGACCAGCCGTCATGAGCACCAAAAGAACCCTTCTGCTCTTCTCTCCCCACCGCTGCAGCGCTGACTTCGGGAGCAGCTCTGCGGCCGCGGGAGGGCAGTTACCGCGCCACCGCACCCGTCCATAGCCACACGCGCTGCGCGTTCAGTAACTGTCTGTCTGTAACCGGGTGACTCGCCGCTCTGAACAGCCGTGCTGTGTTGTTTCAGCAATACTTCCACGCTGGAGGAAGCGGCCTGAAGAAGGGGTTCCTGGAGAAGAGCCCAGACCTGCAGTCCTTGAAATACGCCCTGAGCCTTTACACACAAACGACTGACGCCCTGATAAAGAAGTTCATAGACACTCAGACGTCTCAGAGTAAGTGACCTATAATAGAGAAATAAGTGTGTCAAATGATGTTTTAAGTGTTCTAAACGGTTGGTTGCCAGTCACATTCTCCAAACACTGTGGTACTTCAGAGTTTACTGTCACAGATTTGCCCCTGTGACGTTATCCTGTACCAACTGCTGGTGTCAACCAGTGGGGCTTGTCCAGCGCAGTGAGTTCATCAGCTTGTCACCTACCAGGAAGAATAGTTCCTATAGCTGTATATGAACACTGAGTATCAGGGTTATCTATAGAAGCACTCCACACGCAAACAGGGCAGTAGAGGCCATATCAGTGTGTATTATAATTGCAGAAACAGAGTAAATTCTTAGAGTTCATTGGCAGCTCTAGGTACTTTCAGAGCTTGGAGGATATTAGTTACTAATTACAACTAAGGCATATGTCATGATTTTTGTAGTTAAGGTTTCCCTTGGGGATTAAGAACAAAAAGCATTGAGCAGCGTGTCCCTAAGGTCGTCACCGGTTCCACGTCACGGAACACACGCTTCTCCTCTAGCAGCTGCTCTGCGGATTCAAAAGGAATAGGAGGCTTCTGCAGACTAAAATGCAGCAGAAATGCTTTGTAAGTCCTGAAACAGAAACCTGGATTTCCCGATTTCCATCATGATTCAGTCCGAGGTCTGCGTCCTTGCCTGTGCTTGCATACCCGTTTTATCAGAACTGCAGGAAAACAAGAAAACCTGCCAGCACTTGATCTATTTTAATACTCACCCACAAATGTACAAGTTGTAGAGCAGCGTGCTCTTTTGCAAACGACATTGTTTGGTGGCAAAATGTTACAGTTTTACATACAACTCATTATAAACTGCTAACTAAATTAATTTCACTTACCTGAAGTTCACATTCAGTATTAACCAGAGGGTGTCCGGGTGATTCTGCAGCGCCTGTTGTAAGCACATTGTTCTGGATCAGAGTCTTCATTTTCAACCATACACTAGTGTTAGCACTGCCAAGAGCCATTTTGTGGAGCAGGTCAGTTTTAGCATCTCTAAAATGGACACCGATGTAGAGCTAAAGGATTTTCAAGACATGGAGTCAGTTTAGCGCACAGAACGGTGTTTCAGACCCTGAGCGACTCCCATCTTCCGCAGCATTTCAGAGCCTGACTAGTATCTTACACGCTAATTGTGATTGATACCCCTGCAAAGAGCGTATGAAGCACAGCCCAGCGAGTCTCCAAGCGTCCGTGCAGCGTCACCAGGCAGACGCCCTGAGGTTCCACCTCCGGTTGATTCTGTTTCCTCTGGCCACTGCTCAGCTCTAAACTGTCACTTTCAGATTGGACACTACTGTAAAAGTGATTTTTTTTCCTCCTCTAAATTCAGCTGCAGGACACAATTTTGGCACAAATGTAGACTATAATACGGATTGTTCTGAACATCTTTAGTGACCGTACCATTGTTCCGTGTGCTCCAGTCATGTCAAGCGTGGATCGGTTGTAGAACAGTCGCTCAGCTGCGGGACCTGGGGCTCGGTGCTGCCTGGCTGACACACACCACAGCTGGCTAACAGCTGGATGGGATGGAAGCCAGCACAGAGTATCAGCAAGGAAAGCTCCAAATGACCATGTATTAGTATATTTATGTATTTATACAAGTTGTCAACCTACATCAACTCTAGACAAGAAAGTCGGATTTCAGTTCAGGCAGGATGAGTTAATTTTAATGAAACTTGAGCCAAATTCAACCACAGTTTCACAATCAAGACAAAACTATAAAGGACGAACTCTTACTGTATGTCTGCATTTCAGAGAAGGAGAAACAGAACAGTGAAGTAAAACTACATCCGTATCTGTGGGTCCTACTCTATGGTATATTTGCCTTACTGTTAATGCTCAGACCAGTCCTGGTGATGCTTCTCAGAATTCATTCCTTAAAAATGAGAATTTTCAGCCTAGCAGTCACCTATTTATTGAATTAAGTTATACATTCACCTTTTAGAGTACTTTAAAGGGTATAAACATTGAAAGGAGATTTATACCTGTGATTTATTTTAGCAACTGTCTTAAATCTTCAGTAATTTCATAAACTAGAGCCTGTGTTGTGAATGTCTGCGTTTGATTATCATCAGCTCTAATAACATTTGGATTAATATGATTTTAGTTTTAACAAACAATGTAAAAAAGACCACTTCAAACATTAGTGTTCTGAATTTGCTCTCATTCATTACCACTAATATCTACAAAGTAAATACCATCTAAAGTAGTTACTTATTGGAAATAGAGAAATATTTTTTCTTGTACATGCAGAGTAGCTTAGTTCCATAAATATCACCACAGAATGGTATTGTTATTGTAAGGTACATGATACAGCAATCCATAGCGGCAGGGCTGCAATGTACGTTTTAGCTGGACCTAAGGAGTCTGCGCTGCGCAGCAGAAGGTGAACGGTGGTCGGAGCGCCGCGCTCGCGCTGCCGGCTCCGCCTCACGTGGGAACGGCTGCAGGAAAGGCCGTTCTCTCCCATCACCTGATTTTCAGTGCATTTCTTCATTCTTATGGTGGGCAATTGAAAGGAAAAAATGGAAGAAGCATCTGAAAACAGTAAAATATAGTAAGCAGAATGTAAAATATTCACCTAATGAGAATGAGTAGCTGTAACAGTTACTCCATACTCGTCTTGTGAAGCCACCAGCACGAGGGAGGGAAATCACAAGATCCAAGGGAAGGTAAATTCAAAGCCAAAGCTGCGTTGCGTGTTCTCCTGCGACCCGTAACGGTACGAGGCAAAGCAGAACCTCGTTATCTTCTTAAATAGATGGAATCAGATCCAAATACTGAACTTACAGTTAACTTGGCGAACAGCAAACGCACCATTGTTTTGGCGAGCAGATCAATGACATCGGACTATGGGAAATAGAAGTTGTTTGGCAGCTCTTGTAAGTGAAAAAGCAACTTGTTTTTCCTGGTCTTTCACATGTCAGAATTGTTGTATTATTTACTGTCATATTTTGAAAGCTGTGCGTGTTCTATTATGAACTTTAAGTCCTACAGAGCATTTCCAGTTCTCTCATAACCTACACTGCAGACAGAATTTTGCTCAAGAAATAATCCCCACTTCATCCACTCTAGTTGGAAATTGAGGTCACGATCATGTGTTACACAACCTTATTTCAAGAAAGAAAATAAACAGAGCAGCCTTAGAAGCTGCAGAAGTCAGCACACAATTGCAAGGAATTGATAGTAACGAGCAACAGAAAACATAACAACAACAAATAAACTTGCAGAATTAAAGCCAATATAGGTATTCTAGCATATGCTAATATCAAAATCAATGCATTCAAAAGAGTGGCAGAAAATAGCCATTTGAAAAGTTCACATATTGAAAAGACTGCTTGTGAAGCGTAACTTGTAGCACTTTGTCTGTGCCAGCACAGAACTTTAGTACTTGGCTTAGACTTGACTTAACCCCCAGCACAGGATTCATCAATAGCCATACAGAGATGACTTCCCACATGTGGGCTTGCAAGAAGATGTCTGGGCTGCACAAGCAAACAAAGTCTGACAGAACCACCAAGTTTTACATCTCAGGATACAAACACAACGACAACCGGAATGCGAGGTTCCAAATGAAAGGGGGTTTTATTTTACTGAGGCCCTTCACATAGACATTTGCACTTGCAAGGTGCAAATCACTTATGACTCTGTAACTGATTCCCACTTAAATATGAAGTGTGTGTCAGAAATTCGCAGTGTACATGACAGAAAATAGCACTTACCTTCTTTCATTGTCTGTTTCTGTGGATGTATAGAGAAGCCAAGTGTGCTCATCTCCTCATTATTATTTCAGGTCACAGCACTAATAATACGGTGGGTGAGATATCCATACAGGTGGACATTTCCACACATCCTGGAACCGGTGAGCATAAAGTCACTGTAAAAGGTAAGAAAGCAACTACAAAGTGCAAAACCCCAAAGCACTACATCCTAAGTAAACCATACCAGTAATGAAATAACAAATGTTAAGTATTACAGTACTTGTAAATCTCTGAGTATGGCTCAAGTGATTAGGGCTGGACTTTCTCCTTGCTCATCAGCAGAAGTTAAGCTGATGTGGCAAGTACTGCCCATGCGTCTCTGTGTAGACACAATTTACTACATGAAGTCATGGAATTATACATTCAAATGTGCCAAATTACACTGCTGAATTAATTGCATATCATTTGATTTTCCAGAAGCTGTAGCAAAGCTGGGTAGTGAATGATTGCATCAAGACTTTAAAAGTTAAATTGTTAACAAAATGTCTTTGTTTTGCACAACCTGAATTGCAGAGGAAACCCACTACCATTTATATTAGTATAAGCTATTTTTTTAATTACAGTGAATGTAGCAGACAAAAGAGCTGTTAATGTGAAGCATTTGTAAAGTACATGTTTATATTTGCTGGGTATTGGCCTCCTGCAGCAAAGCCCTCAGGTCGCCTCTCACGGGCTATACGAAGCCATGTGGACAGTTATTTGGGCCTCGTCCAATGGAACTGTATTGAACTTCTTTGCTTTTATTTATTATAGTTGTAGCAATTAACAAACTAAACTGGCAAACAACAGCCATGTTCCGGCCGTTTGTGGAAGTTTGCATATTAGGTCCTAACCTAAGTGACAAGAAAAGAAAACACGGAACCAAGACAAAGAGCAACACCTGGTCACCAAAATACAACGAAACTTTCCAATTGTAAGTCTTTTTTTGCCTGTTACTTGCACATTGTATGCAATTTGTCAGAATTTTTTGCAGTTAAACTGGCAAGAACATGAAAAAACATCCCAAGGCCTCTATACGTATCAGATAGACACGACTTCAAAATTATTTAGTAACTTGTATCTTTGTTTTATATTAATGACAACACTAAGCTTTCAGCACCCTGACCCTGCCCGCAGCACCTGACCCTGCCTGCAGCACCTGACCCTGCCCGCAGCACCTGACCCTGCCCGCAGCGCCCCGACCCTGCCCTGACCCTGCCCGCAGCACCTGACCCTGCCCGCAGCACCTGACCCTGCCCGCAGCACCTGACCCTGCCCGCAGCGCCCCGACCCTGCCCTGACCCTGCCCGCAGCACCTGACCCTGCCCGCAGCACCTGACCCTGCCCGCAGCGCCCCGACCCTGCCCTGACCCTGCCCGCAGCGCCCTGACCCTGCCCGCAGCACCTGACCCTGCCGCTGCGCGCCCTTGCTCTGCAGTTGTGTAAAGGCGCGGCTGTTCTGACAGCTGTGGGACCATTCTGGGTGCTTTCCAGGAAAGGTAAGAGTGTTTGTTTCAGCCGTTGAGGGAGCGGTGAATTACCCGTTTCTGTTCAGGTCAGTGGGCAACAGAGGCCACATCACCAGTAGCATCTGAACAGTTAACTGTGTAGATGGATCTACAAAAACTGAACTATTACCGTCACTTTAATTTTCACAAGGTTTCTAGAGTAAGTTCATTCCTCAGGGGAATTAAACTGAACTGCTTGTTCTAAATTCACATTTTCAATCCATGCAGCATCTTGAGCAGCGAAGACAAGCCGGGCGCCTACGAACTGCAGCTGTCGGTGAAGGATTACTGCTTCGCGCGGGAGGACCGCGTGGTCGGGGTGACCGTGGTCCAGCTGCAGAGCGTGGCAGAGAAGGGCGGCTGTGCCTCCTGGTACCCCCTGCTGAGAAACATCTCTGTGGATGAAACCGGGCTGACGATCCTCAGAATACTTTCTCAGAGGAACAATGATGAAGTTGCTAAAGAGTTTGTAAGACTTAAATCAGAAACACGATCTGCTGAAGAAACGGCCTAAAATACCCAAGCGATGCAAGATTGTCGCCGCCAAGAACTTAGATCCAGTGCTGTCGTCTGAGTAGTGCATGCATGTGCAAATCTGTGGGAATGTTTAACCATGTTTTCAGTGTTTGCCAGTACTTCTGTACTATATTTGCAAGGTATGTCAAGGAGCTGTACATCTTTTATACATATTTTGGTCTTTGGTAAAGTAATTGTCCCAATGAAGTGCCAAAACTAAGATTAAGAGTATAGGTTTCATCGTATCTTTTTAAATGCTGATTTCACCTCATCACAATTCCTGTATTTTTTTAACGGTTATTAATAAATCATTAGCTTTTTCAAATTAATTAGTAGGTTGTCTCTGTTAAACTACTGTGCTGCTTATTCTAAATTAAGTTACCTCCCTTACTGTTACTTTAAAAATACGTACCTGGTTTTCTTCAAACTGTCATTTATGCAAGCCTCATCTTCGGTGTCTTACGGATAACTTTTTCTATCATTACTACAGATGCAGTTACTTACAGAAAGTGTTTGTAATTTTATAATTACCAATATAAAGTAATGCTTTTTGCATAAAAACTGAAAAAGGATGGGAATATTTTATGCTAATCTTTTTCCAACCTTTCATAACTATCACTGTGAAGAAATGCTGTTAAAGTTCTCAAGAAGCTGTGCTTATCAGAGTTTGTTACTGATGTTTGATATCTCGAGATACCTTTGTTCTCAAACTGCCAAGGTAATACCGAATTTGTATCAAGAGTCAGTCCGCACCTGCAGGAAAGGCGGCGCAGTGCAGCACGGGCGCTTCCGTCATTCTGATGATCGGTGCTGAGCAGGGCTCGGGGTCCGGGACAGGCGATGCCGCTTTGGGGCTTGTCTGTAGAGGCTGTTTGCCAAGAGAAGAGATGCTGTGAGCGTCTTCACTCAGAGTTAGTACCGTTGCTTTACATACTTAGCTGTGACATCAGTTAAGTGCTCTATTTCTTATTTGTTTTTTTTGAAAAGTTAACCGTTTGTACTTATGCAACATTACTATGTATTGCACTAAAGCAAACTCTGTGTTCTGTAAATATATTTAGTGAGAAATTGTAAAATAAAGTATGAAGAAACTGCTTTCTAGTTTTGTTATTTATGTACCTATAGGTTTTACATGCATGTGAAGTCCATGAAGCGGGTTTACAATACAGCTTTATCATATATCAAAGGACGATTTCCAGTGTCTAACATCTGGCTCTTTCGTGTTAGAGTTGATACGTCAGCCTCCTAAAAATCTATGGTGAGGAATGCACATATACATAATATAATGTTCTGTAATAATACACTTATTTGTCATTGGTTTTGATTAAAAGTGTTTCTAATAACACAGGTTGCAGTTTTGATCTTGGCTTCGGGGACATACGTGGCGCGTTGATGCCAGTCTTGAAAGGCTGGACAGGGCTCCACACAGGTAAACCGGGTTCTCTCCAGGGTACCCTCTGCGAGACATTTACATGGGACTTTAAGGACGTTTCAACACCTCAATCCTCTTCCTTGAATAAAAGTAGAAAGTGGATTTGCCAGAAGTGGATTTAGAGAAGATCTGCTAAAAACACTTCACTAAATCGCAGCAGGGAGGTCAGTCCCGCGCTCCGTCTCAGCTGCACACACAGGCCGTAGTCAGGCGACTGGTAAAGCCAACCCCTATGAGCTACAGCTTTAAACAGCACACTTTCATGTGTCACTTTTTAACAGTGAAATATGTATTTTCTAGATCAAAGTTCTTCATGTGGAAGATGAGAGGAAAATATGTTTACATCACAGGGCTGTTTTAAATGTTGTGAATCAGCACGCAATGGTGCAGCACCAGCGGGTAAAACACAAACGTATCATGTAGTGAACGTTAAAGATTTCCGTGCTCTTTTAAAAGCTGTTATGTTAGGGAAGTAACTATTCCAATTGAGAAAGCCATGGTTTTGACTTAGGAGAGCGCTCTTCCCCAGCGCTGAGCCAGCCCCGGCAACGGCAGCGCCGCCTGCGCTGCCACCTCCGGCGAGCGAGCCGGCGTTCAGCCGGAGTTCCGCTGGTACGGGTTCAGCAAGACAGCGAATACAAATACATATGCTTAGGAAATAAAGGAAAAAAGACCGAGGAGAAGAGCAAAGCTAATCTGGGAACAAATTTTTCATTCTCTGAGAAGACCATTTCATGTGCACCTGGAATAAACAAACACATTTAGAGCAGCTTGTGATGTGATGGTAACACTTCAAGTTAACCAGTGTACTCAGAACTGACCATTTTATATCACTCTGTTCAATAAGGGTCAAAAGAAGGATTTTTGTCCTTCTAATTTCATTTTCTAGAATCAAACTGTAATAGCCAAATACAGGGAATTGAATTAAATTTTCCTTGCTGTGCTGCCTAGCTAACATCTGACAAAAAAGGAAGTAATGTGTGAATTAAATACATGAATATGAGATGAAGTTAATACTAACAGACAGTCTGAAATGTAAAACAGCTTAGCTTACCTCAAATAAATTTGTCTAATGCCATTTAAATGACACCTGCATTAAGAACACAGCACCTGAACTGGCCTTTATGTTTCCTCATGGGACCCTGAACCCAATGGAAACATCTGCCAGAGGGAACCACACCTGCATGTACTTCACGTACTTCACTCTTCTGAGGAGTTAAATTTGCACCAAAATAATATATATGAGAGGGGTTGGGTCATCACCGAAACATTCAGCAAGAAGTCACAGTAACAAACTATAAACAGCCTTTTCTAATTATCTCCTTCCTATTGGCTGTTACCTAAAATCTCTTCTATGAAAGTAAATCTAAACTTAGTAAGATTCCAATCTCCTCTTACGTCACATACGTTCCACCACCAAAAATCCCACTAAGATGTATTTTACTGGATTGTAAATAGTTGTAAAAAGTTTTTCCTCTACCCTGGAAGACTCAAGAGATCCTTCCTGCAGAACTCAAGAACCGCATGTGCCGTCGTTCAGCTTCCTTATCACTCCCGCTACGTTCCCCATACAAGTTTTAGCACAGTCACAACTACTGTCTTGTTTGTGCAGCTTCTTCACAGGCATTGTCTTTTACAAAGAGGCCATTTACACAAGCCTAGTTAATAGACATATTCCACACTGCAAAGGAGAGTTAATTCCAAGAAGTTTTATAAGTCATTGTATTTGTTTACCTGTAAATAAAGAAGTCATTTGCACAACTTATTCACATCAGTTGTTAACAGGAATGGTTGGCCGTTATAAATCTCATGTTTAAAGGAGAAGGTGAGTTGCTGCTGTATTTTACTGTCACTGTTGCTTCCAGACACGTGGGCAGACAAACCTGTTCTCAGGGAAGTCAGGGGGAGCTTTGTCCAACGGCTGCTCTTCAGTCATTTAAGTCAAGCCGAGCAATTTAGTTTGAGTTACTGTAACCATTCAGGACATGGTTTTCCAGTTCACAGGCTGAATGGAACTTTGAAACTCATTAAAAGATGAGCTGAATCAGAATCATACATCAGAGGGAGCTGGACTCCTCCTCCGAGTGCTGTGCGTGCTCTCGTGAACAGATGTCGGCGTGTCGACGCGGTCTGCATCACGGGTACAGGTCTGTACAAGAAATGGGAGGCAGGTGCCAAATGCCTCCCCAGGATCCCCGAGTAACCTGGGTTGGAAGGGACCTCTGGAGACCATCTGGTCCCCTCCTGTTCACCGCTGGGCCCATGAGAACAGGCTGGTACCATGGGGAACAGCAAAATCAGATGGACCTTCGGGTTTTGCACCTTCAGATAGATGCAATTAGGCTGACAGACTAATTCTAACTAATAGCCCACCCATGGCTGTGACATATCGCAAACAGTTCTTATGAACAGTTGCTTCCATGGCTCTACAGCCAACTCGAGGTTGAGTGACCCCCTAACAAAATCAGCATCATAGGCTTTTAATAGTGATAATTACAAAAATCTGTACAAAGCCTCTGTATGAAGATCTTTCATTATGAAATCAAGATGTAAAAAAATTAGACTATGGCTGAGTTAATGGATTAATCATTATCGTTAATGTTAATCAAGAATATAATAATTATTTTGATTTTAAGCTCTCCATTAATTCATAGCTGTCCAAAAGCAGCTCTAAATGTTACATCTAATGTCTCACACTATTTTATGGTCAGAAGGGGACTGCGCAGGCTTTGCCTGTAGAGCCCTTTGTCCTTTCCGCACGCCTTTTGCGCTCTGTGATTAATGGGTGATGATCTGCAAGGTGCAATCAGCTGGAAAGTTATCGCATTAATGTATATAAAAGAAAGACTTATGTCTAAGTTCTTCTCTCTTATGGAAATTGAGACAAAAATGTTCTATATCAAATGTGCACAACAGGAGAAGAAAGTCCTGATATTTGAACCTGCAGATCTTGGTGGATAATAATCCAGTATTTTTAAACCAAGAAAAAGTATCAGTTTCCCTGAGCAAGAAAAATCTGACTCGAACTTCTGGAGTCAACAGCAACACGAGTCTCTGGGCCACATACAGACCGCACATACAGGACAGTTCCCTATGGAAAGCCATCCCGTCAATTAGTGTGGAAAACATGCCAACTAGTCAAATGGGAGAGAGTATCTTTAACTCCAATAGGTTATCAACAGAATTGCTTGAGAAGCTTACAGAAGAGAAATAATAAAATGTTCACTGTTTAATCTATTTTAGTAGTTTTCATTGATATTCTCATGTTAACGACTGTATAAATCGGATTTGTAGGCAAATACTGAAAACAGAAGAATAATTTAGCATTACTGCATTAATCTGAATTAAGTACCCATTTCTTACAAATCCCTTGAAAACTAAAGGAAAGAGCTGAACAAATATGTGGAAACATTAAATTATGGTATTAAATTGAATGTAGCTAGCAGGCACCAAATGAAGGTAAATGGATTCGTGTTATTTCTAGCATACAACTGGGCAAATGTCAGAAAGGATTCCGTTGTTACACACGCTTATTTTGATGGTATTTTCGTATCATTGTGCTTGCCCTTTGGCATCACATTTACCTGATCGACTTGTACAACCAAAATTCCTAGAAATAAATGTTCAGAAAACAAATTATTTTAGCAATTAGAATCAAGAGATAGGATACAGACATGAGACTGTGACTAATGAGCAGAACTTGGATGTTACAAAAAGATGTCACTGGAAGTATTTTTTGAAATAAAGAAAAAATAAAGCACATACCTGGAGCATATCCGCTGCTTTCTCTGTGCTACTGTGAATAAACACACACTCTGCAGATTATATGTCAATCTGTAAATGATGAATCTACAAAACCTAATTTGAAGACAAACTCAATCAAGAAGAAAATGAACAAAAAGGTATTTTCAAACACGTTCTGTAGCTGAAAATGAGCTCACCTAGACTGCTCCTGAATGGCTCTTGGGCTATGGCCATTCTGGAATAATTCATGAGCTTACCTAGACTGCTCCTAAATGACTCACTGCCTGTGACCATTCTGGAATAATCCACGGTCAGGTTTCAAAGACTGCAGCAATTAAAGCTGGAAACGCTTCCCTGCGAATTTAGCTAAATAAATTAATCACTACAGAATACGAAATAACAAGTGGGCATACTGTATAGTTTGTAGTGAAAGCCATGAAAATGTCACAGATTAATTTCCAACTAAAAAAATACAAGATAATCTGAAAAGGTAATCCAAGGAAGAGAGAGAAGTCTGCTTTTTACTATTTTTCTGTTACTTATTTCTATTACAGCACTGCGGGTATAGTAGTAACTATAGCACAGTGCCAGGCTGCATTGAGTCGGGGTCTCACATAGGTTAACGCCTGGTTTTTAGTTTTTCAGAGCAGTACTGGAGTCCCAGGCCAAGAGGACAACCCAGAGAGCGCTGCGGGCCGCAGAACCGGCTTCCGGAGCGGCTCACAGCTCTGGCCTGGAACCTGTGCCTGTACTGGGTTTGGGCTAAATGCACCATGGAGAAAACACACTTACGCTGGCAAACACAGCTGACTTCGCCGGAGCTGTAACAGCACACGCGGGCAACAGTCAGACACCCCGTCTCCCTTCCCGGGCGCACGAGCCCGGCTGCCCGTCCGCTCCGCGTGCGCCGGCTCCTCCGGCAGCCGCCGGCAGCTCCGGCTCGGCCCTGCGGCCAGGACCCTCACCCATCGCAGCGGGAAGCTGTTCTGTTGCTGAGCGATGGCTCCTGACTGCAATGTGAGTTAAGCCTCCAGGCCTCAGGTCATGACACTAAGAAAACAAATGTCAATTACTGACCAGCAGAATCAAAAAATGAAAAGGATTTGCCAGAATATGCACTGACCAGTAGAACACTGATGGAAAATGACAGCACGTTGAACATGCTCCCCTCCTCTAGATAACGGCCTCCTAGATTTCCCCGAGTACAGACAGCGCTGTACGTGCTCAGTGCCTGCTAGCTGGGTTTTCATTTACAATGCATGGCAGGGCTTCATCTCTAAAAACCACAGAGATTATACGCATTACGCAGCCGTCACACATAAAAGGCACTGAGCACAAGTAAACTGGATACACAGAATAGCTGCACTGTTATGTTTTTAAATTCTTAAGTGACCAAAATGTTAATATTTGAAATATATATTAAAAAAATAAATGGAAACACAAGCCATGACCTTGCCTTGCTCGGACAACTGAAGTGACACAGTACGGGTGCTCTGAACTCCCAGCTGTGAGCACTGCTCTCGAGGTCGAAGACCCTGGAAGACAACGAGGAAGGGAGAGGAGTCCCGCAGGGATGGCGGAAGAGACAACCATGGTACAGGTGAAGGGTAAAACAGCGCGAGCACTGGGATGTTTTACAGAGATAAGGAGGGAAATAACCTCCTTTGTGACATAACCAGTCAGTGCATATCTCTTTATACAGTCACCTTCACTGTGTTTTCCGATGGCATGAGGGACACTCAGGAGAAAAGCTGGAGCGGAGAGAAGGCGGATGTGGGCGAGGGCTGACGGGCAGCCGGCCCCGCCTGCGCTCCCGATCCCAGCAGGACCGGGGACACGGCCTGGACCGCGGCCCCGCGCACACGGAGCGGCGATGGGTCTGCACTGGTGCCGTGTCCTAGTCTAGGGCAGGAGGGACACGGCCTGGACCGCGGCCCCGCACACGGAGCGGCGATGGGTCTGCATTGGTGCCGTGTTCTAGTCTAGGGCAGGAGGGACACGGCCTGGACCGCGGCCCCGCACACGGAGCGGCGATGGGTCTGCATTGGTGTCATGTCCTAGTCTAGGGCAGGAGGGACACGGCCTGGACCGCGGCCCCGCACACGGAGCGGCGATGGGTCTGCATTGGTGCCGTGTTCTAGTCTAGGGCAGGAGGGACACGGCCTGGACCGCGGCCCCGCACACGGAGCGGCGATGGGTCTGCATTGGTGTCATGTCCTAGTCTAGGGCAGGAGGGACACGGCCTGGACCGCGGCCCCGCACACGGAGCAGCGATGGGTCTGCATTGGTGTCATGTCCTAGTCTAGGGCAGGAGGGACACGGCCTGGACCGCGGCCCCGCACACGGAGCGGCGATGGGTCTGCATTGGTGTCATGTCCTAGTCTAGGGCAGGAGGGACACGGCCTGGACCGCGGCCCCGCACACGGAGCGGCGATGGGTCTGCACTGGTGCCGTGTTCTAGTCTAGGGCAGGAGGGACACGGCCTGGACCGCGGCCCCGCGCACACGGAGCAGCGATGGGTCTGCACTGGTGCCGTGTTCTAGTCTAGTGCAGAGTCGCTTCCACTGGTTGTGGTTCCAGCGGAGGTGCCAAGGTCAGGCTGCATACACAAGTTCTGCATTTCATTACCCTCCAGTACAAAAAAAAATCAAAAACATATTCCCAACCTGAAGGCCATTACACACAAGTTCAACCTAAAGAGTCTGCACAGGTTATTTCCCTGGATAATGTATATCCAAGACACAACAGTATTAAGTAGACAGGATATTCTCTTGAGGAGCTTGAGAAACAAGAGCAATTTGTGTCTAATGATGCATCAATGTTGCAACATGCTACTTTGCTAGGTGACAATATTAAATCAATATGCCCTTAAAATGCTTTCCTCTTTTCTGTGTAACTTGTGAGAAACTCATGTCCAGACTGAGCTTCCCCAGCACAGCGACCGCCGTGAAATCAGGTCAAATCCTCGTTCTGCCCTGCTCAGCTGGACGTCGGGGAGGACACTGCAGGAGCCGCTGGAGCGCGCTGGAGCCAGCGGCAGCAGTGAACGTGTATCAAATATGCTCTAGAATGTTCAATAGCCCATATAATTGCAGCCCATCTTCCCTCTGCTGCAGAGAACTTCATTTCTGATCAGGGAGAAGTTCCACAGCAGAAGAAAGTGGCAGCCAGGAATAGTTTACATTTAACACTTGCTTACTGCATTTGTATTGGATGGAGACGAGTGTGTAACTCTGAGTACATGCCCTTCACTATCACACAGACAAGGAAAGCTTACATACAAAATCTACTGCATTAATTGAATCTCTTTTCTATTTAAAAAGTGCTTATGAAAGCCTGCAATTTTGGTAAGTGCTGTTATTTAGACTGGTTGGCTAAATAAACTGTGAGGAGTTAAATCTCATGTAATGCTCCAAGTTGGCTACGGAGGCTGGTGCTGAGTAGAAGAGCCCCGTCTGGCTGAACACCAGGGCTAGAGCCAGCCTATTGAAACACACAACAGGTTTAAAATTCAGCACCTCGCACATCGGTTCTATTAGCAAACGCAATTAACTAGAATACTTAGAGACTGAGATCTGCGAGCACATTAGAAAACAGAACCTGCCGAACAGAGGAGGAAATCTTGGACGATATTATTTACAACAGCAATTTGCATCTGGATAACAGTATCAAATAAAGTATCACTGAAAAGACGACACCCCAAACCCAAAACAAGGTATGTTGCAATAAAACGGAGAAGGGCAGAACTGAAAGCAAAGGGCCTTTCTCCACAACAAAGTCTGTGCTATTCTAAATCAGACCTGTCAGACAGTGAGTCCTTTGAGGCTTTGACACAGTAAATTATTTAGACAACTGGCTGAAACAGGATAATTAGCAGGTATCTATATACCAAGGTGACTGTGACAAACCACAGGAAAGAAACACGAAACTCTTCAACCTGTATTGGGAAGGAGGTCCAGCAGGAGGAATAAAGTTAGAGACACATTTTGAGATCTCATGATAAGAACAAAATTTGTTGGATTTCTATCAAGTACCAACGTGGGGTATGTCACTACCTCTGCCGAGAACTATGGGTGTTCACTGTTTGATACACTTCAATCATTTTACTGGACCAAGCAGGGACACTTGAACTGACTGGTCAAGCAAACCTGCCCCTGGTAGCTGGAGGCACTAAGTGAAAAAAAGAAGCCCACAAATAATCTGACTCCTTGAAATTTCCAGAGGGAGATATCAGTAAGAGTGGTAAATCCATTTTCACTGTAGCAACAGTACCAATATTCAGAGGCAAACAAATCATTAATTCACAATTCAAATGTCATCACTGGAGAATATTTCATAATGGTTCTTTACCTATACATTTAATATTTCCTTTAAAAAGAAAATCTTCTAAAGATCTAGGAAATCCTCTAGAAAAAGTAGGGAAGAAAGTTATCTGCTTACATTTGTGTTTTAGCAGAACAAGTTTTATAGCATATCTGGTACAGATACACTTCCCATGTGCCAACTACTACCTGTAAAAACGTAACCAGAAGTAGATATTTTTACTGCAAAGGTATTATCAAAATAGAGAAGTCACTAGAATGAGAAAGGGACAGGGAGCAGAAGCAGGTTCTACCGTCCCCGGTGACTCTGCGCCAGGACGCGGAGCAGAGCCAGGCCTGCCCATGGCAGCTCAGCCACCCCTGCAGGTTACGGGCCGCAGTTACTCACCCTGAACTCAAGGACATGAGGGTTTCTCTTCCCTGGCAGTGACCACACCAGTTGTGAACTCTAAGTATGGTGTTGCTAAAAAGGATTCAGAAACATACAGAGGCAGAGAACTGAGGGTCATCTGGAAACACCAGTATGAACATTTCTGTAAGTCCACACGCACAACCGTATTGCTATCGGATACAGTTGTACCTGTGTTCAAACCGCAAAAACGCAGACTGCGAGTCTTACCAGCCTGAGCTCTTCTTTCATAATGTGAGAGCGCTGGCTGGAAACCAGCCTCCCCTGCATCTCTAAAAGCCCTTTAGTTCATTCAAGACAATTTCTATTACTAATCTTGAATTTGCCCAGTAATTAAAGGAGAGGAGGTATTAAACATGATATGGTAAAGATTTGCTATGGCTGCTGGAGAGAAAGGCATGTCTGCTGGACGGTGCGGATTCGAGGCAATTCCTTTTCATTAAAGATATTTCATGTTTAAGTTATTAGCCAGGAGCTGCTTTTATGTTATGAATTCAACTTCACAGAAAATAGCTTAGATTAAAAATGAGATTTCTTCAATCATTGCTGAAGTAATTAATTCCCATTGGATGGTCCTAGGATAGCAGAATAAATATGCATGAAAAGAAGCAAAAGCCAGTATCTACACTCTGTCAAGGTTATTCTGACAGCTGGCAAGAGCCACACAGCACAAAACACGTGTTTAAAAAGATGTATTTGAACTTGAACTTAACCTTTAACTGTCAAAGAAGGAAACTTCTACACTTGAAAAACCGACACAACTCCTATTTTAGTCTGGCTTTTCTCACAAAATATTTGAAATATAACATGTAGGTCTTTACACAGACAAAGTGGACCGGGTCCATTTTAAGAAGGATGCATGGATAACACAGTGCCCTGGTGCAGTTCTTTTAGATGGAAAGCTTGGAGAAGAAATAAAATCTAAGTAAGTGTCAATCCAAGTACTTGAGAAAGAAAAGAGACCAAGAACAGAAGAAAGCTCAATTTGAAGTTTGTCAGCAAGGCTACTACACAGAACACATTCATTGAATATATCCAAAGACTCCGCAGTATTTAGTATATAGTTGGCTTTTAAGTCTTGACTACACCTCAACTTTTTCTAAACAATAGTTCAGAATAATTAATTGGGATACTGTTTCAAAACATGCTCAAGAATATCCCTCAAGGAGCTCTCCATCTCCATAAAGAAGCATTCTTCCTTTGAAAGTTAGTAATCTAAAGTAAATGTGTGTACATATTATATCTCCTCTTCACAAACCTACTATCGAGAATCAGGAAAACATGGAGAAGTGTTCCTACCGATCACGTGAAATTAACACCCAAAGTGCAGACGTCACGGATCTCACTTCAGCAGGACGAGGGTCACCGGGGGTTCCCTCGCGCACGCGGAGCTGCCCGTGCAGCCTGCGGCCCGCGCCGGCGAGCGCTCCAGCGGCAGAGCTGCACCGGCTCCCGTGGAACCAGCGTCCGATACCAGAGCGTGGAACCGGGCCCGCGCCGGCGAGCGCTCCGGCAGCAGAGCCGCAGCACCGGCATCCGTGGAGCCAGCTCCGACACCAGAGCGTGGAACCAGGCCCGCGCCGGCGAGCGCTCCGGCAGCAGAGCTGCACCGGCTCCCATGGAGCCAGCTCCGACACCAGAGCGTGGAACCAGGCCCGCGCCGGCGAGCGCTCCAGCGGCAGAGCTGCACCGGCTCCCATGGAACCAGCGTCCGATACCAGAGCGTGGAACCGGGCCAGCGCCGGCGAGCACTCCAGCGGCAGAGCTGCAGCACTGGCTCCCGTGGAGCCAGCTCTGACACCAGAGTGCGGAACCGGGCCAGCGCCGGCGAGCGCTCCAGCGGCAGAGCTGCAGCACCGGCTCCCGTGGAGCCAGCGTCTGACCCCAGAGCACGGAACTGCGCCCGCTCCGCCCGCCTCCCCGCCGTGGGGCATCACGACCCCACCACGTGCACACGGAACAACATTTAGAAAACCAAGCTCAGATAAAAAGGGAATCAGTGCGAACATTTCAGGAAACCAAAAAGAAATACAACAAATTATAAGAAACACATGAAAAAAGTCCAAAAAACCACCACCCCTGCCCCCAATGCCATGATGGACATTTAATAATTCTACTTATTTTTATAATTTTTAATATGTAGCACGTATCCATATAGAAATAGATATTTGCTAAGTATGGTATCTGATTCTAATAATACTAATTCAAAGAAAACAGAATCTCTACTATCCTGTAACGTTCAACTGAGTAACTTGTGTTGCATTTCGTCGGGGTGGAAAAGCACTGACATTTCCAGTTATTAGTAGGAGCACCTTTCAGAGGCAGAAGAAAATCTCTTCCTCAAATTAGATATAAAATGACAGATGGTCTAAATGTAGGGTGATTTTGTTTCTTCAGTAAATACACATTAACATTACTATAGAAAACCATGTTTTAATTTCCCTGACCCTTTCAGAACATTCAGCAATAGACACACTTCCAGACTGTTTAGAAAACACCTAAACCACACATTAACCACTATAGCCTCTAGCCATGAAGTTCTCTTTTGTTGGATTTTAGCTTAGTAAAGAAACGGTTCATCATCTCTCAGTAGCTAAGCTGCTATTAGGTCATGCATCAGCTTCCTTTAATCGCATCGCCACAGCACTCCCATGTTTTCACAAGGGTTTCAGATTCTGGCTCAGCTGCACAAAAGCACTTCACGTACACATAGAACTATAACTGAGTCCATACAGAGTGTCAGTCTCAGGAGCAGCTGCGTGTGATCTCCGGAGCGCAGCCGCGGCCCGGCCGCAGCGGAGACGCCTCCACGGCCGCCGCACAACCGCTGACACGGCTCCTGCTGACGGGGACACCAGCTCACAGACTTTGCATCTGCAAGTATAGAGCAGGCATATATGAAGTTCTATTACGCCGTTATGTTCTGAATTCACATTTTGCACAACAGATTCCACTGAAAAACATGCATACACAAAGCAAACATATTCGGAACCAAGACACTAATTTCAGAATTTTTACGCCTGCAGCAAGTAAACATGAAAAGGAAACAACACCTATGTGTGAAGATTACAAGTCGCAATCAAGTTCAGCTCAAAAACAAGCCCACCAGCCGAGGAACGTACACAGGTCTGCCCAGCGCTGGGAGGCTGAGCCGAGCCCAGAGCAGCGCGAGCAGCCCGTGCTCCGACGCCCAGCGCTCGAGCGGCCCAGTGAGGGCCGGCCGGGCGCTGCCGTCCCGCCTGGGGAGGGACAGACCGCGCAGACAGACTTATTTACACACACGGGGCCTACCTGCTGCTGGGAATGCACCACTGAATCTTTCCCAAGCAGCCTTTTTCGTGTCTGTTTCATTTGTTTGCCTTTGAGCTCCAAGAAAAACATCCACCAAGATAAACATTTCCCAAGGAAAGAAACTAAACATTTATGGAATTAAGGCAAATTTTGTAAATCAGAATGACAGACGATTTGTTCATCTAGTGGGAGAGGGAAAGATGATGCAGGTAAGATGCAAAATATGAAGACTGTCACCTTTCACACAGTGAACGGTGTTCAATCAAGACCACACGGAGCAGGATGACTCCTCAATGCTCTTAGCACTTCTGTAGAGGCAACCCCTGCAGAGTGGAGCTCTAAGAGAGGCAGACAGTCATTTATCGAGAACAACTGATCCAAAAAGGTGGGTCAGAACCTGGCACTGAGTTTTGGGGCACATAAGAAACTCACTCTCTCATTCAAACTCTCTGAAACAGAATTATGATCCCTGTCATCACGAACTGCTCTCTCCTGTCCGCAGGATCACAGACAAATTGCTGACTGTTCTAGACACCCCACCACTTACAGTCCCCATTCTTCCCTGTTCTGAACTCTAAGACCACTTAAAGTGAATGTGCAGGCATGACCTTACCCTCCTATCCTCAGCCAGGTCCTATTGCTGGAAAATTAGGTCACACTTCTGCAGCAGCAGAAATACTGTGCAGCTATGCACAAGGTAACATTGCATAGAAGGTGGAGTTGGACATCATTGATGAGATTACCTGCAGTTCTAGTGACAAAAATAATATCCAGAAAATATTAGGTTGTGTTGAGACACAAAATCCCTGCAAAAAGCAAACTATCTTCCGACATGTAAGTGAAAAACATTCACAGGAAGTGCTTGGATTTGGTTTTTTATGGTGCTGCACGATAACGCATTCTGCTGTCACTACCATTCATTGGTGCGATTGCCCCACTGCTCAGCCTGAGGACGGATGAAGGACACGCTCACACCGTCTGACTCAGTCTCCCCTTGCTTTCTGATACAGTACTCTGTTTTATGCACTGACAAAACAGCTCCAGCCACTTACTGTACAGACAACTTGTCACTCACTGCGGTGACAATAAACAGCCTCAGTGTGCTGTGATAAGAGAACATGCGTTTTCAGAAGGAGTTTGGAACTGCATCAATCGGAAAATCAAGATTTGTGATTCTCCGTGTTTAAACAGTGGGTCAGGAACACATCAAGATCAGCCACCTTGTGCCTTATGAGAGTTTTCGTTACAGTGATTGTCAGGTGTCAAGAACAATGGAAATATAGGCTAAGAGTTTTATTGTGCGTTTTCCAACTGAAAACACACACACACCCCATCAAAAAACACAAACAAACAACAACAACACCGCCACACCTAAAACCCCCCAGCTGGCTTCCAGTAGAAACAGTCCCCAGCCACGCACCTCCCAGTCGAGACAAATGGAAGCTGGATTCATTTGGATGCAGGCACCTATTATCAACGATATCAACAACAAATCTGCTTTCTAATCAGATCCCACAGGGAAGCCGAGGGATCAGAAGTTTAGGACTGCCCGTCTGCTTGGCCTTTTCATCGTCTGATTTATAAGCCAACCAATCCTGCAAATATTCGGCCTGAGAGATTATATTACGTGTTCTCAAAATCACAGTAATAGAACAGATTCTTGATCAGGCTCACTACAACTGGAGAAATTCGCTGCCATGTGATATTCTCTCAGCCTTGAAGTCTGTCCACACAGAACAGGATGTCAGTACCAGGTTAAGGCACCTGCTTGGACGAGACCCAGACTACACAGCACCCCCCCCCCCCTTTCCCTCAGTCTTATTTTTCACAATTAATCAGATGCATGGTACACGGATTTCTACAAACTGCACAGCAAAGCCATCGCTGTCATAAAAAGCTATTTTTACATCATCTGATAACAAGATTTAACAAGCCATTTGTCTTCATTATATGGCTCCCAGAGTTGCAACTCCCATTATGCAGCTGTGTGGTTTAGTTCTCCTGCACGCTGATTGGCTCTTACAAAAATAAACAAGTTTTAGAGCATCCAAATTTGTTGATATAAATAAACAAGAGTTGAAATATAGAGAGGATGATACATAACTCTACTTCAGTACAGGATATACCCTGAAAGTGTATATATATATGTATAAATATATATATATACACACCAGAGGCAGTTTGCTTTTCCTCCTTTTTTTTTTTCTCCAAAATATGTCTTCATTTGAACTTCCCTTCACCTATACATACAGCACTTCACCTACACATACAGCACTTCACCTAATCAATGTGCATTTCAAAATATGAAATGTGTGCAGACTTCAAGTACTTCCTGGAAAGACATGAAAAATAAAATTGCAAAATTCACCATAATTATCTACAGAAACAGATGAGGTGGCCTTAATATTCTGGAGCCTGTTAAGCCCAAGTCCTCTTCAAAGCCTGTTCCAGGGTGCAGAGGGAGGAATGCAGGTAAATATTTCTGATAAACCAAGCCTTACGTGCTGATGAGGAGGCCGTTCATTGGGTTTGACGCTAACACCTGCACAGACACAGCCAACATAAAGGTGAGTTCTGAGCCTTCTTAAAAGACCTGTTTCTCTGCAGACACACAAAGGTGTGGAGATTTCATCTGTGTGAGCCATATCCAAATCCATTACCTACAGAACTCCACAGTTAAGGGATTCCTTGCTCAATTGCTTTATTGCCTCTTTTGCCATATAAAAATTGCATCACTGTCTATGAGATAATGCACAAATCATATTTGCTTGCCAGAACACGGGCATATTCAGAATTTGTCAAACGGATCATTTGAATGAAATACCATACACAATGTCTATGATACTCTGAAATACCATCATTCATCCTAACGCTGCTCTTCCAAACGATGGCAGGTGTGTGGAGCCTTGCAGGTCGGAGCCCAGCGGAAGAGAAACCAGTGATGCCAATTCTGGGTTTCATTTAAGTGCGATTTGTGCTATTTATGCAGAACCTCTGTTCAAGGCTTGCAACAAAAATTACCAAATTGCCTCTAGGTGATCTGTTCCTTCAGCAATAAGCTCAACAGCCGTGCGCAGAGCTCAAAGAGCAGCTCTGCCTCAGGAACTGCATTCCATCGGAGCCCCGGGTAGAGCACATTCTCCTGCTGCTCTCACGCCCGCTCCAAAAGACGTGTCAGCACAGAGACTTGCACAACCACAGCCAACAGCAACGCAGCGTGTCTTCCCAACGCTGAACATATGCTCATGGGCTAAGAAAAACCTGCCTGAAACACTGCACGTCGTAGCACCGTCTGCTGCCACCACCACAGCCCTGCTACTCCTGTTCACAGAAACAGCGCCTGCAGTCAACACGTGTGAGGCTTTGTTGTGCTAGACTTTCCACAAATTTAATAAACATGACAGTCAGCCTCTCTAAACATTTACACAGAGCACAGAAGCACCAGCATCCACTTACCAATGAGGAGCAAAATAAGGACACTCTCACAATTTTTGCATGTAACAGCTCTTCAGATATATTTTTCAAAGTGATTTTCCCATTTCCCAATTTCACTCGAAGGACTTACATAAACATTTGGCATTAACTTGAATGTTACGTGAGCTTCCAGAGTTACCAGTCATCTGATGTTCCAGTGGAAATACACCCAGAAATAACACGGAAAAAGGACAAATAAAGAGACAGGCTAGAATCACACACAGAATTCCTGCTGAATAAATGACCCCAAGGTTTTCTGTTACTTCTAGGGTAAGTTCTCTCCTGGACAAAACACAATTGTCTGCAGAGAAACCATTTTAAATTAAAAACCAGCTCTTAGATCTTAAAGTGAGCTGTTTTCTAACCTTGCCATAGAACACATCATCTCCACTATTGCTCAGACGGCTGACTGACAGCCCCAGTCCCTGTGCAGCTGCTCAGACACACGAATAAAACATGACCCGTGTCTGTTTGTAGGATATTAACGAGAAAAACAAACAAAAAACCCCCAAACAACAACAACAAAACCACCGCTCAATTTATATTCTGGATTTGACTCGGAATTATTAAAATCTAAATCCTCAGAAGTAAAATTAGGAATACAGTGTATTAAAACAGCAGCAGTATGCTTAAACATTTCACTTGGTTGTGTTCACCGAGTTTCTGTTTGAGACTCTTCCAAAGAAAACAACATAGGTTTCACTGAACCGACCGTATGACAGCACCCAGGGCCAGATGGAGAGCAGTGCTGGTTCAGCGCACTCACAGACGGAGGAGATCGTAAAGGATGTCATCGAGACCTTTTACACCACTCTCTATCTGGAGCAAACAATGAAATAAGATACAAAAGGCCATCACTGTTGTTGGTGCAAGTGACAGATCCCAGTCACAGAACTGTGCTAGCATGCTATACTTGACACGTGCCACCTTCAGCCAGTTCTAATTTCTGCAATGCCCCCGTTCCTCACTCCCAAGAGACCGGATTCAGCCACTACAGCAGCTTGGTCTAAACCAGGTGACAGCAACGGATCCCAGCAGCTCTGTAACCGACTGCTCCCAAACGGAGGAACGTCACGAGCACCGGCCACGTGCTCGAGAAGTTACGTAAACAAAGGTTTACTATTTAAATGGAGAGATCATGGGATCTAACGAGACCAACTAAAGTAGTAGATGAGTTCATCTCAGCTACAAACCAAAACTGCATTACTGAGTTGCACCAGTTGCAGATGTCCATGTAACACTGTTCTGTGTCCCAGGGCTGACGGCGCCTGCGGCATTTACTGGGACGGGCTGCGGCAGTTCCCTCTCACAAATTATCAGAGAAAAAAATCAACAAAGGTGAATGCAGCTCAAAAGAGGTTAATAGGAATTATTCTTTCCAGACAAAATCTCTAACATCAGCTTCTTCCTTCAGAAAAGACAGTATCACAGTTATATAAATATGAATGCTTAATACTCTGTCTGCAATGAAGCATTAATTTCAAGGGACTGTCATTAACATTCTAAGCACCTAAGAAGCTTTTAGATTATACGGTATATTTGTTCTAAGGAAAAAGATCTATTGGCTTTACTGACTAAAAACGCAAAATGCTGGAGTCTTGAACTAAGATTAAGTTAAGCAAAGGGTTGTAATCTATACAACTTTAATATAATAGATATAATCTGATATTATATAATTTTAATTGATTTGTGCTGCAGAGATATACAGAATCACCTTTAGTCAAGATTAGAAACAAAATAAACATTGAAACGATAACATCTCTGAAAACTGTTATGGTGTGTTCAATAAGGTTAGTAACTCCAGCACCGGTGTGAGTACAGCAGATCCGCTGTTCGAGGAGGATCAGTCCTGCAGACCGACCAGGTGCCGACGTGACGGGAGGTGCACGAAGGGCACCCAGAGCAGGGCAGGACTCCTTACTTCTCATTATTTACTAAGCAACCCATAAACCAGCAAAAGTAACACAAACAGCTGGGCAAGTGTCCCACTGGTTTGTCCCTCCATTGAAGCCTTGCAGGATCTGACTCATTGCCGTGCCTCCTTCCGTGTCAGCTTTTCTGATAGTTGTCTCCTCTCTCTACAATCATTTATTTTGATCATCCAATGCAACAGCTTATTCCCACAATTGCAAATTATGGCAGGATCATGTAATTCATTTTTATTTCTCTTACTCAAAAGATATAATCCCAGGAGACAGTTGGATACTTGCTGCTTTAATCACCAATACAAATGGTAAATGGTAAGAATTAAACTCTCAATTAATCCTTTATGCAAATTTAAAAACATTTGTCTGAAAATTCTTTAAAGATCAACTGTTATTTTTAAATAAAATGCAATCATATTTCTTCATTAATATTATGAAAGCTATAACTAATTTTTTATGACACTAAATGGAGTTATGTCAGTGCAAATTGGGCCCAATGAATCATTAAAAATAGCCAATGAAAATCCACAAATATTCATGATCTAAGTGAAGAACTGAAATCTTGATCAACTGTTCTGCCGAAACCTACACACGGTTATTCTCACAGCTGAACAGACGTTTTTCTGATAAGCAATGTTGAGATCTATAAACATTTTGTGGCTTTAAAACATTCTGTAATCACATTTTCTGCAGCAGAAATCACCTAGTAGGGTGCGGTGGTTAACTGCGATCACATACATTAACTACGCGTCAGGAATTAGCAACAACACTGACCTTACAGTGCCAGTCTCTTGACAGAACAACTTTTCCTGCTACTCTAAGAACTCCAATACTGCAATTAATGAATCTAGGTATAATGTTTAAAATAACTAAATAAACTCCTATAATACAATAGAAGGGGAAGCATTTATGTGCTGACAAGGTACAAGAAAGCAATCTGCTCATACACTTTTGTGCAATTTCTCCACGCAATCACTTCTGCTTCAGAAGTATGATGTAAAAGCCCCAAATTAAACACAATTAATTCAGTGGATTAACTTCACACCAATGACACATTAACACTCCCAGAGGACTACAATACCTCCCGTACCAGTGTTCAGACAGCTCTATAAATCCTTTCAGTGGGTCGGTCTTCCTCCTCTCCCGTGCTGTGCCCGTCTACCCCTGGCCCCAGCACACCCGTCTGGATCCCGTGTGGCTCCGGCGCCGCGCGGCGTGGCTGCGGAACAGCCGGGCGAGGAGCAGCTCCGGCAGGACCCGGCCGCCGCGCAGCCCAGGGGACACGGCGCCCTGGGGAACTGTCTCACAAGCGCAGGAGAACCCAAGGGATAACCTTACGTTTTCAAGTCTCCTACCTCATACAGTCTCCTCACCAGCACGGGTAATACAAAGAGAGGGATATTATAAAGACACTAAAATGTGCTTCCAACTCAGGATGTAAAACACTCTGGGGTATGCCTGAAAGCAGGAGAACCTCTTAACAGATCATCTAAATCCACCGGGTACACTCCAAGGGTGGCCCTATACCATAAGACATTGTATATCTTTGAAAATGTATGGGGCAGAGGAACTAAAATCTGCCAAAGTACCCGCCATGATAAGATCAGGCTAAATTTAAATAACATTCCGTGATCCAAAGTATATTTTATAAGCTCTCAGCTCAGAGTTCCTTCACTTGGGTTACTGATCTCCGGTTGGAACAGTTGATTTCATGAAGCCTCCAGATTACTGCTCATGGCAGTCGAAAATGTAACTTGAATACAAGGCAGCATTAAAAAAGACAAAAAGACCACACTATTATGCAGTTCATAGTGGACTCATCTTAAACACCAGCAATTTTTGGTCTCCCTGTCCTCAAAAAGAATAAAACAGAACAATAGAACGTACAAAGAGGGCTGACAAAGATGAGCAAAGCTATTAAGCAGTTTTGTATTAGAATCAATGAGGCCTCCTCAGTCTTTAAGACTGACGGAGAATTTTGACAGAAGCCTATAAAATCAGGGGTGGCATGGAGAACAAAGCAGATCAAATGACACGGACAGACGGCAGGTTCCAAACAAACCAAACGTGTTCCTTCGCAATAGCCAGGAATTGCACTAAGGAAGAAAAAAAAACCCATGCTTTTGCTTTCTGCATTTATAAGAATTCTTTCTGATTCAACATCGTGAGCAATATCTCAGAGAAAACCAAATCAAGTAAGGTGTGAGTTCAACGGAGAATCATAAATCAGTAAAATAAGGAGCGTTCCTTTAAAAAATAGGTCAGATTACATTGCAATATTAATCCCCCTCTAAGTACAAGTTGCTTTGTCTACATTCTCTTCTATTGCAAATGCCTTCAAGTGTCATGAATTATTTTACACAGAATAAGTATCATATTAGTGTCTAAGCAGTTCAAATAGCACAGAACTCTTGTTCAGCATTGGACGGTTTTCTCATATTTTGTCAAACAATGAAAAATGATATATATACACACATGGAGAGACGCACAATTTCTAGGGAGTTACTGATGAAGCAGAATAAATGGGTCGCACCGTGTTTTTAAAAGTCTATTACTGTGAAAAAACATGCCCACTAATGGCATGTAAAACCAGATTCTCAGTAAGTAGGTCAAGCAGCATCTTTATACTCTATCGGAATATACACAAGCATACTAATGGAATACAAAACTGGATTCTGTAAGAGTAAGAAGATTAGAGAGTCCAAAAAAAACCCCTGTGGCATGCACGGGGTCTGCGGAGGTTGCGCTGTTGGACAGCTGCGTGTATTTGTCAGGGATAATCTGTTTCCTGAAATATTGCTGTCTGTTTTCTTACAAAGTTGTTTGGAACAACCTCTAGGGGAATCGCGCTTTTCTGTTAGCTCAGAGCAGTAAAAATATAGCTCACTTATAAACTGCACGTTAGGAAGCAATTCTGCCTCTAGAGAGCATTACTTTAACAAGTCTGAATTTTGGGAAAAGGAAGCTAGAAGACAACAGAAACAAAACTAAGCATAAGGTCATACTTGAGGCTATCACGCATTCTCCTGTAATCGTGTTGACTAAGCTTACTTATAAAATAAAAAATACATTGAATTGGCAAAATAGATATCTATGATAAAGAAAACTACAGCAATATGATATAAAGGCTGTAAAATGATGTGACTAAAATATAAACATATATCTTCTATATTTATAATTCATGCTCGTTTTATTTTTTATCCAAATATATTTGAAACCTATCAGACAAGTTCATGATTTCACAGAATCCCAGAATGTCAGGGGTTGAAGGGCCCTGGAAAGCTCATCCAGTGCAATCCCCCCATGGAGCAGGAACACCCAGATGAGGTTACACAGGAAGGTGTCCAGGGGGTTGGAATGTCTGCAGAGAAGGAGACTCCACAACCCCCTGGGCAGCCTGGGCCAGGCTCTGACACCCTCACCGGGAAGAAGGTTCTTCTCAAATTTAAGTGGAACCTCTTGTGTTCCAGTTTGCACCCATTGCCCCTTGTCCTGTCACTGGTTGTCACCAGAAGAGCCTGGCTCCATCCTCCTGACACTCCCCCTTTATATATCTGTAAACATGAATGAGTCCCCCCTCAGTGTCCTCTTGTCCAGCTCCAGAGCCCCAGCTCCCTCAGCCTTTCCTCACACGGGAGATGCTCCACTCCCTGCAGCATCTTGGTGGCTGCGCTGGACTCTCTCCAGCAGTTCCCTGTCCTGCTGGAACTGAGGGGCCACAACTGGACACAATATTCCAGGTGTGGTCTCCCCAGGGCAGAGCAGAGGGGCAGGAGAACCTCTCGGACCTACTGACCACCCCCTTCTAACCCACCCCAGGTCCCATTGGCTTCCTGGCCACAAGGGCCCAGTGCTGGCTCATGGTCACCCTGCTGTCCCAGGACCCCCAGGTCCCTTTCCCCTACGCTGCTCTCTAATAGGTCATTCCCCAACTCATACTGGCATCTGGGGTTGTTCCTGCCCAGATTCAAGACTCTACACTTGCCCTTATTCTATTTCATTAGATGTTTCCCTGCCCAGCTCTCCATCCTGTCCAGGTCTCTGATGGCAGCACAGCTTCCAGTGTCACCACTCCTCCCAGCTCGGTGTCACCAGCAAACCTGCTGACAGTCACTCTATTGCCTCGTCCAAATCGCTGATGAATAACTTGAATAATACCGGCCCCAGCACTGCCCCCTGAGGCTCTGCACTGGATACAGGCCTCAACTGGACTCTGCCCATTGACCATGACTCTCTGGCTTCTTCCCTTCAGGGGTTCCCAGTCACCTCACTCCCCGCTCATCCAGACCCACTCCCTCAGTTCAGCTGTGAGGATGCTGTGCAGACTGTGTCAAATGCCTCACTCAAGTCAAGGTGGATCATGTCCCCCGCTCTGCCATCATCCATCCATCTTGTTGTGTCGTCATAAAAGGCTATGAGGTTGGTCAAGCACGACTTCCCCTTGGTGAAGCCATGTTGACTGCCCCTAATGACCCTCTTATCCCTGATATGCCTTGAGATGGCACCAAGGACAAGCCGTTTCATTACTTTCCCAGGGATGGAGGTGAGGCTGACCGGTCTATAATTACCCGGGTCCTCCTTCTTGCCCTTTTTGAAGACCGGAGTGACATTTGCTTTCCTCCAATCCTCGGGCACCTCTCCCGTTTCCCAAGACTTGGCAAAGGTGATGGAGAGCGGTCCAGCAATGACCTCAGCCAGCTCCCTCAGCACCCGCGGGTGCATCCCATCTGGACCCATGGATTTATGGATGTCCAGACTGCCTCAGTGCTCCCTGTCACAGAGGCACCCCGAGGTTAGTTTAAGGGACAAGAGGGTAAACCGGTGAGAAACAGGGTTTAGCACTCCAAAGTGACTTGGGTACAGGTTCGGATATCAGTTGAGTAAATTACTAAGGGCAGCAACTAATACAACAGGAGTTCCACGGTGTGCGTGACCGCGGCTTCGGCAAAACAACGGCGGAGCCGCCCCGAGCCCGGGAGGAGCCGCCCCGGGCCCGGGAAAAGCCGCCCCGAGCCCGGGAGGAGCCGCCCCGAGCCCGGGAAGAGCCGCCCCGGGCCCGGGAGGAGCCGCCCCGAGCCCGGGAAGAGCCGCCCCGAGCCCGGGAGGAGCCGCCCCGAGCCCGGCAGGAGCCGCCCCGAGCCCGGGAAGAGCCGCCCCGAGCCCGGGAGGAGCCGCCCCGGGCCCGGGAAAAGCCGCCCCGAGCCCGGGAGGAGCCGCCCCGAGCCCGGGAAGAGCCGCCCCGAGCCCGGGAGGAGCCGCCCCGAGCCCGGCAGGAGCGCACACGTGCCTGGACACGGGGGGGGGGGCTATTTTAAAGGGATACACGTACTCGCATTGAGTACAGAAAATACACGTGCAAATGCGCACGGACAGTATCAACACGCGTGCAATGCGCACGGACAGTATCAACACGCGTGCAATGCGCACGGACAGTATCAACACGCGTGCAATGCGCACGGACAGTATCAACACGCGTGCCAATGCGCACGGACAGTATCAACACGCGTGCCAATGCGCACGGACAGTATCAACACGCGTGCAATGCGCACGGACAGGATCAACACGCGTGCAATGCGCACGGACAGTATCAACACGCGTGCAATGCGCACGGACAGTATCAACACGCGTGCAATGCGCACGGACAGCAGATGCACCGGCAGTGCCGCGAGGGCCGAGTTTCCTCACCGCGCGGCCGCAGGGCGGGCGGAGCCTCCGTCCCGGGGTCTCGGCGGCAGCATCCGGCTCGTGCTCCGAGAGACCCGCGACAAGGGGCGGAGTCTCGAGGAGAGTCCCGTTTTTAATTGGCTGATCAGATCTGACGTGAGCATTCCAGAAGCTTCTCCGCACCCCCCCGGCTGTGGGTGCCCCCGCAGCCTCCGAACACCCCCCGCTGGTCCCGCGCCTCGGGCTCCCTTCAGCGGCGCTGGGCGGGGCTGGGGCCAAACCAACAGCCGAGAGGGGGGTGTGTCCGCCCCGCCAGGTGAGGGCGGGAGGGGCAGAGGGGGGGTCGCGTCCCGCCGCGCTCCTGACGCGTCCGCACCAGCTCCCGTTGTCCCGCCCTCCTCTGGGGCTCAGCGGTACATCTCAAAAATGAAAACGTGTTGCAACTTTACCTACCAGATGGTGGTTGCGCTGGGGTCTAACTACCCAAGAACCCAAATACATTCACAACTGAAGTGCAGATGTAGTATTTCAGTGCAAGTTTTGTGGGTTTGCCTTGCACAAGTAATTTTTCCTTTTGAAAGTGGGCTGCCCTGAATGAGAAAACTAGTACATCGCATTCTTCATCTTCAACACAGAGGCTTGCTGAGGTCCCACACCTTCCCGTAATTTGAGAAGCGCAAATTAATTTAAGAATGACAGTACATTACAACCTGTCATTGATATTATTTTAATACCAGCAAGAAAACACATCTGTATCTCTCCAGAGACCTGACAGCCTAGCCACTGCTGGGAATGGTGTGCGTTTGTACATACGCTCCACAGCGGTTCCGTGGCGTCTCCTGACCGCGCTGACTGACAACCACTGATAAGGAGCTGAAATTGTCAGTTAGAGGTGGATACTAATGGATTTTTTGGAGTTAGCTCTTACAGAATGAAAAAAACCCCACACAACCAAACAAAAGACCAAATTTGGGGGCAAAAGCAGCTAAATTTCCCAGCATTATTGGTTTGGGGTTTTTTTAAACCAAATACTGTTTCAGATTATTCTCTCATCCTGACACTCTTGCACTTCACCATACAGCCATTCAACTGCAGCCTGACATAGCAACTACATATTTGATATTTCCGTTACTCATCAGAGTGACATAAACGAGGGAGAGCGGCTTAGGAGCAGAAGCATTAGAAGACAATAATAGTTTTCGACCCCAGAAGCCACTTCAGATTTCCAGGAAAAAACAAAACCAAAACTTTTGAAACGGAAGTTAGGATCACCTAAAAGCTAAGGGGTGATGATTCTAATCACAAGGATCTGAGGTTGATACTCTCCCAACAGACAACAACAATCTTCATTCTTCCATTCATTCATTCAATATCCTTCCATTACTTTCCTTGGCTAACAGAAACACATCTAGGATGCAGCACAACGCAGGCATGAACCAGCACCCATCATCATAAAGAAATTCAGTTTAGATCCTCACCGGAACAATTCCGGTGAGAAAGACTGAGATGGTAGAAGCTAAGTTTTCCTTCTTTTGGGGAGAGAAAGCCGGAAAGCAGTGATAGTTCCTGATTATATTACTGATACTGTGTGTTCACAGATGAAGAGAGCCCTTAGGGTGTGAAGCGATAGCTTTAGTTTGCCATGGAAATGAACAAATTAACGCACTATCTGAAAAATTAAGCGGGCAGCTACATTTTTCTACTGTTAGCTGTTTCTGCTTATGAAATTATATCTCACCTTGTTTAGGTTAAATAATTCCACATTTTCAAATATTTTCTAGACATTTCAAGGAAATAGCAGATTCAATCAACAGGAACAAAACCAAATGTCTAGTTTTGATAACGGAAAAACATTTCCTAAGCGCTCGTCCCAGACTAATGGCAATGGTTAGACATTATAATAAACTGAAAGATTTACCACTATCTTTGCCAAAATCATTTCTAGATCAGAATTTAGAACTAAAAACGTCACTCTGATGAGTCTGATGAGACTTCTCCTGTCCCTGCTACCCCTCGGTTCGCAAACACTCATTTTGTGTCTCAAGCTGAGAGTGAAGCTAAAAAATGTAGCTCAGTTGGGGGTTTTGCCTTTCCTTGGCTTTGCCCCTCTATTTCTTTGAAGTCTGGAAATGAGAGCAAGGAAAGATGACACAGTGCGTTTGGAAAAGCTCGGTGTACGGAGACAGGCAGAACACGCTGAACAAAAAACCCTCAGATAACACAGAAAGGTTTATATGAAAAATATGTATGGATAACATCAAATAATACTGATCTTGTGATGTAACTTGCAATATTATATTGTTTATATTCTAGAATTAGAAAGCACAGCTTTTTTATAATAAAAAAAAAAAAAAAAAACCACCATTTTTTGGCACTTACGAACTCTACATAAGTTTCAAAACCCCCGGTCCATTCGGGCGCCTCTGTGGTCGGCACCACGAGTGAGTAGTTGCCTGTCACTCAGTTGTTTCCCAGCAGCAAATCAATCAGGACGGGCCGGGGGTGCTGAGGGGCCCCAGGCTCCAGCCGGCACATCCAGAGCGCAGTTCCATTGCCAGAACGGACTGACTGCACCCAGGTTTAGGTTCATCTTGAGCTGTTCTCAGCATTCGCGGGGAAGCCTTGCAACGTGCTGCTCGTTCAAAACAAGCTCATGCATTCTGTTCTGCACCTGGATGTGCAGGACATGGTTTCACTTACCACTTGTGAGCTCACAGCCCTTACCATTTAATTTACCCTGCAGGTCTGACTGCAGTAGAATCCCCTATGTAAACTACTTCACAAAGGTACTTGACTTTCAGCAGCTATGAAAAATAGCCACTAGTGCATGCAGAAACAAAACGGACTGTTTTCATCAAAAATGACCTTCTCATTTCTGTCGCCTTCACCCTGAGCAGCTTGCCGTAGGAATCAAAGGATATGAATGTCCATTCAAATATCTCTTCTTAATTTATAATTTGGGTTTAGTCTGACACAAAGTTTCTGACATGCCAAGAAACACCAATTCTCATGTTAATTCTAGCTCTAAGGAATCCCAAAATAACCAATGGAAGAATAATAATCAACATGCAAAATAAGAATACATCATTCACAGTAAGCTGTCTGCACGGGCTGCTCCCAAACAGCAGCATGTCAAATAACGTTAAAATTGCAGCTCTTGATCAGAAATGAAATTAAGGTTGGCTGAAACCACCACCGAGGCTTTTGCATGGTATTCTCTAGTAAAATGCAGTTTCCCACTCACTCTGCACTTTCAGTGGATGTACAAATTCTTTTTCATGCTGAAGCAAATTCCTCTAAGAAATAATTTGCATTGCAATCCCTCTAGTTGACCTTTATGGAGCCATCATACCCACACTGAGTTTTCCTGCAAAGTCTGGATGATTTAAGCACGTAATACGAAGGGCCTTGTTTTCCCCCGGACCCTCGCGCCTCCCTCCAGCCCCGCGCTGCCCCGAGGGGACCCTGTGCTGCCCCGAGGGGACCCCGCGCTGCCCCAAGGGGACCCCGCGCAGCCCGAACGGGACCCCGCGCTGCCCCAAGGGGACCCTGCGCTGCCCCGAGGGGACCCCGCGCTGCCCCGAGGGGACCCCGCGCAGCCCGAACGGGACCCCGCGCTGCCCCGAGGGGACCCCGCGCTGCCCCAAGGGGACCCTGCGCTGCCCCGAGGGGACCCCGCGCTGCCCCAAGGGGACCCTGCGCTGCCCCGAGGGGACCCCGCGCTGCCCCAAGGGGACCCCGCGCTGCCCCAAGGGGACCCGGCGCTGCCCGAACGGGACCCCGCGCTGCCCTGAATGGGACCCCGCGCTGCCCGAACGGGACCCCGCGCTGCACACTCAGGGGTGCGCTTTAGAAACACAGCAGAAACGCAGCTTGTGTGGAAAACCTCTGTCAGAGTCATTAAGCAATTACAACGATTTCTCAGGGGAATATAATAACCCTTCTTGTACTAGCACCCTTAAAAACAACTATTTGTGTAGATGCACTGCATTGCTCCATAATTCCCTGTTTCATAGAGCACCTCAATAGAAAATAGTTCAAAAGCGATTACATGGTGAGTTCTGACCAGGTTCTCTCAACATTGAGTAGTATTTCAAAGATGTCACCATAACTTATCCTCTACATGAAAAGTTGTTTCATTAAAGATATTTTTGGTTTAGTTTTGTTTCGCTTCTTTGGTCTGTTCTGAAAGCAATCACCTGGTTTTGACAAATGCCATCATTTAAGCACATGTAATGTCAAAGCCTTTGCCAAGAGTAAGATACAAGGAAAACACATAAAACAGAAGTTTGGCGTGAGAGGGGGACAGAACAACATACTATACAAAATGCAAAGAGAAAAAAGCAACTGTTTTCATCCCATGCCTTTTTTCCAAATTCGCCTTCATGGGATAAACACCAACCGAACTACTAAGTAGCACCATACTACCTTTTTTGGAACGTCAGAGCCCGAGGAGAGAGGAGTTGGGGTCTGGTTTGAGGAAAGGAGTTGGCGTACTTGTCTACTCTCTATTAAAGAACGCCTGAGAAACACAGTTAAATCCCAGGAAATACTCAGTCGGCCTGTGACTCTAAAATGATCTGAGTTTTTGGAAACACTGTGAATTCCAGAAAGACTTGCTGTGTCATCACAAATATTCATTTCAACATTTAAATCTCCGAAGCCAGGAATGGTTACACTGCTCTTAAATTCAGAATAAATGGTTATAAAAATGTGAAACTATGCAAAAGCTAAAATTACTCTTAATAGCAAGATCTCACTGACTTCACTAATTCAATTAACAAGAAGTGGTCTCCAGTAAATGTAATTTTAAACAAGGAGGTATTCTACACGGGTACCTGTCCATCTGGTTCCTCAGCACGAACACACTTACCGAAGATCTGAGTTCACAACAGTCACTCTGTCATGGGAAAATTCCACACACGTTACGTGAAACGGGAAGATGAGTCCAGAACATGACAACCCAAATTCATTTTAATACATGTAAATGCAGGGCACAAAAACTGGACACATTGTAGAAACAAAGCAGATTTCATGCTATGTGAAGCATAGAAAAAAAATTCATTTTTTACATAACACACTTAGAAATAAATGAGAAATAAAAGATATAGACTGACTGCAAAGGAAATTGGTCCTGACGAGAGTCCTAACACAAAACTGCATCACCTGTGCTCAAATGAGGAGTGAAAGTCTTTTCCTGCTGACTTGCCTGTAACGTCAAAGAACGACATAGAGAAAGTTAGTAGGAATAATTGCTCTACTCCTCTGGTTACTTCTAGTTGAAATGTTTACAAGCGTATGTGATTAATGGCAATCTGTCACCTCCATTCCATCTCTAAAGAAGAAAAGGCTAATATACAGCACTTCTACCGCCGTATATTTTATTGTCAGAAGAAAACAGAAAGTCTGAAGCTAGCCATTAGACTCTACAGAGCCAGAAGCTGCCAAGTACTAAAGCAGCTGCGAGAGGTCCCAGAAGAAAAGCTGGCTGGTGGCCAGTGGAAAAGATCAGCCCCAGGCCAAAAAAGCTTTCAACAAAACGTGTATAGACTGAAGAGTTCACCTCATATTCATCTGTTTATCAACAATGGTGAGGAGCGCAGAGCAGAAAGAGAGCAGAAGGAAAGCTTTTCTCTGCAATAAACAGGAAGGACAGAGAAATCTCGATTGTACCTACATATGCATCAGTGGATTTGTTAAAATCTTCTATTTCAAGGGGAAACAAAAAATGTCAAAGATTCACTAGAGAGCAGTGGCAAAGAACGAAGCTGCAAATGTCTACACACTACAGATTCAGGGCTCTCGGGCGGAATTCGAGCAGTTGGAACGCTTACCGCTGATGTTAGAACACGGGAATGGCGAGGCAGAAGATCTTAGGAAAGGGAGGCGGCTAGAAAAATGTAAGACTTTGTATGAGAACATGGAAGAATCCAGAGGAGGAGAGTCTGAAGATGGTTACTATTCAGATTTACTGCAAATGAAACTTGACAACTCACAGAAGGAAACTGCAACCTTGAGAAATGAACTGTCTCTGCAGAGGATGAAAGCTCTGTTTGAGAGCCAAAGGGTGCTGGAAGTTGAAAGGAAACTCTTCACGAGTGAGAGGCAATTGCAAGCTTGTCAGAGTGCGAATGTGAACTTGCAAGTTATGCTCATGAGCTAAAAATGAAATAGGAACCTGAAGAATTACTTAAAGGCACTAAAATGAAAAAGAAGGGGGAGAAAATGCCAGTGGACAGTACTTGTGAATACTTGGACAGCAAAAATACTTCAGTAAAAGAAGCTGCTCTCACTCCGTTGCCAAGTGAGGAAGAAACAAAGATGACCTACGAGAATGTGGAGCAAAGTGATTCATCTCTGAAAAAACGTGCTCTTGAAGCTCCATCTCTGAAGACAACTCTTCAAGCAATGCAAAAAGCAGTTGAACCTGACAGAGAAAGGAAGAGTTAAAATTAAAGATGAGAATCATAGTGCCTTTACTTCGTATAGCCCACGTGGAAGTAATTCCTTGACTTCAGCTGCCCCCATGTTAACAGCTGAATCCAGGTTTGAAACTATGGAAAAAGAAGATAAGAAAGAAAATAAAATTGCAATGTATCTTCTAAGCCAACTTCTGAAACACAGTGTGCTCAGCAGTAAAACTTAAGTTTCTGGAAGGAACATGAACCATTTGGAGTCCTGCTTCGGCAGGAAATATGGAGTGAGCTTATGTCATACAGAAGGGTACAGGTTCCTAACTGAGGTATCGATCTGCCTTGTTCTGTGAAGAGTATAATTGCAGTAAAGAGAGTTGCACTTTTGATGTCTTAACTTCCCCGAGGGCACCTGTTGAGCTCCTGGCAATGCGACCAGAAGTGTTGCCTTGTCCTGAATCTTGGCGAAGTCTCTAAACACTTGTTAATCCTTATTTGTTTGAAGTATGGTGCTATTCTGAAAGAGAAGTACTTGCTACAGCACCTGAGTTGTGTAAGACACAAGCCAACCCTGAGCAAGACAGAGTAGACAAGGTTGATGCAGAACTCAAGTCGTGTGCTCCTGAATTCAGAATTCTTAAAACACAAGGTAAATGCTACATTTCCTGAAGGACCTTACAGAACACTATATAAACATAAACAGACAAAAAGAAATCCAAATAAAATATTTAGCTCAATGTATTTTTCCATTGTTTTCCATTTTAATAAAAGCCAGTAAATGCCTTGAGCCAAAATGAAGTAACAGAACAGGTAAAACCTCTCCTAGTTGCACACATAGATTGTACTGGTGACAAACAATTTAGAGCAGAATAAGTAGATATACCCCTCATGTAAAACTAATCCAACAGGCTTTAAAATCCTGCTACTGAAATCCCAGGCGTTTGTAGTAAAAGAGGTGATTTATGGCCTCTGCTTTGAGACAGATGCTAAACATTGATTTGTTCAGCACAAGTCTCACAGTGAAAAAAATCAATTATGGATTTCAGTGAATGAAGCAGTTTGGTAAAGATTCATGAGGTTTATATATAATGATCTAAAAATCAAAGTTGTGTGGAAGAGGATCCACTATCTTTCATACACTGAATGATGCCATTTGATACCTGATATTTAGTGGTTTTAATATTCTGGAAAAGAGTGGTCACTTCAAAAGATTGCGCTTCTGGGAACCATGCCATATAAATGAGCACGGCTCAGTGCGCGTCCCTGCTGAGACGGACTGCACCGGGTTGACGGGTCGCCTTTTGGATCCCAGTGCTGCTAGGCTCAAACTAAACGGCGCTTTATATTCTCACGGGCTCCCAGAGCCAGTGCCGCCCGCAGTGAAACCTCTTTCTCTCCTGCTCGTCACGCACCATCTGACCACGTCTGGTCTCCAGCACCACTGAGTTACAACGACCAAGCAAAATCTCAAGGCAATGGGGCTGGACTTCGCACCAACACAGTGGAGTCAAGGGCCATAACTTGGACTTAATCATCATTCAGAGCAATTTAAGCCAGAAAATAAAACAGATTCTTAACTGACTGATTTGTCTATTTGTAAAATGAATACATTTGCCTGAAAGACATTAAAACATATAAGCAGGTCTCCAGAACTATATAAATTATTCATACAAGAATGGACACACCACACTTAGCATATTATTTAAACAGAAAAATCCTTGAGATTTTGCAGATCTGAATCTTCTGGGCAAACAACTTCAGCTAATTTTATCTGCAAAACAGAGACAAGGTTTCCCTTACTACTGCAGAGGAATCTCTCTATAAAGACATTTCAGATCATCTTTATATCCAGTGCAGCAGAAATGAAGAAATGCATCTCGAAACTGTCTTCTGTGACTAAGATTTGGGATAAGAAATATGTATAAAAGAAAAAGACAAGACATCAAAATAGCCTGTAAGTATTGACTCATTTGTAGATCTGTATAACCCCTGCAGCACCTGCTCCGTGCACGATAACCGGCTCCCGTGACTGCTCGCTAACGGCGCCGTTCCGTTCCGGCCTCCTCCGTCTCCAGCGCCCTCGACGAGGCACTGTGAGCAGAACCCGAGTTCAGTGGGCTCTGTCATTTCCAGCGTTTCCCGAAAACGCCCTGAGCTGCACCGGTGTCATCTTTCCAGCACCTTACCGGGCGGCAGAGAGGTTTCCTGAACAGATATCTTGTTCGGGGAGGCTGAGACCACACTTGCTTTCCAGTCGTCTTTAGCCTGTCTATTTTTTCAATAGTTTTTCCCAGAAGAAAATGGGGGGTATGTTTTTTTCTAATAAGAAATAATCTATTCTTTCACCTCAAATTAATTCAGAATTGATTGATGGGAAAATTAAACCTTGGACGGAAAGCAATTGTGGATTTTTTTTAGCCAACAGAGAAATGCTCTACAAAATCATGGTGTGCAGAGGCAGCTGTTGCTATGGAAACTGTTTTGCAACTTTAAATGTGACAGCAAGTACCAGGTGTCTGCTGTAATGAGACTTTAAGGCAATTACGAAATGTAAATTAAGTTTGCTGCCAAAGTGATTTAGTGACAAGGATGGATCAAAACCAGGTATCATCTCCGGGCCTGAAGGACAAACCCCTCTCTGGATGACATGCTGGGGAGAAGGTGCAGCCAAACATGGGCCTCCGCAGAGGCCGAGTGCTGCCCGAGGGACAGAGCCAAGCTGGGCCACACGGCGGGACATACAGAGCGTGCGTTCATGGTCAGCAAGACAGACACATCTCCGGGAGAAGAGAGACACAGAATAGCCACCTGCTTCACCTTCGGGCACTCACCTTCTGCAACACACGGGAAAGCTCATTTTGCTCTCTTCACCAGCTGGAGTTCGGGGATCCCATGTCCATTGCTGGCTGGTGATTGAAATCGTGCCCTGTGACACCAGGGGTCCCAGGGAACTGGGGGAGAGGCTGAGGACCTGCCAGCTATTTAGATGCAGTTCTTGCTACTCCGGTTTCAATCCCTTAGCAGAGAACTCGCACGCCCTGTAGAAGGGACTCCTGTTTTCACGGCGGAGGCCGCGTGAAGAGCACACACGAACTCAGTTCCACCGGGTCCCCGGGTCCCCCGAGACGCAGCCTCTCGGTCCGCGCGGCAGGTCTGCAGGTCTGCAGGTCTGCAGGTCGGCAGGTCGGCAGGTCGGCAGGTCGGCAGGTCGGCAGGTCGGCAGGTCTGCAGGTCGGCAGGTCGGCAGGTCGGCAGGTCGGCAGGTCGGCAGGTCGGCAGGTCGGCAGGTCGGCAGGTCGGCAGGTCGGCAGGTCGGCAGGTCGGCAGGTCGGCAGGTCCGCAGGTCGGCAGGTCGGCAGGTCGGCAGGTCCGCAGGTCCGCAGGTCGGCAGGTCGGCAGGTCGGCAGGTCGGCAGGTCGGCAGGTCGGCAGGTCGGCAGGTCGGCAGGTCCGCAGGTCGGCAGGTCCGCAGGTCGGCAGGTCGGCAGGTCCGCAGGTCTGCAGGTCTGCAGGTCCGCAGGTCCGCAGGTCCGCAGGTCGGCAGGTCGGCAGGTCCGCAGGTCTGCAGGTCTGCAGGTCCGCAGGTCCGCAGGTCCGCAGGTCTGCAGGTCGGCAGGTCGGCAGGTCTGCAGGTCGGCAGGTCGGCAGGTCTGCAGGTCCGCAGGTCCGCAGGTCGGCAGGTCCGCAGGTCCGCAGGTCGGCAGGTCCGCAGGTCTGCAGGTCCGCAGGTCGGCAGGTCTGCAGGTCCGCAGGTCTGCAGGTCGGCAGGTCTGCAGGTCGGCAGGTCCGCAGGTCCGCAGGTCTGCAGGTCTGCAGGTCCGCAGGTCCGCAGGTCCGCAGGTCTGCAGGTCGGCAGGTCGGCAGGTCTGCAGGTCGGCAGGTCGGCAGGTCTGCAGGTCCGCAGGTCCGCAGGTCTGCAGGTCCGCAGGTCCGCAGGTCGGCAGGTCCGCAGGTCCGCAGGTCGGCAGGTCCGCAGGTCTGCAGGTCCGCAGGTCTGCAGGTCGGCAGGTCTGCAGGTCGGCAGGTCCGCAGGTCCGCAGGTCGGCAGGTCGGCAGGTCGGCAGGTCGGCAGGTCGGCAGGTCGGCAGGTCTGCAGGTCGGCAGGTCCGCAGGTCCGCAGGTCTGCAGGTCGGCAGGTCTGCAGGTCGGCAGGTCCGCAGGTCCGCAGGTCTGCAGGTCGGCAGGTCGGCAGGTCGGCAGGTCGGCAGGTCCGCAGGTCCGCAGGTCCGCAGGTCTGCAGGTCGGCAGGTCGGCAGGTCGGCAGGTCGGCAGGTCCGCAGGTCCGCAGGTCCGCAGGTCTGCAGGTCTGCAGGTCGGCAGGTCCGCAGGTCCGCAGGTCTGCAGGTCGGCAGGTCCGCAGGTCGGCAGGTCGGCAGGTCCGCAGGTCGGCAGGTCCGCAGGTCCGCAGGTCTGCAGGTCCGCAGGTCCGCAGGTCCGCAGGTCTGCAGGTCGGCAGGTCGGCAGGTCGGCAGGTCCGCAGGTCCGCAGGTCCGCAGGTCCGCAGGTCTGCAGGTCGGCAGGTCGGCAGGTCGGCAGGTCCGCAGGTCCGCAGGTCCGCAGGTCCGCAGGTCTGCAGGTCCGCAGGTCCGCAGGTCGGCAGGTCCGCAGGTCCGCAGGTCCGCAGGTCCGCAGGTCCGCAGGTCTGCAGGCAGCCGAGCGGCGCGTCGGGCTGGAGAAGCCCCGAGCTGCGCTGCGGCACAAGGGGCAGCAAAGCGCCGGTTCGCAGGGCCCCACGTCCACCAGAGCTACAAGTGTACGTTTCCTGTAGTACTGGCTCAGCTTCCTTAGGATGCTGAGAAATAGTAACAGGTTGTTTCCCCCCGTGCCCTGCCAGTATTACGTATCAAATTTAACCTGCTGTTTTCTGAGTTATTTTAGAAGACTACAATGCATTTATTCCTACATTTCAGTAATAGACTTCAATTCCCAAGGGTCAGGTTCTTAAAACACACTTCAGTAACTGGCACTATGGAAGCTACTCACATGAGCACTGCAGAGTCAGAGACCGAATCTGACATTGCTGAGAAGTCAATTGAATTTTCTCTAAATCAGGTCATTTTTGTAGATAAATCTTTACACCATTTACCTTGAATAAGGCTCTGAAAAGTTCCTCTTCTGAAATCAGACACTTTAGGATTCTTAGCTATTCAAACAGGTGCTCAGAAATTCTGAGCAGGTCCATGTTCACAGGCCCATCTCAGAGCCACGTCTCTCACTCAGGGGAGGAAAAGGGTTGATGGCAACTCTGCCTTCATGGCTACCGAGGACATTCCACCCAGGTAACCAGCCCCGTGGGACGCGCAGTTCCACCCGCTTCACCCCGCGCACAGACTGACCGGTGCCCCCGGGCGGGGAGCGCCTGTTCCTCAGAGGAGCCCTGCAGGGTACGCCTTGTATGCCAGACACCGCACCAAAGGAACGTGCTGTACAACACAGTATCAGAAAGTCAAGTAATGGCAACCTTGACAAAGAGCCAACACTAAAAAAAGTAAAAGCCTATTTGTATGTCCCTGTAGTGCTGACAAGGGAGGAGAGGGCGAGGAGGAGCTGCAATGGAGCGCAGCTATTTATCTCAATTATTGTCTGCTTTTCCTAAATCAGTTTTGACAAGAATTACATTTCATAATATCTGTTATTCTCTCAGCCATGTTCGGTTTGTTTCTCTCTCTCCATATTAGCAAGTTCATAGATTTCTCCCTAAATGACATCTCCTGCCACCACTGACAAAGAACGAGCCCTGAGCTGGGTGACCCCCCCACACCCACACCCACACCCACACCGGGTGTTCTCACGAAAGGGCAACTACACGTGGTGCTTTTCCCACGGGGGTGCCCCAAAAGGAAGGCGTTTCTCTTGGGGAGCGCTGGGCCCACTGCACAGACAGGAGGTCTTATCTGCAAATTATTCACACCATTTTAATACTGCATAAACAGTCCACAATAGAAAAAGCAGGAATCTACTAAAGATAATTTCTGCCTAGGCAGTTTTCTCTAAAGAGAAAATAATTGTTTTCAAATTGCTGTTGTAAATTCTTAAAAATTTTCTCTTACCTCAAATGCATCGTGACTCTTTCTTGATATCTTTGTCCTTTGTGGAGTTACAGGGCTCGTAAGCTACTGCATATTTGATTGCTTCCATACACAAAGAAATAGAACATTTTACATCTTCAATATCTAGAAGTGGCAGAATTCTAACCTAAAGAGAATTACTCATAAATTAGGCTGTTTTGCTAACTGGGGAAACACACCTTTCTACTGTGATGCTGTCAGGAACACAGCTATAGGGAAACTTTGATACAATACTGAGAAGAAAAAGGCTTTCTGATCCTTTTGCAGAAAGAGTGAGATATCCTACCACCCTGTATATCATATCGCCACCGTGAAGATACCATTTGGTTTAATGCAGCTATGAGGTTTGTTCTGCTCTTTCTCTGCCTTTCAATTCCTCACCTGGTGGAGATTCATCCTGAAGTAAAAGCACTAACAGCAACAATCATTCCTTACATTGCTTTGCCTTTCATGTGGCAATGTTTTCCAACAGGGAAAAGCTATAGCTTTGCCCTAGCCTTTCCATGCCTTAGATGTTCGAGCATTGCCACGACCAGAGCACCTTCAATGACAATTTGGGTTGTTAATTTAGTTTAGCCCCTTTAGACATTTTTGTGCCGTAGGGTTTTTCATTTGTAAAGGTGAAAAAAATACATAGGAGAAAAATATATATAGCTTTATGTCCAGCTACTGGTAGGAACACCAATTTCTCCTTTTAACCACACCAGTTATCATGCTCCAATAAATGAGAGTGAAAACACTTTTCACTTCTTCAACAGTTTTCCATTTGTTTTGTTATCTAGACCTTGATAATTCAGTAGGTCTCCAGTGTTTTAGGAGAACAAGATCCAGAATATTATCACTGAAGAAGAATGAATTATGGCTGTTTCTGCCTTTCACAGTATCACAGTATCACAGTATGTTTGGGATTGGAAGGGACCTCAAAAGATCATCTAGTCCAGTCCCCCTGCTGGAGCAGGAACACCTAGGTGAGGTCGCACAGGAACATGTCCAGGCGGGTTTTGAATGTCTCCAGAGAAGGAGACTCCACCACTTCCCTGGGCAGCCTGTTCCAGTGTCTGTCACCCTCACTGAGAAGAAGTTTCTTCTCAAATTTAAGTGGAACCTCTTGTGTTCCAGCTTGATCCCATTACCCCTTGTCCTATCATTGTTTGCCACCGAGAACAGCCTGGCTCCATCCCCATGGCACTCACCCTTTATATATTTATAAACATTAATAAGGTCCCCCCTTAGTCTCCTCTTCTCCAAACTAAAGAAACCCAGCTCCCTCAGCCTTTCTTCATAAGGGAGGTGCTCCACTCCCTTAATCATCTTGGTTGCCCTACGCTGGACCCTCTGCAGCAGTTCCCTGTCCTGCTGGAACTGAGGGGCCCAGAACTGGACACAATATTCCAGGTGTGGTCTCACCAGGGTGGAGTAGAGGGGAAGGAGAACCTCTCTGACCTACTGACCACCCCCCTTCTAACCCACCCCAGGTACCATTGGCTTCCTGGCCACAAGGGCCCAGTGCTGGCTCATGGTCATCCTGTTGTCCACCAGGACCCCCAGGTCCCTTTCCCCTACACTGCTCTCTAATATGTAATCTCCCAACCTATACTGGAACCTGGGGTTGTTCCTGCCCAGGTGCAGGACTCTACACTTGCCCTTGTTAAATTTCATTGTTTCAATGTTTTTCCAAGCCTGTTTAATATTTGATTTTCATAACCAGTGCCACCCAATCTCAAAATATACTCTGCTTTAAAGGACTTTAGATACGTAATTCACACTGGGCATTAAATGTTAAACGGCAGAGAGAAATGAGAGTTTTATTCAATTATAGAGAGTGAGAAAATATTTTTAAATGTTATTCAGTGCACCAAGAGTTTTATAACAGAATCATATCGATCAAAATTATTTATATGGTATAATTAAGTTCAGCCAGTCATCAAGAATGCAGGTCATTATTGGTACATTAACTAGTCCTGAAAGTGAAAGCAGAAAACTGAATACAGAATAACGATAATTGACTGTGAGATGACCAGCTCAGTGACCCAAGCTGGTAGCGAGTACCACACTGGAAGCACTAGAGTAACCAAAGATCACAAAGTTGAAAGGCAAGAGGAAGATGAAAACTGGATCTACAGAAGGCAGATTGTGACCTGATCTTTCTTCCTCTTCACTACTGGAACGGTAAGTGTACAACTACAACAGAAAAGTACAAAACCCTCTGGAAAGTACCTGGTTCTGCCCAACAAGTTCTTTGCTAAGGGCAGAGGTCATCGTCTGGAAGAAGAAATTTGGAGGCACACGGAGTGTAACGTAAGGACAGAAAATTTCACATAACAGAAAACAAACAACTGTGTTGGACTCAAAACCATTTTCCTTTTTAAGTGGATAAACAATGACACCACGTTCCGCAAAAGAAACAGCTCTGTTGTTGAGAAGACGTCTTCTATGCAGTTCACAGGCCATACTGCAACATTTTCTCAGCGCAGACAGACACCCAGAGCTCCCGCAGCGCTGACGTCCGCAGCTGTGCTTCCCTCTGTACTCACCAGCTCCTGTGAGCCCCTGCAACATACTGTGGGAAAGATCACACGGTTCAACATCTGATCTTTCCCTTGGGGCATTTCTGCCACTTTGTTTTGAGACTATTCTCATATTTAATTAAATTTGCCAGGCGACATTTAGATTTGCACATTTCAACCCCTATAAATTAAAAACATAAATAGAAAACACTGAAGCATTCTGTGTGTCCTCCAGCCTTTTGTCCCTCTCGCCTGCCTTTCTGCAAGTTGGTGTTCTCTGCTCGTGTAAAGCTTCCCACGTGGATTGCAGTTTTCCTCCTAAATACTGCAGCATCACTTACTGGCCTAAACTTTCAGTGGCTCATCAGATGGAGCCTGAATTAAACTCAATTTTAGTAGAATTTAGGTTTCTTGAAACATTTTATTCTAACATTTCCAACAGAGAAAGAAAAGCCAGTTTAAGGAAGGACATGCAAAGTACAGAAGGCAAAATGGAAAGACAAAACTGCTTTTTGTACACAGCCTGACAATAAAAATCTAAACATCTAAAGATGAAGCATAAATAACATGTATTTCGGTAGTGCTGCACCCCTGACAAGGAACCGTGTATAGAGCAGCACATTCCACAGCCTGCCCCTGCCATACGTCGCACATCGTTATGTCACACTGCGCAGACCTGGAGTTTTAGTAAAGGATGAAACGGTCAGAAAACATATTCCTGTGCATCATGACTTTCTCTCATGTGGATTATGGTTCTCATCACTGTTATTCATATTCCCAGACAGGAACTATTACAGCAGTCAGATATCGAAATGCACGTAAAAATCCACATCCATATTTGCCAATCACAGCAAAATAAACAGAAATTATACTGAATTGGTTTTGATGAATCAGCAGTTGGTAGCTTTTCATACAGCAGAAAATGCTGGTTCACTGGTTATTGGCACAAGATTCCTGAACTAGGAAACTGGAAAGACAACTAAAGTTAATCTGGAAACTCCAGGTCAACCAGACCAACACTTGAAATTACGTCTTTGAATCCCAGTTCGTTACTGCCTCCAGAACTGGAAGATAATGCCAGTGGCATAAATGATGTAAAGAATGGCCTATATTACCTGTTAATCTAACTTCATTGAGAAAAATCAAACCAATCTGAATCTGCTCCAAGGCTTTATCACTTCAGGCCTGTCTTTTTTAATAAATCAAATATTATTAAAGAGACAATTCAATAAAGTTACAGTGGAGATATTTGGGATATATTTAAAAGCTCACAAGTTTGTGATTTCACTTAAAAAATAGATAACATACTCCAACCCATTAGAGAGGAAGAAAATTCAAGTAAGGTGATTTGAATTCACAGATTTGCTAAGTTTATAAAATAGATTTTAGATGGATTTGCTTTCCTCATTGATGTATAACTTCTAGTAATGCCTTCAATGAAGATCTTCCATTTATAATAATTTTAGGTTTCATGTCCTTAACCCAGAGCATAAAATTAAGATTTCTTCAGACTCATTTTCCCTTCTGTATTTTCATGAGCAACCTCCATTGGAAGCACAGACCTTCCAGTCGCTCTGCTTGCAAACGGAGTGTGGACCTACCAAAATCTCCTCCTTCATATCCAAAACATTTTAATGGAGAAGCCAAAACTAATATTATTAAAAGTATAGTAATGCCTTTGTCTGAATGCTGTCTGTTTCCCACAGCGACTTTCTCCACATACAGAAGATCCAGGAGGATGCAGCGAATGTCACTGATGCCATTCAGCAGTGACAGCCCCCGGCCCTCCCCCTGCACTGGCTTCCCCTGCCTCCCCTGCGCTGTCACGTGCGGGAGCCCCGCAGGCGCGCGGGGGGGCTCTAAATAGCCGTTCCCACCGTTCTGTCTCTGACCTTTCTCTCCCGTTCCCGACGTTCCTTCTCAGGGCGGCCGAAGGACGATCTTGTCAGTAGCTTTGGGATGGACTCTCTTCTCTCATTTACACTCTTTTTTTTTTCCCCATGCAAAAATCTCAATAAAACTTTCCAATGGAATTATGCATCATCGTTTGATTAATCATGAACTAGTGCTCTACATGCAGCTTCCAAATTACAGCTTGTTTATACACCCACTGCACACAGCCTCAAAACAGCTTTGCTCTTTTTCCGCCCCGTTGCACTCTTTATACCCTTCCTGACCCCGTTTCCTATGGCCAGAAAGAAATTCAAGACTCTCCTGTAATATTTTAGAGTTTCTATTCATTAAGCACTGTTAGTGTATGATGATTTGTTTAAAATGTCCCCTACTTTGTTTTCTAATAAAAGAATATGCACAGAAAAGTGCATAGAACCTGAAGTGCATGGAGGAATCAGTGAAATCCCCATCCCTCCCACCTCTTCCAACAGGACTCTTGAGGGAGAAAAGGCCTGGAAGCCATAGCTTGCAATCAGGAGTGTACTACTATGAAAAGTTCAGAACATACAAAACTTTGCAACAAACCAATGTTTTCCGCTGCGTGCGCTGCCCGCTCTGTTTTCCAACTTCAATAAAAAGTAACAGTGCAATACTCTTGAATAAGACCTTAAAACCAGAGTTATTTGCAAATGTTTATACAGTAGCTATAAAGTGTAACTCTTGCAAACTTAACCATCAAAACACACCCTTACTATAAAACTATACTACACACAGTCCCTTTTCTAGTGGAAAGCTTATTCAACACTGGAAGCACAAACAGACATCAATTTCGAACCACTTAACATGTTTGAACAGTCTGTGGAAGCAGAAGTCAGAAAAACGCGCCGTAGATGATCCTGGTGGAGACAACTGGTGTGAGGACGAGGGAGCTTACAGGTGTAGCTTGGAAAAGTTGAGTGAGGATTTACCTACCGATTCACTCATTCTTTGATGAATCCATTGATGCTGCACCCACTCACCCCAACAGCTGTTAAACATCCAACCCGGGACGGCACCCGTCCAACAGAGGGCTGTGCAAACCCGAGCGTTCAGCCTCGTGGTCCGTTCGCTCCTGCCATGGGCTCTGCAGTATTTATACCAGGTGTGCAATATGTAACCAAGAGCAGAAAGCCCATTATCAATGGGTGTAAACTTGCAATACAGGAAAACAAACTTTCACCTTAACAATATTAAGTGGTCCACAAGTGGAAGGAGGCTGGAAGTCACTGATACATCAGGCAAGACTCACAACGTGTGTCACGATTCATCAAATATAACATTACAATTTTTCCATTAATATTAAGACAGTAGTCTGGGAGGAGACGATAGATCAGCATTTGTCTATAAAAATGACCTGGTTCTTTTTTAATATGTACTCAGCAGTTCAATTGACATCAACCAGATCCTAACCTCTATTACTTAAATGTATATGTGGCCTGCAGGGCGAATGCACAATGTAGGTACCATACTTGCCCAGCTTCTTCGGGAATTAAAAAGAAGGGGGGAAAAAAAAGTTGCAGAAAGTAAATAAACCTATAACATTTTCTTTCAAAGCTCTGGATGAAACTGCAGCTGACAGCTTAATCCTGGCAAAAGTTACTGTAAGTGTCTGATATTTTCTTTAGTTTAATTTCCCATCTCCAAATGCTTAACCTAAGTAAAAGTCTGTATACTCTGAGCTTCTTTAAAGATTGCTTCTAGCGTTCTCCAGAGAGCAAGTTTTTCTTCCTAGGGCTACACAGGCTGATGGATGATGACCTTTTTTACAGTAAGATCGCACGTCAAGCCCATTGGTATAAACCAACACATTCAGATTCGGCTTCCCCTCTCAGCTGATCAATACAGCAGGATGACAGTTCACTCTAGAGAGCACCATAAGAGTTATGTTTTCTGCAAAACTGTTTTAAGGCTACTTTATAATGAAGGCAACTCCTATATTTCTTCAGTTTTGCAAGACTTTTAAATTCACACATTTTTATTGTTCAATTTCTTGAAATATCTGGTTTAAACTCCTATAGTATTGAAATATTCCGAATGGGAGACCTTTTGCAAAACCATAGGTGTGTTACATGGGTTTAGAGCAGTGATTCATAGAAAAGGTTCCTTTTATTGGGATAGCAAACAGCCCAACAAGACCTCAGGGAATACGTACAAGAGATGACATTCTGCCCAAGGAATAAAGCCTGAGGACTTGACATTTTCTCATCATTAATATTTCATAGAGCGATTTCTAAAAGTCGGGGCACCAGTCCTTGCATGCTGGCCCAGCTCCAGCTTTTGTAATTATTCCCTGACAGCTTCGATTCCCCTTTGACTTTGAAATATGCTCCTGTTCTTTGTACCCTCTCACTACTGGAAAGGCCGTGATGTCTGTTGATGCACAACCTGCTCCGGTTTCTCACCAAGGATGGTCCGTGAGGTGCCAGGGGAACCAAACGGTGCTCTCAGTCACGCTCAGATATTTCGATTGAAGCAATGGGATACATTTCCTCCCAGCCCTCCAGTGAGGGAAGCAGGACGGTAAAGTGCTGGTGAAAGAAGCCATGAGGAAGAAAAGAAAAAAGCCTCTGAAATCTTTGAAGTTTAGTTCCCAGAGCAGAAGGCATGGGAAGAGCGAGCTGAGGGGCTGGCTCCAGAGCAGAAGGCATGGGAAGAGCGAGCTGAGGGGCTGGCTCCAGAGCAGAACGCATGGGAAGAGCCAGCTGAGGGGTTGGCTCCAGAGCAGAACGCATGGGAAGAGCCAGCTGAGGAGCTGGCTCCAGAGCAGAAGGCATGGGAAGAGCGAGGTGAGGGGCTGGCTCCAGAGCATGGGAAGAGTGAGCTGAGAGTCTCCTCACTGCCAGGTGAGGTAACTTCACTGCCCAAAAGGGTATTGAGAAAAGAAAAAGCAATACTCCTACCTAACTATGAAACTAAGATAAATGTGCCTGTTTCAACATTCTTCAGAACACAAAAGAATCAAAGGTTCATAACATTAGAACTGAATCTTATTTCATTCATACAGAACTGCATGGTTGCTGGCTATGTTAAACACCATAATTCACCAGATCAGTGCGCTGGGCTGCCCGGGCTGCGCGGGCGCTGCCCTCCGAAACGCCGCCGGTACCCGCGCAGCCGGCCCCGTCATAATTCACCAGATCAGCACGCTGGGCTGCGCGGGCGCTGCCCTCCGAAACGCCGCCGGTACCCGCGCAGCCGGCCCCCTGCGGGCAGCCGCGCACCGAGGAGCCGGGGAAGGCCAGTCAGGATCAATATATGCAGTCGTTAATGACGTATTTTTTCTGTTCCAAACTTACAGACTCTGGAAAACAGCCACTGTGTTTGAACAGCCTGCAGCATGTCACAGAATATAGAAGTATTATAAGCTGAAGTAATTGTCCTCAGAAAGTAGGGCTGTTTGTATTACTTTCATTTTCTTTTTGAATATTTATAACTATGCCACTAGTGCACTGTAGTGTGGATGAATGATCTGTATTTTATATTGATCTTAGGGAACTCGGCATAGGCCTTCTTTAATGTATAATTAAAAATTAAAACCTTTAGGGGAGCTTTTCATCTGACAGTTTTCTTCCCCCTGCCCTCTGCCAGTAATTAAGTTCTGTTAGCACGTTCATTTTTTATAAGGACTTGGTTTATTACAATTTTCTTCAAATTTGTTGCCACAAAACACCAAACACTCATGCAACAACTTCCATTTTAAAAAGACCCTGCACAGTAATACGGATAATGTATTCAAAGCATGTGTTATTACCGAGCTGTATTCTCTGAAAATCTGTGCTGCATATCCATCTGTCTTTACACGACATCTATTACAGGTACAAGCTACAGTTTGCAGAAAGAAAAATGTAGATTTAATCGATCTGAAATCCACTTTTTAAGTTTAAAACTGCCTGGTCTTACCTAGTAAATTCAGCCTACATGGCTGACAATAAGAAAGGACTGATACTGCGATACGACACCCAGTTATCACCCAGTCAGAGATGTCTGCTAACCAAGTCTCAGTACAGCTTGTGCAAGTGTTCGTCCGTGCTGCCCGACGGGACTAACGCTGCTCCTTGTGTTAACGCGACACTGGCCACCCGCTGAGCTCAGAGCGCTTCTCTGGGGCTGAGCAGCGTTAGCCCCGTTTCCCAAGTGGCCAGGTGCAGCCCAGGACCCAACTGTAACAACAAAACACCCAAAACCAGCACTTTCTCCAGATTCTCACCAAATATCTTCACATTAGACTTATTAATATGCAGAAACAACAGCAGCAAAGTGCCTCAGCAATGTCAAACAAGCAGGGTATCGGACTCCTTTACTGCCTAAAAAATATCTGACTTTCATCTCTGCTTGTCAAATCAGAAATCATTAGTCTACACTATAAAATCTGGTGCTTGGCGCTTCCCGCATTGGGATAGAAAAGTATTCTGGCGCTCCACACCGCGGCTCTCGCTGGAGGGAGGAACTACAAAGCAGCCGCCAGCCTTCCCCAAACCGGCCGTTAATTGTAACCGCGACTTGAAAAATTAACAGTAAAGATAGGATCTGAATAACCTCCCGCTGGGCTACACAGCTTCTCCAAAAGGTTCTCAGTCCCTCGCCTGCAAACTGCTACAGGAGAGAAAAAATACCTTAGGTAAAGAGCTGGGAAACACGAAGGATCAGAACAAAAGCAAGAAAGTCACCATGCTGCTGCGTTTCAGTGAGCTTCACAATTTCAGTCCATGCCTTTTGGTTTGTTTTGTCAGTACAGATAAAGAAACATTAAAGAGTTTAGAGTTTAGCCAGATTTAGTGTCAAAGCCTGGAGCAAAAATGTTCAATGTCATCAACATTCTTCCCACTTTTCTAACATTTATTTGATTGCAACGCAAAGCTAAGGGCCCCAACAGGCACTCAAGCAAAATAAAGTAGGTATTTAGAAAAAGTCATTGGCATGTCTTTTCATGCCATACTGAGAGGTTAACTACATGCACGTGGGTAACATAATTAGTCAAAACAATCCTGATATGAAGGAGATACATTTTCCTTTCATCTTAAGCAGAAAGAACAGGGCAGTGAAGGCATGTTATCCAAGAGGGAAGGCTGGTAAGTTTAAAATGTGGGTGCACAGAGGTAAAACTGAAGTATCTGCGGAATCTGATGCCAGCATTACCCTGAACAGTTACTTTGCTTGCAAGTTCCGATTTAAAAGCACGCAGCTGTGAAGGTGACTATTTTGAAAGGCATTTGAATTTCTTATGAAATTGAATGAGAACGTGGAAAAAAACCAGCCAAGTAATCTCAGGACAAACCCAAATTCTCTGACGCTGAGAATGCCCCGAGGATCACAGCCACGGCTTGGAAAAAATAATGTATTTTCTGTAGAAACAGTATTTCCCTGTTTTGATTCCTACCCTGCATATTTATGAAGCCCAAGAAGAACATGAGGAATTTACTTTGTAGGAGGAGAACATGTAAACTGGATGCTGGGCATGTTTATTTCGCCTGGGATAGGATGATTACAGGAAAATATTGCTGTAATCTGACAGTCAGTGTTCACTGACTATCCCCCTTATAGTGTTTAGACATATTTAACTTTCACAAGAGAAAACGACATGTGCAAACACTCTATATCCAGGCTTTTTCCCCTCTGAGATCTCTTGCATTGTGCTACATCTTCTGTTTCTGAACTGAAGCAATAAAACTGTCTTAGATCCTCCCACCAGCATATGCCAGAACAATATTAGAATGGTGTTAGATATTTTGGCTGTTTGGGGCTGCTTTTCTTCTTTATCACTCCTCTTCCAAGAGTGAATTTCTAAAGGGCTGGACATCTTAGGATATAGGCTCGTCACCTCTGATCGACACTTCCTGCAGGACCCGAGGGGGCAGAACCTCAGGATGGAGCTGCTTCTCCACTTCAAAGACAAAAGGCACCAAAGCTTCCAATCTGCAAAGCCAGGTTTCATTAAAATGAAACATATGGAAAACTAAACCAAGGTAACCTTTTAAAGCAAGAAAACAGAGACCTGCTGGGATGGACAGATTACAATTAAATGACCCGAGAACAAACTTCTTTTTCTCTTCCTACCATGTCCTTGCATAGTGCTTATTTCCACTGCTCTACACTTTCCAATACAGCAATTTTCAGTTCCTCCGGGCTCCCAACAGACTCGTCACGCCTACGAACAGCCCTTGCAGAGCCGGGCCAGGGCTGCTCTCGTGCCGCAGGTTCAGGCGGCTGTGCCGCCCACCGTGCCGCCTGCCCGCGCCCTGCGTGGCACAGCCTCCCCAGCGCCCAGCTAGAGCCACCGGGAGAACACAGCACCGCGCCGCCTGCCCCGCGTGGCACAGCCTCCCCCACCCAGCGCCCAGCTAGAGCCACCGGGAGAACACAGCACCGCGCCGCCTGCCCGCGCCCCGCATGGCACAGCCTCCCCTCCCCAGCGCCCAGCTAGAGCCACCGGGAGAACACAGCACCGCGCCGCCTGCCCCGCATGGCACAGCCTCCCCAGCGCCCAGCTAGAGCCACCGGGAGAACACAGCACCGCGCCGCCTGCCCCGCATGGCACAGCCTCCCCAGCGCCCAGCTAGAGCCACCGGGAGAACACAGCGCCGCGCTGTCGATGCGGCTCTGACACCCCTCACACCAGTGATTTCTGGCTCTGTAGCCCTTTGTGAACCAGCGTATTCCCAAGTCACGCAGTGAGGGAATCCCGTCCCTGCTGAGATGCCAGTAGAAATGCTGCACTCATGCTCTGCACCTCTCAGAGCTGTAGCCCAGCAAAGACGCCGCAGCTGCACGGCCGCATTAAAACATACAACAGTGGAAAAGAAAGAATGCAACACTCCTTTCTGTATAGGCCACACGTTCCCACAGGGATTAACACAAGCTGTGTAAAAGGTATTATTTCATGGAAAGCAATAGAGCTCCCAGTCTCAATTATAACAAGCGTCATTCTACTGTGCCCCTTTACATTACCTCGACTCGTGACAAACGCGTGCGTCCATGATCGAAAATACCTTGACAGCACTGCAGCGGGTGCTGCTTTGTTTCACTGGGCCTGACCAAGCAGCTTTCAGGGGGAAGTTACACTGAAGCAGAGAGGAGAGTGTGCTCGTCGACCCAGTGAAACCAATCTCTGTGGTTTTATTTTTCTTCTAGACAACTTCTACATTCTGCTGCTTCAATGTCTTTTTGCATGACCCAAAGATCCTCGATCCCAAAGGGACATAAATTTTGGCAACTTTGTTTTCTGTTAGCTGTTAGTGTGAAGACATTGGATTTTCACTTTGATCCATCAGAAGAAAATCAATCTTTCTGAAGAAAACCAAGGAGACAAGTGTATAGTGACAATCGCTGTTCTTTTGACTTTTTCCTATTCTTCAGAAGGCAGCAAATGCCTCATCCTACTGTAACACTACTTGCATTAACAACAAATATTCTCCTAGGTTTTCCATTTTACTACTTAAGACAGATTCCCTTTTCTGTTAGCTCAGGCTCTGCAGTGGTCTCACCATATGTGAATGCAAATATTGCAGATTTTCTGCCCAGTAATCAACATATGACTGAGTTATAAATCAAACCTCAGATAGACTGGAGCAGAAAATCTTTATTCGTGAAAAGGCTTAAAAACCTGTAAAATTCAGAGTTGAACCTCATGTCCAAAGTCAGCCGTTTGTATATTCCCCACGTGGAATCTGAAGCAGGAACCTCCTGTGAATCGTGGCACAGGTGATCGGTGCATGGGCAGTAAACCCGGTGTTTCTGACCCATACTTGCCGGCCGGGCACACACGGCCGAGCAGCCCGCGGTGCCGCGCGGCACACAGACGGGCACACACGGCCGAGCAGCCCGCGGTGCCGCGCGGCACACAGACGGGCACACACGGCCGAGCGGCCCGCGGTGCCGCGCGGCACACAGACGGGCACACACGGCCGAGCGGCCCGCGGTGCCGCGCGGCACACAGACGGGCACACACGGCCGAGCGGCCCGCGGTGCCGCGCGGCACACAGACGGGCACACACGGCCGAGCGGCCCGCGGTGCCGCGCGGCACACAGACGGGCACACACGGCCGAGCGGCCCGCGGTGCCGCGCGGCACACAGACGGGCACACACGGCCGAGCAGCCCGCGGTGCTGTGCAGCACACAGACGGGCACACACGGCCGAGCGGCCCGCGGTGCCGCGCGGCACACAGACGGCTGTGGAGCGGGCAGAGGACGCGCTCCCGGCATCCTCGCCTTCCCCTGTTCTGTCCAAGCAAAGTCTCCACATCCTACTTTTCTACCTGCTAGTCTGCTGCCGTCAGTTAGTGAGCACGGTCAAAGTAAGAAAACATAGAAAAAATACTTTCGTCTGGTTAATAACCCCAATTTCAATTAGAAAACTTGGAAAAAGGCCTGAGGTAAAGTAAATCATGATTCAAAAATTAATTTGCACTGGGAAATATGCAGAAACCAATATATTGTCAGTACGTTTTCTCACATGAATGTGCAAAGCTCTTATTAAATTGAGAAGGGAGAGAAAAAAAATCAACAAGAAAGTATATGAAGATTAGTTATATCAAGTCATCATGGCAGATATTGTTCTTTTTTCCCTGGGGTCAAACAATGAAGTTGATTTAAAAATTCTGTTCATCTACCTATATTAAAACTGATCATCAAAACCACGTAATCTCCCTCAAATTCGATCCTCTTTGGTAGTCTCTCTGAAGAGCAGAAGCGCAGGCATTGTAACTGACACGTCAACAATACCGTAAATGGCTTTTCATCCTGTAGAGCTGACAAGGATGTAATCGAAATTCCATGCTTAAGAGGCAAGGCAAAGGAAGCAAGACGGCTGCTACAACTGGTTCTGCTAAAAATAAATAAAAATAGAAAAATAAATAGAAACGACTTCTCTAAGAAACTGGAAACAAGCCCCACAGGGAAGGAAGTGGCTCCATTGACGGTGGCAACAGTGTCACAGAGAGTAATGGCACCTGTCATTCCTCTTGGGTACTCGCAAAACGAAAACAAGAAGGGTGTTTTTAGGAAACTTTTAATGTACACACTCTAGAAATCTCACAGGGTCCTTAAAATCTGCTCACTTAATGCAGGCATTTTCAGAGTGAAATCAGAAAATAGGAGCTCAACAAAATGGACCAACAGACTAGTCTCTCTCTCTCATCTAGTCCAGTAAAGGACTGAGTGAGAGCAGCTCCAGATTCCATAGGCTGGCAGTGCTGTGACCGCCCCCGGTTCCTGGAGCGCAGTCCCTGGGTCGGGTGCCGGGCGCCCGTTGCTGAGGAGCCCGTGTCAGACCCCTCGGTGCTGCCCGTGGAAGCCGCGTGCCCTGGCCCGCAGCCCTGCCCCTGCGGCACAGCCAGGAGACGGGTCCAGCCCGCAGGGACCGTGCTCTGCTCAAAGCGGGACTGCTCCTCAACACACAGAGGCAACAATCTTCCATCAGAAAAACGCCAGTCCAGCAAAATTCTGCAAGGACGAGTCAGTGCAGTCAGCTCTAGCGACTGAAGCTTTCTGGCTCCCTGCCCTCTCGCCTGCCTCCTTGCCATCCCATCTGTCCCAGCTCTTCAGAGCACTTCCCGGTTCCCGCAATCAAACTGGTAGCCTGGAAGTGCCACCCTGAGCTGACATTCCCAGGGCATCATCCCCGCAAGGACGGCAGGCACCGCGGGTCCCATCGATTATTATTATGGTGGTTGTTATTTCAACAGAAACATACATTTGGAAGAGCCGATGAAGCACATGCTGGGTGTCCAGGTGTCATCAGCAGGGCTTCTGTCTTCCATTACACTAAAGCCCAGAGCTCCAATATAAGCAGCCAGGGCAAGCGGTCCTCTCAAGAATACCATTCATTTCCTCACTAGACACATGTTTACAATTAAAAGACATGTTTACAGCATCATTAGCTACTGTCAAGACTTCATTAACTACTGTCAAAACCAGAGAAAATTAGAACTATTGATGTCTTGTACAGTGATTTCTAAATTTTTTTTTCATGGAATAAGACAAGAGGGACAAATACAACAGAGAAGAGGAAGGGAGAGGAAAGATTTAGTTCAGAGAAAGAGCTTTTCCCCTGGTAACTAAATATGCTTTATTATTGACATGAGACTTACAGCGTGGTTTACTGCACATACAATGTATATGTTCACTTCAGTCTAAGTACAGTTTTGACTAGCTATAGGAAATTAAGAATCTCACTGTGCCTCCTATAAGAGCAGGGAACCGGGATGCAGTGCAACCAGAAGAGAGTATTCAGGATGGCCGCGGTAGCTTATAGATCTCCTAAATCATTTTCGGGGTGGCTGTCTGATTAAAAGAAGAGTATTTTAAATGTGTAACAGAAAAGTTTTCCAAATGAATTTACTATCAGATCAAGTTCTGGCTGGACAGTGAGCCCGTTCAGTTCATCATAGACACATATGTTTGCTTTCCTGGCAATGCCTCTCTGCACTGGGATGCACTGACAGCCCATGCTCTGGCTTCTGTACTTCTCAGGAAAAAAAGAAAAAACCCAAGAAAACCAAAACCAAACAAACAAACAAAACCACAAAACAACAACAAAAACCCAACACCACCAAAACTGAATAATATTTTAAGATGTCCCCGCAAAACGTAAGCCCTAACAACGTTCCGTTCCTTTTACATTCTGGCAGGAAAGTCTTTGGGAAGCCATGATTTTTTGTTGTAGAAAAATTATCTTGGAAGGAACCTCTATATATCTAGTTCTTTTTCTCGCTTAAAGCAGGGCTAGCATTAATGCCCTCTCTTCTTCCTGAGATTTCAACTTCCGTCAAACCACACTGGCACATATAACAAGGTTAAAGTCCCCAAAATGTCACAAACAGAGGAAAATAAAAATCAAACCAAACATACTTAAAGATCAGCGTGAACATCCATACCCTCGTGCAAATGGAATTACCTGCCTTTGAACACGCGGTTTGTTCCCAGCCACGCAGCTGCCTGTTTCCCCAGAGGCTTTGCCCGGGAAAGCGGGGCCTTGCGTTGCCATTGCTCCCGAAGAGCACAAACCATTCTATTAACTGTTCTTCCTCCAGCAGCGCGGTGGGCAGGGAGCCCAAAGCATGCTTTTATACCCAGCCTAATTAGATAACTACCTTAACTGAGCCACTTACTATTTCATTTATTTCTGAAGCTGCTAATGTTTATAGCACTTGAGTGATTGCACAAAATGGATAAAGAGGACCCAAGGATATTCTAGTACAACTATTAATTTGCCTTGCTACAGACTTTGCACAACTTTGGGATATTGATTTATGTTGAAAGGGCTATTTTCATTGTGAGAGCTGCAAACCCTTTGAGAGCAGCCGGGTTGTTTGTTCTCTGATGGGGCGCTGACAGTCTGCCCAACATCAGCGCTGAGATTTCTCTGGGAGTGAGAGCAGAGCCCAGATGATTTAATCAAGAACAGTGCCATTATAGTAGTGCCAGACAAACATTAATTCTGGTGATTTATAGAGCACCTCTGCTGTCATCTTACCGCCCATGAAAGAGCCATCAATTACCTGCTAGCAGGTTCACGAAAATAACTCCCAGCTTAATTGCAAATATGTGTTAAACGTTCTCTGAATCCAGCCACTTGAAGTTTTACAGAATAAATTTTCACTTAGCTAGTTTTTCATCTGATGAGAAATCAGTTTAAAAAGCTTAGTATTTTCCCAATGCTTCTAGAAGTTGACTCTCATTAACATCTCGGTAATGTGTGCTGCAAATTAACCAAAACCTCAGCAGTAGTAATAGAAAGGGCTGAGGTCGAACACAGATCAGTTGATTGATTAAATACCAGTTTATTTGCAAGCACTATTGCTTCAGCATAAAATAAAGCTTTTCTCCTATTTTATTATTACTACAAGTGAGAGAAGCCTAATTAAATGTAATTTAAATTACATTAAATATAATTTAAATTTCACTTTTTAATAGCTAGTAGATTATAACAAATAAGGAAAATAAAATTTACTGGATTTCTCTGTACTATATATCTGAATTTAAGCTATTCACATTGCTTATCTGATGTCAGCTTCAAACGAGATAAACAGCGAGGTGAGCCAGGAACAGACCAAAGACACGGCCGTCACAACAGCTCTGTCCAGAGAGCCACCCGCACAATTGACTAAGCCACTTCAAACTAGAATACTTTCTTCCTTTAATCTCCATTTACAAAACATCAGTAATGTTTAAATTCTGCTTCCTGAGGGTTTCATAGATACAGTCCAAGATATTTATGCAGACTGTGTTTCAGTTTAGTCCTTAGAAACAATGGCTTAAAATGGTTAAAATGGTTCCTAGAAGGAAACACGATCCCTGGTTACACATACAGCTGGTTTGAGGGCAACCTGAGGAAGATGCAAACAGAACACAGAAAAGCATTCGTAAGGAATTGGCTTGCTCTGCATTTCTTCATACGGCAGTTAGCAGAGAAGGAGTTGACAGGTGGCTGTATACACCTCTAATTTGGTGCTGTGCTGTTGGTATTCCCAAAAGGCTTCTATACAGTTTCCTACTTCAAAGAGTCACATTACACTGTCACTAGGTAAAATTTGCTACATTAAAAGCCTTTTCAGTGAAATAATAATCACTGTTTGCCGAGACAGTCTCCCACATGAATCAGCACAGAAGAGAAAACATGCTCACCTTACTCTAATCTGCTTTAAGTTGCCATGTAGTCATCTACATAAATCAATACACCCAAACAGACAACAACTGTTTTCACTTCAACATATGCATAACGATGGATGCACAGTAGCCCTGCTCCTGCTCATTAAGAGCACTATTTGCAGTCCTATGGTTATGAATCTGTCAGTTAGTTCAGTAGAGAAACCTACATCTGGAGATTTATAACTACAGGACAGAATTGTCTTCAGGCTGCAACGTCGCATTCAAGGTTTCAGATGTGTTTTCAGGGGCTAAAAAAAGAAAAGAAAAAAAAATCTTGCTTCCTAATTTCCATAATTTCCATAGCAGATGCCAAACAGAAACAGCATCTCAGAGTGTTCGACTTCATGGAGTGTGGTGTCTCAGACTAGATCAGCAATCCAGAGTATTCATTGTCATTACAGATTCAGTGGCATGTTTTATCATGGCTAAGAGGTGTTCATGACGATGACATGCCCTAGTTCTGATCAAAGAGATTATATCCCTGCTCATACAATCTTCCGGACAGTTTCATTTGGACAGAGAGCTCATCCTTGCCATAATCCAACCTATAGTATTGTGGACTTTATTAATAAGCCACTGTGGTGCACTCCAGAGCCAGCTGCTCACTAGCAAGTTAGATTATTGTTATCTGCAACTTGTTTTTAGAAAGACCTGTGGCAAATGGCGCTGTCCTTCCCTGTTCCCGCACTCAGGTGAGAGCAGCGGCTGCCCGCAGCACCAGCGCGACCAGCGTTCGCCTGGAGCACGGCCCCGGGGAGCGCCGGGCAGGCCGAGACCTGTGCTCGTGTCTCCGGGAGTCCCCAGGTGCTGTTGAGCTGAGGTACCGGCACAGGCTACTCATTCCTGCTCATTTGGTGTAGGAAAGTTTAATTAGGAAGTTTTCAAAAGACATTTTAGAAGAAACGCAAGTACTTAATGTTCAAGTGTGCCTGATGCTCTTAACACTTGCCTGTGTATCTCCACGTTAAGCACAGTGTGTATCCAGAATTCCCAGCTCAAGAGAAAGAACCTTCAAAAATAAGAGCACGCCTGAACCTTGACTTGAGAGGGCCAGGAAAGTACAAAGTGTCCGGTTAATTTAATCTTTAATACCTGTGCTATCTTTGTCAGCCAGGACAGCAAACCACAGCAACTATCTGATAGATGTTTTTCAGCTCCCACTCACCCTGGTATCAGAGTGACATACTCTCCAGGCTCAGCTCAAGGAAGAACCAAATACATATTGTTGCCATTCAGCAACCAGAGAATAATTACTTTCAGGCAATAGCCAGCAGGGGTTTTCACGAAAGGGCTATTGAAAGCCCTGGATCATCGTCTGAGTGATCTGAACAAATCTATCTTCTCCAAGTGCTTTGGTATTGCCTTGATTTCTATGAGATCTGAATTAAATGGACTTTTTTACAGGGGAAATGTAAAGCTGTGCAGAGCTCTTAGCCACCATTCTGCAGAGCTGCCAATACCTTTCCCTCTCCCAATACTTAGCAGGAACTGGGAATCGTAAGGCGGGCATCAAGGACCACAGGCAGGAACAAACCAATACAGGATTTTTTGCATGTTCTTTGCTGTCATACCTGCTAACTCTGCAATGCCAAAAGCACGTTTTGGTATTGCCAGGACTTTTAGCCTTTTCCATGACTTTACAGCTCACCCTGCTCTAACTTAATTCTAAGGATCAAGATGAACAGATAGATAATATTTTGCATCACAAGCAAAAATTGATTTTTCAGTTTTTCAGATTTGATTTTTGTGACCATTACCCCCTGTTGTGAGAGGTCTAGCCATGGGGAACTAAGGAACCCGCTAAAGTCCCAACACATGTCCCATTGGGCATGGAAGCAGAGAACCAAACTACAGACTTGGTATCAAGTCTTCTTGTTGTTCACTAAAAGCCTTTGGATACAAGGAGCTCCCATATCTCTGCCATGCAATGATTAACGTGTTTTCTGACACGATTTTCAGGTGCCAGCTTACAGGTGCAGTCAGAAGAGCAATTCTCCTTCACCAGGAGTGCCAGCCCAAGCAACCTTAGATGACTTGAACAGGAGCTATCCAATGCCAAATAAATTTCCTTGGCAGCTGAATAATTCTACTCTATCAAAGAGGAGGAATCCGTTCACCTGTCCTGAGTCACCTTGGTGGAAATGCCCAAGGACAGCAGCGGTTTTTAAATGCAGAGTTGCAGGAAGGTCTAACCACATGGCGAGTATTGGATTGTTTTCTGCACACTAGAAGCGGTTGTCAGATTGGGGTAGGAACCACAGATGAAAGTTTGGCCGCAAGCCTGGAAGGTGAAGATCACTTGTAAGCCCTTCTAAAACAAGATCTGAATCAAGATTACTTCGCTCTTATCAGTCTGGATTGTTGGGTTTTTTCTATAGTGCACTGCTTTCGCCTGATTTCACAGGTAGAAAAAAACACTCAACTGTAGTGGAAATACTAGGCGGCCAGATACAGAGCCTCCGGAATACCTATCTGGCATTAGCACACAATAACCCCCCCTTACAGAACTAGAAGATAGATTGTTCAAAATATGAAAAACTAGAAGGCCCAAGATAAATATCAAGGCAGGTGATCATCTGTATTTTTTAGCTGAGCATTTCATGAGCTCTGGAAGTCTTTGTTGTTGTTCACTGTTCTCTATGAAGCTCCACTTTTTAATGAGGGCCAACCGTGAGATCAGTTTTGTACTTCAGCTTTCAAAACAAAGAATAAGTCATTTTAAAGCAAGAAGCCCTTTTGTAAACGCTGTATGTGAAGGGACTAAAATCAGCTTGAGCATGCAAAAATATCTAAAAGACATGACGGTATTTTAGACACAAATCTAAACGCCAGCGAAAATGAAATTAGAAAGCAAGTTCCATTATAATTATCTGCAGAAGAAAAACAAGGCAGACTGTTGCAGTGTTGAGGCACCAGCTGGTTCACAAAGAAACTCTTAATCTAGACAAAGATGTCAAGAAGGCTTGAAAAGATCTGCAGTAACCTGTGGTCTGCATTTTAAAAATCAATACTCCTCGACTTAAATCCGCTTTGCAGGCACACAGTGGGACACCACACTTTGATCACTTTCCTATAACAATCAAAAATGCTTTGTCTGTATAAATAGAGTTGAGCAATTTTTAATCTCTGGAAGAGCACAATCAACAGAAATTTCCATTTGTGAATCACTTACTACAGAAGAGCTGTACTGTACCATCCTGCTGATGGGGAGGGGAGCTCAGATCTGAAATCCGAGCCCTACTTTAGATGGATGGAAGTGAATTTCGCACATTTCGTATCAATGTTTTTCAGATCTCCTGTTCTGACACACAGCAGTTTCAGGATCTGCCCTGTTAAGCTACAACATTCATTTCCCAAGCACTGAAATGTTCAGACAAATCATTAGTGAAGACAGGAAGCTGAGGCCAAGAATTACATTGAAAGATGGTGTGGTATTTCTGGTTTATACTCTTCCGTCTCAGAGATACACAACACAGAGGCCGGCATCCTCATCACCAATTTGAAGCTCCGCTTAGCACTAGTTATATGAAAAAACTATTTTCTGATTGTAGTTTTACCAAAATGCAGAAACCTAGAAAATCCCACACCCTCATTGTCTGAAGTCTTTCAAATTCATCCAAGACAATAGGGTGCCCTCTGCAGGGATGTCTCCCTATGACAGCTCCGGGGAGTGCATGTCTTGGAGTTGCTCCACAATGGAAAAACAAAGTGACTTCTTAGCATAAAATTCTTTCTGCTAATCTTTGAAAGAACACTGTAAGTAGCATAAGCTGAAAGGAATACATAAACTAAATAGAAATAGTCTATTTTAAAAATAATGATACTTTTATTTTGTCTAAAAACTTGGAATTCTAGTAGATGATAATACGCAGTTCTAAATTATTTGCTACATTAGTAATGGAATTAAAGGAACAAATAAAACATATGTAACTGCTACCTAAGCATGTAGACTCACGGGATGTTTGTTAATAGTTTTTACAGGAATTTCACATGATTAATTGTTATTACTCTTGGCAGGAACAAATACCATTACAAATTGAATTAGCACTTAGAAAGTCAGAAAGGAGATTAAATCCCACATTAGCAATTTGTACCAAGCGTTTCCTTCCCTGGCACCTGGACACATACACTTAAAGCCATAGCACTAAAACACACAGCCGTAAACTCACAGGTTGTAACGCATGAAGCAGTTCAGACACAGCGTGACAAAACTTGTTCTTAGCCTACTTTTTCACACAGTGGAGAAGACAGAGATATGAATTACTTTTCATTAGCTGCATTAGAAAATGAGTTTTTAAAAAGTATTCATGAGAAGTTAATTCTTTTAAGGGATTTACAAACATACATGAAATTCTACTCAGTGCTAACGTAAAACTTACTGAACTTCAATACTCACATTGAAGCGAGGCCACGTTGCAGTAATACATCACAGTAAATTTTGCCAGCAGACAGACTGATGACAGTGACAGGAGTTACTTTCTTTCTGAATATGTAAAACCCCAACAGAAAACCAGAAGTTTTTATCTGAGGAAGCAAGGAAAAAGATTAATAAAGTTGTTATTTTCCTTCCTTTGTATACAGTACAATGCAGTGGCATGAAAACCCCTTTAAAATATATCACTGAGCAAGGGGAGATGTCATCACAATAGAAGTTAGTTTCAAGATCACAACGAAGTATTGTTTGCTGAGCTACTGTGTGCACGAGCACAGGCGCATCGCAAGAGCCAGAGGCCAGGAGCGCGTTGCAAAGAGCGAGTTTTATTTTAGTCGCCTCCCTGCTGGGGATCTCTGAGCTCCCACCGAGCTCCCAGCACAGGGGACGCCGGCGCCGGCCACTTCAGCGCTGCGGGACCATCGTCAGGCCGCTGCGCTCACCTCTGTCTCAAGGCTTAGAGCAGGTGCAGCCTCTTGCTGTGCTCTGCTCTTTCTCACAACAAAGCAGGAATCTCAGACATGATAAGGTACTGTAGGGTTTCTCTCAGGCCTGTGTTAGGTCAGTAAAAAATTAGTGTGATGTATGTGCTTCCTTTATACCCCAGCTGTGGGTCCCTTGAGCGTGTTTACCTTCCTCCTCCTCACCCAGTCTTCTGCAGTTCCCATACAGCTAGCTATGCCCTGCATCAGAAGCATGGCAAATAGATATATGGATTTTATACATGTGTGCAGGCATGTGTAACAAACAAACGTGTCACGGTCAGTTTGCTTTATGTAGCAATTCTTTTTAAAGTACTGAAAAGGAAGGTTCTAGATACATACTCAAACTATTCCACTAGAATTCCACAGCTCAGGGAGAGTGCAGCAAACATCTGCTGTCTCCTCAGATGAGATCTCACCCTGACAAGCCACAGAGCATAATAGAGTTAATAACCCACGTGGCAGTGCTCCAAAAGAAAACCTGGTGAATTTGTTTATAACCTCCCAAGACTACCAGCAGACTCTGGCCTTGCAGACAAGATTAAAGGAAGTACTATCATTATTAATATGCAGCTTTTCAACAGTTTCAACATGAACGGGGGCAACATTTCATTAATATTTTAGGCATCTAGACTTTTTCCTAATATGCAATATCATTTTCTCTTAAGAGAAAACATCCGATTTTTCTACCTTTTCAAAAAATGCTTGATGGCCCTGGCAATCCTGGGTCCCTAGCCATCCATGGTTTCTCTCCCTTGCCTCTGCTAACGTGTTGGGAAGAACAAGCAAGAAATCTTAAGGCAAGAGACTGGATAGGTGTTGTTATCCCAGCAGATCTCACCCCCAGCTGGGTACTGCAAACTGCTCTGAACATAAGTCTAAAAGATGTCAATGCCTCAAGACTCCAAGATGCAAGAGGAGGTTATCACTGATCACTGGTAGGGAAGCTGCAACTATTCATTGTCTTCTGAGAGGACAGACAGCCATGCAAGAGTGGGTTATGAGAACCGGGACACTTTCCTGACAGCTGTCCTCACACAGCCAGTGTCAGCGTGAGAAGGATAAGCCACGTCCACAACTGCCCTCTCCCCTAAGATTAAATCAGAAAGGAAAGAACGCTCTGCTGCACAGAGCAAGAGGGGAGAACGAAAAACAAAGAGAAAAAGCAGATTCAGCCTCGTTGTCCCACTGGACAAAATTATTTCAGGAAGCGAGGAATGAGAAGAGAGTCGGTGTCATGTGGTGCGTCCCTTTGTGAGGGGGCTGCAGCACAGACTGGCTCCTTGGCTGCGGCTCTAAGCGGATTCAGCTCCAACAGCAAGACAAACACAGGTTACACAGGGCGACGTGCCTGCTGCACTGCTGATGAGGAGCAGGCTTACACACTGCAGTACAGTAGAAAAGTGAGGGATGTTTCTCTCAAAACCTACCGCTACCAGCACGTTTTGATTTCAGATATTCATTAGGCAGGAGGTTATCCATTACATAAACGAAACACTGCAGTACAGTAGAAAAGTGAGGGATGTTTCTCTCAAAACCTACCGCTACCAGCACGTTTTGATTTCAGATATTCATTAGGCAGGAGGTTATCCATTACATAAACGAAACACTGACACAGTTCAGCCTTCCCTCTGTTGCCATTGCTGCTTCCTGGCACTGGGAGCCCTCACCAGGTTATTTCAGGGTAGTAGCTGTCTCCTGTGATTACAGTTTGCTGCAGGGGGGATACACTCCAGGGACTCTTGCCCTGTGACAAGGAGTAAAATTCAAGAATTAAGCTGCTCTGATGCTCAGGTTGATGTTATAGGGAAGGCAGATTTTCCTGCTTTGCTTCGAAGCGGGCTTTCATTGGTTTGTTAGCGCAGCACGTATTGAGCCATATGGCCTCAGGTCCCTGGCTTTCACTTGATAATTAATTTTAAAGAAAACCCAATATCTTACCCTCTAGCTTTCAAAATCTGGACACGGCAACCCAGATATACCTCAGGGAATTGTATGATTATGTTCCCACAAGTGTGTGTTTATAATTAGGAGTACAGCCTGTAATTTACCAAGTGAACCGCTCAAAGTCGATTTCTCCATTGCCACCAACTAACGTTGCCAGCCAAGTCCCTGGTCACCGGAGCAATTCCAAAATGGGTGAGCAGGCAGTGGCCAAAAAATTACAATTATCTGGGTTCCGTGTAGAGAAGTTCATCAGGAATTAGCCATGTGTTAGAAAATGGATGCAAAACCATTTGGAAATGAAATGTATACTTTCATTCCTGGTAACTGGCTGAAAATCTAGTATGCTGGTGGAGCTGCAGATTTAGATTTTTTTTATACGTGTCTTTCGTCACTCGAGGCAGAGACGCAGCAGCTCGGTGCAGCTGCTCCAGAAGCAGCAGCGTCGCTGTGTCGGGCGCCCTGCGCGGAGCCGGGGGCGCGGCGGCTGAGCACCTCGGCCCTGCCAGCGCAGCTCCGCTGCCGGCGCCTCTCCCACCATCGCCCTTCTCCTTCCTCCTCACGAGAGACCAGAACCAAACGCTTTCTCTGGCAGAGAGTACAACAGCCGCACTGACACACGCACGTGCATTTAACAGAAACTCTTACCACAGTAAGGCCAGTTTTCACTGAAGCATCCTGACATACAGAAAAACCCACTCTTGTTTCCTTGAGAGCAAGATGAATATTATCATTCCCATTCTACACACAGGGAAAGAGAAGACAACTTTCCACCACCCTGAGCACCCAGAGCAGGGCAGAATGCCAGGAGGAGGCCCCAGAACGGCTCTACGGTCACTGAAAACATCATGCACAAACGGTCCCGTCAGTAATTCAGTCTGGACAACACACACACCACCACAGTTCTGCTCAAAGCCTCCCCTGGGCTCTGTTGGTTTCTTTTGCTTTTAAGTTTTCTCCATTCTATTTATCTCCCCCACCCCCATGGCTCTTAGCTGAATCACTCCAAATTTGAGCACACAGATTACATGGTTTTCCTCCATAATTTAGGATGAAAACCATGCTCATTAGAAGAACCATATGGCCTGTTGACATGACTTCTGCAGTGCTCACCAGCATTAAGCATATAAGTCATGCTGAGAATGAGATCATAAATTTAAAACCAGCTTTCAAAGATAATAAAAAGAGCTGATCCATTGTTGTGTGTAGATACACCTCATTAAAAATATATTTAAAAATAAATAAATAAAGGCGACATTTAGGAAGGCTTCAGTTACAGCTGCTTATTCTCCTTACTTGCTTCATAACCCAATTCCACAGCAGGCAGCTGCTGGAAGTGTGCAGGTCAGGGCACTGCTCTTTGACCTTACAGGGACACAGACAGAATACAGCTCTGTCTCCTGCAAAGCTTGTTACCATGTAGTAGATAAAGCGTTCAATTAACGTGTTACATGGGACTTGAGAAGCCAGCCATTTAGTGTAGATGGTAATGAGCCCTACATATCTAACTCACATATCTACGTTTTTTTACTCCGATGTTGCTGTAACTCAAGAAGTACCTAAAAGATTGAAAGGAAAAAATATTTCTTCTAGTTTTCACCTTGAAGTTCTGTGCAATCACAAGTACTTTCTATGAAGCTTATTTTATCTTTTACATGACATATTTAATTATTTTCTTTTCAGAGATCCTTTTCCCCATCATAACAAACAACTCTTTAAGTAAAAACAATATATATAGCCAATATGAAACCATCACAAAACCAGAAAGTATGCAAAGTACCCAGAAATAGAAGGAATTTTGTAACTGATTTTAAACTACTTCCTGATCCATTCGCTGTCCTTTGAATATACGTGAGGTCTCAGTGAGGTCGCTAGGACTGCTAGAGCTCAGATGTTTGCCCAAATGAGCCCCACAAGAACGAAGCTACCAGGCTTTAATCCTCACCTTACCATAACAGCAAGGCTGCTCCGATGGTCTGCAGCCTTCACTGCTGCGAGAAACTTTGTACTTGGGAAAAAACCTGGGAGAAGGAGCAGCTCTCTGCAGTGCGCTTGAGCACACCGAGCGCTGGCGAGCAGCCTCTGCAAGGAGTTCGGGAGGGACACGCGCCCCACGTCACCGTTATCGAAATCCAGCAAACTAATGGCCGCAAGGCAATACAGCAGCAAAGGAGTCAGCTGTGTCTTATTCACTAGTGACTATGGACTTTATGAAATATTCGGTAAGCTCAATATTCACAGGAACAGTGATCCTGCGGCAGAGCTGTATCCTACCTCTACAGTCTCCCAAGCAAAGGAAAGTCCAGGCTAAAGTCTGGAACATTTGAAATTTTTGTGTGTATATGGAGATTTGCTGCCTCACATGTGCCTGCCAAATCTGGATGTGGACAGGGACAGCCATAAAAACCTGATCTGTGAAATTACACTTCTGCTAAGTTGAAGCACAGCGTCTTCTCTGGGTCAGAATGCAACAGACAGTCAGACAGCAACTGGCAGGCACACACAGGAAGTAAATCACAGTAACTCAGAAAAGCGAGATGAAATAAGACATCTTGCTTGTGTCTACAGCTCTGAGACAGAAAATAGATAACTCACTCCCAGAATCCAGTCCTGCCACCCGGCCCCTCATGTGCTGCAACTATTCACAACACTTCTGTGCCTTGAATGGCCAAGAGCTGAATTTCTCCAGGCACTCAGTGCTTGAAACGCAGGAATCCCACAAATGCCAGCATAAAGCAACTGCTGCCATCTCCAGCCCAAATCAGTGGACTCTTCTCCAGAGACCATGTTGGTGCTTTCCGTCGGTGCACTAAGCACCAGAGCTGAGGCGCCTGCAGCTGGGCGCTGACCGCGCGCGCTGGCGCAGGGCACTGAGCACCAGAGCTGAGGCGCCTGCAGCTGGGAGCTGACCGCGCGCTGGCGCAGGGCACTGAGCACCAGAGCTGAGGCGCCTGCAGCTGGGCGCTGACCGCGCGCTGGCGCAGGGCACTGAGCACCAGAGCTGAGGCGCCTGCAGCTGGGCGCTGACCGCGCGCGCTGGCGCAGGGCACTGAGCACCAGAGCTGAGGCGCCTGCAGCTGGGAGCTGACGGCGCGCGCTGGCGCAGGGCCGGGCCGAGCGCCCTCTGGAGAAGCACCTCTTGCAGTTAGTGGTGAAAAGCAGTTTTCCCCCGGCACAAAGTAATGTTTTGCATATACTGTTCACCAGTAACGATCTCTGAGCCTCAATATGACTGCTTGTTCCTGGTAATGACTTGTCCACAAAACGAGTCACACTATTTTAAAGTAATAGTAATTATTTTTTAACCAAGTTAATTATTTCAGCATAGATAGTTAAAAAGAGTTGAGTTTAATTCAGATGCAATTTGATTTTAGAAGTCAGTTAGGAATATGCTGATACTAAACTGCAAATAAAAATATCAAACAAAGGAGTTTCAACCAAATGAAATCAATCAAAGCAAGTTTATATATAGATAGGCCGTTAAAGGCTATACATAAGGTAATGATATACCCCAATTATTTTAGCAAATGTAGCAATTTCACATTAGCTATATTTTTAGAGGTGCTTTAAAGGATTACGAATGGTTTATATTCAAGTCTTATGTAACCCACCTGAGGCCTGAATGTCAGTAGAATGACTCATGAGAAGCTTATTTAAATATATTTTTTCAGAAACACACAATCTTTTCTCACATACAAAACTTCATTTAATCTAAAAAAATCAGATCTCCTTCTGCAGCTTTAATCATAAATTAAACCCAAGTTGTAAGCAAAAGCAAATCTATTTTTAAGGCTAAGATCACTAGCACACAGAAGAGCCACTAGCCTGTCTTCCCCAGGCAGATGAACACAATTTATACTTTGCTCGTGAGTTGTTGTTTCATAACCCCTTGATTTTCAGTGTAATATGTACCAATTAACATAGTCTCCCAACTTAACAAGAACAGCATTTACAATTTAAATAAATCACTCTTTAGAGTGTTATCATGGACAAAACTCTGCTGCAACACCAAAGACAAAAAAGCAACCAAACCAGAGTTCAGCCGCTATGCAGCCTCCTAGCTCTTTGACAGCCACAAAATCCAGATCTGAATATTTCAGTCAAAAATACCTACATCTACATCAAGACTTCTCATCTAAACCCATTTATTTTATTTTATTTCTTCAAGTATTTTCCAACAGATTGAAAAAGCCGATATGTCACCAGTCAGAGAAAGAAAGCTAATAAAAATTGCACATCTGCCTCCTCACTCCGCACCCCCCTCCAAAAAAAACGGATTTCTGGTGTGCTAACTATCAAGAACGGATAGACCTATATTAATTGCTAATAGCTTCCGCACAACAATAACAACTTCAAAATTTACATTTCACAAAATAGAGAGCTTAAATCTTAAAGAGCCTAAGTCTTGCATCATAATGTTGTCCCCTGTGACAACAGTCAGAATCTCACACGTCTTGCGTGTCCCATTCAGCTTTCAGCAGAAAACGGCTTCAGGTCCTGTGTTATTCCTGCCGCTTCAGCAGTTCCACGTGCAGCCACGTCCCAGGCGCGCAGGCAGCCCTCGGTCACAGGAGGCTTTAGCCACTCATGGTTTGCAGAATAACCAATGCCATCCGAAGATGAACTTTTCCTCAGGCGTCTGTTTTATGTTCTTGTTCAGATGTTCAGCCAGATCATCTGCATAGTCCAGCCTCATTGGATAATTCAGATGACTTGAATAACTGAAGTCTGAGCTCACAAAAATGACGCTGAATAATTTGCAGATGAAGTACACTTGACTGAGATGCTTCCTGATATCAACTCCAACAACTTGCTATCGTACCCACTTCAGAAAATAATTTCCTAAACTAAAAGAGTTTGTCTTCAACTCCCCATTTGCTTCTGCTATGGATGCATTGTCCAAGAGTTTATTCTTCTGACAGTTAGGAACTTTACTTCCAATCCAAACTTATTCGCTGCTGGTTTATGCCCATTACTTGTGTTAACGTTTATCTTGCAAAATTCTTTCCCTGGCATTTGTTCTTTAGGCATATTTATAAGTAACAAATCTGTTCTCAGGCTTTGTTTTCCTGAGCCAACTGAAGTTTCCTCACAATATATATTCCCTGTTCCCTGATGAGCCTCACAATTCCTTCTGCACGTGCTCCAGACTGCACCAAAAGGGCTGTACGTATTTGCCCAGTTAAGGGCTTACCAGGGACTTGAACAACAGCCCTCAGAGTCACCTGCCCGCACCCAGGGTGAGAGGAGAAGCAGCAGTGCAATGCCAGCCTGCGGGAGGCTTGGGCAGCACAGGAGAAGCAGGCAAGCGTCCCGCACATGGGGCCCGCCAGCTCTGCAGAGCCACCTCAGCACAACCCCAGCGCTGACACCTGCAGGGCCCTGCTGGCACCCCGTGCTGTCACAGCATCCCGCCCGCGCTGCTGCAGCACCAGCGCCGCGGAGCCAGCGCCGCGGAGCCAGCCTGCGTCCAGCAGGGCTGACACTGGACACAAAGCTAAACCGCTCACATCTGATGGGCTCAGCCAGCTCAAACCTGCCACAGCAGCCGCACAGCCAAACCCCAGCAACGCAGGGCCACAGCTGGCAGGTCCCGCTGCAGCGCGCTGGGTCCATGCAATGCTCGTCAGCTGTCTGACAGTGCAGCCCCATCCCCTGCTGCTGAGGTTATTCACCCACCAGTAACAGAGGGCCAGCTGTACGCCCCTGCGGAAACATCTCTGTATACGTTTTTGACTGCAACACGCTGTCTCATACTCACCTAGGCTGCTACAGTGCAGAAACCAAAACCAGCCATGTTGTATATTTCCTGTAGGGCTTGGCTATTGGTTACAATAATTAATTCCTTTCTAATCAGCTATTGATTTTTCAAGATGGTTGTTTCTGGACAGTAGCCAGCCCCACATGGCAGTAGCCATGAAATGTTTGAGGTGGGTGCCAGCAGGCACATTTTCCATGTCCTCCCAATACTGGAAATGCAAGAGCAACACAGCCCAGCTGGAAGGAGACCTTCGCACTGCAATCCAACTCTACTAGTCCCCAGAGGCCTAATACAGTTATTTCAGTTACATTCTTAGGCTGTAACCATCGTCTGCCATTTTTCACTTCCACAAATACAGATAATACATTATACAAGCTGTAGTCCACATGACAGATTTTGAAATTCTTTAGCAGCTGTTTCAATTGACTATAATGCCATAATGCATCAGGGTGCTGAGACAGTGGTGTGTACCTATATGTCCCTCTGGCGATACCCATCTGCTGTGACATTTGCCTGCTGTATTTTTCTGTCTCGGAGAAAAGCCAACCTCTCAGTCACGTTGTGTTCAGTAAAAAGCTATGCTGCAGGAACTAAACTATCAGAGGCAAAAGGAGGGACAGAAAGGAAGAGGCTGAGATTAGCTACATGCTGCATGTAGTTCCTGGCCTTCACAAAAGTCACAAATAAAGTCTGCCACTCTATAGGGACAGATCAATAGAAGGCATTCTAGCTGAAGGAAGGGAACAGAACTCCAGTGATGAAGTAGAGAAGAGAATAGAAAGAGGAAGAATGCAAAAAAAGAAAGGAGAACTGAGACTCATACAAATAACAATGGGGGAAAAATAAGAGGGAGGAAAGTAGAAGCAGAGTAGCAAAGAACATGGAAGACAAGGAATGAGACTTTAAAAGAAAGAAAAGTGACTTGATAGACAGAGGATGAGTCAGAAAAGATTCCTGATTTCATATGCAGCCAGTTCATTTGCAGAATAATTGCTTACAAGGCTGAATGGGCTTCGGCAGCTGCATAGCTTGAGATGGCAGAGAGAACAGGAAACTTTGCATGCGGTTGAAATGAGCTGAGGAGGAATTGCAAAAGGAGAGCTGAGACCTTCATTCCACACGCACACTAACTTCCCTCATTCCTGTGTGTAGAGGGGAAGAGATCCTTTGCAATGCCTGGAGAACGAGGCAATGTCTTTCATAGGAAGTTGTATTTTAGTAGGTCTCAACATTCAGAAAATGAAAATTTATTTTGCAAAGACTTTAAGAGATTGGTTACCATTCCAAAATGAACAAAAGGGATGGTCCTGTTACTGCATAGATGCTAAGCATGATTATATTTCTTTCAGTTGCAGCTCTAGCATAAGCAGCTCCTACCATTTCCATTCTGGCTGCTGCTCAGCTCTGTCCCAGGATTCCCCCCCAGTCTTTTGGGACAGCAGCCAGTGGAGTCCTACTGTGAAACAGGCCCAGAGAAAAACCTGCCCTCAAAACCATCCCTGCTGTGAGAAGAAACGGACACAAACCTCTGAATTCAGTCTGAACCACCAAATCATTCGAGAAAATAATAAAAAAAAAATTACTATGAAAAGTAGGAATTTATTCCCTGATGCAGTGAGCAAAACGGCCTCACGGCTAAAACACAACTTGGTTCCTAGTTCTGTCAATGGATCTTTTGTGACCTTGTCACTCTCCTCTGTGTTGAGTGTTCAACCACGGCAGGGGCCACTCTACAGAAGAACAAGAGCAGAGCACAAGTTTGGGAGCGAGTTTTTCCAGCCCAGGACTCTGGCTATCTATCTTATTGCAGTGCTGGCCGAGGAGAATTTGCTAGTGTCAACGGAGGTAATCAGACACACAGGCGAAACAGATGCTTTAGACTAAGATAAAATAAAAAGGTGTAATAAAGGAATGGTTCCAGTGTGGTGGATAACATGGGAAATGCTAAAAGTTGCTTTCAAAACAGAGGCTGCTATTTTCACCTATAAGGAAAACAAGCAATTTTTTCTCCAAATCACCAGCTGCTAATAGTGCATAGTATGAGTCAACTAACAGAAATAAAGCATTCTGTAAAATGCAGATTACATCAGCTAGGGAACTACAACAAAATCGTTACAATTCTAAAGATAACATGACATAGATTTTCTGGTGTCCAGTTTACACCACTCAGCTCTTGTGAGTGACACGAACAAACACGTTGTGCTAACAACGACACAAGGCGTGTGATCCAGCAAAGGGCTGCAGACAGGCACACTAATCAATGAGAGCCACTGAACCTGAAAAACAGGCCGCCTTGGGGAACGTTCGCCTTGTAGAAGTCTACATGGGAAAGGCGGAATGGCGTGAGTCTCCAGGCGTGGTCTGGAGCCTGGGTGTCTGCACGGCCAGAGTGCCGTCCTCGGGGAGACAACCAGAGTGTCTGCACGGCCCGAGTGCCATCCTCGGGGAGACAACCAGAGTGTCTGCACGGCCCGAGTGCCGTCCTCGGGGAGACAACCAGAGTGTCTGCACGGCCCGAGTGCCATCCTCGGGGAGACAACCAGAGTGTCTGCACGGCCCGAATGCCGTCCTCGGGGAGACAACCAGAGTGTCTGCACGGCCCGAGTGCCGTCCTCGTCCTCGGGGAGACAACCAGAGTGTCTGCACGGCCCGAGTGCCGTCCTCGGGGAGACAACCAGAGTGTCTGCACGGCCCGAGTGCCGTCCTCGTCCTCGGGGAGACAACCAGAGTGTCTGCACGGCCCGAGTGCCGTCCTCGGGGAGACAACCAGAGTGTCTGCACGGCCCGAGTGCCGTCCTCGGGGAGACAACCAGAGTGTCTGCACGGCCCGAGTGCCGTCCTCGGGGAGACAACCAGAGTGTCTGCACGGCCCGAGTGCCGTCCTCGTCCTCGGGGAGACAACCAGAGTGTCTGCACGGCCCGAGTGCCGTCCTCGTCCTCGGGGAGACAACCAGAGTGTCTCTTGGCCTCGAGGACAACCTTTCCAGTTTTCCTACTGCTGGCATTTGTCCTCTTGCTCTAATGAGATTAGCAAATCAGTAAAGAAATTCTACTATAAAGTATCTATAACCCAGGGAAAAGCAAAACAAAACTATGTGATGAAGTATACATTTGCTTTAACACAGCTGCATCACTGTGCAAAAGATGCAAACATCACAACATTAAGTTCTGCTCTGCAATCGAACTCACTTTAAAACTGTATTTCTGCTATATAGGAGAATAAGAGTTTGTTTGCGAAACTACCCACAGAACTGCAGTTTCCATCCCTTTCAAACCCCTCTCATTCTTCTCCCTTTCTATTCTTCTGGTTGTGCTTTTAATTTCACTCTTCCTTCAACAAGATTATCAGCTTCTTTTTGTGAGGCAAGATAAATGAAAGGTATTGGTCTGTCCTAGAGATACCAATTTTTCAATTTGTTTTCAATTTTTAAATGAGATATTTCTGGCCAAAAAAAAAAAAAAAAAAATCACCATACGCTGGCCTTTCATATACAGGGGAACTGACAATTAGCAAGGAAATTTCTCTCAGCAATACTGCAAAGATGCACTCAGCTACACACTGAACAATTCAGTAACAATCTGGGAATCAGAAGCATGTGAAGCCTGGCTCTGACAACAGGGCTGTAATCAAGCAAGATTAGAGATCTGATGACTCAGCAAATTAAATTTCCATACGGCTTTGATTTCATTGACTATATTTATGTCAACTGAAGAGAAAATCTCAGAAGTCATAACACGGACTAGTGTAGTCTAATGAAGCACACAGCAGAGGGGAATCAAATCAATAGCATACATTCTGTTTCTCTTTTTTTAACCAGTGATTTGATTAATCAGTGAGTCAACAGCATTCTTGGCAAAAACCTCCAGGATGGTGTATTTTGCACTGGGTGCACAAGCAGGAACTGCCATTGAGCAGGAAGCCCCACAACGCAAAAGCCCACACATGGGCAGCAAAATAACCAAGGCACTGTATAGGTTGCACTGACAAATGCAAGAAGCTGCAGGTTGAGCATACATTAGGTCAGAAAGCAGACTACAGCAAGCTTCCAGCTTCTTCCAGCTACCAAACTTGTGATTAAATTAATTTTGCGCCCACTTTTCTCACACGGCTACGTACCCACCTACCACAGACCACCCCTGAGGAAGTCCGCTCCCCTCAGCCTGTCTCCGAAGAGCAGTAAGCTGTGCACAACGTTAGCTGCTTCTGGTGGACTGCACGCTGTCACAGGCTGTTCGAGAGACACAGCCCCCGTCCAGGCAATAATCACTCACTGCTCAGTCCCCCACCACTCCCATCCTGTCTGCATAATTAAAAATCTGTTACCTTCTCTGACTGGGGTAGCAATTGGCAGCTCTCTCATAATAGTGCTCGGCAGACATAGGGCTTTAACAGATGGCAAGACAATGACGCAGGTCAAAATCTAAATGTGATGCTACAAGATCAGACTGGTCCAGATTTGGTAACAAACAAAATTAAAAGCACGACAATTGTGGGATCAATAAGATAGAGACAAAACAATAAATTAAATGCATCTCTCATGCAGTAGGGAGTGGGTATAATTTGTAGATGGATAAAAGTAACAAGCTTGCTTGTCTGGTATGTTGCAGTACCTCTAGAACCTCTTTATATGTTTCCAGTTTCCCCAGCAATGATGCTGCAGAGCAATATCAATCAATAAAACAGCTCTTCATGCTAAACAGCCAGGCACTGAGAATTCAAAGATGTAGTTATGTACATTTCACTCAAGCAGTTATGCTGTACTGTTATCAGCTGGTTCTTATAGAGGTAATGTACCACAACCGAAATTGAGAACTGAGACTGTCTTAAACACGCTCTGATTTTGCACCTTGCCGCTTTGCTAAAAGTGAAAGCATGTGTAAGAAGACTAAGTAATTGGATCTTCTGTTTTCATCTGTCACTGTCAATGTCCAGAGGAGACAGGCTGAAACAAAGAGACTGGGGAGCCTCCGAGATCGAATCAGGATAACTCAAAATAAATACTCAAAAATGGATGTGAAAAACAATGTCAGGAATTTCTTCTCTTATTTATGTTTGTTAACTTTTAGTCAAAAGTTTTTAAAATACCAGCATCTCACAAAAATTGTGCTTCATTCATATCAACTTATGCCTTTGGTTTTTGACTTTTTTTGATAAACAACCAGTATACCACATGATGGATGAGTACCTAAACACGATGTGAAAGATCCCCATAGAAACACTAAAAACGCATTGCATATTTCAGCACAAACCACGTATCAGGTCTCCACTCTGTCTGGAATTAGAGGCGAGGAGCACCACAGCAATTATTTCACATCTAGCTCTTGTGGTCTGGTGTTTTCTGCTGCTGTCTGTCACCATCTGAGGGTGGCATTAAATCACTCAGACCCTGCAATAGCAGTAAGAAAGTTATCATTTAGGATTTATTACCTATGCCCCCACAAAGACATTTGTGCTGCTGATATGTGAGGTAACTGAGTAAAATGGCAAATGCAGAGATACAGACAAGGAGAGCACTGTGTCCTTGCCCCAAGGGAAAGCCACATCATGCCATTGTAGGTCATTTTAGTTCATTCAGGAAGTTCATTTTCTTCCTTGGAACAAAGAACTCAGGTCAAGAATCATGGACTTGGGTTTTGGTTGAACACTTTTTATATGGAGCTTTCAAAATGCAGCTGAAGTATTGATCACGTGTCACTATTTCCCAATACATGTTTATCATAACAGCACCTATGCAAGGAGACAGATGTCAGGTATGGAGAGAGCGGTGGGGGAAGCTGTGAGGGACAATGGTGATGGCTGGAGCAAACAGCTGCAGGGAAGCAAGAAAGTACAAGAGAAGCTCCTTATTCATTGAAAGCTGTTGCTCCAGCTGTTACACAGCCTGCACAAAAGCTGCTGCAGAGTCAGTCTCCCTTAAATAAGGATGACCTCAGATCCACTTTGCTTCTTTGTAGCCCAAAACACAACACATCCAAGACAGACTGTCACCTTTGCACAATATTTAGATTTAGTTTTACAGATATAAAAATGACAGGAGCAAGGAACCCCCACTGCACAGAAACCTTGCAGCTCTAGTGCTGAAGGTATCAAACGGTGCATCTTCCTCTCTCCGTGGCTCAGCCTCCACACAAGCCCGCGGGTTCCACTCAAGATTACTACTGATCATCAGGATATTGAAATCAGTTTCTGAAAACTGATGGTGCCCCTGAGGTACTGGGATTAACCAGGCACACTCTAGATCCATAGAACAAAAGCTTTTTCAGTGCATTATCCCCAATGTATCATAAAGGTGTTTCACATCCTCTCCTCAGTACAAGCTTTAGAATATTACAGAGGAAAAACTACAGCAAAAAATAAATAGGCATCCAATGAAAAAAAGAGTGGAGTTCATTGTTAAACTCCTAAATTCAACAAAGCACCTAAACAGATATCTAACTTCAGGCAGGAAGAGGGACTTAAGTAGTTATTTCAAGTCTTTGCTGAATTGAGGTCCTACACACAGGGATTTCCTCCTTTTCCCTTCCAGAATTTGAAGTGTTTCTTCTGAAGCTACATGAGCATCTTTAAATAAGTGTTCAGCAGAAAGGATTCAGATTACAAGACAAGCTGAAATAGCATCAGTAAGTTCAAGCTTTTGATAAGGTTTACCTCTACTTCATTTTCAGACTACACAAAATGTCAAACCCTGCTTGTTTTTCATATGCAGTTAATCCCACCAAAATCCTTTGGGACTACTTCTGAAAGTAAACTGAGCAGGATTTAGTTTTTAATCCAGCACCAACAGGAAGAGAAAATATGATACAGTGTTTTATCCCTAGCAAAGAACCCTGGCACTAAATCCTCATGTGTGAGTAGAGCATCAGTGCATATTCTGCAGCTAATCTGGCAACAGGGCAATTTCCTGTTTGTAATTTATAGCTTTGCCCAAATGACTGTGTGGGGACAGATGGTCACACCGAAAGAGGACAGTTCTGGAAAGAAATCTGCTTCCCCCAGGAGCACTTCACCAGACCAGCCCGGAGGCTGCCAAAGGGAGATCTTTTGCCAGGCAGCAGAATCAGAATACACTGAACACCACCTACAGGTTCTAGCTTCTATATCAAATTCTTGCCATCCAATAAATATAATACTGAGGAAAGAAGAGCAAAAAGACATTTCCCTGACTGGATAGGGCTTTGAATGCTAATGACTGAATGTTGAGACTCATTTCAAGTTTTTATCATCTAAGAAAGGAAAGCTTTTCTGACTGCATTTTCTGCATCCTTAGGAGTATGCCCTAGGTTACTGATTATCTGGGATCCCATCACCAGGTTTTCAAGAAAGATACTCGTTTCCTTCAGGCTGCAATGGCTCAAGCAGATCAACTTTCTAAAATACAGGCCATACGAATCTGATTTCAGCCAAGGGCCCTATTCTCCCTCCTAATTTTGCACTCTTTCTGACACCAATTAACAAGGCCTTCTTCGTTTTACTTTAAAGAGAAAAGGCAGAATTTTAAGAATTGTCTATGAAATATACGATATAGCTAGTATAGCAACCCATATGTTCTTTATTGGAATCCTGAATTTGCCTTTCTCTGAATGTTCAATATGCCGGAAAGATTTTGACCATCATCAATAACTTCAGCTTAAAAACCCTCAGGGTCGTCAGGTAGTAAGAGTGATTTTTGAACAATGAGATGAAATCAAATGCTACTGTGATCAATAAGCTGACGAACTGACAATTCTGATTTTGATTAAAACAAGTTTCAGAATTAAAACTGGATTTAGAACAGTGGAAATCCCTCTCACCTTTTACCTACCTGTTTTTCTTGTCTGCAGACTGAATAAGATGTCACTTCTTTAAGGCATTCATACTTGGCTGAGATACATTCTTCATAAGCTTGAGGGCTAAGGAAAAATGTTTTAAATTACATTTTAAAATAGTGGATTACATTTCATGCTATAAATCATACAGTCTGCAACCTTGGAATCACACAATACATGTGCCTATATACTCAGTGAATAGTTAAGGCATATTGGAGCTCTTTTGTCCTGTCTCCCTAGTGATAATAAACACAGAGATTTCAGTGCTAAATTTGGTTGCTTACTAGACTTATGCTGGTCTATTACAACTTCCAAATTACATAAGCAGAGAGTTTCTGAAACATGGCTTAAGGGAAAAAACATGTAGAATACAAAGTGTTACTAGATATAAGAACTACTAAAATTTCCAACTGTGTAACTTCAGTAGAAGAACCAGAAGCAAGATGTCCCATCCCTCAGGCATTCGCCTACTAAAACAAGTCAACTTCTTGTTCACATGGGAGCTTCTTTATTCCCAGTCAGGTGTTCAGGGTCAGATCAACACAGTCATTACTGAATGGCACTGTGTCTGATTTATATTAAACTGATTTTGATCAGGCATATACATTAGCAGTCCTATCTGACTTCCACAGCAACCAGTAAAACTGCCTCGTGACTGAATCCAACCCTAGAGAGCTAAGATAAAATTAAGATTAATTGCTGTGGTAAATCTCACTTCAGTTGCAGACTCAGAAAAGCTGAGCAACTTGAATAAAATTACTGAGGAAAGTAGAACCAGGAATATAATTCAAGTCTGCTGACTTGTAGCTGTCTGCTCACCACTCAGCTATTGCAGGTAATGTGAGAGAAGGGAAATGGCATGCTGAATTAAGGATGTCAGACTTCTAAAAACGTAAATTATTCATAAAACTCCATACCAGGGAAGAGTTCTCTGCATTTATGATCAACTACACTCAAGCATTTAAGACAACAGCACCACTAACTTCCAAGTCATAATTCTCATGAGCATTCAAGGTGATATTCTTGGCTTGTTAAGAGCAGCTGATGCCCATCTGCTCAGATCTGTTTTGACAGAATTTAATCCCTTTGCAGTTCTTTTTTGTGTCTGTTTATTTTTTTTATAATGTTGTCTATCTCACTTCTCTTAAAAGCAAAACCCTGACCATGATCTCTGATGCATTCAGGTAGCCATGGACTTGTCTGTTCACTAAAAATTTAGAAAGAGAAAACACAGTGAACGACCTGGCAAATTCTAAATCGAAAGAAGCGTGAACAGAAAACACGCAGGAGAAAGCCAGGTGTGTCAGCTGAAAAGACAGTTAGTTACAAAAGAAACACAGAACAAATGGAAACGCTGTAGACATCCAGGGCACATCCGTATCTTGAATATCACAAGAATTCCTCATCATTCCATCCCACTAACCAGACAAGAAGAGCAGATGCAAGAAAGAGCAGAGATGCTGAGAGGAGTATCCCTTCCTGCAGAAAAGAATAACAGACTCGGAGCCTTTGGTTTAGCAAATGGGAAACGGAAGGTCCACAACATGGCAAACACTGCAGAGAGGGTGACAAAAGAATGATTATTCAGCCCCTTGCAATACCAGAACTACAGACAACCCAATGGTATCAAAACAAAATCACAAATAAGTTCTCCCTCACAACAAACAGTTAAACAGGAGTATTTATCACCACACTGCATATGAGAAAGGAAAGGTTAAAAATTAGGTTAGACACAGTCATAGAAGACTGGTTCACTAGCCATTTCCAAAGAAATCCCTAAATGACTGACTGTTTGAATCTGGGAAGATAAACCATGGAAAAGGTCACTCAGATGCGCTCTTTGAAGAGTAAAGGTCTTAAAGGCTTCCAAAATCGGACTCAACATGTTTGTTATGAAAAGTGAAAAACTAGTAACAAATTTTGAGCAAACAGAATAACCTCATGTAATTAGGCAGATTTAAATGACTACCAAAAACCAGTATGGGGAAGCAGTTCAGCAAAAGTTGGCATATCCTTCGAAAATAGAGAGAGTGTGGTTTAGATGTCCCTCATATGACCAGGTTCATGTAGATCATTACATATGATATAATAAGAAAATAAACTGAACTGAGTGAAGTGCAGACGATGACCGTCACTGGAAAATCTTGCAATATTGCTGCCTGCCGACACTATTTTCCTATCAACAGAGAAAGTAGATAAATTTGCTATTAGAGGCTTACAGGCTTTTAGCCTGTTCAGGCACCTTTAGTTTGACCTAAGAATGCCTCCTGCATTCACAGCTATGTGTTTTTAAGCAGAACCTGAATTCTATATTTCTGCTGCGGAAAGCCCTCAACAGCTAGTAAAAGCAATTTTCAGAGAGCCAGCTCCTTCCCTTTCAAAATAAATGAATCTACATCAGCTGTGAAAAGCAAAGAATGCTATCCTTCCCCTTTGTGTGACAGCTTTCTGACAGCGCCAGTGACAAAATCTGGCGCTCAATCTCCTCCGAGGTCAGCAGCAGACACAGAGGTAGACATCTACGGAGAAAAAGCACAAGTCCTTTAAAAGCAGCATCACAGTATTCCCCAGATATCCTGGGGCATCCTCTCTGTGAGGCATCCCAAGTAGTAGCATGGCTATGCCCTAAAGAAATCTGGATTAGAGCATGCTTCATGCATAGATCATTCTAAATTTATTCCTAGCTCAAGGATAAATACTATTTCTTTCTAAATATCACATGTGAATTAGGATCACATTACAATATCTGTTTCTTCTGTTTCAAAAGAAAGATTTTTCCCCCAGAGATTGTTCACAAGCTGGCTAGAGCTAATTAAATTAACCTTGAATGACTCTCCATCCATACCCAGGCACAACTAACCAAAGAGAAGGCAGGAGCAGGAGACCTGCCTGGCTGGTTCTCTCTGACTTCCAAACCCACCATCAGTTTTTAAGGCTTGTTAGAAGAAACGCTGTCTTCCCAGCTGTGTCTGAAGACTGCTGGGTTCAGCTCTGCCATCCTTATCAATCCAGTTAAACCTGTATGGCTCGTACAACTCTGTCCCCGAGTTTTGTGTTGGGGAATACATAAAGCCTGAGTACATGGGGACTTGCAGTGCAATCTGAACTTGCGCAGTGCTGGGAGCAGCAGGCAATGGTCACCATACGAGCAAAAACGGTGTGTTCTTTCCACCAGTCACTTTAGCCGGGGCTGCTTTTGAGAGTCACGTTCTGCAGTGAGGCTTAAAGAATGAAAACATTACCTTTGGCAACATCTTGCATAAACAGAGAGACTGTAACCAATGCCAGTTTCTACACAAGAGAGAACTTCTGACAGCTTTTAATTTTGTTAGGTACCAAGAAATCTCTCGAATTCTCCACTCAGGAATCACTTCAGTCAAAGTGGATTATCAAAGCAATTCACTTAATCAGCAAGTTTAGTGCGCAGTGGAGCCTTACAAAAAAAACCAGCTTATATAACTGTAAATAAGAATTTCTTTTCAATTATGCAGAGACCCCTGCCTTGATTCCAGGTGATTAATTGCAGATGCACAGAAATATTGCCTTGTAAACAACACATCCATTTCCCTTCGGCAGCCAGCTCCCTGGACTGAAACGTCGTCACTAATAAATCACACTGCTTGTAGAGCTAGAGCCATATCCACCTTCACTCAGCACATACCTTTGCTGCCATATATATATATGTGCAATACAAAATGTTCTGTGAGTACTTTTTAAAGGTGAAGCAACAGCAGTTTAAGAAACAAGAGTAACTTTACCAAACTAAATACAATATGAAAAACCTGGGGGTGGGTGGGGTGGGGAACAAAACCAAACCACCAAAACCAGTAAATAATGTCACCCAACTCAGCTATCATTACAAATCCTTATTTCTCCATCTGTTCCTACCCAGCGTCAAGTTATGCTGTTTGTTCAAAACACTATGGCAAGAATCTGGTCAATTAGGTCATGATTAGGGAAAAAAGTCACATCTAGCAAAATACATCAAAGACTAATTATTACTGATACTAATAAAATCGTAGGCATTTCTCTGCATAAGGCCTTTTTAAATTGAGATCTAAAAATAGACAGATGACGAGCAGACTTAAACAATTTTATCAGTGGTTGATTTATTTCAGCTTTCTGCTCTCCCTGGTTGCAGTTCAGTGCAACCCGTAAATAAGTTGGGCTGGTGAAGAAGATTGAATTTTTGAGGCCGGAACAGTAATTGAGGAATTGAACAGCCTGGTGGCTGAAATATCATCTCCTGGGACATAAGCCTTAGACCTATTAGCAGCTGTCTATATTGCTTTTCCAGCCATTGACACATAAAACCATGTCAACATATTGAACTGATTGATGTTCCTGTCACGAAAGGACAGATCCTGTATGTGTCCTGGGCTCCATCATGCTGCTACTCGGAGTAAGAGCATCTGAATTCAGTTAGCTTCCGAAATGACAACAAATGCCAACATTTTACTGCAAAATAAAAGTTTCCAGTCACTATCAAGCTTCTCTCAAAAGCCGTTTTTCAACATTTAAAAGGCATCCAACCAAATCTAATATTTAGAAGGTTAGAAAAAAAAAAAAGTCAAACAAAGCTTTCAAGCTGTAAGCTTTTACAGTATAGCTAGAGGAAAAAAATCTTACTTCCAAAATACATTTACTGTATCTAACCTCTTGTTTCTCAGCTCATTTGCAAAACTACTGTTACCCACAGAATCTCCAAGATTCTTCTCTTGCCAAGTACTAGAGAGTCAGATCTTTCAAACTACCAGAAGGCTTAATCGCCTGGGAAGAAAATTTGCACCAGTTCAGCACAATTTGAACATACAGAAAACAGGAATTTTCACTTTTTTCAAACTGTATTAGTCAGCACTTGCAACGGAAAGACTAAAAGGGAAGCCCAAGAAGGTTTTTGTCCTTTTTTTCTTAAAAACAAAACAAACAAGCAAAACAAACAAACAAAAAACCACCATCACCTACCACCAGTCCTTCCAGTCCTTCTCTTGGGATCAAAATTTGACAAGAAAACAAGAGACTCCACAGACAACTGAAGCGACAAGCGACGGATTGCAAAACCAACCCGTGACCAAAGGTAAAAAGAAGTATTTCCAGGTTTAACTCCATGTGAAAACGTGGAGATGACGCGGGAAGAGCACAGGCCGCAGAGGCCGCCCGAGCTCCGTGTGGGCGCAGCCGCCATTTTGGGGGTTTTACCTCAGGAAGGCGCCCCCGCCGGCCGCCACCCGCTGCCGCCTCGCTGCTCCCCCACCTTCGGCCACGGACGCACGTTTGCTTCAGAGCTCAAAATGCAGAAATAAATACTTATCTTTCTCCCTCACTAATTTAGCATGCCATAAAACCTAAAGCAAACATTTCTACGATGGCATCATTCAGCGCAGGCTTCCCAAGAACAACAGAAATTGTTCCCAAACACTGCCTCTGCGCAGTCAGGTTTTGGATAGTCATGATGTCAACCACACACCGAAAAAGAGTGAAACTTGATAGAAGACAGGAAAGGCAGCTCTGGGGCTCGGGGCAGCGCTGCGGCCTCCCCGGGCCGCGGGCCGACCCAGGGCTCTGCCGCACAGGGAGGGAGGCGGCAGCCAAAACGTGCCAGCACAGGGTTAATCCGCTCCTGAAAACAAAGCCAGCTTTGGAGATCATTAAAGTGACGGATTAAAAGGGAAAAGAGGAAATAAAAGAAACAGACACTTCATAAATCACTATTAAAATCTACATTTCCACTTTTTGCACAGTCTGTAAGAAAGAAAAACCTACATCTGTTTTTGTTTTGTACAAAAAGATGACGGCAGCTAAAACTAAAAAGCACAGAGTATCACATTTGTCCCGATCAAGCCCATCACACCTGGTTTTGAAGAAAGGCTGCTGATAGCATCGAGTACAAACACAAAACTGCAAGACTTTGTTGGGTCTGGTAAATGCTAAGCAAGACGGACTGTATACTGGAATTAAGCACTACCAGCTATTCATAAATTATTTTTCTGATTAAATATTGGACCAAATGTACACATCATCACCTGTCTCGTAACAGATTGTGCTCACAGCACCTTGTGCTCTGCTCCTACTAGATCTCAACACAGACGGGATCAGTGATTTGGATGTATGACACTGAAACAGATCTCTAATGAATAAACATGTGCTCCTCATTAAATACAGTTTCTCCAATGTGCTGTTCAAGGGGGAACTGATGGCGGGTCCTGCCTTCCCAAAGGGCTGGGCACTGCTCAGCCCCACAGGACAAGGGCTCCCTGTCCGCACGACACCGTGCCCTCTGCAACAGCATCTGAGCTGGAGCTGGTCAGGTGCCACGAGGAACGCATTTACTTCCCGATACTTTGCAGTATTTCTCCATGACCACCAGATTACTGCTCAATTGGATATTTTCTCTCCAAGTCTTGTAAACAAAACTCAAAATCTAAAGGAATGTTCAGTCAGCTTTGGCTTAGTTGGAAGTTTTCATCCTAAACAAGCAAAGAAAATAACAGCTCTTCACCAGTCTTTGAATAAGAACAATTCCCATTAGAAATGCCGTTTGACAGCCAGCCCTCTAAAAGAAAAAGAAAACCCGCCACTCTTCCACAGCTCATAGCTCCTTGGGAAGGTCTCTGCATGCCGCGGTTCATGTGCAGATGAGCAGGATGGGACCACCAGCCCCACGCTGTTTTTCAGATGCAATTGTTCCATACTCACCATGTGCTGTCTCAGCAGCATTCTGCTCCAGCTGACACTGACAAGAGAACACAACACTACAGCAATTACATTTAAAGAAACAAAAAAACCCCATAAGGGCACCTTCAGAAGAGGTGCTCTAAGCATATTACTCGTGACATCCTTAAACTCGGCTACCTCCTACGTATACTTGCAAGGCATACAGAGCAGGCCGCAAGTCTCAGCTTCTCAGGGAAATAGCGTGTCTGCGCAATGATGGACAACTCCAGTATTCACTTTCAAGTAGCCCTTGCTTGCAGCGATACCAGTGCACAGGCTGTGCTGCGGTGCACAGGTTCAGCAACTCGAACAGCCGACAGCACGTTTCGGATTTACGGCTGTAGCATACTCTCCAAATGGCTCTTCTCAGCTGCTGCGCAATGACTGCTTCACCCACAGACCTCCACAGGAAAGGGAGAACAACCCCACTGAGACACTTACAGAGCACACAAACGAGTACTGCAGTTCATGTAAAGATATGTGAACAGGGAGACTACAGTTAGTACGTAATATAAATTATTTAATGCTAAAAAAACCTCATGTGAAGTAAGAAGATTGTATATGAATACTGCATAACATTCAATGGGATCCTTTCTCTGCTTTGCACGGATTTACTTTACTATTTTTGGAAAAAATTAAAACTTGGCACTCACTGAACATATCTTTAAAATTCAATTAAAAATAAATATGTAAGAAGATTTTCAGATAAAGCATCCCTCTTCAAGGATTAAGGACATCAAATATTGTGGTAAAACAGGCCACACAAAAAGCGCATTTCCCAAGCTGAAATACTGAGTTACCTTATAGAGTCACATATAAACACGCTGATAAGCGTTCTGTGAAGGTCTCCCCTCACTGTGTCCAAAGATTATACTAGAGCATCTCAGTGATCTCGCCCCATGGATATACATTTTCTGGCCAACTTACCATATGCTTTTGAGTTGTTATTTATATTACGGTTTTCAGGGGAGATACTAATATTGTACATCTAAAAATACTTACCACCTACCACCTTATCAGCAAATTTTAAATTACAGCAAAATTTTCATTTCATGAAAATCAGAAGGAATTACATATTTTTATGACTAGAATTCAGTTCTATCTATCTCACTAAAATAATCATTTTTCTAAATATCTAAACTCGTAGGAGATGAGAAACTGAGTACAATGCCTGTTTATTTCATACATTCCCCACTGTCCCTTTTCATATGTTCAAACACGACTCTTTTCTCAACTACACAATACACATGTAGGTGGTAGGTATGAGGAACTTTTCCAGTGCTTGGCATAGCACATACTCGAGTTTGGAATAGAACTACAAATTACTATTTTTCAGGATAACCAGCACTGACAAGAAAGTAAATACAGTTTTAAATTCCTTTGAAAGGCTTCTCAGATCACACTGTTGTCAGTAAACTGCAGACAGTTTAAAAAAAAACGGAGTATTTATCTCAGTACTGATGACACTGTCACGGTTTAAGGCAAGGCGGCAATAAACCGTGGCAGATGCTCCCTGTTACCCCCTCACCTCCCGCCACCCCTTTCTCCTTTAGATCGGAAAGATGATAGGGAAGGACGAAGGAAGAGAGACTTAGACTTCAAGTTGGAAGGTGTTAAAGGCTTTTACTAATGCTACTAATAAATAGAGAATATATATACAAACCCAATCTCGAGCGCCCGATGTGGCGCTGGCGTCACTCAGCAGCGGAGCCGGGTGTGCGGGGCTGGCGGCTCCAGCAGCTGCAGCTCCGGCCCCGAAGTCACGGGCGGGACTGCACAGCAAACGGAACCTGGGTGCAGGATGCAGGGCCTGAGGGCTGTGGATCACAGACAGACAGACAGACAGACAGGGTCCTCTCCAGATGCCGGCCGTGGTCAAAGAGAGAGTGACCCTGTGATCACCCTCTTATATAGGGGGCATGACGATTATGGGATGGAATACTTCAGTTGATCCTCAGTTGGTCAGTTCTAGTCACCTGTTCCATCCACCCCTCCTCAAACACACCCCTCTCACAACAGAACATGTTGTGAGTTATCAGTCTTTCTTGGTTACCATAGTAACAAATCTAAACATGAACTTCAGCATTCCGTTGGTCTCTTATCAGCACCGAGTGCAGCATCCAAGGAAAAATATGCAGGCTAAACCTCAGAAAAGTACAGCCACCTAGAAGAACTGAGCTGAAAGAAACATCACTGAAGGAGAACTGTCTGGTTTTTAACAAAACCAGGACAGACACACTGAATAAAGAGAAATCCCACCACAATATGCAAGACGTCTATGCTTTAACATGATCTCCTTTTTCTATCAGTATAATCCCACGTTAGGCAAAAACAGTGAGAAGTGTGATTTATTGAGCGTCTCAGCCATCCTGATGACATGTCAAATTTGAATTCAGGTAGGACAGGAGGATGACAGGTCCAACTTCAGACTGGCTGCTATCACCGTTACTACTTCCCAAACAGCAGTCAGGCCTACAACGCTACCTTTGCCAGGCTTAGCTGTCAACTGCAATGCAGTCCCGGGGAAACTGACTTAGAAAGGAGACAAACCAAACACTGTATGTATTCCTAACAAACTGAAACATTTTCCCAATAACAAGAGTGAAAATATGTCTGGGCTGCACTGGGCTGATGAAAAATGATACATCCTGCCCCACCTTGTAATCATTAAGGCAGATTTTTATCTGCTTTTGCCACTACGAATGAACAACAGACAAAAAAAGAAATGCTCAGGGCCAGCATATTTTATTCCTTGAATATCAGGGAAAAGTTATCCAGAAAGAGCGTGTAACTTTCCAAGAAGCCCACAGTATCCCAAACAATATGCCATATTCTCCGTCCTGCTGACAAGGTTTTCTCAAATGGTAAGCACTGCCAAAAGCAGTATCCACCTTATCTTTTTTATAAAACAAAAAATAATTCAAACTCTAACTGACTACTATTCCTTAAAATGTATTTTTCTTCAGCTTTAAGCACAGTTCTGAAGGATTTCAGGTGAGGCAGTAAGGAACTCTTAACTGCTGAAGAGATAGAAAATACAAGCATTTTAAGAGTCTTCTTCCATAGCGACATCCTCCTGCAGCTTCTGCACCATTCTGTCCTCCAGCTGTTTTGGTGTGCCTTCGAAGCAAAGAAAAAATTCAGTTCAAGAGGTCTCTCTAAACCCAACTAAGTGTTCTACTGTAAACAAAATACACATCTATTCTAGGTGAAACAGACGAAAGATACTGCTTAAAGAGTTGTTTAGGAGTAAACCCATCACGCTTTCAGGTATCTATTGCTAACCTCTATCACCATCCAAAACTACTGTAGAACTGTTTTAACAGAATAGCTCATGCTGGTTTTATGAAAACTCTAAAATGCCGTCAAATACGTTTTCATCTCCAGGACGATGAGCTTTGATAAAGCTGGCAATACCCAGCAGAACCTCGCAAAGGACTATAGAAGTGCATTACTTTTAACAGAGGGATGGCCTTCACGCATGAGTTTTTACAGAAACGGCTGTGTTGGACGGCAATAGCGCTAACTCTCAATAATACGACCAAAAAGACCTCTTCACGATCCAGCAAGAACAGCAAAACATCAAAAAGGTTGCTGATGTTTGACAAAGTGCTGTACCACATGCTATTGCGCATCATTCGTTTAACATGAACACAGCCAAACAAACACTCAGGTTTATTCTTTGAATTCAGATGGGGTTTTTTTCTTCCCTCAAAAAACAAGGATCAGATTAAGACAAAATTTAAATACATCCTGACCAAAACCTTGTTTCACATCTATAAAATCTTAGACTATAGTTAGTGCAAACTGGAAGGAAAACATAAAATAGATTTCTAGTTAACATCTAGTAATATGTCACATCTACATCCAGAGACAAAATCACTTGTAATTTCTATAAAACAATAGCTCATGGAAGCTTTAACTTCTCTCCGTTACTCTAACTATTTAAAAAAATAAATCTTTATAATCCCTTTTTATCAACATCATCTAACACAAGGTTAGTGCTTCTCAGAGTTCAGAAACCAGAAAATTATTTAGGAGCAACAAGTTTCTCCAAGTGAAAAACTCAATTCGCTTATAAAAAAATATACATTATTATATCTCAGCTAAACACAGATTTTAGTGAAAATTTGTAAAATTGCCGCAATATTTTAAAAAATGTTAGGCTTACACTGAAGAAACAGCATTTTCATGTAAGGTGCATCATACACAGTGAACAACAAAAAAATCTACTCTCACAATTAGCTAACAAATTTGACAAGGAGAGTTTAACTACTCTATTTTGTATCAATCCATGGTACAGTCTGTTGAGTTCAAATAATCAATTCAAAAGGAAGATTTAGAGAAATGTATTGGTTAACAAACATGCAGTTCACAGAGATTATTGATCTGCAGATTTAGTCATACAAAAATCCCCACAAACAACGATATTTATCATTAAATTGTACACACAAGTTAACCTAAGCAAACCAGGTAGAGCAAGTTCGTACCTGCATGGGGAGCCCGAAGAAGGTGAATATTCTGTTTGACTTCCTTGATGTCTTCTGCCTTCTGCAACTCTTTGCTCTTCTTTAATCTGGGGAAGGGGAAAATGAAATTTCATTACCTTCAAAGAGGTGATGTATATTTTTATTTTAATACATGACACATCCTTATCTAAAAGTATGTCAACTGAAAATAACTAAGATTATGAAGACATAAAGGTGAAAAGTATTTGAAAAGCAATTCAAGCACATAACAGATACAGAGCCAGATAAAAAGGCAGCACTATATAAACTCCTACCAAAATCTAAGACTCCATATTAAAACAAGGAAATACAACTATTATCATGGAGTGTGCAGAAGCCAATGACACATCAGTTTGTTAGCGTAGTAGAGCCCACTCCAATTATTTTACCCCATCGCTTGGATGACTGTGTATGTACAACACAATCACTTAAAACTTTTGGTCACCATTTCTCTGAAAGACTGTCTGTCTAACGGATACTTGCAAGAGTTCCCATAATACAAATACTTCTCCTCACCTGTTCATAATAAATCTTGCTTGGCGTTTTTGCTTTATTTCCTCCACTCTCTTCATTGCATCAACTGAAATAAAGAAGAAGTTGGTTCAGGTGTACTTACAGCTGAACATACATGCTATTTTGCACGGCAACACTCCCGGTATTCCATGATACCTCTATACCGGAGGCAACTCTTCGACTATGTAACATTACTCCTTCTTCAAAGAGCAGGGTAAGGGAATAGTCTGTGTACCATGATCAACTGTATTTTAAAAATTATTTATGCTTCCACTTTTCTGCCTACACATATTTTCTACAATTAATCTTCACCACGAAAGGCTCTTACTCCACTTGAAGTCAGATGCAAGTTACCACCTTCTCCTTTTTGGCATTCACACATGACATAAGTAACTCTCCCATTTTATAGCAGTTGATTTATTAAACACACTGAAGTGAAATGAGCAGGAACAAAGAAACAACTGCATCAGTGGAAAAGGCTTAGACTGGGAGCCGCTTAAAAAGCTGGACAAGCACTAAGGTTTTTTGAAGATAATAATTCAACACAGAGGAACGCTGCATCTAATTTCCTAACCAGTTTCTGAAGAAAGGTAAAATCAAGTGAAACTCCACATCTGTTCACTACTCAAACTACCCCCACATATAAGAATTCGGTGATGATTCCAGTAATTTCAAACACAATCACTACAAACTGTCAATACGCTAAGAAGTCTTCTGGAAACATGTTCACATAGAGTAAAAGTTCACTCCCTATGTTTTATCTTTTGGGTTTTTTTCTAATATGACTCACCAGTCTTGTTCCACAACTCTCTCTGGTATTTCACTGGTTCATTTCTACGTTTTTCAAACTCAAATGAATTATCCTATATTAAGAAAAAGTAAATATAGATTAAATACAGAAGCGTATTTAGATCCATACATTATTACTACAACATTCACTGACAGAACTTAAAATCTTATGTGATTTCTTTTTCCCTCTCAGAATCTCAGTTCCTCCCTTGTGACAACCTTTAGAGATTACTAAACTAGAGGGAAACAGAGTGGAGTGTTTGACCTCAAAGTGTCAGAAGCCATAGTGACTGTCTGAAGAGAACTATTTGAGTACAACATCTCCCTCAGCTATTTTCTTTTTAGCAAGACAAAAGGAAGAGAGAAGACCAATGTGGCGTAGGAAACAGAGCAGACTAGACAGGTGGAAGGCTAAACTGAAAACTTGTAGAGTCAAAAGCATTTAATGCAGGTCAAATAAGTTCTACTCAACAGCCTGTAATTTTGAAAAGGTTTGAAGAAACCCCAAAAACAAAAAAACCCACCACTATTTCATGTTAAGGACATTGAAACAATATAAAATACTTTTGAAATTGTGAAATATTTCAGTGGTATTTGGGTAGCTGGGGTTTTTATCTTTTTTGGCATACTTAGCTTTATACTATCTTTAACTGAGGACTTTTACCTACCCACAGGTTCTTTTTTGTAGTGGTAAAGCAGAGTTATTAGATCAGCTGCCAATCTTTACTTGAGCTAAAGACTGCTCCAGTGAGAGCGACTGCACAGGACAGGTAGAAATGGCACGTACACGCTCACAAGCCAGGCTCCACAGGCAGACAAATGTTAGTTTGCACCATGGAACAGCAAAACATCCAAAATACAAGTTGTAGAGCACATCACACACACACATTTACATGTCATTCTTACTTACCCCAAATTCATTTTTAGCCAAGCGTGACACAGCACCACATCAATTCACTACAGTTTATCCTACACTGAGACAGCTTTTACCTATTTACAATAGCCAGCATTGTTCCGTATCAGAACACACCACGAACAGCAACGAGTAGTCTTGTGAGAGCACAGATGTTCGAAGTATCACAGTCTTGTAACTGACATGCACAGAGACACACTACGGCTGCCTCGTACTGCCCAGGGGATCATTTCAATTCCAAACAGGAGGGGACAGAGTGACTCCGAGTGAGAGAATAAGACAGTCCTGTGGAAATGCCTTGTGAATAATCACCTGGCAAGACTTTGTCCCTCTTAACTTTTTTGTCAGTAAAAACTAAAAAAACCTTGAGACCCAGGAAAACGCATAAATATATTTAACCTCTATCCAATGTACCTGTTTAAAGCAGCAAGAACTGTCACCTTCTCACCAACTACAGGATTTCCAAGTGTCACAAGTCTATTTAGACACTCACCCCAAAGCTGGATTATGAAAGAATGGATACCAACCAAACTACAACAAAGCACTACATTTATATATTGTTTTAATTCTTAGCATACATAGATATATATCAAAATTGGAACGCATTGTCACCTATTTAGACATGTGTATAGGAATTCTAAATAAAGATCTTGTTTTCAAAAAGGTAATTCAAGAAACAACTTGAAAGTAACTTTGTATTGAAATTGTAACTATTTTAAGGTCTTGTATGCTGTTTTTGAAACATTTGTATCTATGCAAGGACTTTTCCTATACATTGTATACTTTAAGGAGACTTCAAAAGGTAACCACCCTATGTGTCTACATAGAAAGGCTTCCTGGGGTACCTGGTAACCCAGATTATCTGATTGTGCAGACATAAAACTACCAAATGTATACATACAGACAGCAGGAGATCTATAGACACAAGGGACTTGGGAACCAGCACATATTACTGACACAGCCACCTGATACACCAGCTTCCACACTGAGGCTAAGATGGGAAATTCCAAGCTATAGTCAAGCTAAATGAATAGCTCATGCTCAAGAAACCTCTCACGTTCTCTTCCACAATCCCTCTTTTCTCCACTTACTCCATCCTCCTTGCCCATCTAATTAAACGATAATGCACTAAGCTAGCTAACCTAGCCTGCTTGCAAGCGGAAGAGATCTCTGCCATTTCAGCGAGCCAGTGTAAAGTGCAAACCAGTTCATCTTCTTACCACAGTCAATTCTTTGCCAGCTGCTTTCCGGAATGCTTTAGTCCATCTCATCTTTCTGGGATTTCGCTTCTTCTTAAAGTTTCTGTGGCATTTTGATTTGCAGAATCTAAATACCTTAAAGAATAAGGGGAAAATAAAAGCTTACCGTCAAATCATATTATTCCTGCCTCGCTGCAAGCGTGATATCAAACACTGAAGTTTCTCTAATACTGCTCATTGAAACTTACATTCATCTTTCGAATTTCAATATTTTTAGTTCAAATATAGCTATTAACAAACAGAATGTCAAGTACCATTCTTGTTTTTTTCATTATAAAGTCATTTTCACGGCTGTCAGGGACATGCACAAATACTTATAATTAAGATGACTATAAATCAAATATACCAAGTTGTGAGAATGATCACCTGCAAAAATAACAACAAAACCAAACCTGTACTGTAATAAGCAATTTTCTGTACCTGTCAGCACTTTTTAGATACAGTACCATCCTGACAACAACAACAAATCCTCATGCCTCTCATACAACATTTTTCAATGGAATACACGCACCCACAGAGAAAAAGAGTCTGTCTTCTGAAACGCAGCTTTAACCCCTCAGGATTACCCTGCAGCAGCAGTCCTAAGCACATTAGTTAAGTCCTGGACTGAATTTACTGAAAGCTGTTAAAGCACAGGCCAAAACATCCTAACTGACCTTCCCCCCCGGCCCCTTCCATTTTCCTCCATGTTCTACAGAATGCCAGACTCATTCTGGGCCACTGGCAGCCGTGGAAGCACCTTATGTCCATCCAGCTGATGTTTTCAGGCCTGTTAAGGATGCGTAAAAGAAAATTCACTATCCACACTCGAAATGTCACTTTTATTAGTATTGAAATTATGTAACTAACAGCCATGCTAAAGAACAACCCCCTATTCCAAACTGGCCCAAATCCAACAGATATTTTCTAGTCAACAGGAATACGCAACAAGATGGCAGTAGAATAAGGGGCTGGGGGAAGAGACATAATCATATCCCTATTTACAGTTCTTAATCTTCCCTAAATTTGTGCATCTCTTTGAACTATCCTGGGCTGTCTGGTATACAGAGCAGAGCTGAAACTTTACTAAAAATACCCAAAATTACATTTGTTATCCACGAGGTTTCGAAAATCTATTTTTCTTCAGCCATGCTCTCCTTCCCATCTAACAGTCACTTCTAAAGAAAACAAATAGAAAACGTGAAACCTCTAGTAAAGGTAACCATCTTTGAATATTTTTTTACATTCTTCTACTAGTTTTTTTACTTTAACTCAGACAAATCCATCGTTATGTTTTGCTCGTTCACACATTACCTGTTCACAACTAACCTGCTATTTCGCTACTTATAAAAAAAAAAAAACCAAACACAATAAACAAAACCAAAAAACCACCACCAAACACAAACAACAACAACAAAACACATGAAACCACCACACATCTTGTGGCCATTTTCTAGTAAATGGAACTGCGTCAGTTGACATCTACCTCGAAACTCCCCCAGGCTGTGACTCAGACGAGCACCACGGTTGAGGCCGTATTCGTTTTGATGTCTAAGCATGGCTAGGAAGCTATTTGTTTAAGCTTCATTTCACACTGGGGTCTGCGATGCCCTATAGCAGTGATATGCAGTACAGCACAGGACGGGGAACTATACACAACATTTTATGTACAAAATTGTCACCATAGCGTCAAGCCTAAAGTGTTATACACATCCTGTTGTGACAGCCTCAACGGGGTAAGTCACATCAGATATCTGAGTGAATTACAACCTTTAGCAGAGTACCATGACAGAGGCATAAATCAGTTAACTTCAGTACGCAATGTCTGTAATTGAGATTGTTCAAAGCTTTAGGATCACCCACTATTAATGTGAGGCCTCCGCTTCCCTAAAGTCAGAAAATTAAAGGATGAAGATTTTGTATTGCTCTGCAAAGCACACAATTTTTTAGTAAAAACCGAAAACAAGGAATTCAGCCCACGCTCTCGCTGACAGCCCCGACAGCTGCCAAATACAGAATCGCTCCCCGCGACGGGTCCCGCACGGCGAACCCATCAGCGCGGCGAACGCCGCCCAGCAGCACCGCACCCCGCGGGCAGCACCGCACCCCGCGGGCAGCACCGCACCCCGCGGGCAGCACCGCACCCCGCCGGCAGCGCCGCACCCCGCCGGCAGCGCCCGCGCCGCTCCCGCCGACCGGGCCCGGAGCTGCACCCGGCCCGGGACGAGGGCACGGGCCCCGGGGGCCTTCGGCAACGTCTGCGACCGAACCGCGGGAAGACGGGACCCCGCGCGTGGGAACCGCGGGCCCGCAGGGCGGGTGCCCTCGGGGCTGCCACCGGCCCGGCCCGGGCCAGCGCAGGAGGCCGAGAGCGCCCGCCGCTGGGCGGACCCGGCCGGGCAGGCTGCGAGGGGGAGCGGCCCCGGGCCCGGGCGTCGCCGCTGGCCGGCGCAGCCCCGCCATCCCCGGCGCGCGGTACCTTGCAGTCGTTGCGCACAAACATGACGCCGTGGCCCGGGTAGATGGGCCCCGAGCAGAAGTAGCACTTCTCGATGCGCATGGCGGCGCCGCTCCGCAGGCCCCGCCGGAAGGGCACCCTCAGCTGACCGGAAGCGGGGCGCCCCCGGAAGAGCGGCCACGGCGCCCCCTGCCGGCTGGGGGACGCCAGAGGGCCGCGGAGCAGACGCATGCGCAGACGCGCCTCGGCCGGAGCCGCCGGGGCGTCTGCGGGCCTCGTGCCGCACGCTGGCGGCGCCGCCCCGCGGCCGCTGGACGCCGCTGGACACCGCTGGACACCGCTGGACACCGCTGGACACCGCTGGCTTCTACAATGTAAACGCTGGTTACAGGATGTCGCCAACACCTCCATCAGACAGACGGGATGTGAGAGCACTGTGTTCCTGCAGCATCCACAACTGGATTTCCCCCCCTCCTTTTTTTTCATATCAAGGTGCTAATCTCCTCTTCAAGTTCAGACCATTATGTGGATTTGAAGTGCTTATTCCTGATCTAAAAGGCAATATAGATTGAAGGTTGCTGGAGTCAGAATCTAGATTAATTATCAAAAAAGAATAGGCACTTCTATTCCATTAACAGTTATTCACAGACAGAATTAGGTAACCAGCTGAAAAACAGCCTTGCTGGAAGAAGAGGTTTCGCAGCAAACTGAGTGGCTCATTTGTTTGATTTTTGATGCAGATTACCACAGCAAGAATTGTTCCTCCAAACAACTCAATACCTTAAACTCTTAGCAAAGCCCTGTGTTACAAAGATTCATATACTTGTCCAAGTTCCTAATAGAAGTAAAAGAACAGTTCATATAAACTGTCACATACAGTCATATAAAAGAACAGACAACTCTCAGGCATGGGCACTTGTGGGATCAGGTTCACAGAGCCTATCATCGTGTCATTTGGAAGACACTTCTAGACCGAAGCCCTGCTCAAAGCAGAACAAATCACACCAGGTGGCTCAGGGCCACAGTCCACTTGAGTTTTTAGTGTCTTCGAGGACTGGAGATGCCATCACCTCTCTCGACTCCTGTTGCAACTTCTGGCTACCTGTATGGTGACAGTTTTTACCTAATGTCTATGCAGAATCTTCTATACACCAATTTTTCTCCATTGCCTCTTTCCTCCCCCTGTGCCCTCTGAGAAGGGTCTGGCTCCATCTTCTGCATACCCTCCCGTTAGATAGTTCAAGACAGCAGAAAGGTCTCCCTTAGCTTTCCCTTCTTAGCCCTAAGCAAAGCCAGTTCTCTCTCCTCCTACCCCTTGTGCTCCAGCCCCTGGATCTTGGTGGCATCTGCTGGACTCCCTCCAGTTTGTCCAAGTCTTTCTTCTACCAGGGTGTCCAAACCAGGACACAGAACTCCAGATGCGGTCTTATAATTACTGAATACAAGGGAAGACGTACTTCTCCGACCTGCTGGCCTTGCCACAAGGACATACTTCTGGCCCCTGGTCAATCTGCTTTTGAACAGAATGCCTAACCCCTTTTCTGCAAAACATTTTTTCAGCCAGTACTACCGCATGGGGTTATTCCAACCCAGATGGCACAGGCCGTCACACTTGCTCTTGTTAAAATTAATATAAGTTTAGTTCAGTTCGTTTCTCTTGCTGTCAAGGCACCTCTGAATAGCAGCTGTGCCCTCCAGCATATCATAACCTACCTAGTCATCTACCCTATTCTTGACGGAAGCAGCTATTCTGAAAAATAAGGCTCCTTACCTTTGCAGAAGCAGTAGATTTTACAAAATATATTGCTTGATTCCCTTTGCTCTGAACATGCTACATGCTCACATTAGCAGCTTTCTGAATGCCTTATAAACACAGAAGTGTTGCCTCCGTTTTCGTCTATGGGTCTGAGCTCCTTCTGGCATCGCCCGGGACGCACCGGCCCCCTTTCCGACTGGTTTGGTCAGTGCCGGAGCGTAACAGCAACAGGGACCCCGGCCGCATGAGAGAACTTGGATGCATGTGAACTGAAGACACACAACGCATAGGGACAGTGCAAAAGGACACAGACTGAGACTGAACTGAGACAACAGTAAATGCTACAATTCAGTTCAACAAATGCTGGCAAGGTTCAGATCAGGAATGTTTAACTATTTCATATAAGCACCATAAGGGAAATCCCAAACTTTGTTCATTACAGATTAACATTTTTTGTTCAACACTGGATGGAAATAACTTTACTTGAAATGACAGTTTCTCGTCACATGAGAATTCTTCTTTGTTTTTTAAAACCAGTGCTAGACTAGTAAGAATAAAGTAATTCACTGACAAGAAACATTTACCATTATTTCTCATGAGAGCTCAAAAAGGAACTAAAGTTTTGTCACAGAATAATTCTAACACATAAATCTTACGGCACATTTCAAAGGCTGACATCAAAGCAATTTAATGTAGACTCTCCTTATAAATAGTTACATATAATACGTGTGACACAAAAATGACAGTTTTGGTATTTAATACTCAATATTTAATATCCAATCTAAACATAAGTATTCAAAAGGAAATATTTTTACACCATTTCAGTAGTCACTTAGCTCAGTAGTTGGTTGCAACAGTCCTTACTGTTTCCAGGACCTGGATGGAGCTATAAGCACACAAACTCCCAGTAAAGTTAATGCCTGACAAAGTTCCACTGCAACCCTCTGAAAAGCAGAGTTACAGTAAAAGAAATTCAGACACTGCAGTACATTAAAATGTATTGTGTCCTACAGTAGAGTTGGACGTTCTACTGGTCAGAAACACGATGGTAAAATCAAAAGGCACTTGGAGTTAAACTGCAGTAACTCTGGTCCACAAGCATTTTAGAACCTTGGTATCGTATATTAGAAAAAAACCTCTATAGTTATTTAATATAAATTGCTTTAATCTCTGTCCTAGTCCCAGCACAGGCAAATTATATTGCACTTTTAAAATATTCTGTGTAGGCTCTGATAAAAATCTAATATTACACGTTGTGTGTGTTAAAGAACAATGCCTTACTTTATAAAATATTTTAAGAACCAAGTTTTAACACTTATTCTTGCATTATTAATAACCAGAGGCTACATCAAATATATATACTTTTTTATTAGCTCCTATTCTAGAAACATTTTTGGTCCTTAAAAAAATTTGTTATGCTGTGAATTCATGTTCACAACTGGTATCGATGTTTGCCTGAAGCTGCAGGAGCTAGAGCGTTTAAATAAATAAATACACCATTTCTAAATAAGTAATAGCTTTGGAGTTTCGTGAACAAACTGCTGGGGAAAGTCTGTTACAAGACTCAGTCTGGCACGTTATGACTTTAACTGGCAATACTTTGCAGGGTAGGAAACGGTTTGGTAGGCACTTCTTACAAATCAGGCTGGGAAAAAGACCCCAAAAATACTGATTGTTCCTTAAGTCGTATGAATAAATAAAATGATCAAAAAGTAACATGATCCACTGAAACCAAAATTGGCATTTATGTGATCCGTAGGAGGGGAAAAAGAAACGCAACTCTCTTCGTTTTTAAACACAACGTAAAGGAAATGAACAAGCCGTAAATGAATATACGATAGCCAAGATGTACAGGACACAAAGGCTGGCAGAATAAAATAAGCATTATAAATTTATAGAAATACTGATCTAGACAGGACTAGTATCTCAGCTGCATCTCACCAGAACACAATCATAACTCATTTTTCAATTCAAATTTGAAGAAACATTCCAAATCTGTGTGTGGTAAAACAATTTCAGTGCAAAGCACCAGCTCTCATGAAATTCTGCTGTAATCTAGGTTGCTCTACATTCCTGTTAAAACATGAGTGGTAATATAACAGAAACATAACAGCAGATGTACAGTTATGCCACTTACATATAAATATATGTGTATGCATGTTCTAGAAATTCAGATGACGTCAGGAGGTCCCAAAGGCTGTGTTGAATACATTTTATATAGTACAGTTGTAGTTCACATGTTCGATTTCATGACATACCCAAAGTGCTCTACATATGCACCCCAGGCTTTTCTGGAGTTTTTTCTTCTATACAGAATAGCTTTCTTTGGGTTTTCATCACTAAAAGCCAATGGTTTGAGAGAGCAAGGAAAAGCTACTCTCAGGCTTTTGTGGAAAACATAGGATTTGCTCTTTAGGATTGTTATTGACTGATAAAATTACTAAATGTTTCTCTTCAAACCAAGAACCACGTTGGTAAGCTTGCTGTTGGCAGAGGCCGAGAGCTGCCGCGGTATCTAATCTAAGTGCCTCGTCTGTGTAGTTAACGGAGCCTTCAAAGGGCAACTGAAGAATCCTTCCATTCAGGAGCCAACCCCTTCTCGCCCACACAGGAGGAGGTTTATAAATTTGGTAGTGAAAATTCCTCTCCTTCCCTTTAAAGCAGATAAGTAGAGGAAGATCTAGTGCTACACCAAATTATCATTGAAGAACTACACAATGTGATTTGTCCATGAGTTGAACAGTTAAACTGCAACTGTACTATAACTTAGCGCATACATTAATCTTAATTGTAACTGACTTAACAGCTGCATTTGCCTTTTTCTTGCTCCTCATTCAGTTGTTCTGTAGAGCTGTGCCCATTGGAGCGCACCACCCCTTCTGGGATCCAGGATTTATCCACACACCGTTCCATGCGCTTCATGATGAGGTCAAGCAGAGTTTCAATGGCTTTGCTTACGTTATTCCCATTAGCTGCACTGGTTTCAAAATATGGTATTCTGCAGAAGACAAAACCCACAAACTTACATCACACAGTTTATATTCACAGGAGAAAAAACTATACACGATTACTGCCACACACTTAGGAGTCACAAGCGCTGTTACTGCTACTGCATAGCACAGAGACACTAAGCGGTCAGTGGTCTGCAATGCAAAAGTAAATTAATGAAATGGCTGACTCTGTGGGTAGCGTGGAAGGATAAGCTTTAATTTACATCATGGGGTCTACCCATCACTTGCAGAGACACTGGTCAGCCTGAGCTCCCCAAGTTATGCTTCTGAGGTCTGTTTTTTTCAGCTCTGTTCCCCACAAGAAATGCAATTACTTTATATGGCCTTGTGTGCACAAGTGTTCTCGTTACTGATTTCTATCTGCATCAGCTGGGGCGTCACTGCAAGAGAGAGAACGCCAGCATGGACGTTCCCCTGCAGGCAAGGCAGTCAGGACTCCTCTCGCGGTTCCCCTGCCTCACAAGGTGGCTGCTTCTTCTGTCGACACCTCAACTATAAAACATTCTTACATTTAAAAAAAACAAACAAAAACCAAAAAAACCCAAACGTATCTATCTGTCTCAGTGCTTAGACAACCTACGTCTCCGCTAACAACTATTTCTGGGCACCTTGGTATTGAAAATACAGGGTGTTTCAGAAGGATGGACCCAATTTCAAAGCAGCAGTGATTTCAAATTGGAACACCCTGTGCATTGCTGGTTTTCATTATTGTTGTGGCATAGGATGTTTCAATAGCGGGTCTGTCAGCTTTGACCTTCTGCACTCAAGTGCTCCCTACAGAGTGGTGCTGGAGTGGCCACATTAGTGTTACTCCTGAAGTGACTGATATCATCACTTCGTAATTTCTTGAGTGTTTCTTACTTAACTTACAAGATTCAATGAGTGGTCACAAATATCATCTTACTGCCTCAGTGTGTAGGTCTCCTGCAATAATTTTCATAATGTATCACCAGTACAAGCCCTTTCTACAGGAAGAGGATATTCACTATCTCACACTTATTGCCGGAGGACCGCGTGCCGCAGCAGGATTGACCTCGTCCCAACTCGCGGTGACTCCCAGCAGCCACCCTGTCCCGCCCGTACACGGCAGGGCACGTTGTAACTGCCTACAGATTGGACATGGTCTATAACCTTGACTCTAGCTCCCTGTTCCTAAATGGAGTTGGCATTTTCAGCCACTAAGATAAACATTTCATGCAAAGAGATCTCTTTTGAATTTTTAAGAAATGGTCACATGCCATCTGCTGCTGTTTAAAAGATTTTGCTCCTTCGCAAGCAGCTGGTTACAGTATCGTATGTACTTGCTGTTTTCTGTGTGCCACAGACCTCAAACAAGCATTTTGACAGGAGAAGGAAAAAGTAAGAGATAATATTGCACTAAACCCATTTGTCTCTAATGGATAGATTGCCTCTGATTTGCCTCCAATGACTCTTCAAGGTTGGGGAAAAGTAATGTGTAACAATGCGATAGGAAATGGCACGGCACCGACAGGACTAGACCCGCAGAAGCACTGAGGACCTCGTGTTCACCCTATACGTGCTTTGGGGGCTTCACTTTGGACCAGCTCTGATCTCCTTCTCCAGACTGAATGCAGATTACTGGTTGGAGCACATAATCTCATTCAGTTTTCAATTGAGAAGGAATCGAGTTCACATGCTAGAAAGATTGCAGATGCCTGCAAGAAAACACAGCTGACCCCTTTGAGGTCAAGTCACTAGGAATTCACCTAAGGTACAGTCCTAACAAAATTGTTTGAGCAGCTGATGGAAGATTGAACGGGGAGGGGGCAGAGAACTGGGGAACCGTGGTCTGGACCAGCACCGCTCTTCGTGGGAACCCAGCACTCCGTACGCAGACGCTCTCAACGCTGGTGAATGAGTCCCGAGGCTCCCAAAGAAACTCGGGCCATGCCAGAGACAACAGCTACCCTACCACCAAATTCTGTAAACAACTCAGCTCGTAAATCAGGATGTCATTGCTCGGTATTATTTTTGCTTTCCCTAAAAGCTGATGTGACACTGATCACCTCACCAAATGCTCTTTCTGATTTCACTTCATAAGAGACCTGGGTGTTCTGTGCCCCATGGAAAGCCTCAGCGCAGGCAGGCACAAAAAATTAGACCTCCATCTCTCGCCTGCCTCTCCAGTTAAATTCCATCTCTTTTCCAGAATGTCTGAAAATTTACCTTGTTCCCTGCCAAGGAGATGAGAAGATTAAGCAACCTCCAGTGCAAGATTATTGCTATACTAAGTACGAATTTTTCAGCAATGCAGAAAACATTAATCTCGGACAGAAAAGAAGACATCGTCTGGCCAGTTAAGCACTCTGATTCTCACAATAACCCTCCAGCATACGGAAAAAGCATTACAGAAAACATTTCACTCTGCGTTAAACACAGCAATAACTGAAAGCAAGTTACTTACCCATATTTTTCTGCAAGTTCCTTAGCCTCTTCTTCTTTCACCATTCTTTGGTCTTCCAGATCACTCTTGTTTCCACATAACACGATGTCAGGGTTTTCACAATATGCGTGCATTTGTAGCTGACCTAACAGCAACAGTGCGAACACGGGTCACCACCTACTGTCACACAGGAAGCCCATGAAGAACACTACCACATTTCGGAGGACACAAAGTCCTTCCGGAAAACGACCCTTTGAAAAGCAGAAAACAAGTATGTTCTCTGCTGTCTCACAGGACTTCTGCTATTGCACTGGGGAGCCAGAGAACAGGTGGACGCCCACTATCGCGTACCCAGGGAACCAGCCAGGGGAGCAGAAGCCTGGCAAAATCAGCATAGAAGTTGTGTATCTGTAGCTTAAGGAGTTATGCTCACCAAGTATCTCCAGTGAGCTGCCAGGAAAGGACATACTTCAGTTCAGGAACACCTTTGCCTAGATACACAAGCCTAGTAACATTTGCCTTCCATTGAGTTTTGCTGACAAAGCTTCAGGTGAGTCGAAATAGAGTTTTAGGTAGGCTTTCCACACACCCGAATTACTGAATATCATCAGAGCCAGGGATATGCTGTTCTCTCAGCCTGCTCTTATGTAGGTTCAGATTCAAGTTCAGTAGGCAAAGCTGAATTTCAGGTAAGCACCAGAAGCCACCACTAGCAGCTATAACAATTATGAATGCAACATTGACTTTATTTTACTGAGAGCTACGAAAATCAGTACTTTCAGTTTTATTTCTCAGCGAGACTCCATATTTACAAGCATAGTCCCCTCTGCACCCATGCAAAGAAAGAAAGAAAAAAGGAAAAAATAGAGAAATGCCATACTTATCCAGTTCCTGACATTTAGAAAGCTTTGCTCATTCGTCAGATCAAAGAGCAGAAGAAACCCCATGGCATCTCTGAAGAAAGCTGTTGTCAAGCTACGAAACCTAGACCAGCAAAGTGAAATTAGTTGGCTCATCTGACATGTTACTTGGAAAATATAATTCCATACAGTCATAAAACTGGGGTCAATTAAGACTGAATTAATTACAATGAAAAATTCATCATAATTGTTTTGCTGAAGTAGGAAATGCATGACAAGAATAGCTAAAATAACTGTGGTCTAAGAAAAGCCTAAGGAAGTCAAGGAGACATCTCACTCGAGTGTGACAGCTTTAGACACAGTCTTCTACTATAAAGCATTACTTGATCAACATTCAGAAATTAAAATAAGAATAAATTCACATTTTGAACAGAAATTTGTCCCCTACACATCAGGTCTTGATTTTAAGACTACCAACCAATAGGGTGCTGGTCTTTTTGACAGACGAATAGAAGAGAATCCTTTGAAGCAACTTCACTTGTCTGACTTTCCCAAGACCTCAACATATTTCCAGAAATTTAAGGAAAAGTGAAAAAATAAAAGCTTCAAATGCATCTATATGCATTGACAATGAAAAAATAAATTGAAAGTTTCCAAAAGACAAAAAGCAACACTTACAGTCTTAATGTTATTTCTATCACTGTTAACATTAAAGTAAGTGCACTTTCCCATCTTGAGTCATGCAACTAAAAGGTACCCATCAATAAAGAGAATTCATGTCCTCTGTTCCATTTGCATCGAGCTCGATGACACGGCCTCACTCGCTGGGCGGCCGACACGTACCTTTCCTGCCCCGCGGTGTCCCAGAGCTGGAGGTGGATCCGCTGTCCTCTGCCGCCAACACCGTCTGGCCCATTAGGTCTGTACACCTGTAAAAGGTAAACTTGCAAGACTGAGTGGGAGCAGTCCAGCCTCCATAGGACACAAAATAAATGACATTTAAAGTTCTTAAAAGCAGCAAAAGTAGCACTGACAATGCAAAGATCCCAACTACAACTCAATCCTTCTGCTTTGCAAGACAAAAGTAATAGGGGTTGCACTTTAATTTTGCATCCAATTGAATATTTAAAAATAAGAGTGAAACTGGAGAACTGTATAAAATAGACTATGGGCTCCGAACAGATATTCAGAGTGACCAGTAAGTTTCTTTAGCTTAATTCTCATATTCTGATTTTCTGGTTGGTTTGGTGTTGGTTTTGTGTTTGTTTGGGGTTTTTGCCTTTATTTTTTGTTTGTTTGGTTTGTTTTTTTTGTTTGTTTGTGGTTTTTCACACAACCCCAGAATGTCAGGGGTTGAAGGGCCCTGGAAAGCTCATCCAGTGCAATCCCCCCATGGAGCAGGAACACCCAGCTGAGGTTACACAGGAAGGTGTCCAGGAGGGTTGGAATGTCTGCAGAGAAGGAGACTCCACAACCCCCTGGGCAGCCTGGGCCAGGCTCTGCCACCCTCACCGGGAAGAAGTTTCTTCTCAAATTTAAGTGGAACCTCTTGTGTTTTTGTTCTTTTTTTGTTCGTTTGTTGGGTTTTGGGGGTTTTGTTTGGTTGGTTTTTTGTTTGGTTTGTTTTTTTGTTATTATCTTGTACTGGGTTCAAATTGAAATATAAGAAAGAAAGAAACAGATCAAGCAATATGGCAATATATTTGTACTACTAACAGAATTGCATTAGCAAACAGAATGTACTCTTAGCTGCCAAAAGATTGCTGAAAAAAAGAGCTGAGGGCAGATCTTATCCTATCGTAGGTTAAAAAGCAGAAACTGGATGATAACAGTAAAAGCTGAAGAGTTTACTCAGCCTGAAAATATAAATAAGGGCATCTGTTAGCTTTGGTAGGATCAGATAAAAATAGATGCATTTCTTCTTCACTTCATGTTGGGTCATCTCCTTTACCGTCAACTGCTGTTGTGCCCAAGGTTACCAGAATTACAAACGCATCTTTAGAGACACATAAATTTGCTGTATTTGTGAATTATGTGATCCAGGTTATGACACCTATACCTTATCCTGAGTTATGAAATATGCTGATCAAGTAAACCTACCATGGTTACTATCCCACAAAAGGAAAACTAACTTATTCAAGAGACCAGTTTGCACCTGACCAAGACACCCACTCCTTGCACTCCCGCGGTGCCCGTGACCCACCCAAAGCCAGTCTGCACAGCGCCCATTGCACCACCCGGCTGTGCGGGAAATCACCCGACTACACCGAAAGGCCTTTAATACTTCTACATAAGAATGAGGAAAGACTTGTGCCAGCTCCGTTTCTCAATGCAGTAAGGACGAGCATCTAATTTGCTATCATAATGCAGTGCTCAGCGTCTTACCAAAAGCACGTTTGCCAATAATTCAATAACAGTTCAGGAGTTAAAAAAAAAATATATATATATATATAACCTTATTTTTCACAATTCTTCTCAGGTAGCAGTAACTGCTTAGGAAGCCAGATCAGCTCCATGTAACATGCTGTCCATTTCATTCACATGTTTTAAAATGGTTTTAGAATTAACATTGCAGTCTTTGTCCACTAGCTACTTCAGTTCACAAAAAGCAAAACCATCTTTACTACAGCGCAATCCTTCCTCATGGAGGGGGTTCAACAATGCAAGTGCTACTCCAGGCACTATGTGCACAACTCACAGCACAGACACGCTCATCAACACTTGCTGAGCACTAAAATGTGTTTGCTTAGAATCAGCTCTTCTTACTTCAGCTTGGGGAGAAATGGGGTGACAACACACTCTGACAAAAATGACCAAGTACAATGAGATCATTTCCTTGTCACAGGATGAAGTGCACAGTAACTATTGATGGCATGCCCAGGCATCGGGATTGGCAGATTCACAAAAAACAGGTTCTAGCCATCACCAAGACAGACACCATTTTAAAGCAGCACACTGGCTGTGAAAACTCACCACTCTCTTTTCCCGAAAGTCAATGCCCACTGTTGTGATAAATTTGGAATTAAATTTGCCATCCGTATATTGGTAAAGAAGGCTGGTCTTTCCTACTCCAGAATCACCAAGTGCTAGAAATTTTATGAGGTAATCATAGTCCCCGTCAGACATAGTGAGAATTCAGGAGACACCTGCAAAAGCAAGGCACAAGGGATTAGTTAGTCAACGGCTCCGCCACAGCTTCTTTTGACACGTGTTTAAAAGACAAAGCCCTACTTGAACTACAAAGCATCCAGCAGTGGAACCAGTTCTGTACTCCTTAACACTGGTTTCACATTAAACTCTTAATCACGCCAATTATCAATATCAAATTCAGCTGTGACCAAAAAAGTACACAGTTAATTTTATTATATCCCTTTGACTAGAAAAAGAAAGCAACACAATTTTAACTTCTTCAGGAAAGACTGAAAATGCAGGTCAAAGTATCCAAGACATCTGGAACATGAACCGCAGGAGTGGTTTGAATTTGCATGGAAGCTGGAAAAAGCTACTTAAATGTACCAGAAATGCCATTTTGACCTCACATTCACTGTGACATTATTAACATATGCAAAAAAACCCCTTCCAGACTGCTCACTATATTTAAATAAAAGTGGCAATAATTTTCTGTTAATAGCTATTTTTCGGTCTTGAAAGTTTTTTCACGTGAGAAGGAAAAATAACCAAGCAGCATTTCGTTGTTGTTATTTGGTTTGGTTTGTTTAGAAAACCAATTTTCAAAGTTTTTAAAGTGTTTATCATTATGCTAGTTAATAATTTAAACTAAATATTGATCCCAAATTGCCATTAAACACCACACACATTTTCCCATGGCCTGTACACATTTCAGAAATGTCTCTTCATCCTCTTTGTGCCTTTGAAAAAAATAACCACATTAGATACAGTCTGACCGAAGTGCAGCAACGGCCAGAGCGTGTAACAGGAACCACTGGCAATGTCACGCGCAGCAGGACTGATACAGTGCACCAGCGCCTTCCTGCCGAGGAGCCGCCGAGCCTCCCTCCCCACAAACCGCAGCAGAGAGCCGCCTCGCGTTGTGTTCGAAGACCTGAACATTCAAAGACAAGCCTAAAACAACCATTCCAAAAGCAACATGAAACTGGCATTAAATTGCCTCTTATGACGGAGGGAAACAAATACCAAAAAATAAGATAGATGATGGAATAAAATATTTTTTTTTTTTAAGTAAAATCTGCTGTTTCAACTGTAAATAAGTATTTTTGGAACTATTTGTAGCTTGAACTAGATAAAATTATTAATTTCAAGTCAAACACTGAAGCAGTGGCAAAGCACCAATCAATTCTTGAATATCAGCTCACAGCCTGAGGTTTGTACCAAAGTCTGCATCTCAAGTCACTCAGTCACTACCGTTACGCTAAACCCATAACCACCTCTCGAGTTTCAGCCGTGTGCCAGCACCGCCTGGGCAGAAGGCAGGACTGCGACCAGCCAGCTCGGCCGCGCGACCGTGGCACCAGCGCCGGACCCGCGGCGCAGCGCCCGACCCGCCGCACAGCGCCCGACCCGCCGCACAGCGCCGGACCCGCGGCACAGCGCCCGACCCGCCGCACAGCGCCCGACCCGCCGCACAGCGCCCGACCCGCCGCACAGCGCCCGACCCGCCGCACAGCGCCGGACCAGCGGCACAGCGCCCGACCCGCCGCACAGCGCCGGAGCAGCCGCACAGCGCCGGACCAGCGGCACAGCGCCCGACCCGCCGCACAGCGCCCGACCCGCCGCACAGCGCCGGACCCGCCGCACAGCGCCCGACCCGCCGCACAGCGCCCGACCCGCCGCACAGCGCCGGACCAGCGGCACAGCGCCCGACCCGCCGCACAGCGCCGGAGCAGCCGCACAGCGCCGGAGCAGCGGCACAGCGCCGGACCCGCGGCACAGCGCCCGACCCGCCGCACAGCGCCGGACCCGCCGCACAGCGCCCGACCCGCCGCACAGCGCCCGACCCGCCGCACAGCGCCGGACCAGCGGCACAGCGCCCGACCCGCCGCACAGCGCCCGACCCGCCGCACAGCGCCGGACCGGCCGCACAGCGCCCGACCCGCGGCACAGCGCCCGACCCGCGGCACAGCGCCGGACCCGCCGCACAGCGCCGGACCCGCCGCACAGCGCCCGACCCGCCGCACAGCGCCCGACCCGCCGCACAGCGCCGGACCAGCGGCACAGCGCCGGACCCGCGGCACAGCGCCGGACCAGCCGCACAGCGCCCGACCCGCGGCACAGCGCCGGACCAGCGGCACAGCGCCCGACCCGCGGCACAGCGCCGGACCAGCGGCACAGCGCCGGACCCGCCGCACAGCGCCCGACCCGCGGCACAGCGCCCGACCCGCGGCACAGCGCCGGACCAGCGGCACAGCGCCCGACCCGCGGCACAGCGCAGCAGAGTAAAAGACTGACACACACAAAAAGCCCTGCAGTAATAGTTACCAGTGAGCTTTTCACATAAATAACAACTGCAGGCCTGCATCTGCCACACGGGTCTGAAAGAACAGCATATTCAAGTCAGCAAGTTGAACAGGCACCCACACACTGACATAAGAACATTCTAGAAGAAATTAAAAGCCCTGTTCTATTAGAGATGCTCACGCAGACCAGCAAAAGGGGTTTTGTTCCTTCTCCCCTTTGAAGAAGGAAAAAACAGTACAATCAGATGGCCTAGCTCGTAGCTCTATAACGTCTTTTCATTGAAATGAACTAGAAGAAAGGGGAAAATACTTCAAAAAGCAAGCAAGGTGGTTTTAACTAAAGACAGGATTTGATTTAGACTTCCATCTCATATAACGTGGGTTTTTTGCCCTCAGGTGGTCACCAAGGGCAAAGGGCTGTGTAAGCTCCCTCTCTGCTCAAGTATATGTTCTTTCAGCCTCAATACCCCTACATTAATTGTTGCTTACAAAGGCTTAAATGCAAATCACAGGGCCAGTATATTATATAAAGACAAGCTAGCTTCATGTCTTTTACTGTGCTGTCCCACCTGTACAGAAGTATTTGCCTTGTTGGTATTTTGTTAGCTAGCTAGATGTACATAGAACATACTTTTAATAACAGATACAAATGATAGTGCCACCTAATCGCTTCTAATTTATGTTGTAAGAAAGCTAATTTGTCAGGTGCCTTGTGCAAGACTTTAGGGAGGGAGGAAGAAAGGGCGCTCCGGCTCCCCTGGGAGCTGTGAGCAGCTGTTGGGCAGAGCTGGGAAAGCTCTGGTTAACGGAGGTCAGGGGTAGACCTTGGGGGAGTAAAATGTAAAGGCATTCTTAGTGTCACATCAGATTCGTGGAGCATCTGCTTGGACAAACACGCCACATCATTCAGACCACTTAAACCTCGATTTTCCATATGGCTGGTAACAAAAACAATTTGCAATGACTAATGGACTACTAGGAACCCCTCACAGGAAGGGCATTAAATGCCTTCTAAGTAACTTGCTTGAGAAGGAAATTTTATCCTTGGGCTTTTGAAATGCACACACCTCTCACTGCGCCCCATAATGTCAATCTATTATTCAAATATCTCCGGGGAGTGGTTCTTGTGAAACCCTGCACAGTTAACCTGTCCTTGGAGACATGCAAAGAGCTATTTTCATAGCAGTTTCCAGCCATGTCCTCCTCCCTGTACAAATATTTAAAAAGTGATCTCCACCCTCTGCTTCCAAGGCCTGCAGTCCCAGGGCCCAGACACATGCAGCTCCACGCAGCAGATGAAAGAATATATACCCAGCAAAGTATATTCATAGCAAAAACTGCTCTGCAGTTCTTAAAAGTCATAGCCCTGTTACTAAAAATCCATGCCATTTTTTCCTTCCAATTTTGCCTTTTTTTATTTTTTATTTTTTTTAAATTGGGCTTTATAGCTTCACACCTTCCAGTCCTTCCCTCCACATTTCTATTCCCCATATTATCAGGACAGTGGGAGGTAGAAAAGGAAGAATCTGAGAAAATTGATGATACAATTATAATTCATCAGGTCACCAAAATACAAACAAAAAAAAATCTGAATTCATTTTGGAATGATCATTCCCAAACCTTGCTTCTAAGAGTAAGAGCTCCTTGACTGAAAAATTTCACTGATGGACACAGCTTTAGGCTCTACATCAAGCCCGCCAGGGTTTTGCCTTCTCTAAACTCCTCCATAAATCCCATTCAGCTCCGGCTCTGCGCCTCCCCGAGGACGCGGACGGACAGGGGACACGCTCCGGTGCTGGGAAGCTCCGCTGGCCCTTCCCATGGCCGACAGGACCCCCAGAGCCACCACGCCAGCTGTGCCCGCGCAGCGGCCGCTCCGGGGCCGAGCGGCCAGGCCGCGGGAGCCCAGAAGGGACGCTCTGCAGAGCCAGGGCTGCTCTCGTCCAGCGGATGTTTCACCTGACCAGCTCCAGAACGGCAGCACGTACCAACCCTGCGCAGGCTCCCTATGGAGGCTCCGCAGTCTGCTGCGACGCTCAGACAGTGCTGCGGCAAAACGTTTGCTTCAGTTCCTGTCACAGCACAACTTCTTCTCTAGAGCCTCAGGGAATGGACAATTCAGAAGCAGCACCGATTAAGCAGGCTGAACTGCACAACACGAAGCTGCCATTCAAAAAGCCCGCTGTTTTTCAACGTGAGTTGCCAATACTTCGTGTTACTGCTCTGATCAGAATCCCATATTACAGCACAAATTACAGTTAAATCTTGATACGCAGCAAGGACTGCTCAGACAAATGGCACAGCCAACTAGAATTTCTTACACTAATTCTTGTAACGGAGACATACAGGAGCCCTGCAAGGAAAGCAAAGAGAATCACAAGTCCACGCTGGAGAGGCCTTCCTACAGAAATCCTCCGTAACATTTCGTGCAGACACACAGTATCCTCAGCTTTCCCTCGGACTGACCTACAGCAACAGACCATTTCCTACCCCTCCCCTCGGAAGCCTTCAATCAAAACTATTTTCAGAATGTTTCTGCTGTAGCTAACAAATGGCTTAGCAGCTGCGGGCTTACAGAACCACCACCTCTGTAACCCCATTCCAGAAAAAATACAGTTGTTCTAAGAAAATAAATTGCCAGTCAGACTGCCATAACTGATCCAAGAAATGCAGGTTCCCTGTAGAAAAACGCATCAAGGACACAGTGGATTCAGACTGTGCTTCCCTGACTTAACACTAAGTATAAAGTTTTGCATCCTTACGAAGAATCTGAAAATCTCACACAAACTGACAAACCAACTTCTTATAGAGATTTGCAATTTTGTACATTCTACATTATGACTGAGAAAGGCATCAAACATCTGAACTGAAAACTGGGATATAGAGGTTAAGTAGATATGAAAGAATCTATTCAACTCTGCACTTGTGTGCACGAGTCACAGGCAACGGAGCGTGCAACGGCCCCGGCCCCGGAGCTCGATCGAGAGGCTCCTCGCAGCAGCTCCGCGTCTGTCACCCACGGAGCTCCCGCCCCACCGGGATCCCGGTTCTGCTTCTGTTTGTACAACAGCTGCGACACAGAACATTCAACCTGAATTTGTGTAAAGAAACTTTACCACTATGACACAGTGTTTAAACAGAATTCAGAAGCAGGAGCCATATTATTTCCTAGTTAGGAAGTCAAATATTTTAGACCAAAGAAATTTCTCCTTAAAAACTTATTTCTACTTCCCTTTGACTAGAGCTTATTTCCCTCATTCCACTAGGATATACTCCAGGTCTTTTTCCATTAAATGCTTTTAAGATTTTTTGAGTTCATTCTTTAAATTCTGTAAAGTTTCAGATTTTTGTTGGTCTTTTTTTCAGATTATTTTTTTAAAGGGAAAAAACCCCCACTATTTCTCTTCAATGCCATTCTTAGTGACATGTTTAAAGAATTCCAGATGAATTAGATTCCTACTTTGTCTTTACCAGGCTTAATTCCTTAGGGTGTTTTATTTAAAATAGTGTTGTAAATGAAAGACATGCTGGAAAAAAGCAAATATACTGAAACCCACTGGGACTATGGTGAGGGTAAAGGAGGCAGCACCACATGCTAGAGTATTGGTTTGCTCTATACAACAGAATCCCAACATTATCAAAATCTAATCCTCAAGTAACTTAGGCTAATGGAAATCATTATCCTAACATGTACTAGAAATTGTTTCTATAACACACATTCAAAACGCACACATAATGCAATAATTGAGAAGCATTATAAATAGTAAATTTCAAAGAAGCAACTATGACAACCAATCCATCCAGCTCAGAAAAAAAAAAAATCACTAAGTCAAGCACCAATGTTCATAAAAACCCTTCCTAACAGTTATTTTTTACAAAAGCTTTTTCATATACTGAGGATGTCTCTAAGGAAACAACAAGAAAACATTTATTTAACCACATTTGTGAATTTGTCACTTCTTTCTCATCAGCACAAGTCAAGGGCTGACAATCAGGACTAGAAAAATCATCTTAAGATACTCTTTGCTAGGTATCAATTAAAACCCTGGGAATGCCTTGTGACCTTCCCACAGAAGTGGAGGAAAATACTGGTTTCTGTTCTCTCAACAACTCCTCCTCAGTTATTTACAGTCTACAAAACGGGAGGTTTGCTCCATGGTTAGAAAAACGCTGGCAAACACACGGGCTGGAAAGGATGCCTGGTCACAAATCCACGCCTGGGTGGCAGGAATGGCCTGGTCAGATGGGCTCATCGTTCGGAGTTTCTTCCAGAGGACACACAGACCAACAGTAATAACATCCCACCCCCATATTGCCTTTACCACAATTAATTTTAAGATGGAAACTATTACTATACGGTTGAAGGCATGTGAACTAGGTGAGCTCTCATGGTTCCTAGCAGTCCGATTTCTTTTGCTAATTAAAAATACCAGACTGTGCAACACACCATTTTTATTCCTTTTATCATCACTACATTTAGTATACATGAGAATAACCACATTAGTGTGCAACCCAGTTAAAAGACCCAACTAAACAAAACACCAACAAACTAATAAACAAACAAACAAACCCCCATATGATTCTAAAGGACTGTTTCATTAAGTAAAATGTCTTTATATGTTAATGAGAACATAGGAATACATAGAGAGGGAAAACATCTAAGAAAAATCTAAAAATACTGAGTTACTTTGTTCTGTATTATGAAACGTTATTTGTGCAGGACACTTTACGACCAAAGGTGGTTCTACCTTCTAACTAGAACAAAAGAAGGAAATGTAGGCTGATGACTTGGGACCAGAAACGGCATCTTACAGTTTCTGAATCCAGACACTGGTCACTGCGGTCTTTTATTTTAATCTTAATGATAAACTTACCTGGGTGTTTCTTTAAATCTGACTGGCTCCTTTGGGCAAAGCAATGACCAAAGATATTCCGCAGACCTGCAGTTTTGCTGTTTAAACCCAAAGCCTGCGTTTTACGTAAGCCAGCATACTTCCCAGTTTTAAGTTTACTTGGATGCAGCAATACTGAACTGTCTCTCAAAATCTAAATATTTCAGGCAGTTTGTCACAAGTACAGCAACACTGTTTCAAAGCTCTGAACCGAGGAACAGTTGGCACACGACTGTCAGCTCAAGGAAAACAACGTAATCTCATGAAAAAAATAAATAAGAGAAAGTGTTTACATACCTATGCTTAACAGCTGCAAACGGATCTGTAGTTTTCCAAGGGTACTTCAGTGATGAGTCTCCTCACACAGTTCAGATCTCTTCAATACCATAGTCATGCAAAAAGAGCCATTTCTCATCTACAGGTGGTATCAGGAGAGAAAGAAAATAAGGCCAAAATACTGTAGCTCAGAATAATAGCGCTAAAATTCACAGTGACATGCAAAGCCGCCAGCCCCACACAGCCACCCTACCCACCTAATTACACTCAGCTGCTTGTCATGTGGTCTCGCTGCCCGATCAAGTGATCTCTTTTCCTCCTTTCAAAACTAAGCCACGTCGCTAACTAGATCTCCCTCAACCAGGTAGCAAAACACTAAGCCTTTGCGTAAACTACTGACCTTCCTTCTTGTGATAAAGGGAGGAAGTTGCAGTGTGTTACATTACAAAAAATTAAAATACAGCAAACACAGTAGTGTACTATAATGAAATAAAGTGAGCACCAAAAGCTCCAAAAACCTCATCAAGAATTTCAGTTTTGAGTCTGGTTTTATTTTATGCCTTTAGAGATGGTAGAAAAAGTTTCCAATAACAAAGTTGGCACAGACACCAGAGTGAGACCACGTGAGAAGGAGCTGGCAGGATGTGGGAGGGCAGCAGGGGACCTGGGGTGGCCATGTCCAGCCCCTTCTGCTGAACCACTTCTGAAGGCAACAAGCTCCAACAAGAGACCAGAGTTAAGAGGATGCCAGAAACTTTCTGAATCCTTGCAGCTAAATTTGCAAGCCCTCCCCCCCGTCCAGTCCTAAGAGATACATGCAGACATTTTAAACATTCACATAATTTCAAGGAAATAAAGTTCCTGATTTAACATGTGAGCCAACTCCTCCTCAACAACGAGTCCATTCATCACGGTCTGTTGACACAGGCACCCAGCAGGGAAGCACCCATCCACGTCTGGCCCGTCACGGCTGTGCTGCCGGCACCACGGCACTCGCCGGACGCAGGTCCCACTGCTGGGCCCGGGGTGGGGGACGGCGCAGCCGCCCGCAGCCACCGCCATCCCCGGCACAAACGCCGCACGGCAGAGCGCTGGCAGGCGAGGACAAAGCAAGCCTTGCACTCGCCATGTCAGATTCAGCAGATGTGAGCTCTGACAGAAAACGGGTGCCCTTGCACAACCCTTTCTTGTCTCAGTTTCTTTCCTCATGGTGTTTCAAAAGCAGAGAAGAAAGGAAATTGAGAAGGTTTCTAAGACTACTTTCCAGTCTTCTAATTTAGAAAGTGCTGCAGCCAGCCTGCTGTAACATTTAACATATTCTTGATGTATTCACCTACCAGTAATGAAGACAACGCCACAAGCTCCGTGATTCGCTTGTTTCAGTGCTCAACTCTCCCACTTCCCCCCTGCGAACCAAGGGCATTTTTACGGCCCCTTCCCCAGCGAACAGTTGTGCAGAGCCAGCAGACACCTGCCAGTGCTGGGACACTTTTCATGCCCTGCCTTAGCTTTTTTTTTCCAGATTTAACTAAAATCCATTTCCATTACATTTTGTTACTGGTTATACTTTTTAAAATTCTACTCATTCTTGGCTTGTTCCAATCTTCTATAAATTTCACCAGTTTCAGAAGAACACAGAAGTCTTTTTTGCTCCCACATGCAATGAAGAAGGGGCAACATTAACATTTTCAATCTTTAAATGCTTCCCTGATTGATGACATCATATTTGCTTACTGAGAAGAAACATTCAGACCACAAGCGCCTGCGAACCCCTGCTGAGGGCTGCGGAGCACAGGGCAGCGCAGGGTGGGAGCACCGACAGCCCCCAGCCCCCAGCCCGCTGCGCACGGGCCCGCGGGCTGAACACAAACCGCGGGCCTGGAATCCTCAACCAGCAATGCAAATGGAGTTCCGGATCTTTGACACCGACATTTTTGCCATCTTTAAGGGGAAAACAATTCATAAATAATTCCCAGACTTCAGCATTTGATTTCAGGACAAAATGAGGCTGTTTACCTTTCCTCTTAGCAACTTGGTGTGAGGCATAACAACTAATTTTCCCTTCTGTCTTCCAGGAAAGGGGTTTATCTGAAACAGTGAGACTTTGCAGGAAGGTACAGCTGATACGAAGCTTATTTTCCGAGTTTGAAATTACATTGATTTCAAACTGCAGAGTTAGTACCAAAACCAAAACCAGAGGGCCTCAGTTTACAAACTGGGAGGACATCACTGTTTGGTTACCTAAAGTCTCTGTTTTTAAACAAACACATTTGCAGGTCTCAGTGAATGCTGCACGAACAGCTGGGCCGGCCCTGAGCAGTGACAGGAAACGCGCCAACGGTGCAGCAGGAACTGGCACAGGAACCGCTGCAGACAGCCCCGAGCAGCCCGCCCTGAGCAGCCCGCCCCGAGAGCCGGCCCGCCTGCCCCGAGAGCCCCGAGAGCCCCGAGAGCCCCGAGAGCCCCGAGAGCCCCGCGCAGCCCTGCCCCGAGAGCCCCGAGACACGGCCCGCCCCGAGAGCCCCGAGAGCCCCGAGAGCCGGCCCGCCTGCCCCGAGAGCCGGTCTGCCCCGAGCAGCCGGCCCGGCCCGCCCCTCCCCACTACCCGCATCTCAGGGGGTTACGAGCACTTGGACATTTTTCTAAGTTTATGTAAGGGGTCAAAATTACTCCAGTGAAGTCCTGAAACTGTGAAATGTAGTTTTGAACCTACAGGTCTACATAGGAATGGCTATATATTTAATTATTAAATCTTCCCATTGTTTCCACAAACAAGTTTTATAAACAGACTGTATGAGCAAGATGACCTGAATGCACGGAATTTATGGCCTTCTTGTAAAAATGATCTCTACGGGCCTAAGAATTTAGGAGGAAATTTGAGGACAGTCAAACACAGTGGACAGTGTGGAGCATTCTTCATCACAAGCATCAGAATATTTGCCTTCAAACATTCCATGCTCTTGAGAAAATCTGCAATAGTCCAAACTGTCCCGTAGCAGGTGCTTCCCCAAGAAGAAAACGCTGGATTGCTACGTGTCTGACCGTGGTTCTTGCAGGAATTTAGACATCTGCCACTGGAGACAAAATAAGGGGAAGAGGATCTAGCAACAGCCTCCTTCTGTGCAGACATTCCAACCCGCCTGGACACCTTCCTGTGTAACCTCACCTGGGTGTTCCTGCTCCGGGGGGACTGGGCTGGATGAGCTTTCCAGGGCCCTTCAACCCCTCGCATCCTGGGATTCTGTGATCTCAGATAATGCTACAGAATAATTCATCTCTATTCTCAAAGCCTAAAGCTGTTACTAACAGCAATGTCAACTGCCTCCACTGCCCCCAGTTACCCAGCTCTCTTGGAGGGCTCCTCTTCAGCACTCTCATCAGTTAATGGCTTTTTCCTACACACATTTAAAAACTCACCACACCCTTACCAACACACATACTTTTCACATGTAGGTTCAACAGATGACCTGCAAGTCTATGGAATGACAACTAATCAGCAGGCAGCCAAGGGTAATTTTGTTTGTCAGCATCCACAAATCTGACCCGTGCCACAAAACCTCTAGAGGCAATGAAAGAGGAAACTTGAAAACTGCAGAGCGGGGAAAAGCAGCCACTGGGACACACTGCCCATGAACTGACTCACGCGCACGGCGGAGAACTTCAAGGAGAGCCAGAGCACACGCTATACAGCAATTACCTCACAGTGAGAGAATAACCCTACAAAATACAAAGAGAAAACATGAGAAAAGAGTAAATGGGGAAAAATATGAACATATTAATTGGTGCAGACAGATTCCTACAACTGTAAAACAGAATTACTGTTGCTTCCTTGGAAGAAAGTCAGCTTCTTACAAAAAGACACTCCGGAAAAAATTAGAGGGGATGACAGGATGTGCTGCAAAGGAAAACTGACCAGCTGTCACGTGAAAGAGCTTGGGGACTAAGTGCTGCAGCAGTCCATAAGTGCTGCAACACGCCAACACCTCAAGATCTGAAAGGAGGAGACAAAATCCTTTATATTGATTTTTTTCTGCTTGCCTCTCACCAATATCATTCTAAGAGGAAGGGTAGACAGCTCACACTCAGAACATCAGCTTTCACACCAGAAATGTAATAGCCAAACTTTCCAGCATCAAATCATGAAATACCCCTTCAGTGATTAAAATGAAAGTATGTCAGGTAAGCCTTCCTGCCACGCAAAAGGCCCATCTGCTAAATAATTAGTAATACTATAGATTAAAGTAAAACTTCCATGTTTTGTTGTTTCAACTATCAGCCAGTCTAGGCAGTTTCTAGTAGTGGTGACAGAGCTTTCATTTAGCACTGCAAGAGATAAAGTATGGGTATGTTTAAGGTCAGTAGCATTTTACATGGGAAAGCACTTCTTAAAAAAGTCCCCTGCAAGAGAGGCTCTCAATGACTGACTTCGAGAGTTACCAGGTTTCTTCACATTTTTTAAAAAAATTAAAGTTGTTTTCATGGAACATGTACTGCCTAACAACAGCAATTCTTCCCAACAATCGGCACTTAGGGAAACTTTAGACCAAACTGTCATCTTTTTTTTGCATGAAAAACATCAAAGAATTGTTTCCTAAAATAAAATTCGCTTATATTTGAAGAACCCATTAGTATCTCAGAAAAGACTGGTAAAATCGCCCTAAACAAGCAGATCTAATTGATTTGTCAACACTGTTGAACCACGAGCTTACTGCCTCCATCACTGTTTAAGAAGCCAGCGCGGGCAGTGTGAGCCGAGCAGAGCCACGGCGCCCGCTCCAGATCCCCGCGCAAGGGCAGGGAAGCAAACAAAACTATCCTGAATCAGGTCCTGTCTTACTACAGTTCTGAAATATTAGAAAGAAAACAGTAGAAAAAAATACAGTGTCCATGTGCAAGGCGTTAAGACACCAAGAAATGGTGAATAAAAAGTTCTGTCTTTAAAATGGCAAAAAAAATGTATTCGTGTAAGAACAAACACGATGATTCATTTTGACTGAAACGAACAAATTTATCCTTTTGCATGTAGGAAACGGTATTTTGGTAACATTCACACTATTCAAATTACATCATCTGTACTTAAACCAGGAACATTTAACCAAAAGATGGATGAATTACTCAACATGCCCCAGCTGTGAGACTTATGTTGGTTCCGTGTTTTGTAAAACTGAGGCAGAGGGCGGCTGATTGCATGAAGAGAGCACCCAAACAGAAACGCACGCGGCGCCCCCGCGTTTCAGCCAGAGGCTGCAAAATCGTCTGTCTCTGAAGAGTTACAAATCTCATTTTACATCAGCCATCTTTACCTACATATTAAAAGGGCTGATGACTAAGTGTATTTTTTAAATTAAAAACGCAGCAGCTCTACAGAAAGCTGTTGTACCAGTGTAAAGGAACATGTGCACTGCATATGCATATTTTGAATGTTTTGCAATCCAGTCATATTAATACAGTCTTGAAAGTTGCTTTCATGTTTATGTTCATTCCTAATCTTAACTGATATGCACTACCTGAGTCCATACATCATTGCCAAGTAAAAGACACCGCTTTTTAAAACTGATCTCAGCAGAGCTCCAGTTTCGTCACAGCTGGGTTTTCTTTCCAGCACAAGAAGACCCTGTCCGTATCTTCTGTAAATCTACTTAACAGGGCAAGCGGTCCTTCACTCTGCTCATAAGCTGACAACAGTGTCCTTCATACTTTAAATTTGCTCTCAGGAGGTAAAATTGAAAAGCTGGTTATTTGCCCTGTTTGACAGATATAGACATATACCTCTTATGACTGCAGCAAAGTATTCCTTTTGTCCTATATTACTGTTCAATCTTCCATACAACAAAGCACATGAAACCTCACTAAACACCTGTGATGCTTGTTTTTCACCTTTACCATTTCTTAAACTGTGAACATCATTAACATTAGAGCTCCTTCATTCATTCAGTGACTCCCAAAGTTAAGTATAACTAACCTGACTGGTTGATCTTATCTCCTTCAGGGTGTGCAAGAGGAGTAGGTGGGCTTCTACAGGACACTACCAAAGTGTCCTTTGAGTTCCACCGGCCCTATTCAACTCCCTGTGCAACTCCCAGTTACAACAATGGTACCGCTCCCGCTCCTCAGGGTCCCTCGGGATGCTGGGCTGCAGAAAAATACCACACGGCTCAGCACACCACCCTGGAGATTGTAAATGCACGAGGGGCTCCATGGGGCAAAGCCCCAAATTTGCAATGCAAAAACCAAAGCTGAAACGAGGACATGGCTCCGAGCCTGGTCTCCTAAGGAAACAAAGCCTCTTAGAGAGAGGGGTAGAAACATGGAATTTCTGTCATCTCTGCCATCCCTCCCAACATTGGAATCTCTGGATCAGTTTTAACGCTCCTTCACAGAGGGGAAGAAGTCGCAAAGATATAAAGTTCCTATACAGTTCATGAAAAATTGGCAGACGGATAAAGGACAGAGCTGCACGCCCCCGGCGCAAGCCGGCAGCTACGGGTTCTCAGCTCCGTAAGGGGCAGCCTCCAGCTGGACAAGCTGTACCTGCGCTGCTTCAGACCAGCCACAGCACGTTCTGGGACAGCCATTCAATTTTACATTTACTTTCCATTTAAAGACATTTTCTGTTTAAAAGCAAATTAAATTTTAAGCACATCTACTATTAAAAATTAAAAGTTAATAGAATAAAAACTAGTTGACTTTCACTGTATTGGCATTAAAATTTTGGGAATTTTTTATGTTTCGTTTTCAAATCTACTGGAAAGCATGATGCTACTTTGGCAGCACGTTCTTTTCCTCGGTCTTCCAAAGCCTGCTCTTCAGCTTCTGCTGACACACAGCAAGATATCATCCCCATCCTGCGCATTGGATGCTATATCCAAACTAGCAATTCTAGAAAAATATCAAACAGAGATTTATGGTCACCTCTTTTATTTCATAGCTAAAGAGCATTAAAAAAAACAAAACCAAAAAACTGCTACTTGAACAATTCCAACTTAGGGCTGCATTTATCCAAACTAAAATTATGAGAGCGTTGCTACCGAATTCAGAAGTACAATCAAATTCAGACAGGATTGTTTGCAAACTTGGATGACACCATCTCTGTACAAAGATATCTATCCTGACACCATTGTAATGCAGGAAAGAATATGGAAAAATTAAGTATAGCCAGACAGTTCATGCCCCAGCAGAAAAGACCTGTCAAGCTGAATTATTGTTAGAGGAGAAAGTCAGTGGAGCATGTGCTGTTGCACGGGTCTCGAAGTGCTGGGTGAGAAACACTGCTGCAAACGGACGGTACCAGCAGGGCTAGAATCTAATCTGATACCTGTATTTTGGGTCACATTCAGTCATGCATAACGTTTGGTTTGGAGCCAAACAAGTAAGGGGACGAGAATTATGATTAACATTTGCAATTAAAAAAAAAAAAAAAAAATCCTACTTTTTGCTGTAATCCACATTCTGAATGTTAGCTAGGCTCCAAAGCAGACTTGGAAAGCACCACCCGTCGGCAATAACTATAACAGCAACTCCTCTCTCATGCAAACCTTGCATAAAACAGTTTCGCAGCATAAGCAGCTCCCAGAACTGCCAGCTTTGACTGACATGCTGAAGCCTCAAAAGCCGATCACTCTCCATGTGTGATGCACTCATGACCGTGTTAGTCATGCAATTATCAGCAGGCATTTCCAGAAGGAATATAATTTCCCTCAGCAACTACTCATGTGAAATATTATACTTGCAAGACTGACTGACACACAAGAAAACCACAAAACTTGCATTTTTTAATCATAAAAATGAATCAAATTTTCTTTTCCTCCTACCCAACACACATGCTTTATTAGTTTTTATCACTAATAGTAGCCTTCAGTCTAGTCCAAACATTCCCATTCCCCATGGATGTTATTGGAAAGAACTGTTTTCAGTTCACAGAGCAACCTTTTCCTTATAGCTCTTTGTGCAGCTATGAGAACCAAATGGAATATCCATTAGTTATGAAAATGAGATAGGCCCTCAGAGTGAAACTTGGTTGCGTTGGAGAGCACACGCTGTTCACTTTCACGGTTGTATAGCAGCCACTGTGACAGCACAGCCGTTCTGAAGTGTTTCATTAGAAACGGAAGGATGCCTTGGAAACAGCAGTACTTCTGCAAGAGAAACTTCATCGCTTTCTGATGGCATATGCTGCCTCATGGGTCAATATGCTTAACAGAAGTACTATAAAAATTGTGTATCAATTGTTTTCAATTTCGTTTTGTATTTGCTGTTTCTAATTGAAACCTGAAAAGGGGTTACATACCTGAAAGCTCACCTACCCTTACCAACAACATAATTTGGTCTGATAAAAGGCAATACTTCTACCCACGGAGCTCACCTTACCTGAAACAAAAAACAACTGAATCTTGGGCAATACTCAGCTATTCTGCTACTTCTTCTTTTATCCTTCTATTACCTTTCCAAGTGATGGTTGTACACACAAGCAGTAAGATGGCCACTGCAACACTGCAACTGCAAACTCCAAGAGTAATTTGGAATCGGTTACTTGGTTTGTGTAGTGGTCATCCTTATACCCGTCTCCAGTGTTCTATCTGCACATAAATATTTCAGCTAGGTATACTCCTTACAGTCCTTTCATTCACATAAATCTTTTACACAAAGAATCACTGCAGAAGTGTAGAATGATTTTCAATATACCATTTGCAAGCGCCAACAAATCTAACTTTTAATTTAAAAATGCTGCTCATTTAAAAACACTCATTTCTTCCACTGCAAACCACAAATTTCTAGAAAAGCTGTACTCCTCCTCCTAAGCTTGTATCTTCATCGCTGCTTCCTGCCCCCTCCCTGCCCTACTGCCAGTCTTCGCACTGTCTTCCAGAAGTGCCTTTGTTTAATGTGGTTTAGTCTTACCGATTTTTGGCAAGCATCTGACATACAGAAAGAGAACAGCTATGGGAAATGGGTTTGCAAACTCAGGAAAATAGCACTGCATTGGTGTACACTTCGATATTCTCTTCAGAGCCATAAAAGCAAGGACCTTTGCTTTTTTCTTTTCCTTGCAGTAGTTTAAAATACTGAAGAACTTGTCAGGTCAGCTCCAAAGGGCTAGCCAGCAAGTCAGTAAAAAGGATTCCAAGGCCCAGGACTATGCAAAACTGTTAGACATTTACAAGTGTATTTTCAACCTCTTGAAGCCACAGCAACATCACAGGAAAAACATATGCTGGTTATATGTAATTTTTTTAATCTATATGCCATAACTTCACCTTCAAAGCTTACTAGATTGGAAAATGGATCACAGACATTGAGAGTACTTATTACAATGATCAAAAGTAAATTCCATTGTATTATGTCTGAAAACAAAACAGGAGAGAAAGTAGAGGTCAGGACTTCTCGTTCACTATGGTTTTACCTCAACTGGAAGTAAAAGGGTATGATCTCAGCTGACTGAATGTGGTTCAAGTTAGTGCTGCCTCCTGACAGGGATGCAGTTTTCAGACTAAGACAACCAAAAGAGAAATGAGGGAAAGAAACCTCATAACCACACGGCTATTCCCAGAGGAAGAGTAGTTGAGAACATATTTGTACAAATAGAAAAAAAAGTATCTCCAGCATGAGTTGTATCTGCAAGACGAGCAAAAGCAAGTCCTTGAGCACTTGACATGCCCAGCCCAGCAAATGCTTAGCTATAAATGTCTAAGTAACCCTTTGAAATTATTGAATAACAGACTTAACTATATGCAGGATCAGATCACATGTGCGGTGGAGTACAATAACTCAGCTTTAATACAGAAGAGAGTATGTGATGATTAACTATTTAAATCATAAGTCTAACACATTATAAATGCATCTTGTTATAATTGTCTGCTGAGACATTAACAGGGGAAAAAGAGTTGTCATTCCTTATACTCCATCCCTAGTGCCAGTTTTGCATGTTTCTAAATTATATTCTTACCAGCCCTCTGTGGACAGCGACAGACTGCTCTTAGTAATGGTGCTGATCTGCGAGTTCAGGGTTATGCCGAAAACTGATGGACTGGTCAACGGTCATTCTGCCAACACAGCAGATACCTGGCAGTGACAGAACCACCAAGAAGCCAAAGAAGACACACAAGGATTACTGCTCATTATACTTATTTCTGTAAATGTCAAAAGCTACTTAAAAGTTCTTTTATCGCACCAATCTTCTCTTTGAAATAAAAGGAAATGTGTAGTCAAGTGATAAAATAATGTGTTCCCACGTTTAACGATAGTGATAAAAACAAATGTAGTCTGGTCTTAGATATGTGGTCACAGATAAGAAATTCTATTAACTGTAAAAATAAAACAGTGTGAGCTGTAGCACAGCTTCCCCACTCAGAACTCCTTTGTGCAGGAGATCAAGTGGATGTAAAACTAGAATCCAGAACTAGAAACACAGGAACATGCTGATCTTTCTTTCCATCTTTTTAACCATGCTTTTGAGACACCCATTTAGCATCACAAATGCTATTCCTACAATTATGGATCAACACTTGAAATTCATGTTGTACTATATGCTTTTCCCAGCTGGAAAACACTGGAACAGTAACAAGTAGTATAAGGCTATGAAAAGAAACAAGGGCTGAGAAGACAAGTCCACATAAGGATAAATTTCCAAGACAAGGCAGGCAGAATAGATTGTAGAAACTGATTAGTGCTGCTAATGCATTTTATGCGTAGAAATCAATAAACATTTTGTAGATGTTAAATGAAAACTGTAAGTATAGAGAAACATCACCTTGCTAGTAACGTCTAGCAGAACTCCTAACTTCAAACATGCATATGTATTATCCTGATGAAAAACTCAAAATAACTAATCATTAGAGAAAATGCTGAAGGAGTCATACAATCAGAAAGCTCAAAATACACCTGATCCATCTCTAGGGAGGGATAAAAATTAAAGTTGGGTGGTTTTGACAGTTCTAGGCATGTCCTTTATACTTGGCTAGCACCGTAAAAAATACTACTTGTATATTAGTATAACCTAGTTACTGACAGAGCTAGAAAAACCAAGATGTTTTTCGGATGCATTTAGCTTTCTTTAGATGCAAGATCATCAAAGCATTATTTTAGACCTCCTGAACCCTCCCAAGCAAGCAGACTGTCAGACAAACATGCAGCATCCAGAAGGAAGCAACAGACCTGTTGATACTCAAAAGATTTAAGATCTTGTTCAACAGGTAAAACACACTTACAGTGCTCCATCAACAATTCACCATTTGTAAAGGCCTTTACTTTTAAAATCAGATGTACCATTTCTCCCTTTTACAAAAGAAATGCGTGTCTTGAGCTGCGGGAAACTCACACATCGTACAGCTGCTACACGCGAGGGCCTCAGAGGGACCCCCAGCGCGAAGTTCAGCATGCGTGCGAGCTGGGGAAAGGCCGGAGCTTCCCACTTTCCTTTTGATCTCAGGATAAGCCCCCCTGGTTAAAGCCCACGCAGCGGGTTCCGGGCAGCGCCCCCCCCGCCGGCTGCGGGCCGGGGTGCCCGAGATGATCCATTAACTGCATCCCGGCCCGCCCCGAGCGCCCCGCAGCTGCGGCGGCCCCGTCGGAGCGGACAGGACCGCGCACCGCGCTCGCTGCCCCCTACCTGCTCGCCTCCCCGGCCACCGGGACCCGCGTCCCTCCGCACCTGCCCTTTTTTGGGCTGCAAAGCGTCCGTTTTCCGCCAAGGCAACGCCACTTCCCGCAGGGCCCGAGGCAGTGCCGAAGCTGCCCCTCCCGGCCGCGGGGCAGCGGCAGCGGCACCGCCCCGGCCCGCCCCCCGCGGGACGGCCGCCCCGCCCCGGCCCGCCCCCCGCGGGACGGCCGCCCCGCCCCGGCCCGCCCCCCGCGGGACGGCCGCCCCGCCCCGGCCCGCCCCCCGCGGGACGGCCGCCCCGCCCCGGCCCGCCCCCCGCGGGACGGCCGCCCCGGCCCCCGCCTCCTGCTGCTCGCTTTGTCACACCCGGGCCGCTCTCAACAGGCGGGCTCTGCAGCCCTACTTCTTGCTTTGTGAAGACCACGCACGTTCAATAAACTTCATTAGAGGAAAAACAGGGTTTGAAGAGAAAATACGCGGTGTCAGGTACCGTCCACCACCGTGGACTTCGTGATTTCTTCTGCCGCCTGATGGCTCCTTCCTCACAAGAGGAAAGCACGTTCTCTTTGCTCAGTTTCTCAATACACCCACTCTAGAGCCAGCAATCTCCAGGATTCAGCAAGCACATCTTAGGCTCAGCTGCATCAATAACCCTTCCTGACTGCACCAAGATTTCCAGCAGTTATACTTAGAAACAAAGTGCCTACTAGCCTTTTAAAAATAGCCTTCAATATATAGTCATCTTGTAAATAAAAAACATTGCTGGAGTCACCACAGCAGTTATTCTGTTTGCACTCATCACAGCCTTGTGGCATTACCTAATGACCAAACTACGTTTATCATAATCAGCTGCAGCTCCCAGTCCACCTTTCACTGCCGTCCTCCCATCTGAGCTCCTGTGACATCTGCCCACTGCCTCCAGCTGTCACACCATTCCTGGCTTTAAATAAAAGCATATCCAGGCAAAGGTTTTCTTCCCTTATGCTGTCCCAACAAGATTCTGTGTTAAAACCAAAATCTGACACAAGTTGTTCCCACAATCGACAGGTTTTCATTTTAGATTTACTAAAGTCTTGAAATACCTACTGATCTAGTTGCCTTGAGTCTCAGGTTCTGTTCTGTCAGACTGATCCACACCGATTGCGAGATGAACACTGTCCTACTGAGTTGAAGCACTTCTCCAAGTACAATCTGACCCTCAGCCTTATTAAATAGCCACTCATTCTTTCAGGAATGAACATATGTGTATGGAATGCATGTGTATGTGTACATATAGGTGCGAATACAAGGAGACCAAAGGCGGGTGCAGTTCCCTTCTCAGACATCAGTACAACTGCACTCCCAAAAGAACCAAAGTATTAAGAACTGAAACCATAACAAATGGGTAAAAATAGTATTTGTCACTTGGAGGACCAGATCAGAGACAATCCCAAAAAAAACTATGAAGCGTAACCGTACAGAAGTGACTTTCTTTTTCCAGTTCCCTGGTGGTTATTTGAACTTATACGAGAAGACGTACCTTTAGGCATTCACAATTTTATACATATCTAAAGATCCGTGTCCCTACGGGCTGGTACCCAACGCGCACGCAGTCACATCTTCGGCCGGGCGCGGTGTCACGGCACGGCCGGGCTGCGGGGGCGCTCGGCCCGCCACGACCCGCCCGGCGCGGAGGGACGTTCCCCGGCAGGCGACGAGCGCTCCGGCTCGGTGAGGGACTCGGGCGCCGTTTCCTCTCGGGGAGGCGCGAAGCTCCGGGCGGTGAGGCAGCGCCGGGGAACGGCGCCGGGACAGCGGCGCGGCCACACGACTCCCTCAGGGCCTCTTCTCCGGCGCGGCGGCCGCCGGCGGCTCCGCCGAGCCCTGTGGCGCCTGCCGGGGCCCGGCGGGCGGGAAGAGCGGCCGGTAGATGTAGGGGCCGCTCAGCACGCCCAGCGCCACGGCCACCGCCACGTGCGGCAGCGGCAGCCGCGCCATGCCGGCAGGGGGCGCTGCAGCACCTGCACCCAGACACGTGCGTGAGGGGCCGCGCCGCGGCCTCCCCGGGGCACCTCCGCGCCCCGGCGGGGACGGGGGGGCGGGGACGGGGGAGCGGGGACGGGGGCAGAAAGCGCAGCGCTCCCCGCCCCGCGGGTGCTTCGCCCCGCGGCCCCGAGCAGCGCCGTGCCAGACGCGGCACCCCTCACCTGAAAGACGGGAGACCACAGAGCTGAAGCCTCCCGTTCGCTAGAGCGACCGGAAGAAAAATGCCAGCCGTGCCCCCGCCGCCGTGAGGTCGCGCATGCGCTGCCGGGCCGCCGGAGGCCCGCCCCGCGGATGGAGGCCACGCGGCTGCGCCAGCGGCGGCCGGTGCTGCACAGCGGCCCCGGCGGAGCCGCCGGGCGAGGCGCCGGTGAGGGCGGCGGGAGGGGGGGCGGTGACGGGCCGGTCCCTCCCGCAGGCGCTGCCGGTGAGGGCGGCGGGAGGGGGGGCGGTGACGGACCGGTCCCTCCCGCAGGCGCTGCCCGCGGGCCCGCGCCGCTGCTGGCGCTCACGGTGGCGCTGCGGACGCTCAACTGCTTCCTGGTGCGGACCAGCTTCGTCCCGGACGAGTACTGGCAGTCGCTGGAGGTGGCGCATCGCATGGTGTTCAAATATCCTTCCCGGCGCCGCCCGGCTCTCCTGCCGCCAGCGCCCCGGGGCACACCCGTCATGCGGGAGCGGCGTTAGCTCGGCCGGTAACAGCCCTGCCCGGGCCGCGAGGGTCGGTGTCTCCCGGGTGAAACTTGGCGTCTCAAGTTGTTCATGATCTATCCTTAATAGTAATAATTATGGCTACTTAACTTGGGAATGGGCACACGGCTTAAGGGGCTATGCATACCCGCTGATCTTTGCAAGCATCTACAAAGCTTTACAGCTGCTGGCTAAGGATGATGTTCAGCTGCTGGTGAGTACAATCGATTTAAAAGCACTGTATTTATATCCAGTGTATTTTTATCATTGTCCAGGTAAAATACAAAGCCTTGAATCTGGCAGTTAGAGAAGCACGAGCACAGAGAGCTCCCTGAAGGGCTTTGTGTGGGTACAGAGCTCATTCGTGGGTCACCAGTCACAGTACTGGTGCCTGTGACTGCAGAGGATTATTCTTGGCCTCCATCAGTCTCCTTGAGTTTCATACTGACATTGTTTGCCACTGCATCATAACTGCTCAGTGGTTCAGTTTTCCAAAGTGTTTAGTAATATATATTTGTACTACAGTCAGTAATAACAGCCCTTTTTGGGGCTACCTTCTGTTGGAGATGAACGGCAAAGACTTCTACTTTCAACTTCTAAACACGTTCAGTTGAACTTTAGACTTCCTTCGTTTTGGCAGAAATACCCGTCTTATCAAAAGACCTTACTTGAAAAAAAAATCACAAAAAGCTACAGAGAACATTCACTAATTCACTGTTTTCATGTCTGAATAGTCATCCACTAATTCAGTAGTCCCCTGTTTGAGATTGGAATTTAACAGGTTTGTTGCAAGTATGATTTTCTCTCTGTTTACATAGATATGGGTCCCTAGACTTGCACAAGCAGTGCTGGCTGCTTTTGCTGATGTGAAGCTTTACTCCTTAGTGCAACACCTTGAAAATGCAGAAACAGCAAAGTGTGTGGTGAGTAACAGCCTTTAAAAAATAAGCCACACCATGAAGAATTATCACCTTCACTTAAAACCACAGAATGTTTTAACGTTTCTCCTTGTGCATCCTCTTGTTCATAATTATTTCAGTACTTCTGCCAGCTGTGTTCCTGGTTTACATGGTATTCCTGTACCAGAACTCTAACAAACACCATGGAAACTCTTCTTACCATTTTTGCTCTTTCCTACTATCCGATAAAAGGTTCCAAGATGGGGAGCAGGTGAGAAACTTTCTACTAACAGTACTGGTAATTTCTGGCTTGAGATAACACCAGTCTACTGAAACTGTTTAAAATACTATCTTTTATCTTAAAATATAAGGCCTCCAAAACCACCTCATTCATGTAGCAAGACCTCCAGATCTTGGAAAGAACAGCATTGTGGTATTTCCTCTAAAAATGTTTTTGAAGCCGTGCTATAGCTGCTCTATAAAATGATTATTCTCCAGTTCCCTTACGCAAAGTATCACTTTATGGGAAACTATATCATTTAAGATAACAAAAGCTTGTTTGGGTTCAGACCTAGATGAATTTGCAGTCACAACTTTCTTTACCAGCCATGTATTTTAAAGCAAGTATGTGCTTCCAGTTAGCAACTGCATTGCTAATAAAGCAATTATATAGTTGGCAGCCTTCCAAGCAAAACAGTATCTGCAGTATGAAAAGCTTGTTGTCAGAGACATGACAGTATTTAAATTGTTGAAATGTCACTGTCTGCAAAAGAATTGACCAAACTTTCTGATAAACTTCTGTTCTTCTTGTGTTCCCTCATTCTAGTTGCAAGTATTTAGCTTTGATAGCACTTGCAGTTGTTATTCGTCCCACTGCTGTTATCCCATGGATACCTTTGGTCTTCAGTCATTTTTTGCAGGAAGAGAGGAAAGCGGACTTCATCCTACACAACTGCATTCCAGTTGGGTACGTTCCTTATGCATTTAAACTGTGACTTTGCATAGTTGTATCTTAAGATTGATTTCACCACCACAAAGGCAGGCAAACCAAAAAAGCCGATTCCATGTAAAACACAAGGAAAAGAAGAGAGTCCTTTTGCTCAAGTTTAAAGGGGCATGCTTCCTTCAAATTAATGTATATTTTGCAAAAAAGCACTATGAGCGATTTCATGAGGATGGGACATGAACAGCATTCCAGCTTAATCTGGGATTGTGCCAAGGATACTGGGTGATGGCAACTAGCCACTGGAAAATGGCCATGTGTATGGATGATCTCAGAAAAAAGATTAGGAATAGCTACTGAGGGAGTTTTGACAGCTGTTTGGAGAAGAGTAGAAAATGATACAAAAGTAATTCAGGCAACACCAGTGCAACCAACTTTCCATTGTTTTCAGATTGGTCGCAGTGGGAACCTCTTTGATAATTGACCGTGTATTTTTTGGTGAGGTAAGTTGCTTTAAACTTCACTTCTAAGAAAAAGGTTGGGTTTTAGCACTGTAACGTGGACAGATGCTTCAGACTTCTCCAACTTTTGTTAATTCTGTGACTGTGTCTGGCCTGTGATCTTTAAATATATCCTAGGCCATAAACCTTTAAACACTGACTTCTCAGTTATTTTAAATGACAGCTCTTACTTAAAATCAGGATGCTCAGCTCTCAATACCAACAAATGACAAAACTTACACACTTCTGTGTTTAATTGCTAAATATAGGAAGTCTGTGATAAGTCTTAGAAGAAATATAATTATGAATAAAGATGCTGTATCATTTAAGGACAGTGATTACTGTAATTCAATTTAGTTGTTAATTTTCACTTTGGATTTGTATTTAACATCTCTCCCCCACCTCCCTTAAATCTCCCAGTGGGTACTGGTTCAGCTGAACTTCTTGAAATTCAACGTGCTGCAGAATTTGGGAACACTTTATGGATCTCACCCATGGCACTGGTACTTCACTCAGGGCCTGCCAGTCATCTTGGGTACCCATCTGCCTTTTTTTATTCATGGCTGTGTGCTGGCACCAAAAAGGTATCGCCTCTTCCTAGTGGCAGTGATTTGGACAGTGTTGGTATACAGGTAATTTCTCCGAAGTGTAACTGCTATCTTTCACTGGCTGTGTTCTTTTCTAAGCTCATATCCTCTCTAAACAAAATAACATAGAATTCAAACTAAGTGACAGAAAACTTTAAACTGTTAAAGTACTTTAAGAAATGCAGTCAACTCTACAATATTGTCTAGAATTCTGTGTAATGCTACTTCTTGTATCATTACCGAATATGTATTTTTAGAATTGATTAGACCTTTAAAGAATAAAATAATTCAACATGAAATTCAATGAAAAATGGAGATAAAATCCAGCATCAATCAGCTAACAGGTACTTAAGCAACAACAGAACTAGTTAGAAAACTCTTTACTAGATGCTTGTTCATGAAAATAGCATTTCGTTTGGTTTAGTACACCCCCAGTAAGATGAGCAGTTCTTAGTCCTCTAAAACTTATTCCATTCACAGGTCTAGACACATCTCTTAACATTTATCATGGGACTGTATGCCTCATGTTAAGTTATGTAGAAGAGAAGATAAGCTGTTTCTAAAGCATCAGAGTTAACTGTAGATTAAACAAAAGGGACACTTTCTGGCAAAAAAAATATGTCAAATAAATAAATACTAAGTAATAAATAGTAACTACAGTAGTACAGCAAAACAGTAGTGAGGCCACAAATGCTCTCTCTTCTTTCAGTCCAACTCAAAACTGGATGTAGCTCTGTTGGTTTTAGGCCTTTTTTGTCTCTCTTAGTCTTGTAAGAACCTGTTTGGGTCCCATGACACAAGTCTTGCAGTAATCCCCAAAAAAGCCCCCCAAATTGACATGTGCAAAGTTATATTAGCAGGGGTGAAAGTTACTTAGCTAAATACAAACATGTACTTGAATCTTAGCTTTCCATCCACACTTTTTATTGCATTGTATTACAGAAAGCAAATTGGTGAAGAACTACCTAAGTTATATTTAATAGTCATACAATCAGACCACTTAATTGCTATAGTAGTAGCCAGGTACTTTTATTAGTGTTTGGTTTACCAAATAATCTTAATTTGGATGTACTCATTATGTTCAATTAAAAAGTGACAATTTGCACTTTCACTGCTTCAGTGCCAAAAGCTTTTAGTACATGTAAGTGTCTTCCAGTCCTCCATGCTCCAAAACACATTTTGTCAACAGAACCAGTACATTTAACTTTTTCACTGTAGTATTATATCTGTTTTATTACAGCACGCTGAGTCATAAAGAATTCAGGTTCATCTATCCGGTACTACCATTTTGCATGTTTTTTTGTGGTAAGCATTGGTTTAAAATGTCTTGGAACCTTCTTTGTATATAATTTTTACCTAAAGAGAGACCGCTAATGTAGGTATTTGACAAAGGATGCTTCAGACTAGTCTAACCTTTTCTTACAGCTAGGGAAACCCAACCAAGCACAACCACACACTACAAAAGCACCAGAATGAGGAACAGCAAGTGACTGAAATAGAGCTGGAGAATCCTTAGCATGCATAAAAGTACTTCCTGTGAAACACGGGAAAATTGTCTCAGCGACTCCTAACTTTTCAGCAATGTCACCCTTAAAGTGAATTCTGTTCCATGGGTCCTTTGTAGTATTTTTCCACCTGCTTGTCTCAAATATGCCTCTGAGTATGCAACAAAAAAATTGAAGTATTAAAACCATACAATTATCCTTTCCTAGATTCAGGTGTGTTAGTAGGTGATGCTGGTGCTCCGGCTGCTCCTGACCAGCTGGAGGTCACTTCCCCACAAGTTTTACAGTAGTTAGTGTGATAGCTTTTCCTTCAGACACAGTAAGGTGAGTTTGTTACAAGAGGAATACGGTCGCTAAACCGATGTGGGTAACTTAAACATTAAAGAGAATTTGTCGACAGTTTAAACTGGCAAGCGTATTGCTTTTGCTGAGATTTTTCCAACACTTTTAGATTATTCATTTATCTTTTTTCCTGGTTTTTTGTGTTTGTTTTTTTTTTTTTTTTAAACACAGAGAAGGGCCTAACAAGGAAGTATTTTGCAAAAATAGGCATATAACTACACTAGGGTATCTACAGGAAAAGTAAAATCTTGATGAAAAGTCTAGTATACTGGAAAGTTACAAAGGAAAGATTAAAACTTCCAGAACATGAAGCTGTATTTTTTGTTAATATCCCTCTTAACTGCTGCGTGTATAAGGGGATGAGGTCATCGCCTCCACTTATCAAGAGCTAATTATCGTCTCTTTGGATACTTTAGTAAAGAAAAAAATGACGAAAGTGATTTCTGATATCTTGGTGGTTACAAAGAGGCCTTTGCTCAAAACATTATAAATAAAAGCAGGAAAAAACCCCACGTTAATTTCCAAGTCACTTCTAAGAACACTTAGAAGATAAGCTAAGAGCATTTCACAAAAGCAGTAAAAAAATGCCTGTAATAGAATGTTTCCACCCGTGTTTAAACCACAGACTAATTAGTGGACTTTGTTTTCATCTGAGATAAAGATCTGCAGCTTGTCAGAACAGACGCACTGAAGACTAATCCACCGTGTTACTGACTGCTGAAACAGGCCTATTCTAACTTGTTTATTGTGATTCAGTAAAGGTGGTCACAGAGCTAGGCTGCATAATATATTTTTATCAGGTATGGGCTTAACATTTACATTCAAGAGTTAATAAGGGCAAAGTCTAACCTTTAAATTTCCACTTAAAGAGTAAGGACTGCAAGAACACCGTATTAAAACACCTCAAAAGCAAGGTATTGCTATCAACTGGGTAATGGTTTTCCAGTAAGTTACGGTACTGTCGAAAACACTAACAGTTCCACACAGTGTTTATCTCTAAAACGTACCCAAATGTTTCTCTAGGATATTCTTTGAAACGCCTGAAAACGTGGAAGAAACCCGCAGCAAGCTTCCTGCTTCTGTCCAGCTTGGTGCCAGCCCTGTACACGGGGCTGGTTCACCAGCGCGGCGCCCTGGACGTCATGGGTCACATACGGCAGCTCTGCGAGAGCTCCTACAAGGCCCAGGCTTCTGTCTTCATCATGATGCCGTGCCACTCCACTCCATTTTACAGGTATTAAAATAGTTAACAGTGTACTACATTAAAATCCAGACACTTTAGCAGAAATTAAGATTTTTTTTTCTTCCCTAAGCTTAATAAATTGAGATGGACAGATGTATACAAAAGAATTTTGATTTTTCATACAGTTAATACAGAATGTACAGGGAAAATAAGCCAGATGCTTATACCAGAGGATAAAATTCAGCATCTCAGCTTTATTCGGTTTTTGTAAAATAGCTTTTTATGAGGATATGCAGCAAGTCTTAGGATGTTGGAAAGTAACTCATAGTGCTTCATTACAGTAACTTTTGTAGCAAAACTGAAGACTTAATTGTTACAGTCAAAATGTATTCTACTTTACCTTTACTTCTGCTGGTAAAGAAAAGTAATTACAACATACAATGACTGAATTCACTATTCCAAAAAGTCTGCAAGAGATCCTGGCAAGTAAACAAAACATTAAAGCAGACACAAACAGTGAAGCTGATACAGAAAAGTAACTTTGTAAGAAATTTATGTTACGCAGATGGTATTTTTAATTCAGATAAATCTGCTTTCTGTGAACTGCTAACAGCATAGTCACAACAGTTCGGAGCCAAATCTACTTCTACTTCAGCTTTCATATGAACTACAAAAATGGAAGAAAATATGATTTGGGGTGGGGGGGGAAATCATTCAATGTGGCTTTGACTGAGGTATCTTTAAGTGATGAGTAGTTTCAGATCTTAGATATTGGTCAGTTTATCCTAAAGTGTGTGTTGTTTTGTTTTTCTCCCTAGTCATGTTCACTGTCCTCTAAGAATGAGATTCCTCGAGTGTCCCCCGGACCTAACTGGAAATGAGAGCTATATTGATGAGGCAGATGCATTTTACTCTGATCCACTTGACTGGCTTAATAAGGAGTTTTACAATGATACATTATTACCCAGCCACCTGATCTTCTTCAGTGTGCTAGAACAGGTATGGTAACTGCAAGATGAACAAACTACTTTTGACGTCAAGTTACAAAATGAATTAAGGGCAAGTTATAGTTAATATTTTTGAAAATTGTTGTCCATAACGTTCTAAGACACAGCTTAAATGAAAACTGAACCCTGTAGTCCATAATATAGTACAGATACCATTCCAGTGCTAGGTACTTAACATTCACGTATGCCCTTTGTGCAAATTCTACATTCTATAAAATATTGTTTTATGGAATTCTCAAGCCGTATTAAAACCAGTACACTTGCGTAAGCAACAATGACAAGCAAAGAACACCTGCAGTCAGAGTACCTGTTCTCATCAGTTCTTTAATGAAGTCTATGTACTCAAGCAACAGTGTCTGGTGAATACCCACTCCGGACAGGATCAGACAGGATAGGTACCTCTTTTTCTAGCAGTCTTTCCTAAAATAAAGGGTAAAACTTCCAGGAGACAGTTGAATTGATGGTTTTCAGAGGAGTTGAGAACACTGTTGTGATGCTCCCGACTACACTTCCTGACTGTGGAAACTTATGTATGTTCTTTTACAGGAAATATCATCATTTTTGGCTTTAAGGGGCTATGAGAAAATGGCCACTGTCTTCCACACTCATGTACCTGAAGGACGAGTTGGAAGCCACATCTATGTGTACAGGAAAAAAACTGAAATGAATCACAACCGAAGATCAGTTTCTAGACTTAAGACCTAATGAGGTCAGATTTGCACAGCAGTACTACGTTTAGAAGATCTTGTACTGCAGAAAGGAGAGAGTAGTGAGTCTGAAACCGGGTAAGTCAAACGGGGAAGGCTGATTAGGCAGCCACTGGCTGGCTGGCAGCACCTAAACCTCTTTCTGTAGGCAACTTCAGTAGCAGTAGGGCAGGGTGGGGGTACTGACCTACCTTACAACACTAGAAAGCAGCCGTAAGACCAAAGTTACCATGTGGCTACTTAAACAATAAGAAATTAGACAGGACCGGACCATTTTTATAGAACTGTACAGCTAGGCTAGGTTTGTTTTATAAATAAAGACTTTTATGCACAATGTCTCTTTATTTTTCCTCTACAATACGCAGATATGCAAGACATTTCAAGTGCTTAAATTAGCAAGCTGATTAGAATGCAGCACAGCGAATTCTTCACAATTCAACAGGCTCTTGACCTCTCCCCCACTCCCATAAAGACAAGCAGCAAGTGGAAGATTACAAAACACTGACAAATACATTACCAAAATGTAGTCCTGTTTTTTGAAGGATGAGATGAAGTTAGTATATCAAACATTGCAGTTAATTGTTGGTACATTATGCATGACTCAAGCTTGAACTACACTAATGGAATGCAATTAAGCATATTTTTCATACACAAGTCATTGCATGCCTAGTTTCTGGAACAATATTGCTGGCACCCCAACTATTGTCACCTCCAAAGAACAGTTAAAGCAACAGCACAGAATACGCAAATTAGAGAGCTTGACTTCTGCCTTTTAACAAAAATGTGTAAAAATCAAATTAAAGAAAAAACTTGCATCTTGCTGCTTTGTTGAAAAACAATTAGTTTCCAGAGAAGATGTGAATTATTGATTCTAATCTTATTTTTACCATAAATTACTCAATACTTTGGATCAAAGGGTAATTGCCCCAATTCTATTTCAAGGTTTGCCATGTGTCTTCCATTAGTGCGACCATGTTTGTGCCATTTACCTTCTCTTTTATTACGGTGGTGGTACTTCTGAGCTTGTTTTTCATGTCTGGCATTTTCAGTTTGTGTAAAAGAAGGCCTTTTAGGTCGACTGCAAGGAGTAAACAAAAGCTTATTACTATTCTTATGAAAGCATATCTCTAAAAGCATTTTGAAACACAGTTACATTGTCAACAGCTTTTAACATCCTGAGGGTGACTGAAAAGAAAAAGCAAATAGTTCTATGAAGTGGTCCTTTCTCTGGTAAGCAAAGTAGGGGTCAGGTTGGTTTGTTTAAATCATCAATAAGCTGGTGCGTCTGAAATAAATGCTTTCTAAAAACAACACTGCTCTGCAGCTGGTTGCCCAAAGTCCATTTTAGAATAAAGCCAGCTAAGCAGCTGTTTGATTATCCCTACTGTGGTGCTCGAGTGCACTCTCAGTCTATTTTTCGGTTACTCTGTTACATTCTGCTCTATAAAAATAATGAAAACTACGGGCCCTTAGGAAAGCATGCTTTGTGTGAACATGGGCAGTTCAGAGGTTTTCATGTACAGCAGGCACTTTTATACAGTGAGGGGGCGCTGACAAAACACCTGCTCACCTGCTGCAGTTTTTGATGCCATCCCATTACACTACATGCTGTTCTCATATGACTAGCAGCTCTAGCCTGCTAGGTTAAGGTTATTTTCATCCTCAGTATCATACAAACTCCTGTAGAATACTATCAATAAATGAATTTTAAATTCTGTTTTTCTGCAAACTGAATTAAAGTACTCAAAAATTAAATATTTAATTAAAAATTAAAGTTCATTTTAGTAACAAATTAGTAAGAAGTACCTGGACTATAAATAAAAAAATAAATCCTATGTCATGTGTTTGCCAAAACTACACACTAAAAAGGTCACTTAGTAGTTGATAGGAATGTCATCCTTATGGTTCAACTTTTAATTAGAGAAGGTACTACCTCACATAGTACTTAATAATCTCAGAGTAGTTAAGTATTCAGACTTACTGCTGCAATGAAACACATGAAATAATAAATAATACAAGGCCAAAAGAGAAACCTGTCTGAAGAACTGCACCTTGATTGAAATACTAAATATGCTTTGCACTGAACACCAGCACAGGGAAAAGTTCTATTATTGCTACAAGGCCAACATCTTGTGTATTATAACTTAGATAATACATCACATTTTTTCTTACCTGATCAGAATAAACATTAACACAAGAGACTATATAGCCAATTTTGTAACAGCAATGATACTAAAAGCCACATAAAATATATATTAATAATATATATTAATACATAAATGTTCCAGAAAGAGCAAGTTACACACAATTTCTTAAGGCTGCTTGCTTAATTTTCTTTCACCAAAGCCTATGCAGTAGAAACAGTCCACCCAGTCTAGCTCCATGATCACATCTAGCGTACCACACCTGCTCTGCAGAAGCCCCGAGAATACTGGAAAGTAACAGAGAAAACAATTCATGCCAAGAACCTTTGTGAGCAAGTCTGAGTAAAATGTAGCGAGGGTCAGGATCTGAACTCAAGCCTGCCACTTGAGCAGCGCTGCTCTGGGCAAGCACTCTAACTGGGTTTTACACTAAGCTACAAGAGAGCAGTGGAATTCCTGAAAAGCCATCAGGAATACCTACCGGAACAGGACTTCGAGACTGCTCAAATATATCCAAAAACCTCATTCAGAGAAAGACAACAAGGAAGTCCTAGTTAATGCTGCTTCTGAGCTAGTTATTCACTCCAGCAGACAGGCAATCGTAGCTGCTCCATCTAATCCTACTTGCAGTTACACAGTTTTCTAAAGAACTCAGTAGAAATATTAGGTTGTGCTCTGTACAGTGGAACTGTAGTGCCTCCCAAACTAATGCCCCCCCAATTTATATAGAAGGACCTACAGATACACTTTATGTAACACAAGCTAGTACTGCCATTGAGTCCTTCAAAAAGTATTCTAGGGTGCACGTACGTACATACACATATACATACACCCTATTAGAACAATGCCACTAGTTGCCTTTACAAAGACTACTTCATTTTGTTAACAAGTTCAGGAAACATGGAAACAAACCTGGGTCCATATTGGGGTAAATTATCATAATGAAAGTAGTATCTGTAGATGTATTTGTCCAAATCCTTGAAAACCTTTTCATTATTATTTTGGTATTCCTTCATATCTTCCAGGTAATCCTTGACATCATTAACAAAATCAGTGAACAGCATCTGGTCATGTATAAATACCCCATTATGAAAAAACTTATTGATGAAGTTTTCTAGTTCTCTCCAGTGATGAAAGTCATGTACAACTTGTTGCAAATACTTTTTCATTAGCCGATTAAATTCATCCACCCTGATAGGATCCGAGGCACTGTTGAAGAGACTAATGAATTCTTGATGAGCACATTCAAAAATACCAGAGCAGCCCTTTAGGACAAACTGATGTCTTCTATTACACAAAGGATCATGGAGACACTTCTGTGAATCTGTATCTTTCTCAAATGTTGTATGCTGATGTTTTCTCCCATCTTTAAACTCTCTTGGCATGCTGGCTCCCCTGTCCTGCACGTGCTTCAGATTCTCATAGGAGTTATGTTCTCGGTAAAAAGTTCGAGCTTTCTTGTTTGCCTCATGTCTTTTATCATTTGACTTCTTCTTTTCGTCAAATATGTTCTTTGTGGTATCTTTGAAGTGTCTGAATGTAGACTTTACAGAATCTGAGAATTTCTTCAGGTTTTCTTTCACTGCTTCTTTAGCCTGCTTAATCTTTTCTTTATGGTGTCTTACAAACTCTTTTGTGGAATTTTTCATAGCATCGAAAGTTTCTTTAACAGAACCAAAAAATGATTCCTTTGATTTCTTTTTAGTCTTACTTTGCCCTTTAGCACGTTTCCTTTGTCCCTTTTCATTCATTTCTTGTTTTTCAGTTTGGTCTTTCGCTTCAACATACAGCTTCTCCCATAAGTCAGAACGTTGTTGCTCAAAGTTCAGCTTTTTTTCTAGTTCTGCTAGTCTTCCTCGCAGAGTTTCTATTTCTTGATTTTCTCTTAATGCATCATCATCAGCATTGTCGGGTGTTTGACGAGAACTTAACTGTTCCAGTTCTTTTTTTAGAGCTTCTGTAACATGACGTTCTTTGTCCAGTTCTCTCCTTAACATCTGTGCTTCTGCAAAGAGTGTTTCCTTCTGCCTAAGAAAGTTGTGGTTTCTTTGCTTTTCCTCTTCCAAATGTTCCCTTAGTTTCTGATTTTCCATTACAATAGACTCAGTGCTGGTACCTTTATCTTCTAAGTTTCTGATTTGTTGTCTTAGCTTCCTTAATTCTTCCTGAAGTGAGGCCAAAGCTTTTTCTTCCTTCTCTAGAGATTCTCTTAAGTGCTGATTTTCTGCAGCAAGACTCTTTTTTTGAGATTCAAAGGATTTCTTCTCCACCTCAGTAGAGGTCAAACATGTGGCAAGATCTCCCTTGAGTGACTAATACAAACAATAGGAAAACAAACAAAAATACCACAGTTAGAATTGTTGCCATTTCAGCTAGAAAGATGAAAGACCAAGGTAGCCCAGACTGAGGTTACTTATCATTTTGGATGCAGTGACACAGATGTCGCAGCAAGATGCAAAAATAGAGCCAGGCTGTTCATCTCAGATACACACACACAAACACTTTCTCAGCAACAATGACCACGTGAGAGACTCCCCCTTCCAACCACAGGCCATCACCCCTCGCCTTTACTGGTTTAGCTAACTGAAGGATGGCAAACTGGGAACATTAACTGATCCACCTTAAAAAGAAACAAAAATGTGTGCGTTTGCCATTGATTTATGTTCAGGAAACTGGGTTTAGAGATTACAAAACAAAACACAAGAGCAGAAGCAAGGGCATTCAACAGTTGAGGCAGAAATTCAGGAACTGATTTGAACCAAATTTGCTGCTGAAAATGCACATTCATGTAACTATATCCTAACTCAAAAGGATCTCCCCACTCTCTTGGCGTCCTTGACAAACTCTAGATCTAAACATACAGAATTATATATAAATGCTATCAGCAACATGAAAGGAAAAAAAACCAGACACGCCCACACAAAGCACTCCCTAATCTTCTCTCTGAATGATCTAACAGTACAAAACTAAAAGCACAGGTTAAGTATTGAAAAAAACTAATAAACATTGCCAGTTTAGAAAGCAAATCCACAAAACCTGTAGGTTTAACCTCTAGTAGGCTCAGCTGTCTTCACTAATGGCAACTGATGTCACAAGGAAAGACACAGTCTCTGTGTCCGGATAACTCCTAGACTACATACATCAGTAACATTTTATTTAAACATGTTCCAATAACAAATTAGATCGAAATACCAAATCTTTGTCAAGAGTTCAGGGGACATTAAAAAAAAAACATTTTCAGAAAGAACTTACTATGGAAAAAATGTAATGGATTTGTGTGATAATTGAATTTCAGTTTGTGTAAATTACACACATAATGACAGAATAACCCAATGACTTCCAGCTCAACTCATACATACCCCCACTTTATCTCCTGGCCCTTGTTGGCACTGGTAAAGGTCATCTTTCATATCCTTTAATTCACGTGTCTTTGTCACCAGCTGCTGACGTTTCTGGATCTGTATTGTACCTACAAAGATAAAAACATTCTTTTGATAGTCTGACTTAAATTAGTAGTTAGAGGAACAGACAAACTCAAAGACCAACTTCATTTTCAAAAAGCATGCTTACCCCGCAATTAGTAACTGTTTAGCTGCAACAAAACAGAGATTATAAAACCAGATTGTTGCACATTGATTCTGTTTCTTCTAATGATAAATAATTTCTCAAACAGAGCCAAAAATTTGCTTTTCTTTGATGATAACAAATGAAGAATTTTGGAACACTACACAGAAATCAGTTAGACACAAACCAACAGAAGTTATGCAGGACAGAATGTGATCTTTTGGTGGTTGTTTTTTAGTAACACGCAAGATGATCAGGATAAAAGAGAGACCATTAGTCCGTGCATTATCCACTCCAGAACTAGAAGTTTTACTTCTAAGTAAAGTTACATGAATAAGAGCATCTTCACGCAGTATTTAAACTTCAGTGCCCAAACACAATCGTTGCACACTGCTCACAAACCAGCAACTATTTGCAGGCCCTATCTCGCCAGTCGTACCCACGAGCGAAGGCTGAGGGGTAAGCGCATCTCCTGCCTTTCAGCGTCAAATAAGGGCTGAGACACACTATTTTTCTGAAAAAAATACCTTCATTGTACTAGCCACTGATTCTTTCCATCAAGTAAAGCTTCTTTGCTGGTACTTCCCTACCTGTACACATCTGTGAATACGAACACCGACTGAGTTTTCATTTCTTTAAGATTCTCTTGAATTGAGCCTACAGCAGATGGCAACAGGTTTTATATATTTCTTTCAATACCAATGCAGCATATGCAGAATTCTATTTCTGTATTTAAAGGGGGCTGTATTATTAAACATAAGAAATTCTATAACTACTATTATACTGAAGAATTTTTTGTGCTCTCAGTTTCTATCTAATGTTATCTCAAGTATGTACTTAAAAACAGACAATGCTCTATTAAACCAAGTTGAACCTCAATAGTTCAATTCAGCTACAGGAAAGCAACATTTTTACACCAATTATTTTAACTTTGCAGAGTCCTAATAAATACTTATTGGAAGCAAGGATCTTTGCATAAGTGAATTTAAGTACACTGACAGTAAACTTTTTTCATTTTTGTGTTTTATAGGTACTTTTGAAGTCCTAAGAATTTAAAGACTGCTTCTGAAAATTCATAATTTTGTATAAAGGGGTCATGTGGAGAGGAACCTGGATTATAGAAAAAAACACAAACTCTGTTTTCTCTCCGTATCAGGAATCATAATTTAGATACAGTAAGCAAAAATCACATTTGGCAGCACAGAAAATGTAGCAAAGACACTCAAAATGCACATAATGAGGTACCATTCCTCATTAACTGGTTTGTGTTTCCAGCTGGCACTCTAAGTCACATTATCCTTCAGATTCTTTAAGTAATCTATCCAAATCCCTAGCACTGCAGCAATATTTCCTTTTGCAGATTCTGGTTACAGAAAAACAATACATCTCTGAGTGCCTGTAAGAAGACTCTTCTGGCCAGGGGGCTTCCTCCCTTGAGCTCTGGCAGCTGCCGCTGCCCTGGAAAGCTCCCTCCTCCACATCTCTTTCCTAGAACACCATGAAGCCAGGTAACTCCTTGTAATACTGATTAGGAAACAGTTATTGATTTAAACCTAGTCCTAGTTGCTTTATACATCCTTAGAAGTCTCAAAGGGGTCCTAGAGCTCTGTCTAAAGGGAAGACACTATCCTGATACTGACACACCACTGACCCCCAAAAACAGTAATTTCATAAAAAGTAACCCTTGCCAATCGTCTTACATGGCAATTGGTCTAGCGTTGAAAGACTGCTGTGGAAAACGTTCATTCCAAGCCAAATCACAAAAATGCAAAGCAGTCCTCTAGGAAGATGGATTTCTCTTTGCAGGTTTGTGGGTCTTTTGAAAAATAGAACAAAAACACACAGGAAGATGGAAAGCAGGATTTGATTTCCTTTCTAGTGGTAGAAAGATTAGTTACCACATAACCATGAAGATCTTTCACTTGAAGAGGCAGAAACTAAAGCCCCGCCAAGTTGCCCTCCTTCTGCTGAGAATGCAGTCAGCACTGTCAGCGATGACAATTTTTACTTAGAAGTACACATTCAATGAATGAAGAAATCAAAGTGCATTCATTAGTAAAGATATGACCCTGAGTACATTTCCAAAAGCTGTTTCTCATCCATAGATCTCAAAGTCCTTTAAAAGGATAGTATTTACCGTTAACCCCAATTTAAACACCATAAAACGATTAACAGAAGTGAAACCTCAAGTTACCACCACAAAGCACTATCAAACATCGGTGTAGCTGTTGTGCTCCTCACTGCTTCTAGCACGCCAGCATCCGTCAGTGAGGTTTCATACAGCTACTACAGGCGGCAGCTGCTAAATAAAAAGTATTTTACATGACTGGATTAGTTATTCCTATAATCCTGCATACACGAGTAATTCTTAAGACCCGATTTTTTTTTCCATGTAAGTATGCACACATATATGGATGTGTTTGTACACATGCACACTCACTATTTAAAAAGAAAATCTGAATGCAAGCACAACATCCACAGTACATCACTCGTGACTCTTACCTTCAGGTTTACCTAAGAACAACAACAACAACAATCAGAGTCGAGTGAAAATTAGTATAAATCTCAAAACAGATGTCAAAATTTAGAACCCTAAAAATTAGTCAAAATCAAATCCAACTTGAATCATATTCCCAGTCTCAAATGGAATCGTAAGTCTTCTTATGAAGGCACATTTTCATATGAAACCAAAACTACTCAGGAAAAATTACTATTAAAAATAAATGCCCTCTATAATTTTTATTGGAATACATGTATCGTAGAAGATCAGGATTGCACGACGTAGATTTAGATCTGCAATGAGTTCTGCTGTTTTGTTAAACGTAGTAACGTGTACAGGAGGTAATGTTAAATGTGGTAACACGTAGAGGAGTAGAAAAGCCCATCTCATTAACAGGTGGCTAAAGGATTGGTGTCATCATCAACATTTTGGTTTTTTTGACCATGGGGCAAACCTCATGGTAGCTGGTCTCCTCAAATCAGATGGGCTTCATCTTCTAGGGAGAGCAAGAGGACTATAGCCCATAAGTTGGCGGGGCTGATCAGGAGGGCTTTAAACTAGGTTTGAAGGCGGAAGGGATTGAAACTGGGCTCTCCAAAGATCAGCCTAAGGATGGAAAGCCTGAATTAAGAGTGAAATCAGCAGCCCACTTGAAGTGCATGTACACTAATGCACGCAGTATGGGCAACAAACAAGAGGAGCTGGAAGCCATCGTGCAGCAAGACAGCTATGACACAGCTGCCATCACAGAAACATGGTGGGATGACTCTCATGACTGGAGTGCTGCCATGTGTGGCTACAAGCTCTTCAGAAAAGACAAGCAGGGTAGGAGAGGTGCAGGGGTGGCTTTGTATGTTAGAGAGTCTCTTGACTCTGTTAAACTTGAGGTCAGCAGTGACAAGGTTGAGTGCCTGTGGACCAGAATCAGGGGGAGGTCCAAGAAGGCTGACATCCTCGTGGGTGTCTGTTATAGACCGCCCAACCAGGACGATGAAGGAGATGGATTATTCTACAAGCAGCTGGCAGATGTGTCAAAATCGACACCCCTTGTTCTTGTGGGTGACTTTAACCTGCTGGCTATCTGCTGGGAGCTCAATACTGCACAGAAGAGGCAGTCTAGGAAGTTCCTAGAGTGTACAGAGGACAATTTCCTTCATCAGCTGGTAAATGAGCCTACCAGGGGTAAGGCCCCGCTAGACCTACTGTTCACAAACAGAGAAGGGCTGGTGGGAGATGTAGTGGTTGGAGGCCGCCTGGGGCACAGCGACCATGAAATAATAGAATTATCAATACTCAGAGATGCAAGGAGAGCCATTAGTAAAACCTCTACACTGGACTTCCGGAGGGCAGATTTTTGCCTATTCAGAAGTCTAGTTCAGAGCATACCCTGGGAAACAATGCTTAAAAACAAGGGGGCCAGGAGGGTCGGACACGCTTCAAGCAGGAGGCTTGAGTGCACAGGAACAGGCTATACCAGTGTGCCGAAAGGCTATAGACAGGCTATACCAGTGTGCCGAAAGGCTCGCCGGCGGGGAAGACAACCGGCTGGGCTAAACAGGGAGATTCCGAAGGAAATCAGAAATAAAGAGAGTTCAGTGACTGTGCAAAAAAGGGCTGGCTGCTTATGAAGAATTTATGAAAATGGCTAGATCATGCAGAAAAAAAATCAGGGAAACAAAAGTGCAATTTGAAGTTAATTTGGCCAATTCTGTTAGGGATAATAAAAAGTCCTTCTTTAAATACTTTAATAACAAAAGGAGGGGCAAGGAAAACCTCCATTCTCTGTTGGACTTTGAGGGAAATATAGTTAACGAAGATGAGGAGAAAGCTGAGGTACTTAATACCTACTTTGCCTCAGTTTTTACCAGTAAGACAGGTGGCCCTCAGGACAACTGGCCTCTGGAGGTGGTTGACAGAGATAGGAAGCCAAATAGCCCCCTTGTATTCCAGGAGGAAATAGTTGGTGACTTACTGAGCCATCTGGATCCTCACAAGTCATTGGGACCAGACGGGATCCATCCTGGGGTGATGAGGGAGCTGGCAGAAGAGCTCACCAAGCCTCTCTCCATCATCTTCCAACAGTCCTGGCTCACTGGGGAGGTCCCATACGATTGGAAATTGGCGAACGTTACCCCAATCCACAAAAAGAGCGGCAAAGCTGACCCTGGCAACTCCAGGCCTGTCAGCCTGACCTCGGTGCCTGGCAGGGTTGTGGAGCAGATCATCCTGAATGGAATCACACAGCACCTTCAGGATGGACAAGGGACCAGACCCAGCCAGCATGGGTTTAGGAGGGGCAGGTCCTGTCTGACCAACCTGATCTCCTTTTATGATCAGGTGACCCAGCTGGTGGATGAGGGGAAAGCTGTAGATGTGGTCTATCTGGACTTCAGCAAGGCCTTTGACACTGTCTCCCATAATATACTCCTGCAAAAGCTGGTGGCCCATGGCTTGGACAAGCGCACTCTCTGCTGGGTTAAGAACTGGCTGGAGGGCCGGGCCCAGAGAGTGCTGGTGAATGGGGCCGCATCCAGCTGGCAGCCAGTGGTGTCCCCCAGGGGTCAGTGTTGGGTCCGGTCCTGTTTAACATCTTGATTGATGATTTAGATGAGGGGACTGAGACCATCATCAGCAAATTTGCCGATGACACCAAGTTGGGAGGGAGTGTGGACCTGCTGGAAGGCAGAAGGGCTCTGCAGAGGGATCTGGATGGACTGGAAAAATGGGCTGATTCAATGGGATGAAGTTCAACAAGGCCAATGCCGGGTCCTGCACTTTGGCCACAACAACCCCCTGCAGCGCTACAGGCTGGGCGCAGAGTGGCTGGAGAGCAGTCAGACAGAAAGGGACCTGGGGGGACTAATGGACAGGGAGCTCAACGTGACCCAACGGTGTGCCCGGGTGGCCAAGAAGGCCAACGGTGTCCTGTCCTGTATCCAAACCAGCGTGGTCAGCAGGACAAGGGAAGTGATCCTTCCCCTGTGCTCTGCATTGGGGAGGCCACACCTGGAGTACTGTGTTCAGTTCTGGGCCCCTCCGGTCAGGAAAGACATTGAAGTGCTGGAGCGGGTCCAGAGAAGAGCAACAAGACTGGGGAAGGGACTTGAGCACAAGCCCTGTGGGGAGAGGCTGAGGGAGCTGGGCTTGTTTAGTCTGGAGAAGAGGAGGCTCAGAGCTGAGCTCAGCACTCTCTAGAACTACCTGAAGGGCAGTTCTAGCCAGGTGGGATTGGGCTCTTCTCCCAGGCATCAGCAATAGGACAAGGGGCCATGGGCTTCAACTCTGCCAGGGGAAATTGAGGCTGGCGATTAGAAAGCAATTCTGTGCAGAGAGAGTGGTCAGGCATTGGAATGGCTGCCCAGGGAGGTGCTGGACTCACCGGCCCTGGAGGCTTTTAAACTGAGATTGGACACTTAGTGCCATGATCTAGTCAATGGGCTGGAGTTGGACTAAGGGTTGGATTGGATCTCTGAGGCCTTTTCCAACTCAGTCGATTCTGTGATTCTATGATTCTGTAATCTGTGTAATGCTTAACTTCAGGGAACACACTGAACACAGAAAAATTGCTGCTCTCCTGGATTCCCTAAACCACTCTGGAACTGCAAGGACAACTACAGCGTATTTTTCTCCACTGGACAGAGAAAAATATTGATACTATGAACTCCTGTAAAAAACATGCCTTGCTCTTACATTTACCAGATGAGCACATATGGGACAAAAGCCTGAAATCGCTCTGTGAAGGCTGTCAGGAATGCTAAACACTACCACAAATTTATTTCAAAAGAAAAGATGTGCAAAATGAAGGGTACACACTGCATTATGAGAACAACATGAAATTTCTATCTGGAAGGGCAACAGAAAATTAATTTCTTTTTATTTACTTTAATTTTGAAGTGGCGTATATTAAATACAATTTCAGCACCGAAGGGCCTATGTTATCCATATATTAGCAGTTGCTTTTTCTCATTTTTTAGGTTTAGATTGTTAGCAGAGAACAAGAAAAAACAAACAAACAAACAAACAATCAAGAGTCACAATAAAATGGTATTTGTTATGCAAGATCTTGATTTTGTGCATTTTATTTTCTATGAACTCACCATAGAAGTGTCCAAAGCCCATGCTGATTGCAACTACCAAAGCCAGGATGATGCATCTGTTAAGGCCACTGCCGAACTGGCGTTTGTGCTGCTCTTCTTTGGGAGGGTCAGACTCGGGTTCTGCAGCTGACCCGCCCTCAGCCTCGGAGCTGGAGACCAGCCTCTTCCTAGCCCGACGTTTTCGCACTGTGGGACTGGACTGGTTGCCAGTTTCATCACTGCTTGATTCATCATTGCTAGCCTGAGACGGAAAAACTGAAAGACAACAGCAGCAGTCTTTAAAATGCATTAATTGGTGCTTTAAAACATCAACTTGGGTACCCAAATCCATCATGTTTATGCAAAATGTATTTGGCAGTTATCTTAGAGAACATTAGTAAAGCAAAATAAAAATCCTCAATGTGATTGGTAAAGCTGGATATTACGCAAGGAATGCTTGCTCTACAAAGTGAAAAATTCCTTTTTTTTTTTTTTAAAGGAAAAGATAAAGAATCAACAAATCGGCAAAAAAACCCATATGGCTCTTGCCTATACCTTATCACTCACTCATTAGAAAGTGTTTCTTTCAGACAATCCTGCCTCTTAAAACACCTACATGTACTGCCTCTGCAAATACATGTGAAGTAGATAGGTTAAGAATTCAGTTTTCCTTCTCTTACGTATATTGAGACTGAACTAATTAATAACAATAGAGCAAGAGAAAGACTTGCTTAAAGAAAGCCTCCTAAAAGACAGACATGGTTCTATTATCTCAAAAAACTTCATTCTGTGATCTACATGCAGCTGCAGACAAAATTCCATTAAAGTTCCATTAATGTAGGTATTACAAATATCCAAACAAACTTTTGCATTGCAAATTTATTTAAATATGTAATTTTGTTCACTTTTAATATCTGCCATATACCACCTTTCAACAAAGCCTTTTTCAACCACTACTGCACAGGAAAAGAACTACTTGGGTGCTTCTGTGTTTGACTCTCTCTAACACTCTGAATCCAAAATGCTTCTATTACCTGGCTGTTGTTTGGAAGATTGAATCAGCCAAGACTTGATAAGAACAAATTCTAACCATAAAAAAATATCTTTTATAGCATTTTTTGTAAAATAGTATTTATTATACCACTTGTATGTTCATATTCCTATGGCCCAAAAGCCATTTATTCTACCTGGGAAAATAACAACAGAGCTGTAATTGCTTATTGCTATTAGCAGTACAAACGCTTGCTGCATGTACTGTAAATAAGCTTATATAATCCAGTATATAGGTAATGATTATTTAATCTCCCTTGCTTGAACACATTATTTTCAAGTGTAAGGCAAGTATCAAGAGGAAGCAGTAGCAGGGTGAAAAAGCAGCTTTCAAATGTCTGTGTTCACATGCCTGAAATAGATGCAACGTGATCAGTGAAGCCTCCAGCACATGACAAAGTGCTCCTGCTCAGACAGTTCTAAATGTGATGCCCGCAATTACACAATGCTAACACCCCTTCTAGAAATATGGTTGTTCATTCTCGTATCAGAAATCATCACTCAAATATAAAAAGATAAACACGGAGTTACTGTCCTTGAAAATTTCACAGCTGAAAATCATTTGTTTGAGCAAAGCCATGCACACACCACTGAACAGACAAGAATGCCAAGCAGTGCTAAAGGCATTACCAGTTAAGATTCTTCCCTGAAAATAAATTCCAACTGCATGGAAGTGATTGTATCAACCCCAGAAAATATTACTAATTAGTATCTGGAATACATGATACATATCTAATTTCTGACTCTGTGGACAAGCATCAGGTCAGACCAAGCAGACATTGCAACAAGGTCACATCACTTCAACAGCTACTTGACATGCAGATTTGCAGATTCTTAAACCCAAAACCCAACAACAACGCAAACAAAAACCAACAACCACCACACAGCCACCAGACAATCGGAAAGCAAAATCAACAAGCTGTGAGGCACTTAGAGGCATTCATAAGCACTTGCTGGCAAGTTGTCAACAGCATTACACTTCGAGGCAAGAATGACATTGCCTTACAGCTGCTCTGCAAACTCAGTACAAAGCTGTACTCTAACGGTCAGAGGATGAAAAGGAGTACAAATGAAACAAAGTGTGACCACAATACCAGCCTGAAATTCTAGCTTCTGCTGTGATTTTGAAGTGTCGGGTCTACAATGAAACCCAGGTGAAGTAACAACATAAGTCAAGAATTTCATTTTCTTTGACATTTCTGCACAAACACATCTCAAGCTTAGACGCAATTTATTTCAGCATTTGAACACTTCTGCTAGTTCAGTTAATTCACCAGGCAATACTAAAACATTTCTGTTTGTGTGGTGAAGACAGCCTAAACAGGAATTAGTTTGCAAGTAAAAGCGGCAGAAAATCCTTGTAGAGTGTTTTAGTATCTACATGAGGAAAATCTGAAGCTCATCCTTTTCCAACCCAACAGAGAACTCAACAAGAAGAAGATGGCAAAGATTTCCATTGCCAAAAAGTGGCATGAAAATTTTGACTGCTAAAACTTTGGCATTTAAAATAAATGCAAAAGTACTCCAGACATTTTCTGTACTACTTGGTCAATCACATACACAGCAATAAAGACCATGTTGAAATCAGCTTAAGTTAGAAGGAAGAAATTATTTTTGCCAGTCACACACAGATTTGGAATCCAACAAGAACCATTCATTTAAATGGTCAAGCATACATATTAAAATGTATTACAAAGGTTACTGATGCCCATTCCAAATTTACATGTAAGCTTAACATTTTTCAAAAAAGTAAATAAACCACTGACAGTTTAGCTGAATTCATCAGTGAGGATGGGCTCTCAGCATCTGTATGGAATATCACTATTATAAGACTAAGTCAAATTGCTACTGATAATTTTAACAACACTCCATGCAAACCATAAGCAATCAGCTTTACACAAGCTGATCAAATTTAATCACACCACCTTGGAAAGGAAGACTGCGAGACACATGCTGTTTCACCTCATTTCCCCATCCCCTCACACAATCAGGAATCTTCCTCAACTTCTCCAGCCAACTGACTTTTGTGCACAAAACCATGGGAGGAAAAAAAAATACATTTTTAGAACTCAGTCCTAAAAGAAAGTCAACTCAATTTTAAATTAAAAATTAAGTCAAGTCATCCAGAAGACAACAGCTTTTTTATGAATCATCACTGGTCATAAGTGTAATTTTCTCATTCCAATGGATACTATACAGAAACATGAACATTTAATCATAAACAGATAAAGATAAAACAGTATTTTATGAAAAATCTTGCCCTTGTAATAAACTTACTCGGAAAGGTAAAACTCGGTAACACAAAACTGTTATAGAGGATAAATAGAACAGAAAAGACTACAAATAAGCAGCCAAACAGAATGAAAAAGGAGGACTAGAGAGCTAGAGAAGAGTAAATTTTTTCTTTTAGTTTGGGTTCGTTGGTTTTTGTTTGTTTTTAATTAGCCAAGTATTTATATCTTTCCTCCTGAATACTATGAGTTGCATTTCTGACAAGTAATGAGAGTATCTTAAATGCAGCTTTTTCCAATACGTGGCAGATAAAACTGACACCAGAGGCAATGTAGGCCCACTGATGAACGAGGTGGGTGCCCTGGCGACAGAAGATGCAGAGAAGGCAGAGTTACCGAATGCTTCTTTGTCTCTGTCTGCTCTGCCGGGGGCTGTCCTGAGGATCCCGCACCGCTGAGGCCCCAGGGGACGGCAGGACAGTGGAGGAGTTTGCCTAGGTTGATGAGGACTGGGTTAGGGAGCAATTAAGTAGTCTGGACATCCATAAATCCATGGGTCCAGATGGGATGCACCCGCGGGTGCTGAGGGAGCTGGCTGAGGTCATTGCTGGACCGCTCTCCATCACCTTTGCCAAGTCTTGGGAAACGGGAGAGGTGCCCGAGGATTGGAGGAAAGCAAATGTCACTCCGGTCTTCAAAAAGGGCAAGAAGGAGGACCCGGGTAATTATAGACCGGTCAGCCTCACCTCCATCCCTGGGAAAGTAATGAAACGGCTTGTCCTTGGTGCCATCTCAAGGCATATCAGGGATAAGAGGGTCATTAGGGGCAGTCAACATGGCTTCACCAAGGGGAAGTCGTGCTTGACCAACCTCATAGCCTTTTATGACGACACAACAAGATGGATGGATGATGGCAGAGCGGGGGACATGATCCACCTTGACTTGAGTGAGGCATTTGACACAGTCTGCACAGCATCCTCACAGCTGAACTGAGGGAGTGGGTCTGGATGAGCGGGGAGTGAGGTGACTGGGAACCCCTGAAGGGAAGAAGCCAGAGAGTCGTGGTCAATGGGCAGAGTCCAGTTGAGGCCTGTATCCAGTGCAGAGCCTCAGGGGGCAGTGCTGGGGCCGGTATTATTCAAGTTATTCATCAGCGATTTGGACGAGGCAATAGAGTGACTGTCAGCAGGTTTGCTGGTGACACCGAGCTGGGAGGAGTGGTGACACTGGAAGCTGTGCTGCCATCAGAGACCTGGACAGGATGGAGATCTGGGCAGGGAAACATCTAATGAAATAGAATAAGGGCAAGTCTAGAGTCTTGAATCTGGGCAGGAACAACCCCAGATGCCAGTATGAGTTGGGGAATGACCTATTAGAGAGCAGCGTAGGGGAAAGGGACCTGGGGGTCCTGGGACAGCAGGGTGACCATGAGCCAGCACTGGGCCCTTGTGGCCAGGAAGCCAATGGTACCTGGGGTGGGTTAGAAGGGGGTGGTCAGTAGGTCCGAGAGGTTCTCCTGCCCCTCTGCTCTGCCCTGGGGAGACCACACCTGGAATATTGTGTCCAGTTGTGGCCCCTCAGTTCCAGCAGGACAGGGAACTGCTGGAGAGAGTCCAGCGCAGCCACCAAGATGCTGCAGGGAGTGGAGCATCTCCCGTGTGAGGAAAGGCTGAGGGAGCTGGGGCTCTGGAGCTGGACAAGAGGACACTGAGGGGGGACTCATTCATGTTTACAGATATATAAAGGGGGAGTGTCAGGAGGATGGAGCCAGGCTCTGCTGGTGACAACCAGTGACAGGACAAGGGGCAATGGGTGCAAACTGGAACACAGGAGGTTCCACTTAAATTTGAGAAGAAACTTGTTTGGAGTGAGGGTGGCAGAGCCTGGCCCAGGCTGCCCAGGGGGTTGTGGAGTCTCCTTCTCTGCAGACATTCCAACCCCCTGGACACCTTCCTGTGTAACCTCAGCTGGGTGTTCCTGCTCCAGGGGGGATTGCACTGGATGAGCTTTCCAGGGCCCTTCAACCCCTGACATTCTGGGATTCTGTGTGATTCTGTGATATTCTACGTAGTTAGGAAGGCAAGCAAAAAGTTATTGTAGTCATTCTGCTATTAGTCCTCATGGCCCCAAAAATCAATTCTCTCCCAGTTGCTAGTTATTTATGCCAACTCTATAAAAGTGAAAAAAAAAAGCCCAGAGAAAACCTACAATTATTCTATGAACTGAAAGTCACTTTAATTCTCTAAAATACTCTAGAAATTTACTTTCTATTTTAAAATAGTGAACGCTTAACAGAAGAGAACGCTTTCAAATAAAAAGATTACAGAAGTACATTTGGACAAGGTTTTGGAGTTAGGGCAACTAGAGTTGTCCTAGAGACTGCAAATATTTGGACACATACTCAACAAGACCAGTATCTTTTCTCCTCTCCACACAAAGAAAGGTTCCCTAAGCCAAGATTTTTTTTTCCCAGTGACATCTTTGCATACAGTTGCTTAGTAAATTATTGCTCTTACCAGTTTCTAGATGGGAAAATGCGTATTGACTGCTAGAGGAGGAACCCATGTTAAAATCGTCTGAACTTGGAGCTTCTTCACCATCAGCTGGAGCTTCCTCCTGACTTTGAGTTTCTTCTGGTTTTGGAGCTTCAAGTGTAACTATGTCAGAATCATCGCTAATAGTTCCAATGCAGGATCCATCATCAGGGATGTTTTCATTCTTTTCCTAGGGAAATGGACAATGTAAAATTTATTCAGATACATGTAACATCAAGTAATTTTTTAAATAGTAAGAATTCTTAATGCTTTAAAGAAAAGGAAAAATCAGTATCTTCATTTTGATGCCTTCAAAACATTGCTTGGCATTCTCAAATGGGGCTTACAGAAGCACCTGAATAACATAAGGTAATTTACCTCTGGAACTGTCTGAGTTTCCTCAAAAGCAGAAAGAGTATTATCTACCAGTGGTATCTCTCCATCAGTGTTGCACTGAGCTATATAAATAAAAAGAGCAAAAAACAAACATTGGCACTAAAAACAGTAACTCAACAAATTATGCCCACTCCCACCTAATATTAATATAAGCATAATTGTGACAGTTTTTTATTATCTACTCAAATAAAGGAAAGTTTTCTAAAAATACTCAATCTCATTTTCAATATCCCTCTAACATCAGAATCCAAATTGTCATTATGTAATACAGTCATGGAGGATACTTAAATTCAAGTAACCTATAAATAAAAACCACAGTTAGATAAAAACCAACACTACACTGTAAGCTGATACCACAGTACTCCTGTATGCTGGGATAATTAAAATATTATCCAGCTAGTTATTGGAGTTTGAGCATCTACTCCTCTTTCTACAAGGAGAAGTTACGAATTTGGAAACACGGCCAAGCTCAAATTTAGTCAACTAAACACTGAACCTGTCAAGTCTGTGTTCTCATACCAATATTAACAAATTCAGTCTTAAATTTAGTAATTAAAATAAGTGGATTTTCATTATATTAACACCCACCAGACTTACATTTCCAACTCAAGAAATGCTAACACAGTGCCACAATGTTACCTTACAAGTGTAAGAGCATTGATGGCTCCTTCCAAATTACTCTTATTTGGTCTATGTTATTATTAAATATTGTTTAAAATAGAGTTTATCAAGACCACTTCTAGAAACTATTTTCCAGCAACATCAGTACATACTATTCTATAACACATCTAAAGTATTGACAAAATGAAAGATATTCTACTAATTTTCTCTATTTCAAGAAAAAATACTTTCATAAAATTGATGACTGAATATTTTCCATGACACTGATGAAGGAAGAACTTTGACAGAGGCCTACAAAGTGTGCAAACTCTATTAAAAATACTAATTTTGTGGAAACACTACAGGCACCTGTTTTATGGAACTGCTCCTCTTTTAACATCTAACCTTGCAAATCAATTGGTTGCTCCTCTTCTTGCAAAGAAACATATTCTTCTGAAACAAACTCATGGTTATCATTTGTGCTTCCATTTTCTGAAGTCACCGTCTCTATGTCAGAACCCTGGAGTTAAAGAGTTTTAAATGAACGTTACAGTTATTGGGGTTTCCATCAGTAAAGTAGAAGAGTTACAAAGGAAACGGGACATTAATAATAAAAACAGAAGAGAAGAATAAAAACCCTTAAAACTGAAGAAGAGTTTAAGCAAAAATAAGCAAGAGAAATACCAAGTAATTGAGAAGAAGGAAACAACTGATAGTGTGTCCCACTTATGACCATGATCAAAAAAAGGCAGAGGAGGAAAAAGGCAATTTAGGCCTTAATTAACAACTATGCTAAGCATTTTAAATAATTATTTTCTATTAGCTTTATTAGACCTATTTATTAAACAGAATTTAAAGAAACAAAAGAGATTTTCAAATGAGTTTTGAGTATGGCATCTAATTCTTGCACATACGTCCATACATTTTATGTAAACACACCACTACCTCCCCCCAAAAAAACGGACCATGGGCAGCACCACCACGAAATCCAACAAGTACCAGAACCAGGAAAAACACGTATCATTCTACTCCATCTCAATTCCTGTCAGCAAATGTGAATGGCTGTTTTAATAGTACATCTCTGACACCAGGAAAACAAACATTCATCCAGTCTCCAAATTGGATTTCTGTGTTTAATCCAGAAAGGAGCCTCAGTTCTTGGTCAGCTGCCAGTCCGCACCAACCTCAGAGCGAACCAGAACTGCAGACAAACAACGCTCAGAGGCCGCGGGGCACTGCAGGCAAGCACCACGGTTAACAGCTCTAAATATTTATCTTCACACGGTGATTTTTGTTTAAAAGAACTGATGGAACACAAGTAAGGTTATTAGAAAACTATAAACATGCAAAACATAATTGAAAAATACTAAGTCATGCTGATCCATAAATAACTTGTGTTGTTTTTGTAAACAGAGATAGTTATTTTTGTAACAGCAGGTGTGAAATTGCAGTAGTAGTAATACTTCCAGATCAGTTTCCCTAGGTGCTCGTTTCAGGACTCAGGCAAACATGTATGGTTTTGTTTTTAGGAAGAGACTACTGCAGGAAAATCAGATACCTCAAAAAGAGTTGCATAAGATACATTCTGCAATCACATTGCAAAGCTATGTTCCTTTTTAAAAGGCTTTGAAAATTAACTGCTTCGGCAATTCGGCAAATACTTTGTATTTCTTCATTTTGACTACAACAGCATCACAATTTGAATCACAAACGTTTCACATTCACCATTCACTTATAAGTAACTTACTAAAATCTGAGTGAAATCTCATGAAAGAAAATACAAAATTATTTGTATATATACAATATACACAATATCTACGTATTTTGTATATACGAAATATACAAAATTGCTCTCTGGTGTAACAGAAACATTACTTTTGTTTCTTAAGTTGTGAAGAAGAACGAATAACCAAAATGTAGTTTGCCACAACAAAGCAAACATCAGGAGGGTAGCTTAAAGCAGATTACGATCTCCGCTAAGCCAGCAAGAGCGCGGGCTGAGGCCACAGCCGCCCCCTGCAGACACGGTGCGCGACCCCCAGAGCCGCTCCCCGCGCGGCCCCTGAGCGGCTCCTGCTCCTCTCTGGTGACAGGATTCCTAACTTGCCATCCCACACAAAACAAGGACAAAAGTTCCAACAATCTCTTAAACATCACCTGGCTAACAACAAAAATGAAACGATGACGCAACATTTATAAGCCACAAACCATATCTCTTGCTTTTGAAACTGAATTGAGTTTTCAAAACTTAAGTACAATCAAACGCCTGCACCGTGCAACGGCTTGCTTTCCAAATTACCTAGATTTGCATTATAATCTGCAGTGACTACTCCCTGTTTTCCTGTTCCTTGAAAATGTTTTGGGGCAGGAAACAAGAAGATGCAGACAGCCAATATCTGAGTGTCATTCCAGGAGAACAGTTAACCCATTCGCTCTGAGGATTCTGGCTCAACAACCTACTCACTTTATCAGACAGTGTTAAATGCTTAAAAAACACACACGAAACCAAACCATACCACACTCTCACACCAACCAAGATCTGAAGTGATACAAAAATCCTGAGGGCTAAAGAAGAAAAGTACATTGGAGACCCACACTAACAGGTAGGACCCTGCAGAGTTTCTGAGCAACTTAAGGCCTGCCTTGTTTACCCCAGGGGAAAATCAGATACAGCATTAATCTTTCCTAACTTCAAGTGTCTACACTCGAGCAAATTGTTGAAGGCACCTTTACAATCAATACAGTCAGTGGAGTCAAGACAGCACGTCACTTGATCAAATATAAGTGTTGACCTTAGCATAAGAATGATTGCTCTCCAGACTCCATTGATTGTATTGATTTAATCTATACAATGCAAACTTAGAAACTAACATCAGATTCAAATGCCTACCCCGTAGACAACGCCTAGGCAACAACACATTTCATCCCAACAGACCTTTTGTCTCAAGCTTTATTCTACTAGGAATTAAAAATTACTTTTGTTTTAATAAAGCCATAGTCACTTTATACAACTAGTCAAACATCAGAAGATGGGAAACAAACACACAAATTAAACCAGTGCACACAAACATAATAGTGACTTTACAAAGAGTTTTACCCTAAGACTTGAACAAGAATGAGGGAATTCTAACATTTCATTCCAAATAAAGGTATGACTAATAAAGGAAGCTATAGCAGAGATTGAAAGATGGACAGAAACACAACTGAGGCAACACAAATCTGATGGACCACCACACATCAGTTGAACAGGTTTTAAGAAACAAGTATTTTGAGCCATGATTCCCACACTCACAAACTTTTCTTGCAGAGACGGCGGGAGGGCTGTCAGGGGAAGGATAGTGGAAGGAGATATGGAAGGAAAAGGAGAAATGAATTAGCAATGGACAAGCTACACAGAATGTCAACATTTTCGGGAAAGATGGAACACAGGAAAACACCTCACTAAAATTCTAGCAATTCTCCAAAGCAAAACCTTTGGAAAAAAAATTATTTTAAACAACAAAATCTGTATCAGCTATAGTAAAGGATACAGATTTTTAAAGAGCAGTTTTATGTTTTCTTACTTATAAGTCTCTCTTCTCTATTCCCTGTTGATACGCAAGACCAATACAAAACAAAATTACAAAGCTGAAATAATATTTTACTGCATATGGTTAGTCTTAAGCAGAAGAATTTTATTAATTGGAGATTGCGTACCTCATGATTGATGACAGTCCAGCCACAAGATGAATCACTGTCACTGGAATTCTCAGACATTTTCAAAGCACGCTGCAAGTAAAAGCAGGTTCTTTTAACACGCCAGATTTAAAATTTCTCTGTAGCATCATCAGTTAAGTTATGTTGCAGTAGGTAAAGTAATTTCTGAATTGTTACATGCAGAGGAACTAAAGTTTATTCCAGAAAAACACCTTTTTTTTTAGAGAAGACACAAACTAGGATCTGTTGGAACTGTCTTCAACTATGGGCAAAAAAATAATGTTTCATGTTGCTTTCATTCCTTTCAAGTACTATGAAAAATGCTGATTCTGAAGAAAACTGAGAGAGTACCTGGAGGGTACAGAAACAGAATGAAAAAAGGGAAGTACAGATTTGCGTTGTTACAACAGTGCCAGAGGAGCCTGACAGCTGTTTCCAGAGAGCTGGCTGGCTGCAGCTGCCTGTTTGTTATCTCTCCTGTACCAGGAATACAGAGCATTCATTATTGTTACACATTCAGATTATTTTTTAAAGTTCTTAACTAATGGAAAGACTTAAAAATAAATATAAGTATCTAAAACTGTTAAATAAAATTTACTGTACGTTTATCTGGGGGGGGGAGGGGCGGACACAAAACAAAACAAAAAAATAAAAAGACCAACCAACACCAACAAACAACCTTCCCCAAACCAGAACAATTTCCAACCAATTGTGTGTTACGTTATACATCCAATGTATTAAAACAGCAAAAGAAATAATGGTTCAATAAAGCTGTCCATTCATTCATCTTTTTATAGAAAAGCAGAGAATTCTGATAACTTCAGACATCTGCTTTATTTCCCACAACTAATTACTTCTGGTAAGAACACAGAGAAAAGCACCTATTCGTTTAAATTTATTTACTCTCTATTATTAATCCTGTCTTTACTCCCAGTTTGTTAACACACAAAATATACAGAAACATTGAATTGGAACACCTAAATATGCCACTGTGGCTAGTAATTGGAACAAAAAACAACAACAACAATCAAACTTCCAATTCCATTTAGCTTTCTTAAAAAACACATCAAACATTTGTCTTATATCTCTGCACTATGGTAGTTATCATGTTTTGCTAATATAACACTTTTTCCTCATCAACTTCAACTAATACAATTGGGGTTCCTCTGTAAAATCACAACTACAGTTTATTAAGCAAAAATAGTCACTAACAATTGACTTAGGTTTCAAACTTACAGAGCAATAGGATTTCTACTTAGTATAAAGCCCTACTTTGAATATGGTTGTAACTTTCCTTTAGATCTCTTTCTTCCTTCATTGGTGTTCTTCCTGGGATCTCAGCCAGGGAACATCAGGGCTGTGTGTGTTTGGGGTGGGTTGGTTTTGTTTTGTTGTTGATGATTCTGGTTTTGTTTTGTCATGCTTGTTTGGGTTTTTTTAATCATACTGTATTCATCTTACTTTTTTTCAAATTGTGCTTTTTTTAAAAATCATACTTCTCCAATCATCAAAAGAACTAATGCCCAAATGGTCAACACTGCATTCCCGAGTTCTCATGAGACAATAACATCTGCTTGCTGCCATCAAATGGTTTCAACGGGACCAGGCGTTCCGCAGCAGCATTCCTTCCAGAGGAAGGCAACTACCAGCACCAGAACTTGCCACCTATCAGAAACATCACTGGATATGTTGCAAAAACTGTACTGGTCATCTGAAATTATCTTTCGAGAATTCTATTCAGTATAAAAACATTCCCATTTAATTATTCTACAGTTCAGTCAATGGTGCAATCATAAGAGTACCAAAATGTATAGTAATTAAAACCCAAGTGTTTTGCATAACAATAAAAAATATAGTTTGGGGCAAATATAGTACAGGCAGCCCCGTCCTTACTAGCAAGTCTGATCTCCAGTGTGGAAGAAATTCAGGCTGTGGCTTCACGACATGGCAATTCCAGTTTTAGTGCATCTCAGTGCCAGATGTAAAACAATGAAGTCACATAATGCAAACCCTTTAACAGGGAAAAATAAAAGAAATCTGTTGATACAAGTGCATTTACAAATTTTGAAAGGGCAAGTTTTAACAGCAGAGACTGCGCTGGACACTGTGGCGCCCGTCTTCCTCTGGCTAGCTCCGCATTTCAGCACGAGCCCCGGCTACCTGCACAGGAGCGCCGTGCCGTCCCCTCTCTGTCCAGATCACAGACTGACAGGTGACTGAGCACCGCACAAAACCAGTCCTACGGAACACACAGCCACGGCCTCAGGCTCCAGAGAGCACTAAACATCTGTCCCAAATGAAAGCTTCAGGACCTAACTATGTAGGTACCAGCATAATAAAAAAAAATTAGTAAAACAAACAGAGGAACAAGCAGACAAACAATCTTTATTTTCTGTGACTTGCTGACCTTGATAAATGGCCTTGATTTGGAAGTTACTTATCTTGTATTCAACCTGAATATTATACTAATACTGCATATTTAACTGAATACAGGTGACCAATCTTCTAAACAGAAAAGCTTCTGATATCAAGAAAAAGAATGGAACAGAAAAGAATAATTACAAAATCATTAAGGTTCACAGGCAGAAGTGTTAAATTTATCAAAGATGATAGACTGACATAGAGATAGATAGACAGACAGAGAGATAGATAGATAGGCATCAGACTGAAGGGCATCTCTAGGATGACTATATTCTTACAAGCACATTCAGCATACATACATGTGTGAAACGGTTATAAAAAGTAAAGTATGTTATAATTAGTTAGCTCTAAAAGAAAAAAGCTTTAAGAAAAAAATACCTAGGGACAGCATTTCCACACTTCAGTCATCAGCTAAACACACAGAGTCATAACTAAATCTGCAGGCCCATCAAGTCCCTACAGTAAACCGAAACACAGAAGACTAATCTGAGCCCAATGGCTAAACTGACCTATTCACAAAATCTTCCCCAGCTTATATTCTCTGCCATCAAATGACAAAAGACACACGAAGGCTGAGGAGACGTGCTGGATACGGCTGACACAGTCAAGTTGCTTTGGGCAGGAATTAAAAAGACATGAAGCCTGCAGCTTCCTAATGAATTGAGATGATGCTGATGAGTTCTAGTTCAACAACAGCAGGGATAACTGGAGGATACAGCAGAGTATTCCACATCTTCTGTATGTCAGGCCAAGCCAGAAGGGAAGATTGAAAAAAAGAAAAACACATCCCGCACACACAGCTTCGCTTGCTTGGCTTCTCACTAAATACCTTCATTGCCACTATTTCCTAGAACAAATGTACAGTTCAGTTTCTTCTATCTTCCAGTTTAAACTGCAAAGCTGATTCTAGGCCCACAAATGTCCTACACTCTCAGGGACATCTCCTTTTGCATTTCCATCTAGACAAAATAAATATCTATCATACTCAGAATTCAATCTGTCTGTATTTTTGTTGGGGGGAGAAAGGGATCAAGGAATCAGAAATGTTAACTACTTTCCTAACCTTACTAAAATGCAAACCAGAAGCACAAGGTGTAAAATTCTTCAGCTGTATATACTGTTGATAACATAATACCAAGTTATCCCATATATCTATATAAAAATAAATAGGAGATACCACATCCTATTTATCTACCATGAAGCTGAATAAATACAAGTCTCAGAAAGAGTAACTATTCCAATCTAAACAAACCCATGCATTTTTCCATCTTAAAAGAGGATTTCCTAGCCTACAAAAACCTCAATAAGCATTGACAAAGATGAAGAAGGCACCCATGGGAATCGGTGTTCTTTAGTTTGCTGTGCTGTCATTCCAAGCAAAAACTCACAGTTCTCTTCTACAGTAGCTTCTTTGCCGCACAGCAGAAATAAAAACGCATTACAGTGGTATTATACTTCAGGGTTTTCATGCAAGCTTACTATTTCTACTAAGTGGTATAATTTCTTCCCCAAAGTAACATTCTTCGTTCTGAATATATTTAGCAACCCATAAAGACCGTCTCCTTACTCTGATTTCCACAAGCCAAGTGTGGCTTCTAAAAGCCAACCCGCTCGCAAGCCGGGCACCCCGTGCTCAGCAGGTGTGACATCACACCTGCCGCAGAACAGCTACGGCAGCAGTGACAGCTGCTGGCACGGCGCACCTCGCATCAGCCCGGGAGGGAGGCGATCAAAGAGCAGGAAGTTGGCAAGCGGCCGGGCCGGCACGGCGGGAACGCCGCCCGCGGGCCCGCTCAGCCGCCACCCAGACCGCGCCCTCCCCGCAGCGCCCCGGCTCCTCGCCCCCTGCGGCCGACAGGGGCTGCCCCGGCTCCAGCGCCCCCGGGGTCGCGCCGCTGCGGGCGGACCCTCCGCACGCCCGGCCGCCGCGCTGCCCGGGCGGCTGCGCACCGAGGCCAGGCCTGAGGGCGGCAGCCCCCCGCGGGCCGGCCTCGCCGCCTACCTGAGCGCGGCCCCGCGCGGACGAGAGGCCGCCAGCTGCAGCCGCCCGTGACGCCGTCACAAACAACACCGGCCTGCCCGGGCCGCGCCTGCGCACGGCGGACGCGCCCCGCAGCATCCTGGCGAGCGTAGTCCGCGCCCCGGCACGGCCCGCCGGCCGGCGCGCCCGCCGACTACAGCGCCCAGAGTGCACCGCGGCGGGCGGCCGCCCCGCCCCGCCGCGCCCCGGCGCTCCCGCTGCCTTGGCAACGCCACGCTCTGCGCGCGGGCCTGGCGGCCGCGGAGGCGGTGCGGCCGTGTGGGCTGGGCACGGCGGGACCGCGGAGGCAGGGGAGGAGGGAGGAAGGGAGACAGGGAGGGCCTGCGGGCCGCCCGGTGGCGGTGCTCGGCCCTGGGGGCGGGAGCGCAGGGGCACCGACAGCGCAGGGAGCTTTTTACAGAGGTAATCACAGGATAAGCAAGCAACGGGGCACCCGGGGCTGAAGGGACGCGCTCCGTTACATGCAAATAACGCTTGTACTAAGGGAAAGAAACAAACAAACAAAAAAAACCCCAAACCAAACCAAAAGTGCTCCAAAGAACACCCCAACCCCCAACCAAAAAAAAAGAAGTACAGTCTATGGACTAGAAATATTTGATCCTTCTAGTCTTAGGCAGGTGGAAAAACTCTGACTGTGAATTAACTAATTTTGAATGTTTCCCAACAGCACAGATTCGGACTCGGCCGCCTGCAGCCCTGCTGCTTCAGGAGCTGTCTTCTCCCAGCGCCGCCTGCAGCTGCAGGTGAGGCCGCTCCCCCTCACCAAACCATCCACAGGTACGTCCTACCCCCAGAGACCCGGGCCCCAGCAGTGCTCTGACGGTGCAAAACTATCAGAAGACAACCACAGGCCTCATTAATAAAGAAAGTCAGAATTTCTTACTTGAGCTTTATCTAGGCTGGCGACTTAGATGTTTTCTTCATCTCTTACATGATGGAGAAACAATGAAAAAATATTTCATTGCACCTCTGAAGAACAACAGGTTTTGAACAGCTTGCTCAGCAAAACAAGGGGAGGTACCTTATTCTGGGCAGTTTTACCACATGCTCACCAAAGCAGCATTGGAACACTTGCCATGAACGCACTAAGCAGTAACTGTCCTGTGTTCATTCACTCCCGATGGAAGGAAAAAAAAATGCATGCATGTGAACGTGAGCAAGGAAGTACGATATCAGGAGGTTTGTTTAGGCCTCTATTTTAGTGTACATATTTCTATATATTAGGAAAGTCAAAACCAAAACCAAACCACCCACAAAGCCTCACTATATTCTTACCCTCATTCATATTTTTATTACCTATACTAATTATTTCCGTCAAACGTATTAAGATATATTCTATGCTCAAGATTATCACTAATGCAGAAATTGATGCAAATTCAAATTTTTACCACACTTCCTAGTCAACATGAGTCCTTTTATCACTGTGCATTGTTTACTAAGCAAGGTCAAAAGTCAAAGCGTTTAGTTACTCACTCTCCACTATGCATGTATTTCAGTACACATCTTGAGCAACATTTGCTCTGACCACAGACATTTAACAAATGTGAAATTATTTGCCCTGTTAGTTTAAAAAACTGAATTAAAATCTGTCTCCTTAGTAGGGAAAGAAGATGACTTCTGCTGAGAAGCTGCCACCAAGTCTGAACACTGAGCAAAAACAATCTCCCCATTGGCCTCTCTGCACAAATCCTGGCAATCCAGTGTTTTCCTGTATGCTGGACCCCAAAATATTTGGGACCAGTGTTTCTTTGGCAAAGCCTCAAGTTTTACTGTTTAAAACAACTTCAAGTGAATATGGTGCTATACCACCTATCTCACAGATGGTACCCTGTACTTATCATCCAGTGGATCATACCTTTTCAAAACACCTACTCACTTGTGGGTCATCTCAAAATAGTTATTTAAACACAGCCGTTGACAGAAGTAGGGTATATGACTACCCCAATTTACAGCATACTCTCTAAAAATGCATCTGCATCTTTATGTCATAGACTTAGACTAAACACTCAGTTTAAAAAAAAAAAAAAGTCTGACTGTTATTTGTGTCATTCTGGGAATAACTGCCAATTTCTGATTTATTTTGGTTTTGCTGGGTCAAATAAGATGTATCAGAAAGGATGTAGCCCACTGGATGGTACATTTCTCTCAAGCAGACCTAAACCCATGAAAATAAAACTTTTGAAACTGGTATCATAATTGTGTAACTCTGATTTTATAGAAAGAGTTAAGTATAAGTTAAGTGTCTGGTTTTAAAGCTTGAAATCGGTCTGCACATTCCTACATCACATGACACTAATGCCAACATAACGCACATGACTTTGATGTAGTGTACGCACCATCAGCTCAGCTATTAAGCTCAGAAGTTTAACAACTGTTTGTTCCCAATATAATCAGATAAAACAGGCAGATGTTGTTCATGCCACCAAGCACATCTGCTTCCCTAACCTATAAAGAGGACACTCTATTTCATAGCAGTAGAAAAAGATGCCTGCCTACATCAAAAATAGCCTCAAGTGGCTATAATCCGTCACTACAACACAAAAGCCCATATAGTTGCATACAGATTGTTCTAATAGGCTCTGCCACCAAAACATAAAATCAGGAACTTACAACCAGCATCTACTGCTTTGCATTTTCTTTTTCCCATTGCCCATGTCTCTCCTTCTTGCCATTACACTGCACTGCGGCACTGAAGCTCCTGAACTGCTGTGAAGAAGTTTCACCCCTTCCCTTGCAATGCAGTGGGCATCTGCAGCAAAGAAGGAACAGCAGCTACCCCAGATATTTCTGACTTGCCTCAGCACTCCTCTCAACACTCTGAGTAAAGCAACTATATGTTAACACCTGCCACCTTCTCCCTGTTCCACAAGTATAACATTTACACAGAATAAAATATATCAGCATAATAAATACTTGCTTCTAAAGGCATAAATTAGTCATAAATGGTATTGAGGAAACAGACTGATGTGGAAAATTCAGAAGTCTGCTAAAACTGCTACTGAAAGGAGTGTAGTTGAAACGGTCACAATTTGAATAAACAAACAAAACCACTTCAAGTCCAGGTTTCAGATTGTCACAGTAATCAAAATGCCAACATACTATATATCTATATAAGCAATACAATTCTATATTACATTCTTCCACCATGCAAAACAACAGGTGCAGGACTTCAAAGCACAGTGTCATGCTTCACGCCATTTTACGATGCTTGTTACCTCACCAGGATGGCCCCTTCCTTGAGAACCTTTAATCACACCAGTATTCCTGAGATACGAGCCAATGTCAAGACGGTACAAATTAAAACACCAGCTCAAGAAAAAGATATATTCCCATATAAATAACAATGTTTTTGAATATGCTCTACAGCTATATAGTAAGATTACTCATTGTAGTAGGATGGAAGAAGTCATATTCATTGATAGGACGATTTATCACAGGATTAATTTACGAGGGGCAAAGAAAACCTCCATTCTCTGTTGGACTTTGAGGGAAATACAGTTAACGAAGATGAGGAGAAAGCTGAGGTACTTAATACCTACTTTGCCTCAGTTTTTACCAATAAGACAGGTGGCCCTCAGGACAACTGGCCTCTGGAGGTGGTTGACAGAGATAGGAAGCCAAATAGCCCCCTTGTATTCCAGGAGGAAATAGTTGGTGACTTACTGAGCCATCTGGATCCTCACAAGTCATTGGGACCAGACGGGATCCATCCTGGGGTGATGAGGGAGCTGGCAGAAGAGCTCACCAAGCCTCTCTCCATCACCTTCCAACAGTCCTGGCTCACTGGGGAGGTCCCATACGATTGGAAATTGGCGAACGTTAACCCAATCCACAAAAAGAGCGGCAAAGCTGACCCTGGCAACTCCAGGCCTGTCAGCCTGACCTCGGTGCCTGGCAGGGTTGTGGAGCAGATCATCCTGAATGGAATCACACAGCACCTTCAGGATGGACAAGGGACCAGACCCAGCCAGCATGGGTTTAGGAGGGGCAGGTCCTGTCTGACCAACCTGATCTCCTTTTATGATCAGGTGACCCAGCTGGTGGATGAGGGGAAAGCTGTAGATGTGGTCTGTCTGGACTTCAGGAAGGCCTTTGACACTGTCTCCCATAATATACTCCTGCAAAAGCTGGTGGCCCATGGCTTGGACAAGCGCACTCTCTGCTGGGTTAAGAACTGGCTGGAGGGCCGGGCCCAGAGAGTGCTGGTGAATGGGGCCGCATCCAGCTGGCAGCCAGTGGTGTCCCCCAGGGGTCAGTGTTGGGTCCGGTCCTGTTTAACATCTTGATTGATGATTTAGATGAGGGGACTGAGACCATCATCAGCAAATTTGCCGATGACACCAAGTTGGGAGGGAGTGTGGACCTGCTGGAAGGCAGAAGGGCTCTGCAGAGGGATCTGGATGGACTGGAAAAATGGGCTGATTCAATGGGATGAAGTTCAACAAGGCCAATGCCGGGTCCTGCACTTTGGCCACAACAACCCCCTGCAGCGCTACAGGCTGGGCGCAGAGTGGCTGGAGAGCAGTCAGACAGAAAGGGACCTGGGGGGACTAATGGACAGGAAGCTCAACATGAGCCAACAGTGTGCCCGGGTGGCCAAGAAGGCCAACGGTGTCCTGTCCTGTATCCAAACCAGCGTGGTCAGCAGGACAAGGGAAGTGATCCTTCCCCTGTGCTCTGCATTGGGGAGGCCACACCTGGAGTACTGTGTTCAGTTCTGGGCCCCTCCGGTCAGGAAAGACATTGAAGTGCTGGAGCGGGTCCAGAGAAGAGCAACAAGACTGGGGAAGGGACTTGAACACAAGCTCTATGGGGAGAGGCTGAGGGAGCTGGGCTTGTTTAGTCTGGAGAAGAGGAGGCTCAGAGCTGAGCTCAGCACTCTCTAGAACTACCTGAAGGGCAGTTCCAGCCAGGTGGGGATTGGGCTCTTCTCCCAGGCAGTCAGCAATAGGACAAGGGGCCATGGGCTTCAACTCTGCCAGGGGAAATTGAGGCTGGCGATGAGAAAGCAATTCTGTGCAGAGAGAGTGGTCAGGCACTGGAATGGCTGCCCAGGGAGGTGCTGGACTTACCGGCCCTGGAGGCTTTTAAACTGAGATTGGACATTTAGTGCCATGAGCTAGTAAATGGACTGGAGTTGGACCAAGAGTTGGACTGCATGATCTCTGAGGCCTTTTCCAACCCAGTCGATTCTGTGTGTGTGTAACACTACAATACTACAAATTTGTAATTTTTTCCAGTTCTTTGTTTGGTCAGCCCAAACACATGTTTCAAAACAGTCTAAAAATATTCAATGCACATTACTTAATGTTAAAAAGAATGTTCTGCACTACATAAAATCTACCTCTATGTGTTCAGGTGGAGGTTTTCCAAATGAGATGCCTGAAATAAACTATCTAAATTCACCATCTTAGTTTCAGACGTGCCAAACACTATGAACAATAAGAAGAGAGAAAAACATGTAACCATAACCATGTAACACAGAACGGTTTCAGCTTTGGTGAAGAATAAAAAGCTAAGAAGTTAACAGTGTTAATTATATGGAGCTTCTGAAGTTGTTTGAAAACACATTTTCTATATTCAGCAGATATTTCCAGACAAATATTTCATTTAGTTATAAGTAACTTTGAATCAAGTACGAAGAGCATGTTTTAATATTCAGCCCGCCAATATTTCACAGAAAGCAAAAATGTTATAACCTTGTATCAAAATTACATAAAATAAAACTAATAATATTTGTTATAATAATATACTTTCAAAAATAGTAATTCATATACCCAGTCTTTTACCAATTCTGTAGGTGTCTTGAGTGAAACAGGAAAATGTCTAGCTAACAACACATTGAAGAGAACTACGATTCATTCTGATGCCCTCAAAAGGCATCCCTCTCAAAGGCTGTTTTTGTTTTTAATTAAGAATCTTGTGGTGTTCCTTGAATTAGGTGTCGAATCTTCTCAGCATCTTCTTCTATAGTTTTATTTTTAGGATCGATCTTGAGAGCTGCTTCATAGTCCTGGAGACCTGAGATAGACACATTAATAAGAATGTGAATCAATAATGCAAGAGCATCCTCCTTAGCAGCTAACTGGAAATAACTGGTCTCTAATCACATGTGTAAAGAATTGATCTTGAGTTTTGCTGTTGAGCAAGATGGAATCAGAATGACACTAGGTTCAACTTTTGTCAATAAATAAATTTATATTATTCTACAAAACATTTTAGTGGAAACACTCTACTATATAAACATTTTCAGATATTGAAACATGAAAACAGAGCCTCTTCATTCATATCTATATGCATATATGCCTATATATGTGCACATGCATGACAAGAATGCTCAAGTGTTCTGCAGAAGAGAGAAAAATTGAATAACAGAATGAAAGTGCATGAAAACAAGGAAAAAAACCCGACGAACTGTGAATGTCAGAGCTTGAGGAAAAAAAAATGCAAACCACGAGTGCAGGAAGTATAATAAAAACTTGTCTTTTTTTTTATAAGGTTCCCAAGTGCAAACGAAGCTGTAAGGTAACGACAAAGGGATTCTGAAGTAGAAAAAGGTAACCGATGTGAAAAGCTTAGTATTTCAAGGTTAACATTTTCCATAATCTTCTATTATCCACTTTCACTTGTAAATTTGCCTTACAAATCTGAACTGATACTCTTGGAGAACTCAGCAGGGACACTGTTAATTCAAATATAGTCACACAAACCACATTACTAGATGAAACATTTTGCTGGTCAATATGGGTTTCATCCATCATTTTAAAAAGATATGTTACTAAGCACTTCACAAGCAAATAATTTAGAAATATTTCAGGTTATTTTAAGTTAATTTGTTGTATTACTGGACTGTAAATACAATCTCAAAACCAATAAAACATCGCTTCCTGAACAGCAAAACTATCGCAACCTAGTTTCATATCAGTTTGCACACTACATTTGAATGCTTCCCAATGCAAATACCTCATCTCTGACCTCTCATTTGTTTCTCACTTGATACCTTCCATGGCCACCCAGCTGCTGTGGTCACTAGCTGGCAGCATGTACAGAAAGACTACAATCGGCCAGTAAATTTAAAAAAAAAAAAGTGGTATAAAGGTTCATATCAAAAAGAGACATAGATTGTATAGGTCTCCTTTTACATCCCTGCCAGAAAAATAAAGTGTGAGCAGTCTCATTGAGCTAAACAGAATTACTTTCATGTCACTATAAATTCATGTGCATGTCTTCAAGAAATCAAAGTCTCACCTTCAGTAAATAATTCCAGCTGACAAAACGCAGTTCCACGTCTCACATATGCTTTTACTCGAGCATGCTCATTATCAGCAACAGGTGGTGTAAGCAGTTCTAGTGCCTTTACAAATGAAAACACTCAAAATATTTAGAGGTAGATTTTCCATAATTTTTTCACCTCATTTACACACACTTCTTTCACCTAATTACTATTATTATACAGGAACATAGTAACTATTCAAAGAGAAATAGAAAATAACTATTCAAATTTATATGGCTTGTGAATCTAGCCCTCATGATTTTTATCTGTCATTCCACAGTTTGCTAAATACAGTTTCATTGCCATGGCTAAAAACTGACAAATACTGTGCTAAATTATTACTGCAGTCAAATAATGTACTCTGTTTTCATACATGACATTACATACCATGCTACAAAAAAAGCAGCCCTATAAAAGCCCATGTGTTATAGCAGTAGTTACTAGAAAAAACAAGTTTCAAGCCTCAAGTATTTATTAGTTCAAAAAATAATAATTCTGGGACAACTTTCTCCAAATTACTCAGATGCTATTTGAGATCACTTCTCTCCTGCTGCACAAATAGTGGCTGCTAAAACATAGATACAATTATTTTCTGCTCCAAGTTGTCCTTATTTTTCAAGTTTATGTATTGCTACCGTATTTCATGTGTAAAGAATCATGTCCCAAGTCAACATGTGGCCATTCAGCACAAACATGAGGAAGCATGGCTGGGGGAGGGTGGTGTTGTTTTGTTTTAAAATTTCTGAAAGTTCATTAATCGCTTGCTATCAGATTTTAATATTTCACTATGGCTTCATTATATCAATTTTGAATTTAAAAATTTTGAATTGTGCTAATAAGTATTTACAGGTCTGCTTGAAACAGAAGCATCACAGTAATGAACCACAATCTTGTATAAGATGACAGTCTGAGAACCTATGTTTTTATACCTTAGAGGAATCTTCAATAGCTTTATGTAAATTTCTCAGTTTCAGGTGGCAAGCAGCACGATTCAGGTACAGCAGGGGAAGCTTATTGTTTAGCCGCACTGCGAGGTTATACGCATTTACAGCTGCGAGATAGTTTCCTGTTGCAAACATTTTGCTAAGTATAAAACAAAAAGGAAGACATGCACTTTAAACAAGGTGATACATCAAAAAAAACCACCAAACCCCAAACCCCAAACAAAATTTATTGTTAACGACTCACTTTAAAAAAAAAAAGTTTTAGCAGCTTTTCCTTGGAAATGGCCATTTATAGCCTTTCCCAAGAAAAACATAGCTGAAGGTCAGCCAAACTTGATGCTGACAATAGAGCATTTAGACACACAACTTCACAGAAATAGTCACTCCTCAAAAGCAATGAAGAACAGCGAGAGGGTGACACATCTGTGCAGACATGGGACTAATTTTGAAAGCTATGTATCTCATTATGATTGCCTAATCAAACCTTTCGATATAACACAGTTATATAAACTTACCAATATTTTTATCAAATTCCTAAAGTTCATTTTAGACCTATGTTTAACCTCTCAATAAAGAGTACAAATGAAAGGAAAGCCACCTGGATATAACATTGCACCGATTTAACTGTCCTCATGGAAGAATATGCATTATGCATTGACAATGATTTTGTTCATCATGAGCTTCAGCAGTTGCATCTCATGACTTTATTGCATTCAAACTCCATAAGCTGTCAATAAGTTCTCTACTATGTAGACTTTCACTATCTATGTCAAGGATAAATAGAAAATATCCAAACTAAAAAAATAGGCACACACTATATAACTAATATTTCATTTAAATACACCTTCAAATGGAATCTAACTTACTTTCCTTTGTCCTTCAACCAGTCTGGATTCTTCTCCTCTTCTTTTAAGTCTTCCAGCTCAGACAAATCAGCATTTATTGTTCTTCGAGCTTCTGCTTGTTTACGTAGCCACTGTAAATACACAATATGAAAGTATTATTTCTGAAGGAAAATTCAAATCCAAAAAAGTATTTTGCTTTCACCTATGGACTCACTCCTACCAAAAGAATTCTACTTGCCACATATTTTGAACAGAGAGAAATATCTAATTAAGTCAGATATGAAAAACTTCCAAGTTTCCCCAAATATTTCATTACTATGTAAGGTTATTGCATTACTAAAACATTTTTGTTTGCTTGTTTGTTTTGGAACTTCCAAAATGACTCTTTGTGTTCATTCAATAAAGCTCAAAAAAAGCTGATATTAAACTTCTTTGTAAGAAGACAGAACTTAAAGTACCTTAAATATAAGAGCAAAGACAATTTAAATTTTATACTTCAAGGAATTAAATTAATATTGCTGCCTTTACCTCTCCTCTCTCCCGCCCTACCCTCCCCCCCCAAAAAAAAGAAGGAACATGCTATTTATTAATCTGCACAATCATATGCAAGTGTTTATTTAAATCTTAGTTTAAATAAGACCGCCTTCTTTAAAAGAATATTGCACAGGTAACGTTCCTTGGCACAGGCAACATTTTTGTCATCTTACTAAAGAAGCGGTAAATAACTCACCACCTTGGAAGACAGCAGAAGCCTCATACTAAACCAGAGAGCAATCCTTACCTCCTCCTCTTCTGCAACACGAGATTCTCGCAGAGCTGTAGGAAAAACTCGTGGTGTAAAGCTGATTTTAATTGTAGCAGCAGATCGAGGAGCCGGTAACTGTTCTTCCTTTAAATTTTCTGAAAACATACTAAAGGAACCACAACCTATGAAGAGAATTGGAGTAATGAAACTGAAAAATTAAGCAAAGGGAGTTTTCTACTTTTCTACCAAAGTCCAAAGTACACTTACTTTAGAAATTATGCACATTAGAACTAGACCTCTAATGGCTTGAGAAAGGTTTAGACTTGTTCTGTTGAAGGGAAGGTTCAAAAAATGTTTGTTCTTGCTGTATCATGCCATCTATTGACTGGCTAGATTATCTGTCACAGATGAACTTAAACTCCTCCTACACCACTATGTCACTTACAGAATTCTCTGACAGGGCAACTGCAAGAGCTAACACTAACTTTACCAAAACAAGCGAACAAACCAAAACAGAAATGTTTCCTGTTGGTTCAGTTCCCTGAATTAGCTCTCTGTGGGGCAAAGACATGGGACAGAGAGAATGAAAGGAAATTGTGTATTTCCATGAAAACCAACAATGAGGTAACTCCGGGTAACATGAACTCCACCTCAGAAAGTCTGCATTACACTGCCAGAGAGGCTTTTTGTTTTGTTTTTCTAAAGCTCAGAACAAAACCTGTCCTTCTATTTCCAAAGACTTAAACAAGAGCTAAGAACTCTCATGCTTTAGCTTGAAAAATTGGCAGAAAATGAAGACACTAAAATAACTGCAAACTAAAAGAGAATTAGTTTAGTATGGTAGAGACAAAGACAAAGGATGAATTAGAAACATCTAACAATAAAGGTATACCCACACTTTGAAGAATAATAAAATACACTCCAATAATATAACCTTTAGTAGGTTTGAGTCTGGTCTCAGAAGTTCCTTCATTAGGAATCTCAGCTTTGTTCATTTTTTCCTTTTTCTTCTCCTTTAATTGCTCTGCTTCTTGATGTAATTCCTCTTCTTTTTGTACCCTCTTTTGTTTCTCAGTATCTTTTTGCTCTTTTCTCCATAACTCCAACTCCTTCGTGACCTTCAGCCGCTCCTTTTCTTTCAGATCTTCAATTCTTCTTCTTTCTGCTTCTTCTAGCTGTTTGAATGATAAACCTATGAGACATGTAACATCTGATAACAGTAAGACGAATAAGTAAAAGCTACCATTATTTTCCTGGTTTCATATCCCAAGCACAGCATCATCGTTAATGTGATGGTACAAGCAGAGTTATGAGAGATGCTTAAAAATGACTGGGAGAGTACAGATCTCTGATTAGCTTGTAAAAGTCTTTTAACAAAAAATATAAACAGCAAATCTAATATAAAATATAACAATTAATAGATAAGGTGGGTTTTTTTTTAATCAGTATTTTTGACAGTGCCAAATGACTAAACACTTGCACTGATGCAAAGGGCACCAAAGAATACAGTTTTGCCACATTATTGTAGTCTACTACAAAAATCGGAGCTCTTCATTTTCATATTTGGTAACAGATATATTTCTCCACCACTGTAACAAAAATGAGTACTTTTCATATTTTTAAGGTACTTTTAACCAAACAGCTGCCAGGTTAGTAATTGTTCACATGTATGTGTCTTGTTCCTTTTAAGTTTACCTTCATTGTGGCCTCCAAAGTGTATTTTTTGTGTTCCTGTTTTGTAACTTTTTTTGCTTCTGTCTCCTCCTTTGCCTTTTCATGGGCTTTTAGAACAGCATTCTCTCTTAGATACTGCAGTTTCTCCTTGTTAGCTTAAAAAACAAATAAAAACTATCTTGGTAATTCAGGCCTGAAGTTCTACGATTACACAGCGTATTAATAAAAGCATGATTCCTTTTGTTACTTTGTTTCAGAAAACCCAACATGGTTCAAATTCCACAAAGCAGCCCCTATTGAGCCCATCCCTAACAAAGAAAAGCTAGGACTTGCTTACACACGAAATGTAAGTTTTATAAGAAACATAGTTTTGTTTTGTGCGCACTAGAGCCAGCAGATGTTTTGTCTGTTTTCATGTACTTTCTATGTTTAACAATGAACAAGAAGGTTTAATTTAGCAGATATCTAGTGGCAGAAGTTTCATGATGGCTATTATCGTATGTAAAGATTGGGTTTCTTACATGCAACCTACTTTTCACAATAGAGAACTTACCATTTGATAGAGTTAGGGAATCCCACATGGCCACTTCTTTTTTATACAAAGTGAAGAAAATTATTCCATTTCCAATCTTTGCTGTGCTATTTGTGTCATCAATAGGAGCATATAAAATGGCTTCAAATAAAAAGGGAGGGACGCTTACCTACAAAAATATAATTAATTTGTACTAATATTTTCAATTTTTATTTAAATCTCACTTATTCAAAATATCCAACACAGGCATACAGCAAACCTCAAGAAACACGTTATTGACAAAACGAATTTGTTTAGTATGCAGTATGGAGGTTAAATATTTTATTAGACATGATAGAAGACATTGAAAAAGTTGGTTGTTCGGCACTGCAACCGGAGCTGTAGACCCCAGCTTTGTAGTTAATAGTCATAATATTAGCAGATGTGTATAAGGCCACTTGTAAGAGGAAAAGCAGCTGACACCTACTGAGCAGTAAAAACATTAGTAGAGAGAACGAACAGTAGTAAAGCCGTTATCTCTAGTGGGACAGCTATTGAACAGCCTGCAGTTTACAAAGAAAAATTATAGATTAAATATCATAAAAGATTATAAACTTGACAGCACTGCCACGGTGAATCAAGTGTGTGGTTTTTAACAGAGCTATAAAATAGCGCCAGGCCAGCGCGGGCACAACGCATCCCACGGCGGCGATTCTGCACCAAAGCAGCCCCGTGAGACGGACGAGGGCGCGGGACGCGGCCGCCCCACCTTCAGGTACCGCTCAGTGCAGAAGATGTTGGCGGAGGTGACGCGGACCCCGCGCAAGGGCAGCGAGAGGTAGACGGCCGCGGGGGTCTGCCGCCAGCGGAGCTCCCGCAGCCACACCGGCATGGCCGCGCCTGTTGCTACGGCCGCACGGCCGCCGTTGCTACGGGCAGGAGAGCTTCCGGTGCTCTCCAAGAACACTTCCGGTCCCCCTCCCCGCAGCTCCCGGAAGCCGCTGGCAGGCCCGACCCCGGCTTCAGCCAATGGCGCCCGCGGCGCAGCGCACGCTGGGAGTTGTGGTTCCGCAGGCGGCCGGGCAGAGTAACCCGGCGCTGGAGCTGCCGGCCCCGCCGCTGCCGTGCAGGACGAGGGAAGCGCTGTCCTTCAAGTCCGGTAGCCAGCTTAGAACAGCAAAAACGGCCCTGGGGCTCAAAGTTACAACGCGGGCAGTTCAGCAGCTTGTGTGCCTGTACGAACTTCTGACTTGCTAAAACTTGGCGAGATGAGTTGACAGGAAACCTGGCCCGCTGACTTACCAAGGCCTGGCCGGCGAAGGGCCCGTGCTGCTGTCACGGCTCACTGAGGCGAGCAGCGAGGAACGTGGCTCTTGTCATCCAATGATGTCTCCATGAAGAGACAAACTGCTGTTACTTGGAGAATTTCTGGTAAAAACTAGTAAAAGCTGAAGACTGATTTAGCAAATCACTGAAACTTCCAGATGTTCTCTAAAAATAATTAGGTCATACTGGCAGCTCCATGCTGCTGCCTCCCGATATTGTCTACTTTGCTGCCTTTGCCAAAATCTCAGGAGGTAATCTGCACATTGTTGCTCAGCCTTCCTCAAACACACAGTAACACAGTATCTACAAAAATAAAGTCCATTATACATAGAAAGCAACTGCTTCTGGGGAGTATGGGTTGAAAGGCAAGCCAAACGCATATGGATAAAGATTCAGGTATGTTTAAGTTCCTCGAAAGTATGTAAGTACTTACACCTACTTGGAAAAAAAAAACAAACCAAAAAGTCCCGTTGTCCCACTTTTCTTTCTTTTAAAACATGACTGAGAAAAAAATGAGTTTAATATTGCACACATAATATAAGATTTCTGGTGTGTATCATGTGATTTAATTTTTGTGTTCTGTTACCTATATTCCAAAGCAATGTTCAAATGGCAGTGGTTACTATTTAGTATAATACACATAAGCAGATGTATAAGTAGGGGTTTAAAACTTTTTCAGAGCAAGAAATTCATCATAATTGATATGATTTCTGGGTTATTCTCCACCCTCACTCACATCAGTATCATCTGGATGAATGCTTGCATCGACTGGAATCTGAGAACTGAATTAAACTTCCCATTTCAAGAGTGTTCAAAAGTACAAGAGGAAAGAGATTTAACTTAAAGTCAAAATGCATTAGGTATTTTTGGCATGTGATTTTTTTTCTTTTTTTCAAACCTTGCATGATATGTATTTCAGACTACAGTAGGAGCTGCACTATGGGATAAGGAGCCTTGCTGTCAGCTGCAGAAGACTTCTGTAGTTCATAGTTCTGAACCTAGACTTAAACCATGACGTCTCCTTAAACAGACTGCTATCACTCTAAGAAACTGTAAGAGAAAATAAACAAGAAAAGCTGAGGAAAGATTCTCACTGTGAGAACAAAACTCCTCCTGTTTGTTTTAAACTTCTCTAGTGTTACCTTTATTTAATATCCCCCAGTTGTCTGTATTGCAAGACAAACTTCAGGCAGGTGCAAACAAGAAGTTCTAAACATTCCTTCTGTGACATTTCTCCACTCTAAGAGATGGTCTTGTTTCCTAGAAAGACTCTTAGCTTGCTTACGTTTTTTGACACAGCTTTACCTTCCTTGCTGACCTCTGCAGCTCTCCCAGTTGAAAATGGAGAGGCCAGAACTGCACACCATAGTCAAAATTCTATTTGCCCGCTTCCTAGATGAAGTAATGGAAGAACTGGGGGTTGGAGCAGATAGTGTTTTCTTTAGTTTTAAATCAGGGTGTTCCACTAGCAGCATTGGCTAGAATGTTTATAATATAATAATAACTCAAAATCTCCTACCGCTCCAGAATGCAGCTGTAGTCATCCAGAATGCATCCTTCAGTTTTGGATATTTCATTCACAGGCAGTAAGAGTCTCAGACTTGTTGCGTGCTGGTCTTCTGCCTTGGTCACCCAGGTGGCATTTTTAGTTTAATCACAGAGAATATACTGGAATGAAGCAGCTTATTATTTATTCCTGCCAGAAAGAACATACTATGTCTACACACTTCACAAGCTAGGATAGTTACGGTCACCTGTACTCGGTGTTTCCGAGTCACACAAAATAGCTCCGATACATTAAAAACAACAACAACAGAATCTGTTTACTTAAAAGCTATGTATTTCATTCATATAAGACATAGTAAATGTCACTAACACATTTCTAAGTCAAAGTAGCAGATTTAGCTGCTGAAAGACACAAAAGAGATTGAGCAGAGACTTGAAACAACTTTAAAAGTCTTGTATGGATGTGTATCTGTCATACACATTGCGAGCTGCTTTGGACAAATAACTGAGCTCTCACTATGACAGTTTTGCAAAATACACTAAAAGAGAGGCCCATTCAGGATCTTCCTTCCGTTGGCACTAATTCATCAGTCAGAAGTGCAAAAAACTTTCTACTGAAAGGAGATAAAATCTTCCCTGGAAAACTTTATTAAATTCCTATCTCATGTGATTTATATATATGTGCTTCATATTCCAGTCATATCTTAATAATATTACTAATAGTCTGAACCTTCCAGTTGCCAATACATACATGCAGCTCTCCCAGGGGTTACTCCACTTCTAATGGCTTCAGAAGTTTTAATATATTGAAGAAAAATAATCCTTTAAATAGTTTACATTTTCTTTAGTTTAATGAATAGCCTTTTTTCCTCCCATCCCTTCTAAGTTCTCTCTCATTACTCCCATCCCTCCATATTTTTTAAGAAGAGCAGGAACATTTTATGAGATGCTGTTTATTCCAATTAACTGTTTTGCATGTGTGAATTGGGACCAACAATACCGGTTGCTTTTAAAAATTGTTGGCAAGGCACTGATTTGGTACGTGTTAGTTCTGGCAGTTCAACAAACAGGAATAGCTTAGTAATAATTTCATGATTTAGAATAAATAATTATTTGCATAATCTCAAGTACAGAAATCTCTAAAAAAAAATCTATTCAGCCAAATGGTGCCTACACTTTCCCTCCCATTCTGTAAGAAAGAAATCTGGTTTATGGTGCGAGACCCCTTCTAATCTGCTTTGAAGTGACTTCAGATTAATGCCTTTACAGAGCAGCAGACCTCTCCCAAGAGAGACAGGAGCTGTATTTTCTGATCAATGACCTCATACTGTTTCTTGCAGGATTACACCTGATCCAAATGCATTCTCACGGGCAAAACAACAGAAGAGTTAATCTAGACATTATGTCATCTTCATAAAAATCAACAGGCAACTTCCCCGCAAAAAATTATCTTTATTTTAAAAGAAACTGAAACCAGACAACAGAAAGCAACGAAGTTACATACAGTGCTGGACAAAATATACCATATACATTTTCCAAGAACACTTGAATCAGATTCTGATATATGTTCTTCTCAAGGTAAAATATCACATTATTAACAAAAAAAAAAGTCAACAATCTTAATCAGCTTATATTTTGCATTGTTTGGATGGTAGTAGATTGGTAACTTGCCTTATTCAACTTGTCTTTAACACTGAAAAGAGAATGCAGACAAAAAAAAATTCCAAGTCAGAAGCCGCTAAAGAACAGCGTCTGCTCTAGAGGCCACATACAAAAGCTTGGTGGAGAGATTGTCTTTTAAGCAAAAATTCCTCAATAACACCATATTATTTCACATTTCAGAAAAAGCTATCAAAAAGGAGACAAAAAAATATTTAAAATTAAATTATATGAACTTCAGATTTAGACCATCCTTTAGCTGATGAGACGAGTGTCTAGGAATAGACACATCTCTCGTTATTCCGATCGGAAACAGTATCCAATACAGCAATTCCTAAGTCACAGTGCACAAACCTCAGAGTAATAAGGTTGAGTTGGATCAAAAAAATATTTTGAGACAGACAGACTGTTTGAACATGAAAAAGATAATCAGTCACATATGGCAAACAATACTAAAATAGGTTTTCCCTATGGTGTTGGGATAAGCCATTTCTGAACCAGGAAACTAAGGGCGACACTGAATACTCAAAGCTACAGGCAGCACCTCTAAGGGGCTGAACATCATTCAAAGCTCATTACCTCAGGACTGATGACACACAACACTAGGGCACCAAAAGGACCCTTTATTCCCATATCAAGCATAAGCCAACAAGAAATCAGAGGAGTTCCATACAGAGAAGTGAATGTGCGTAACTCAAATTGTAGTGTAAGATAGTTATATTGCCTTAAGAGTTCTGCTAAATACACTTAATTTTCCAGTTTTAAGGAACAGTCTATTCTAATATAGAAAGCTTCAGACAAAACTCGGTAATTGCAGAGTAATTTTAGAATACAGTTCTACATACTCCTGCATGTATCTAATCACATCCAATAGATTAAAAAAAATACATGTTTTATAAACCAAGTAAAGAGCGTTAGAATAGAATTTTCAAACACTTGAGCTTATTACCAAATGTTCACCCATTTGTCAGTGGATAATATTAAGAAATTCATACTAACAGTTATGGCAACAAGATTATAATGCACATAAGTGATGAGTGTTCAGAAAGGTAGTCAGTTTTAATTGCCGTGAATTGCTACCATCTATCATACCTCCTTCTATGCAAGACACCATGCCAGCTACCAATCCCTAAACAATAGTATTTCACATACTTCATAGAGTAGCTTAAACCACATCATGATATGAAATAATTGGTATTACATAGTAATTTAATCCCTGGCCACAAGGCTAATGTTGGACAAAGTCTGGAAACTTTTTTCCAATTTGAATTACATACATTAACTTTGCCACACACCACAGCACTAATGCATGTATTACTTCAGACATGCCCTAATTTAAAGTCAAAACAAAAAAGTTGTTGCAAAAATACATGTCACCAATGTGGAACACATTCAAGATTGTATAAAAAGTACTGAACTGATATGCCAAAACAGGTATATTTAAGCAGTACATAAGGAAAGATTAGTTTTAATATGAAACAGTCATTTAAGTCACATACAACATGATAAGAAGCATCACTTCCTTTTTAAAAAATGTTACACCAATACTTCTACTGCCAGGCAATGTTTATTTATAAAATGAAGGAGATATATTTAATGCTGATGTATTATTGTATTAAGTTGGAATAAAGACAAATGTTAAAGAGGTGCTACATATGAACACCATTGATTTTGTAAAGAACTCAAACCATAAAAACCATTTCACTTGCAAATATCATAGGTCCCGAACTGCACAAGCTTTGCAATGTTACTGACTGTGTGCGTGCAGTTCCACTGACTTTGTCAATTCTCACTTGCTCCAAGTGAAGCCTGCAAAATGCGATTACAAGACCGGTTATCCGATGAAAATCTTCAGAGGTCACTAAGAACATTTTTCTTTGAGCAGCCACAAAATTACATTTTTTGTTTTAAATCAAGCAAACTTAATTACTTTTCTCTCATCTCTTTCATCTGAAGATCTCAAATAATAACTAGGCCTCTAAACACCCTTGGGAAGCATTAGCCTGATCTTCTGACAGAGGAGACTGAAGCAGTTAACCTGCTTGTCTCAAGTTGTAGAAGGGATCACTAAAACAGCCAGAAACGGGGTTTCTGATAGCTACCCTCTAGCGGCTAGCCTGTATGCAGCACTGTCACCTACCCTAATACCAATAAAACAAGTATCTTAAAGAGAAAATTATGTATTTTCTCATTTAAAACTTGTCTCTGGAAAAAATAAACAAACAAACACAAAACTAAGTATTAAGGACAGTTCAATCCAGATGATACCTATTTCTTTAAGCCTAGGGGAAATAAAAAAAAAAAAAAAAAAAAAAGGACATTTTGGGCAATATAGGCTGCATTTCTGGCCATAACAAGGAGCTACTTAAAAAGGACACAGGCATTTCCCACAAAAATGTTAAGGTCTGTAAGATTTACAAAATCTTTGCAATATTTTTGGTGTGCAGCACCAGTACAGTCTAAATCACTAGTAATGAAAGAAGCACATGATAGTTCAATACAAATTGTTGCCTGTAGAGTATTACAAAACCCCTCACCTATTCTAATCAGCCCTCCGTCCCGCCCACCCTTCTATAACTAATTTCTAATTCTAACCAGCTGACATTTTCCTAGTTCCTTACTAACAAAACATGGTGGTTGTTTTTCCTGTGCATACTTGAAGTACTACTAGTCAATACATGCAGAGAAAAACAAAGTGTAACCCTCTCTCGAGGTAAAGATTCCAGGTATGCCAAGAGTGCATCAATAGGGCAAGCACGTTGACTGGATGACTTCTGGAGATCCTCATCAGTCATATCTCTATGATCAGTGTGATAACAAGTTTGGTTTTGCTGTTCTTTTGGTTTTATTTGATATAATTGGCATTTGCCAATGTCTTGAATTTGTAGGTTAATAAACACAGAAAATGTACTGGGTTACAAACCAAATATAGTACCAGTTTAGAAAAACCGAAGTAAATTGTTAAGAGTACCTTTTGTAAACATACAATGTAAGACCTTACGAAATAATATTCCAGTTGATTTTAAGTTTGCAAAATCACTATATTTAAATTCTAGTATCTTGCTAGCTAATATAGAATGTCTGCTCCAAAATGATAGAATATTAATTGGACTTTAAAGAACAGCTGCCCCGAACATAATCTCACAACAGGAATGGCATTTGGGAATGGGAAAGGTATTGTCAACAGCACACTTGGATACCAATATCATAATCACAGGTTTTGCTGAATTTTCACGGAGCAAAATTTTGTATTTAATTTACATTGCCGTATGCCTGAACCAGCTCCACTACCTTTACAGTGCAAATTGTTGCAGAGATTGAACTGATTCCCAGAGGAACAAATCTATCTAAAGATAGACAAAACAGGAAGGCAATACTGCACTTCTCCAGTAAGAGAGTATGGGACAGTTATGTAGATCTGCACAGTATCTTACAGACCACAGTAGAGCCTGTTTAAAATAAAACACAATGGTGAACTAGCAAACAGGCCTTTTCACTCATGAGCATAGCTTACCATAAAAAATACCTCTTTATATAGATGACTCTATTCTATATAGGCTCCTACATCACTCTTCACCACGGATCTGAACAATTTATCACATTAAGGAACGTGACTAGAACCTGTAATGCTTGACATATGATTTAACTGCTGACAGTCTAGAAGTTTCCAGCACAGTGGTATTACAAGCAGAGTCTGTTATTACAGTGCTACCTTTTTTATTAAGTTAAAACAGCACTTCTTTCTACAGAAACACTCAGTTGCATATGCAACTTTATCACCCTGCTAAGGCTGAAGTCTTCAAGACTAGATGTTTCCCCACATTAAAAAAAAGGGGGGGTGCATATTTGAGATCAAGAATAAATTACCCATATTAAAATAGAATGCTTAGCACCACACATGAAGCTCTAATGCTGTTCATACTTGTCAGTAGGATATCATTTTGCAGAGAAGCTAAACTTCTGATTCCTTGCTCCCAATGTGAGCTAAACACACCTAATGTGTGTTCTTCACCCTAGATTTTCCACCCCCTCGCTGCAAGACTTGCTGAGGCAGTTGTAGGAATTCAGTTTTAACACTCTGCTGGCCAAATTATCTTGCAATTCAGAGCCTGTGCTGAGCACATCCCGCTGCCTTGCGCCCTCCTTCACGCCAAGTGGACGGTGCAAGCCCAGGACGACAGAGCAGGCTCCAGCTGAGAGCCCTAGAAGATGGGCAGGACTTTCCCTGCACTAGTTCATTCATGACTCTCCGGCAGCACTGAGGTGGGAGACCAGAACCATCAATGAGAAAGGATGAGAGAGGTGCATGATTGCACAACCGTTACAGATGCAGAGACTGTATCCTGATGTATGTGCTTTGGTACTCTCTAGATTTAAAGCCCTGGACTTCATAAACTTGATGTGTTCTTTTGCCAATGTAATCATATTTGGAACTATTTCCAAATACTGCAAGACCTAGCAAGAGTCTTCAGCAAGTATTTGCTGAAAAGTCGAAAGAGATCATTGCCTTTTCAAGGAAACACAAATGCGTAAAAGCTGGCAGGTTTCACTGTGAGTTACTAAGCACGAAGTCATCAATTTTTGGATAGTGTGTTAATGCTTTACTTCAAAAATAGGAAAAAGCACATATGATTTACACTAAAATAAAACTATTAGTACTGCACATTCCTCCATGTCATCCCTACTAAATTAAAAAAAAAAAAAAGGATAGCAAGAACATATTAACACTAACAAACTACAGGCTATTCATACAGGCACATTTTTGCCTTTGATAAAATTACCAATGTACATCCTACTTCTGATGAGTTGTCAGTTACGTTTTACAGTTTAGTGAGAAACAAACAAAAAAAATAATCCATCCTGTAAAACACGTCCACACATAAAACTATGAGTACAAAAGCTAGGTTGGCAGTTTATGAACAAAAACAGATTAGGGAAAAAAAGATGACAGCAATCAAACACAATTGATTGTCTGCAGAAAGTGAAGTACCCAATTTGTAACCAAATCTTCATAGCAAGTATTTCAATCGCTACCACCAATTCCCGTTGTTAGCCATCTGTATTCAATGCAGGTGGCCCTGCAGTCTCTCTTGTGCGCATTAACTGGACATCTTTGTCAGCCATGCAAGTATCACAGCCCCATACTGCGGATGCTTCTGCTGTAAGAAGGCCATAAGCTGACTCAGTCATGCCTGTACAGATCCGATGAAACCATTTTTGACAAGAGGCTTCACACAGGATGGCATCCTGGTCATCATTAACTTCATGTGTACAAATTCCACATGGATAGACAGGTTCAGAGGACGAGTGACCATGACGACTGGGATGAAGGAGTGTTTTGCTGCTCTTTTCAGAGTTGCATCCTTCAGCAGTACCTCGAGGCTGGCGGGACTTACTCTGAGTCCCATTTGAATGACCAGCATTAGTGTTATCGGCACTGTTAGAATGGCTATTATCCTGATTTACCACACTGTTTCGAGTGACATTTTTGAGGTCACTGTTCCCTTGACTCACAATGTCCTCTGTCCTGTGATGATGCTGATGAGCAACAGTGTTCTGGTTGGATGCTTTGCTTGCACCTTGACTAAAGTCTTGCTTTTGTGCTGACGGTTTTGTCTGATTATAAGTGTTTGGTGGAGGAGCAAAAGAATGGTTTGACTCTAGCTGAGAATTTGGAAAATTTGGATTGTTTCCAGGGCCAAAGTTAGACGGCACATCAGGGTGAGGCATCTGACCAGAATGGCCAAAGTTCTCACCAGGATTTGGTCTGAAATGCTGACCAGGCATATTGACATTTTGATTTATCTGACCACTACTATAAGGTGGTTGATTCCCAAAACCTGGGTTATCATGTGGACCGAAGCCGAAAGAGTGGGGTCGACTAAAACCCATTCCCACGGGATTTTGAGGAAGGGGATGCGGTTGGTTTCTGAGGGAGTAAGAACCACCATATGGTGAGGACACTCTGGGCAGCATGTGAGGTGGCATTCTGAAAGTGCTATAGCCTCCAAAGCCAGGATAACCAGGATTACTAAAATATGTATTTCCTGAAGGAAGTGGTTTATAAGACACAGTATTATAGTTGTCATCAAATGGATTTGCAGCTACAAGGTGGTCAGAGCTTGGATTCGGTGGTGGAGCATATTCGGATGGAGGAGGAAATGATGATCCCTAAAAATATTTTAAATACAACATTTAAATTAGTTTTAGTATTTCCCTGCAAAACAGACCAACCTCAACGGTCCTGGATTAGCAGCTCTACTGTTAAAAGAACTGTTCAGCTGTTGTGTAAGGCTCACCCACTGTACCCTGCCAGGCTGTCTGAAATTTCAGCACAGAGACAAGAGAGGAGTTTGGCCTCCAGATAATATGGTGATTTATAGTAATCTCAGTGTTTTAAAAATTGTGCAGTTGCACAACCATGTATCTGAAAATACTACTTGCTATGTGACTTCTGTCTTAACATTTCACATAAGAAAAGCAAGAGTACAGAAAGCAATATGTCACTTCAACACATGCAAAAAATATTTCCAAATGTTGAAGAGCAGATTTGAAGCATCTCCTTAATTTCATTTTGGGTTCATTTTACAGAATATACATCTCAAGATACCCCATTTCTATCAGGATATACAAACGTAATGTTACTACAACTCTAAAAAAAAAAAAAAAAGGTATCTAGGAGTCTGCATCTAAGAATTTGCTATATTCTGTGCACCAAACAGAAGTGTCCCTTACGAACATTCAGTGACCGCGGAGAGTCTGCAAAGCGCAGTCAGTACGTACAAAGTACAAGGATTTCTGGTTACAGAGCATAATCAAGTGTTTAATGGAGCCCAGAGGCTGTTTAAATGTCATCAGAGTGGCTATACAATTGAATTTCATTCTAGACTAGCCTGTGGGGAACACCTAGCTGGTTTACCCTCACACTAACTGTGCTCGCAGAAAGCATTTCCTCCTAAACACTAAAAAACTAAGACTGAACATTTCCCTCCCATCCCTCAAAAAAAAAAAAAAGCTTCTGCTGTGGTGCAAGTTTTGACCTTGGTAAGGAAAGAGAGGAAACCGATCTGCGTGCCCTCTACGGTTCACACCATTTCAGAACACACTTCATCAAGAAAGAGGTCTGAAACCCTTAAATCAACTGAACATTTCTCATAGTAGGTTTCACCATGACTACTTGAAAATAAAGCAAAAATTAAGAAAGCAGATCCACATCTTAACAGAATCTGTTTGACCTACATAAATAAAGCCACTCTCACTGGGCAGTACCAAATTAACAGATACTCCCTCTCAAAGCTGAGTGAACACACAAAGGAGAATTCTGCACTACAGATAGCTAATTGCTTTAGATGTTTTGTATTCAGGCTTCCTTTTCTGGAAACAGAAACTGTAAAGAAATGCCAAATTGCAGGAATTCACTGGAAAGGAGCTGAACCTGCCTCAGAGCTTTTGCCTGAAAAAATCCCTTGGGGAATGTGCCAAGCATTAACAAACTGTACTGATCCATTAGCCCACAAACCTACACACACAGGAATAAAAGTAAGAAGACAAGTAGTCTCATGGCAACTACTCATGCTGTGCATATTCCTACCAATGGCTACAAAGTCATTAAAATAAAGTCTGTCTCGGAATCAAATCCATATAGTAAAGTACAAGTTGTTGCAGTCTCACTGTGCACTTCTCTTTACAGGTCTTTGGCAACCTACAGAGATTAAAATAATTTCAGTGACAATAACTACTATTATGAAGATTTTAAATTCACAGTACAAGTGAAATATTTTGTATGCAATTGCTATTTGTGAGAACAGACATATTCTGAACGACAAGAGACAGTCATACTGAGTGCACTATTTATTAAGAAATCAAAAGAACCAAAGGGAATTTACCTGTGTATTTGCTTTGCGCTTTTTCTTATCAGGGCTTCCAAGCTGAACTCCTGGTCCTCCTAACCCATCCAATCCACTGTCACCACCTACAAAATTTCAATCAGTGTAATACTGCATTAGTTTTCTTATAGAATGTATTTTAAGTTTGCCTCTGTCTGTCATAGCAATAGGCATCTGTTACAAATACTGAACTTGCATTAACCTCTGGTACCTTACATTGCAAGTCATTAAGGAGCAAACATCTGGAGGTAAAAGTTAGCATCCCTCATATAGAGCTGTCTTGCTCTATTACCACTTTAACATCCAATGCATGCTCATTACAGTTGGAATAAACATCTCCGTATCCGCCCCTCGTTTCTTAACACCTCCACCAATTACAAGTATTTCTTGCTTGCATGATGCATAAAACTTTAAAAAGAACTGCTTAAAATCATGCCTAAGATGCACATGCTATTTAACTTACACAGACTCAGCATTTACCAAACTCACTGTACCAATATCAAACAGTATGTTACAAAACACCACAAAGGAAAAAGCAAACACTAGTGCATCCATGAATGAAAACCGCTGAAAACGTGCCATGTTGTTTAGAAAGATCTCCAATTTATCAGACCTAAATTTCACTAAATCCAAGACTTGATCAAACAAAAAGATATCCACCAAAAATGGGAGGAGTTTTAAGTGAACCTGCCCTACTTGGCAGAAACTTCATAGAATAATTGTGCACGGCTGCTCTGACACAGAAAGAATTAAAGAATGTTCATCAGACTTGACTCAGAGCAATAGAAAGAGATATCTGTACTTCACCTGGGATTGTGACCTTTCGTAACAGTGGGACAAGCTCTCAAAATGGTATAAATCATGGCTTTTCTTTGTAAAACTCTAGTTAGACCATAGAAAAACAAACAAACAAACCACCACAGAAGTTCTAGTATATTCCTTATTATCCCAGTTGGTCTGCCTTCATGGGGCTCAAGCGGACTTGCCGTCACATGGGAGTGCAAAGAAAACTCTGAGCCGAAGTATGAAAGTCACTTTTGAGAGCAATACATGTTAAGATAATAACATCATTACATTAATAAACTGTATGTTAATTCATTTTTTCCCAGGCCCATTAAGATAACAGCTTATTTGCCCTTTAAAAAAAATAAATCTACATAGTGACAGTATAGAACAGTAAGAAGTTGGCAATACAATCTAAAAATTTTAATATTATTTGTTTAAAACTAATATTCAGAATATGAGTCAAACTTTATCAAGATGCAAGTATTCAGCTAAACACACAGGCTTATCTTTATTACCAAGGGCAACCTGAAGATAACTCTGAATTATCAATAGGATTATGCAAAGAAACATAATGTATGGTATTACACTGCTCTATGTTAGACAAGCGTTCCCAGCAGACAGCTAAACCAGCTTTAGGACTATTCAGCATAGTAACAGAAAATCTCCTCTCACAGGGAAGAAGCAGACCTACTGTATACCGACTGAAATAACCAGCAGTTATTTCTAATGCTTCTGACAAAAGGAAGCCTGACAAATTTTCACTCCTGGCACTTCCTTCAACCCCCAGCTCCTTTTTTTGAGGTCTTGAGGGAATTTACAAGTCCTACCTCAAGCAAGAATCCAGTTCTAACTCTGCTTTAATGAATTACTTTTGGCTATCATTGTTGAAATTTAATTTCATTTTTCATTATACATAAGGAAGATATGTGAACATCCCAAATCAACACCTATCAAATTTTGAGTTTTGAAGACTAGGGCATGAAGTCACAACCATGTTCTCAAAACAGACTCGTACTCGAGCATAGCCTAAAAAAAAGGGGGAGGGGGGAAGTCCTTGGGGAGCCCTGTTCGCTGTGATTTGGAATTTTAACCTGCATATACTTAGTGTGCTATGAAGCACTGCCACTGCATCCGCTGTAGATACTAAATAATTACACCATTAAGTTTTACATAAAGAATGATGAAAAATCTCTCTTATATTCCAACTCTTATAAATCATCTTCTTGATAAACTATTTGCCCCAAACTGTCCCTGCACTTCACATCAGCTGCTTCTCCAGCATTCCTACAAGTTTATCATAAATTAAGTGGCAAACTGTGCAGTGAAGATCATTCCTCACAACTGCATAAAATACGCCGCTGTTCATGACTCTGTACTCTTAATACATAAATTATGTTAACCACAGATAGCAAAATACTACAAATATCCAGATTTATTTCAATAAATTCAACAACTAGCAACACAGATATCAGTAAATCTGTGACCAAGTAGACTATTGAGGATCATAGGCAAGTGCTGTTTTACAGTAGCATAAGTTAAAACTTTATAAAATTATATATAAATTCCCTCTCCATCATTCTTCAAAAACATAAGCGTATGAAGACTAGAGTTCCAGTGATAAGTTCCACCAATTTCTACATGAATTACATGGGTGAAGCCATTCATATACCCGGGTTTGCAGAACCGAGTCCTATGTCCAGAAAGGTACACAGCTTTTGTATTTTCAGTTCTTGCTGTATGAGGCCAATGATTTAATTTAGCCCTACGAATTTATATTTTCCCTGTGGATTTTATAATGATTTAATTTATACATGAAAGGAAACAGAATGTTAGTCCTAGCATACATCCAAAAAAAGAGTGAATACGGGTTATTTTCATGCAGCCAAAATAAACTTTCCAGAAAGTCGCTTTTGGTACCTACCACACAGACTTTCATTAAAAGGTGTACCAAGCATTTTGGAACCTTGCACTAACGGTGCGAAAAATTATTTCATTTTCCGAGACTAATTTTCCAGGAAAAAATACAATCCTTTTGACTGGGACATCACATATGTAATGCATCTAGAGATATAAATACATATCTGATAACTATTTCGTTATTCAATAATGGGTAAAATGTATTTCAGCCAATTACATTTGGGAAAAGGAGAAGAGATAAGTCCCATATTCTTTTTTGCTTCATACATACATAAGATAGACATTTACAGTATTAGTCAGGAGAACTGCAACTTGTAGTTATTTATATATTAAGAGATGATGACTTTGCACGTAATTTATGCCATACTTAACATGCTGCAAGTACACTATGGAGTATTTTCATACTCACTGACCAATCTGTCTAGGTTTTTACAGGATGGATGCCAGAGCCTTTTTAAACAGTACTTTATCTCAGTAAGAACATTTTCCGGGGCAACATAAATGGCCGAATAAACTTTTCATTATAGACAGAAAACAAAAAAATAGTCTAATTTCAACCAGATTTGGTTGAGCCTATTCTGTGGCCCTAATATAGTTTTAATATAAAGCTGTAAGTGCATGGAAGTTGGTGTGTAACTCAGGCATGTGAAACTATGTGCTTAAATATTTGCAGAATCAGAGCATGAGAGTGAAGGACTCTAATGAATCCCAGTCTCCTTTGTAACACTGCTGCATATTTTCATTCTTTCATTCTCAAGGTTGCAATCCCACTGTTACTAGAACAGTTTTAGAAAAGCAAATTGTAAATCAACGACAACATGCATAGCAGAATCCACACCTTTCCCCACTTACCGACCATAAAAAAGAGCTTAAAACATCAAGAACAATAGAGTTCCAGGGGCAAAACAGGAGGCGAGGAAAAGAGAAGCAATAAATTGCAGATCTTATCATTTTGCCATGATTTTCACCCAACTCAGTCACCCTACTGTCTTTCATAATTTCATTCAAACATGCATTTCTGGTTTTAAGGACCGTGAGGACACAACTACTGCTATGTACACTGATGTGCTACTGCTATTAAAGTCAGTTGCACTGGCAAAGTCAGAAGAGATACCATATTTCTACCCTTCTCCTTACACATTTCAAAGACAGACATACTTCAAACCTGACTAGAGCCATACAACGGTGCTATTAACAAAGAATAATATTTCGATACATTTTTCATTTCCCGAAAAGAGAAAAACAAAATCCCAACTAAAATCGAGCACAAGAGCAAGAACAGGGGTGGAAGAGCGCACACTCAAGTGTAATTTATGGGCTCTGCATGAACACTAACTCGGACATGTGGCACTGCCGACGTATTCCCTTGCACCAACACTATGCACGCCGCATACTAATGGGCAGCACACCCAGAAAAACGCAAGAGACACAACCACGCACCCGCCCGCCTCCCCTCGCGGGTCACATCCGCGGGCAGAGCGAGCCCCGTGCTTTGCATTTCAAGGCCCGGAGGCTGCGGGAGCCCGCGGGGCCCGCCCGCGCCCCACCGTGCAAAGTTAGCGCGGCTCCCGCCCGCCCGGCCCCGCCGCCAGCCGCAGGGAGGGACCGCGGGCGGCCGGCGGGAGCCCGGCGGGCAGCGGCGGGCGGGTCGGGTCCGGCCGGAGCGCGCATCCCGAGGCACGGCCAGCGCTCCCCAAGGGAGTTAGGGCCTAGCACCGGCCACTCCCCCGCCCGGCTCAGTCCCCCGTACCTCGGGATCTCTTCAGCGCGATGGGGTCCTTCTCCTGTTCCGCTGACATTACAGACAGCAGCGCATGGCTCCCAGGGCGCTAGGAATCGGAGCTCTTTGATGCTGCCACCGCCACCGCCGCCGGCCCGCACCCCGCCCCCTCCGCCCCGCCTCCCCCGCCCCCGCCCCCGCCCGCTGCTGCCGTAGCCGCCGCAGCCCCAGCAGCGGAGCTGCCAGACTTTGCAAAGTTTGGGCGCGGGAGGGCTCCACGGCGGCCTGCAGCGGGGGCTGGGGGGGCGGCCCCGGCGAGCGGAGCGCCGCCGCCCGGGAGCTGCGCGGGGGCCCGCGGAGCGCCCAGCTGCGCCGGGCAGGGCGCCCAGGGGCTGCGGGCGCCCGCCTCGCTCGGCGCCCGCCGCCGGGGCTGCCAGGCCCCGCACAGCGCCCCCGCCGGCCACCCGCGCAGCTCACCGCGTCGTGACCCGGCTGCCGTTGCCAGCCGGCTCCCGGGCCCCAGGGGCAGAGGCTGCAATTCCCGCGGCTGCGGAGCGCGTCGCGGGGCTCCCCGCGCTCCCGCCACGAGGGCGGCGGGCCGCGGCCCTTCCCGCGAGTCTGCCGGCCCCGGCCGCGCCCGCCGGCCCGCGCCGCCGCTCCAAACAAAGACGCCGCGCTGGGGCGGGCTCGGCCGCCGCGGGGCTGCGGCCGCCGGGGTGCGCGAGGCGCCGGCCCCGGGGCGGGCTCGGGGCGGCGAGGCCGGCTCCGGGCGCGCGACCGCGAGGACCGTTAGTGCGCGTGAGGGCGGGGACCGGGGCACGAGTGGTGGGAAAGGCGGGAGTGAGCGCTGGGCCACAGCTGCCGCCGCCGGGCGCTGAAGGGGCAAGCGCTGCTCAGGTCTCGGCGGGGCTCCCCGGGCTTCTAGCGACTTCACCGCTCAGCTGTCACGGGACACGTGTGTAACAGGTTCTTCTCGCCTCCAGGCTGCAGCGCCAGTTCTTCCCGGTCCACGCAGGCGTTCGTGTGAAGTGCTGACGCACGGTGCTCCGGCGGCTGCCGGGCAGGGCGGTCCACGCTGGCTGGAAGACCTTCCAGGAGGGGCTCCTTCAGACAGGTGTGACTCTCCAGTCTGGCCTCTGGCCCGAGGGGAGGGCAGAGGAGACCCAGCCCCCCGGGCCCAGCTGGTGGCCCTCGCAGTGCCGGTTAACCCTTCTGAACCCTTGAAAAATACATGGCAAGTAAATCACTACTGGTGTCACTGTACTTTTGTGGAAACACATTCTGCCACAATTTACCATCTTCTGAAGTGGCTGCATTTCAGTCTTCTTAAAAATGGATTCGTCATCCTTGGTCAAAGCTCTTAATCAACTGTATTAAAAATAATTATATTTTGAATATGGATTTATCCTCCGCTAACTGCAATAAAAACATCTAGCTGTAAAGTGTGGGGTTTGCTTATATACTGCATTTCTCAATACCTAGCGGTGCTGTTTCTCTACATACGTTCTTGTTAGATGAATAGTTGGTACTTTTCCAGTATTTGGAAAACTTTTTCTGAGGGGAAAATAAAGTGTTGTTTGCGTAAAGATTAAGGGATTGGTATTACTATAGTTTTGCATGTCTAACCAATAAAATGGAGAAAGTAATTGAATTTTTTTATGTCGATTGCTGTCCTTTCCTAGACATTGTTTTTACTTGTCCACAGTCTCTTTCTTTGCAACAATCCCTGAGTGCATGTGCCTCCACATATTCCATATTGCCAATATTCTCATGGGATCTGCTGGTTAATTTTGTGTAATTTTGCTGAAGAGAAGTATAGCCTGTTATTAGCAAGGTGAGTCTGAGCCAGTCTATATTTGGAGGAAGATGTGTCTTATCTGTGAAGAGATTGGCATTTTCTGTGATGGAGCTCGCTATAGGCCTATATGATTCTCCCAGGACCGCAGGAGCTTTTGTGCAAGGCTACCTTGTAATAGCGTTGTAGACTGTAATTATGGATGAACAGATTCATGTCACTGAGTCTATAAAGGTTCCTAGGGTGAGATCATCTGCAGCAGAAATGTAAGCAGGGAATTCAGATTTAACCCATCCAGATTTAACCCAACTTCATCCAAATTCTCAGGTCTTTAGTGAGTGGCCTGTGAGAATCCTGTTCGACTGACTTTACACTCCTAAACTTACACTGGAAAGTGCTGACGCAGTGTGTGCAGGGAACTAATTCACTTGCTCAGGTGCCTGCACCAGCATCTCCAATATTCCCCAAACGTCTGTTTAAGTTCTTACTATCACACACCATTCACTACCTGATAGCTTCCCTGCTTTTGGTTGTCCATAAAATTACTCCAACATTGCATCTTCTCAAAAGTTGGCAGTAATTCAGGAAGCTTAAGGGTACCTAGTAGCAACCTTCCATCACCTAAGTGGAGGTTACCAAGAAAAGAGAGATGGGCTTTTTACTGACCTGCATAACAGGAAAATGAGACTCAGTGGTCATAATTTGAAATGAGGCTCCAGCTGTTTATGAGGGGGTGAGAAATTGTTCTGCAGCTAAGTAAGCTGCAAAGTAAGGACAAGAAACTAAACAGATTGTAGAATCTCCATCCTGTGAGGTTTTCAAGCCCCCAGAATAGCCCGGATCACATTCAGCATTAACCTTGCTTTGTGCAGGAGGTCCAGACCTCCCAAGGTCCCTTTGAACTATAATGATTCTGTCATTCTGAAATAATTTTCTTCTTTTTAACAATAACCAACCACACAGAAAGCTCTAACGGGAGCTCCTTGCGGGAGTACTGGTTGTGAACAAATACTCCTTCAGTTTAAAACTTTGTAACTGACCCTGACTGATGGAAAGGGTGGCTTTCCTGGGATAACAGTAACTTAAATCGCATGTGACACATCAGGGCTAAAAATGTTTTTAAGTATAGAAGAGCTGTTTTTTGCAACTTCTAGGTTCCTTTCCTTCTGAATTCAGGTTAAAAAGAAGGCTACTATAAGAGCCTTTCTTTACAAACCACCAGTAGGTAAAGGAAGTTCTTATACTAATTGTTGTTATAATGTCTGAACATTCAACACTGCACTACATTATTAGGAGAGAAATATCAATGAGACATGGATCCACAACAGAGCATTAACATTTAAAGGGTTTTTACTGCATCTTGTCAGATGTACCAACCGCATATTTTGGAAGCAGAGAGTAACAAGCCTATTTTGACAACATGTAAACATATGCAAATATGTTCATGGTAAAGAAATACAAACACCTCAGGGACATTTACTGATGTTTAAGGAATTAAAAAAATGAAAAACTGAAAGATTTGTTCTGTTTGATTTTGTGGGGGCCAAGATTTCATCCCAGAGGAATAAAATTAGGAAATTAGATAGCGTGGCATCTGAAGGAAAAAAGCTGGAATCTGGCAGAACTGCATAACTCTGCCAGTACCAGGGAAAATCAGAAAAGTTCTCCTCTCATGTAAGCCATATATGTTCTAAGATAAAGCACACACAGCTTTAACCTGTCAAGTTATTGTGATCTATCAACTCATCACAGAAGATTTCCTACACAGCGAGACAGAAATGGTCCCCTGTGCAATGGACATGGAGCTGGGAGTCCACAGACTCACAGGAGCGTGGTACGTCCAGCCTGCCTGGGCAGCGTCAGTGTGTTGCACATGCACAGCAAGATCTGGAAGAATCTGCGCAGGTTTTCAGGCTGTGAACACAGAAGCCAAGCAGCCAGTCTCCCTTCCACCTGGCCAGAAGGTGTTGAGCTGGAGAAAAGGGACACATTTAAGGAAATCTGGATTGTGTTAGCCTTAGCTCATAACAGTCCTCCGGTCAGTAAATTTGATTCCCCCACCTGCTATGAGGGGAAAAAAAAAAAAAAACAACAACGATTGATTTTTCTAAAAGGCCTCTTTTCATGTTATACAAATTAAAGTGCTAGTTCTACATACTCGTGCATGTTTCACAATACTACTGTGATAAATAGAACTGTTTATCAAAGTTGGAGGGAGTTTCTGTCAGGCCTGTGACAACACTAAACATCTGGTTTTGTTGTTATGCTAGTTACACTTCTTCCTCCAGACTCATTTGTTCTCCTCCTCTGCATCTCCCTTTTTCAGGGTAATAAAACTAAACACGTGCATGTTTGTAAGTAACACAGAGATGTGGGGTTTATGCCTTTTTAGTCTAGCTAGTTATGCAGCTGGTATTGCTCTCGAAAAATGTGTTAACCAGGTCTCTTCCAGGTCTGTCAGTTGTAGAGCATCTCTCTGCCAGTCTCAGGGATTGTAACTGAAACAATTTGAGCACAAGTCATTGAAGCCATTTTATTGCAAATTGCTTACCTACTGGTGAATGCTACATCTGTTAAGGTGATGTGAACCAGGTCTGATGAGCCCACATCTGTTTCATTCTGCTTTTAATCGGCAAAAATTAAGACTGTCTAAACTTCTGCATTAACCATTCATCCACATAATATAAAGTACAAAACAAAATCTAATTATCTGTTCATGTTTCAGTTTTAATCTGGAACGAATACAAAACCGTTCATAGGGAAAAATGCAGATCAGATTGTTATATGAGTTAGTCCATTAAAGAATGTAAGTTTGGTTTTTTTTTCTGTAGTCCATTGCATTAGTTTTCTTCCATAAGATGTGGATATATCTTGAAATCAAGAAAAAAGCCTGATAATGATCATGCCTTTGTCTAATCACATAGCAAATAGTTGGCTGATGAAACCCATTTTTCTAAGCTTTGCAAGACAAGTTATTAGTGGACCAATCAAAAAATGTCTCAGAAATGTGCACATAGGGCACTCCATTGTCATATCTATACCGGAATAAAATTTTTAAAGTTCAAGCTCTTAGACAGTTCTGAAACTCAGCAGGATGGTTTGTTTTTTTTCTTTTATTTTGTTTGTTTGTTTGTTTTTTTTTTTTGTTTTGTTTTGTTTTTTTTTTTCTAAGTGCACACTTGCCTTTTCAATTTAGAGTTAAAATACAGCCATGCTCAAATACTTCAGGAAAAAAAAACCTTCTGTGTGTGAACGGGTTTCTATTAGATGGAGATTTGTGACTGAACTAGCCAGGCCCAAAGGAATTTCAAGGCCACCTCGGAAAGCTGAAAACAGGACCTGCTGTGGGAGGGAGGCAGTTCTGCAATAACGAGGCCTCAACACGATGTTCATCAACGGGCCTCCCAGCAGTGAGACCGCAGCGCGGGGACAGCTCGTGAGCATGGACGATACCAGTCAGTGGATGCGTGCGTGGAGCGTGGACGCGTGATCAGAGGATAGTTGCATATATAAGGAGGCTTGTTTCTGTAATAAATGGCTTTGCGTGATTCACATTGAATCGGAGTGCAGGGTCCTTTATTTGTTCCAACATCTATGCACTCAGATGCTCTTGCCAACAACACTTACGACTTGTAAAGCTGAAACCTACAATTGACCAACAGTTTTAAAATATAGCATCTTAAACCATAACATTTTATAGTTGATATGTAAAAATTAATAAATAGAGTACCTAAGTATTTAAAACATGAAGAAAGACATTGATTATCTAGGAACTTGAGTTTCATTATTGTATTTATTTATATATACCAAAGCACAAAAGTTTTCACAAGAAATCCAGTATGTATATATACACACATTGAAATCATTTGATCTTCAGGTCACCAAGGAACATAAAATTTCTTTCCCTTTTTCCTCTAGGAAAAGTAAAAGGGACCTTTTAGTTTGCCACGCTAACTTTATCAATATAATACATTTAAAAAGGGACAAATATGTGTTTAACAAATCTTTGTGAGCCGCTCTGCAAAATGGATTGCCTACTCAAAAAAGTGGTTGCCTGTCAAGCAATGTAAAGTGAAATGGGGACACTCTGTGGGGAAATTAAAGAAATGCAATTTCTGGATTACCATCTTTAATTCTTTATATTTTCCTGTTTATCATGATTTGATGAAAAGAGAGGCAAGCATTTAATTCCTAGACTTACCCTGTTCTCTCAGGAGTCCTTCTAGTTTTCTGCAGAGGCCACGCTGATCTTTACAATGATGAGTTATGAATCTGCTCTTGGATCCAGACACTGTCAATGACTTTGCTGAGTCAAAGTTATAAAGTTTGTGTGCTGTAAAAAGCAAGGAAGCCTTGTCCTGGGCTGTCCTGTGCATCGGTGCATTTGTAAGTGAGTAAATTTAGGCAAAGACTCCTCGGAGATTTGCATTGCAGAACTGCCAGAGTGGAGAGTGGTAGCGCTGGCTCCGGAGGCAGCAGCGGCTCCGGCAGCGGCGGCTCCGCAGGCTCGGCCCGGCGCTGTTCGCTGCGCTCAGCCCGTCGGAGCCCAGGGCGGCGCAGGCTCCTGCCCGCCTGTGCCCGGCTGCCGGCGTGGGAGGAATCGGTTTTCTCTTACACACCACAAACAACTCATTTACAAAGTTTTGCAAGTCACATTCATTTGACAAGGTCTGTATGTTATAGAAAGTTACACACACAAAAAATGCATTTGTTTCATTTTATGGACTGCTTTTTATGGTTTTGGAGAGTGCAGCTCATAGGGCACTGTCTCTCGGATACTTCAGACCCATCGAATATTGCTGACTGAAGTCCTGAATGTGAGGCTCTAGGACTGCTTGTCCAGTCGAAGTGAAGGGCACATGGACACTGCAGCTCAGAGTATCGGGCAGAGTCACTGAGAGAAGAGCAGAGCCTCCCCCCAGCACCTCCAGAGACTGCTCGGGGTTATGGGATAGCACTATGTGCAGCTTCTAGCCACACCACAGTTGCTCCAGCCCTCGTTACAGTTGGGTAAATAACAGCTTTCTGCACTAAGGAAGAGAATCAGTACCTCATTGCGATAATCAAAGAGCACACAAAGAAATGGATTTAATCCATGCATTTGTGATTCACTGCCTTCAATTAAAACAAACTTGTATTAGCAGTGAGACAAAATACTGTTGCTCAACTCACTGTTATAAAACTCCAATTCATATTTAGAGGCTTGCTGTTTCTGATGTTACTGTACTAGTTTCTCTTCAGAAGACTCTGTATTGAGATTTATGGGGTATATCTGATCTCTCTAGGAAGGACATGGAGAGTCAAGAATGGAGACAGATTTTAGCAAGAACATTTCTGTGTAGATGAACAATTAATTTTACAGCTACCTCAGTCAAATTATATCACTTACCCTTCCCTCCATCCAGATCGGTAGTTGAGTTAATCAACTACAATTTCTTTGAAATTAAGAGCAGGATGCTCAGAAGCCAGCTATATATTAAATAGCAAACAGTACAAAAATATAAATAACATTTGTATTGGCTGTAGGTGGCGTGATTTCGGTAGCAAGGGGGCTGCAGGGATGGCTTCTGTGAGTACAGATCAGGAGCAATAAATTAATCTTCCCCAAGTTAAGTCTGTCTTGCCTGTGACGGTAACTGGTAAGTGATTTCCCTGTCTTTATCTTGTAACAAGGAGACGTAGTTAGTGGACAATCGAGGGGACTGCTACACGACAGTATGTGCTGTGTCTTTTTTTTGGCAACTATAGCTTAGTCAGTTTTTAAGGAAAATATTTAACGGAACACAGTAACGAACCCTCTATTTTGAACAAGTAACCTTGAATAATAGGGGACCTGCTGGAAAGCAGGAACCAACTACTGTCTGAATTTGAGTGTTTGTAGAATATGAAAGGAAAATACAGCTAAAGCAGGGAAAAAAAAAATCAAAATGAAAGAATAAATATCGCAAACATACCTTTGTTAGAAAACGCAGTAAAAAAACCCCACCGCAATGAAATATCAGAATTCTGCCGTCCTCTAAGAGGGGATAATGAATCAAACGTAGTTACCTCTTTTGGTTATTGTGCAACAAAAGTAGGGAAGAACACAAGAAGAGATAACTAAATATGCCTAAGAACACTGTGACCTAGTTACACAGATGCTGCACTCACCCATTACATCTGAGAGCAGCTTTCCTAATCCCCAGGCTAAAATTAATGTGAAATCCAGGATTTCAAGAAAAGACTGTGGAACTAATTATTTAAAATATATGCACTATCTGTCCGCAAACACCAAACTGGATTAAATTGCTTGACATACATTATGCCTAGTGGGTACAGTTCAAACTCTGAAATTTACAGACAGACATTTTAGGGTGCTATACATCTCTTCCTACGGGAATCCTGTCATTTAGTTATCTGCAGCTGCAGGGCTGGGCTGTAACTTTTGGTCCAGCTGAGCTACAGAAGAGAATAATCACAAAATCTTAAAACCTCGTTGAATGCTAAACCAAGTGGTGGAGTGCTCCTGTTACTAAAAAAAGGCTGTTTCCGGTCAACCCAACTGCAAATGGCAACCTTGTCACTTAGTCTGAGACTTCTAAATCATAGGCTATGACACAAGCCAGCACACTCCGCTGGGTGACAGCGTGCTTATCCCATCTCTAGGCAGCGCTCAAAGGCGGACCACAGGGGCAGTCCAGCCGGGCTCACGGAAACCGCTGCTTTGTGGGTTTTTTTTTTTCGGGATTCCCGCGATACGCGGCACGACCGCTCGCCCGGGGCTGCCGCGGCGGGTCTCAGTGCCGCCGCCCTGTGGACAAAGCGCGGTGCTGCACCAGGCCGCCCCAATGCCGTGCCGAGGCGCGCCTCAGTGCTGCCGCCCTGTGGCGAAACTCGGGTACTGCAGCGCACGGCCAGGGGGCAGAGACGCTGTTTGACCCGAAGCAGTCAGAGGTGCCAGATAAGAAACACAAGCAGTCAGAAGTGCCAGATAAGAAAGAAACGTCAGAACCGGCAGGAGCTGCGGCTTCACAGCTCCATCAGCGTTGATCTTATGAGTCTGATTTTGATGCTAGTCATTTTGACTTACATTAAGGCCCTGGTGTTTTATTACTGTAACTACCTACTTATTGTAAGACACTTAGAATTAAAACTTAAATAAGAGTAACCAGAAGAGTCTTTGGGAGTAAATAATGCCTGTCATCTACTCTAGCTGTTACTCAAAACTCTGCAGACAGTAATTATCTCCAACTGATGTAGTAAAATTTAAAAGAGTGGAATATAAATATTGGAGCACTAATTGGAGGTAATACCTGTAGAGAAAAAATCTCTAGTTTATAATAAAAAATAATGTGTGCTAGTTAATCCGCCTGGTAGTAATGTAATGATAAAAATGTTAAAGTGTAAATAAATGAAATTATTTAGGCGTGAGCAATAACTGAATTTAATTTCAGCTATTACTTGGTGCACTAGGCAGCAGTTATTCCCAATCTGAATCCTAGTTTAAAAACCACATTGTTTGGAATTCCTTTGAAATGGTAAAGGCAGAAAACTAATGTGGAGTCATTGGTAGCTCCATTTGCACAACCGTTGTGAAATAAACTGCAGGCAGGCACGAATGACTGCATAGGAAACAAAGTAAGGAAGCTTTAGATTTTAAACAGCATTGGAAAGTAATCGGGAGTGTTTAGTATTTAAATTCTAACAGAGCCATGAGATTGGAGGCAACAAAGCTCAGAACCAAACGGAGTCAAAACGTTACTTTTTTTTTTTTTTTTTTTTTTTTTAAAGAGAAGTAAAAAGGAACCACTAAGTAGCGGCTGTTTCTAAATGGTGAGGATTGAGAATGGGCCAATCAGATCGCTCGGGAGGGCTGGAGGGGCGGAGCGCTGATAGGCGGGGAGAATGGCAATTGATGTGCGTAGGCAGCCAATCAGGTTGCCGGAGGGGCGGGCGTTGAGGTGTCTGTACTGCGCATGCCCAAAGTGCGCAGTCCTCAGTCAGGTCCGACGTGAGGCGGGCACCTGGGCGCGGACCGCGGAAGGCGCATCCAATAGGAGGACGGCGCGGTGGGGTGGAAAGCAGCCAATCAGAGTGCGCCGACTCAATCCCGTTTGAACTGCTGCCTGCCTGGCAAACGCGTGCGTGGTGTCTCGGGGCGAGGGGGGGGAGGCTGTGGAGCGCTCATTTTGGCCTCTCCGTCCCGTTTGCCTCGCTCTCCCTCTCTCTGTGTCACCTTGTCTGGTTCCCTGCCATTGTCTTTCTCTGATAAGCTGACCTGCTCTTTGCCCTCCTTTTTTGTGGAATCACAGGCTCATTCTGCTTGGAAAAGACACGTGGAATTTTAAATTTGGGGTTGACTTCTAGGGGTTTTTTTCCCCATTAGTGTAAATCGATGGCACGTTGTCCTGCGGCTCAATCCCCGTTCTGTTCCGTGGAGTCTTCAATTTAGGATGTTCAGGTAAGAAAGTTTGTCCCTCCAGAAAAGGAACAGTCATTGGTAGGACTGAGAGAGGCTTTGAAGTGCACGATCAGAATTGAAGCCAGATTGCACTTGCCGTTGCTGCTGTCCGTCTTGTCTTTCACTGGTTTCCCCACGGCTCCCTAGTGTTTGGGCATGTTTTTTCCCCAAGGAGAGGCCGTGCGGGTGAGGATTGAGAGGATTCAGAGCGGGCCAATCAGATGGCGCGGGAGGGCTGGAGGGCTGGAGGGGCGGAGCGCTGGTTGGCTGCCTAGGCACGTCAGTTGCCACTCTGTCCGCCTATCAGGTTGCTGGAGGGGCGGGCGTTGAGTGCTGCGTACTGCGCATGCCCCAAAGAGCGAGCGCTGATAGGCGGAGAACATGGTGATTGGCGTGCAGCCGGCAGCCAATGATGTTGCCGAAGAGGCGGGCGTTGCGGTGTCCCTACTGCGCATGCCCCAATGGCGAGCGCTGATAGGCGGCGAGAGAGGTGATTGACGTGTCCTAGGCAGCCAACCGGGATGCGGCAAGGGGCGGGTGCTGCGGTATCCCTACTGCGCATGTCCAAACCGCGATCGCCTCGGTTGGGGGGGGTAACCGGGAGCGAACGGGAACGGGGGTCGGGGCTGCTGCGGAGCGCTCGCTGCGGCCGGCGGGGTCGGTGCCCGCGGAGCCCGGCGGGAGAGCGCGAGGGGAACGGAGCGGCGAGAGTCGCGGCAGGTGAGTGCGGCCACGGGGACCGTGCCGTTGGAACGGGGGGAGCGGGATGGGCTCCGTTTCCCCCCCGCCCTTACGGCCGAGCTGGCGAAGCTGGTGGGCGGCGTGCGAGCCCGAGGGCAGGTGCGCTGAAGGCTTGCGGTCTGGAGCCGCGTCTCCCTCCGGCGCAGCGCCCGTGCCCGGTCCGGCAGTCCCTCCGGGAGCGGCGCAGCCCCCGTTAGTGGGGGCACGTTTAAAAGCGGAGCTGAGGCGCGGTTGCAGGCTCGGTGCTGGGGCGCCGCTTCGGCGGGAGCTCGGGGCGAGGCGCGGGGGGTTCTGTGTCCTGTAGGCGCGGCTTTCGTGCTGGGGCTCTCCGTGTGCTTTTTTGTTTTGTTGCGTTTGTTTTTTGGGTTTTTTTTTTCGGGATTCCCGCGACACGTGGCGCGACCGCTCGCCCGGGGCTGGCGCGGCGGGTCTCAGTGTCGCCGTCCTGTGGACAAAGCGCGGTGCTGCACCCGGCCGCCCCAATGCGGTGCCGCGGCGGGTCTCAGTGCTGCCGCCCTGTGGCGAAACTCGGGTACTGCAGCGCACGGCCGGGGCGCAGAGACGCCGTTTGACCCGCGGGGTTCGCAGTCAGGTCTCCGCGTGTCAGCGTCCGTCCCCCCGACGGGGGTCAGGTCCCCGTTTGTGTGCAAACAACATCCCTCCCTCGGTGCCTGCTTAGAACGTTTAATGGTGTAAATATTGCTACTGCTAACGTTGTCGGTGCGGCTTCTTTCCTCAGTGGATCCGTCCTGCAGTCGGTGGCCCACGAATGCTTGGCAACAGCAGGAGCGGATTGAAAGGACCGGCCGCCGGAGGATGCCGAAGACTCCCGGGTCACTGATGGAAGCAGCTTTGCGTAAAGCAAGGGGTACGCGAAGCCGGGCGTGCGGGGACGGCTGCCCAGCAGGTAATGGGAGCTGAACCTTTACCTCCAGGGACTTCTGCCCAGAAAGCTGAAGAACTTGCTCTCCCGCGAGAGAGCGAAGGGGGGTATCGATATTGGCCGGCACGAACAGCTCCCTGCTCAGGCTGGCCAGCAGCATTGCCGTGCCGGGGGGCAGCTGCCGGCCTGCGGGCCGGGGGCTGCGGCTGTTTGGGGCGCTGCCCCCGCTTTGTTTTCCCAGGGGAGCCCCCCCACTTTTGGGGGGTGGTGGTACGTGCACGTGTAAATGACACGATGTTCCCAGCTGCTTTGTTCTCTGCCTTGTTTTTTCAGGTGCTTGTCCCTGTGTTCTCTTCTCGCTTTTGAAGAGAAGCTGCCAAGTTAACGTATGCTGCGATGAAGTTATAGAAGATGTAGCCCTCATGAACCGGTTGACATGAGGGAAATGCTTTCTGAGCGCCTGCACGGTGAGGGGACATTTTTCGCCTTTTAGATCCTTCTGCATGAGAGGAGGGAGACGGAAGGTTAAGTAACATGTTGTTTAGAAGCTGAGAGCTTAGTTTATATTTAACTCATAATTAACAGATGTGTTGTCAGCGAGAAACCAAACGGTTATAACTAACCTCATCCAATGCAGTACAGCACGCGGCTTAGCAGTGCCGCTGACTCTGCCGTCCCGTTTCTTTCCCCGTTTCGGGCGGCGAGGCGGCCGGAGGACCCGCTCTGTGCGGCCGCAGGACCCGTGGAGTCGAGGACTCTCTCGGCGCGCCCCGGGGATTTTTCTGGAGAGACTCCTCGTCTCGGTCGGGTCGCCGCGGGGACGCGCCAGGAGTCTTTCTTTGCTGAGAGCTGGGGCCGGGCTTTTGGTACCGGTTGTTGCGGTGCTCCGTTGCGGTGTAAAGCCGGCTCTGTATGTAGCGGTGAGACGTACCGTAGTTCGGTTTAATTCTTGGATAGGCCTTGGTTCTGACCGTGCACTGGAGCGGCAAAAACTACAGCTTTTCCCTTTTCCAGGTTCAGGTTCAGAGCCCGTGCCTCATTTGGTTATATCTGTAAACATTCAACATCTTAGCACGAATCACAGGTGAATTTTTGACAGTTGCCACGTTTTCTTTTTATCCTCTTGATTCGTGCTTTGGCCTCAAAGTTAGCTAGTATTTGCCTAGCGGCGGCCAGGTCCAGTTTGGTGTTATCTTTGAAAATCATCAATTTATACCCTGTTCCTTTTGTTGCCATTTCAGGATCTATAGGCACGGCTGAGATTTGCATGGCTTGGAGTACTGAACGTATTAACCGAATGAAGCACGGGATCATACACGGTACAAACAGCTCCCCCAAAGAAGTGATCCCACCAATGGCCGGTAAGTATAGAATTCCATTTCTGTACTGGGACACGCGCAACTCGTTTTATCTCCTCTGCTATTTCCATGATAGCTTCCCCATTACCATCTATTTCTAAACAACACTCAGAAGTATTCCGTTTCCCACAGACACCCCCTTCTTCAGCTAAAAGATAATCTAAGGCTACCCGATTTTGGTCCACTGCAGCCCTGGTCTGAGACAATTGTCTTGCTATGAGATTCAGTGCCTCAGCTGTCCGGTTGCTTATTACGTCAGCCACTGCTTGCAACCGGATAATTCGGTTTAGCATGTATATTGGGGTACGGTATCCCCAGCTTCCATCTTGGGCCCAGGTGGCTGGATCATAGTATTCAATTATCCTTTTCGCAGGCCGTTCATCATCTTTCCAAGTTTGCGTTCCTCCTATGGGGACATTTGTTAAACCCCTCTTCTCTCTGTTTAAAGTTTCGTACAGAGGTTTCCCCAGATGACTCCCTTTTTCCTTTGGGAAAAGGAAAAATGCTGGTTGAATTATCCCTATTGTACAAGACGCTCTCCATTTAGGCATTAACTCGTTCTAAGCTCTATTCCCACATATCCAAAAGAATCCATCGGGGGCTTTCCATGGTTCGTTGACATCGGTAGAGGCAGGATTCTGCCAAGATCTCCTTAAATCCCCCATTTCCTCCAAGGGGTTTGCTTTGTTTCGATTCTTCCAGCATATCGTTTCATTTCCCAGGCTACAATTTCGAGACCAATATCCATTAGGAGGACAAGATCCTCATGATCTCCCACTTTTATATGAAGTATTCACGTGAATGGGATGTTATACACAGTCGGTCAGTTTCTCGGTCACCTGTTTCTTGTTGCCCCTCTTGCAAGATGTGAATGTGTCCTTAGCAACAAGTTAGCATTCCATTGCTCTGTTTACCACAACATGTATCTGGTTCTCCAGGAAAATGCAGCTAATATGAAGCTTTAGCTGACAGGCAAATTCACTAAAAGAGAAACTTGTTTTGTAACAAAACCAAGACAGCCCCCCACCGCGAGGGGCATGTTTTTTTCCCCCAGGAGTTCAGGAGGGGACCCAGGAGTTCAGGAGGGACCCAGGATTTCTGGGGGGACAGAAATGACATTTGTGTCGCGGCGCGCCTCAGTGCTGCCGCCCTGTGGCGAAACTCGGGTACTGCAGCGCACAGCCAGGGGGCAGGGACGCTGTTTGCCCCGAAGCAGCCAGAGGTGCCAGATAAGAAACACAAGCAGTCAGAAGTGCCAGATAAGAAAGAACCGTCAGAACCGGCAGGAGCTGCGGCTTCATAGCTCCATCAGCGTTGATCTTATGAGTCTGATTTTGATGCTAGTCATTTTGAGTTACATTATGCTACAGTGTCCTGTTTGGTACTGCTAGTGGGTAACAAATAATTGTGCTGTACCATAGCACGAGATGAAGAAGGAAGATGGCTCAGCCTCAGATAGGGAAGATGTGAAAGGAAGGGTGGGCTACACTGTGTATACATGCTGGATTTTAGGAAAAAAAAAATTATCACGGCCTTATTCAAATCTGACTGTCTAAAGCCAGGCATTTCTGTTCCTCAGAGCTCTGCCCCAGGGGAGCTGGTGTGCGGGAAAGTAAATTCAACTGGAGGCGGCTTAGTTTTTAAACTGCGTGATGTGCTTTTTCTGGGGTGGCGTTAACCTGAGAAATTTGGGAACTCAGAAAAAAACATAAAATTTATCTGCACTGCCACTGCCTGTTGTCAGCCCAGCATTTTCATCAGGCAAGGTGAGGTCTAACCTGAGAATGGGCTGCTCACAACCAGAGACCCACGGTTCAGGGAAGCCAAAGGATTTTATCACGGGGTTGTTTGGGGAGATGTTCAGATATGTGACGGGTGTCTGCTTTTGGTCTTACACAGGAATAAATCAGTATGGCTTAATGCACCGTATACCAGCAGGTCTATGTGTCAGGTGGACTTAATGGGTCTGAACAGCTTCACCTGGGACCTCACCCACAGCCTGACCACAGGCCCTGGATCCTATTTAAGCTCAGCCCAGGGCTCTCACCTGCTCTTTGAGCTCTGCTGCAGGAGTGCTGGTCTGCAGCCTTGTTGTTGCCTGTGCTCCTTGGACTGATGCTGTCGGTAGGTGTCTCCTGGATGGCCCCTTGCGTATGTGTTGTGGCTTGTCTGGTCCTGTCTGCATTTGCTCCTGACTGGGTTCCTTGGGTGGCCCTGGGCCTGTTCATCCCTTGGTGGTTCTGTTTGCTGTGTCTGGGCTCTGTGGGAGCTGGGCAGAGCCCTCACTGGGGTTGCTCTTGATTCCTTTCCCTCAGGGAGCATCTGGAGCAGTCGCTGTAATGAAGCTAAACCACCTTGTATGTTGCTTATGTGCATTGTCTTTTCAGGAAGTAAAGAAAGGAACTCTTTCTTCATGAGCTGGGAGATGAATTGTTTAAATTAGGGAGGAGTTCCCCCAGACTGTCGTGTTGGTGGGAGAGCATTTCTTCATCCATGTGAGTAAGAGTATATGAGCTGGCCCCATCTGCCTCAGACATCAAGCTCTATGAAAGGGCATGAAATTTTTGGGATCTTCCTCAATCAAAGATAATATATAATGGTTTCTGACTTCTATGGTGCCTCTTTCCTGCTCTGAAATGGTAATTCTGACAAAGGCGCAATATCTGAGTATGTATTTCTGTAGCTGTCACCCTGATTTCACTAAAAAGCAATACTGCCCCCCATCTCTTTATTTTCCTGTTATAAAAATTACTGTGAGCAAATATGTCTCTTGTAGGCATGGACTTAAACTTTTGGAGTGAACAAGTAATTCTGGTTCACGGGAAATTATCACCTTGCCGAGGGAAGCAGATAACTACAGGAGTAAATCCTCACGGCTCGTTAAAACCACGCTGTGGGTCTAGCTGGTGACAAACCACATCTGTCAGACTGGAGATGAAAGTGGCTGTACCTTTGTCAAAGCATTGGGTAGGCTGAAGAGCTTGGTTGTTAGTATAGCTATGCTAATCTGAGAATGACGTTCAGATGGAGGCAAAGAAAGGCTGGGAAGGTGTCTGGGAACTCCCCGTGTTGTTGGCTGCAGTCTGGGAAAGTGGATGGGTTGCTGGATGCTGCTTCCCCAGTGCCTGGGACCACAGGGTGGGCAGCACTAGGGATACCTGCAAGACTTGCTTAACTTGTTTTTCTCAAGCTCCTTGGCTTTTTTTGAGGTATCAGTTTATTAGTGCTCTTCTCTAATTGACCTCTCATCACATCAGGTTGGTGATGGTCAAGTCACTTATTCCTTTTGTCTTTCTTTGGAGCTTGCTTTAGAGACTAGACCAAGTGGGCTGGCACCCTGGTAGAATTCACTCTGGTGGGTGATTTATTACTAATATACAGGGAAGGACCACTTTGGAGGTCCTGCTGAAATGGTACAGATGTAAATGGCATACAAAATAAAGATGGGAAATTGTAGCTATGCGTAGCAGTAAGCTGTCACCTCAGAGCAATAGTCCAATGAGGTCTGTGCCCAGGAGTTCCCTGGTTTCAGTCTTTTACTGGAGTTAAATACAGTTTTAGCAGAAATCTTGACTGCAGCTAGTCTAGCTTTGGGCAAGAACAAGGCTGAGCTCCTTTAAATCAGTACTAAAATGGGTATCAGCTGCTGATTATCAACCAGCAAAGAAGTGAAGTGTGAGGATGAATTAACATTGTGTGTCTTTTAGGATGAATTGGCTGCTGTGTCCTGCAGCCTGGCTTCTGGAACCCCTGGGATCTGCAGTCCTGTAGGGGCTGGGAGTTGGAGTGGCAACTCTCACTCGAGTGTCAGAGGAAATTACACAGCCCTTCAAACTAAACCTTGCAAGCAGGGCTGAGGGGCTGTGAGTTATTGCTGTGATTAAGCTGATCCAGTCCTGAGGAGGCTAAAGGGTTGCTTAGCGATACTTTAGCAATGACTAACAGTGCTTTACTAGGCTTTCACTGTTTACTATGGCTTTAATACTGGCTCAGTGGGGTTTTTTTTAGTGGAACGTTCTTACTATTTTTGTAATGGTCTCCCTTCTTGAGAAACTGTCAAACTCATCACTTACAGTGACCAGGCAGCAGTTAGCAAGCATTTGATTGCTGATCATGTGTTGATTTTTTGGCCTGACCTCATTAAGTTTCTTTATCTCTACCTTCTCTTTCCCTAGCAGTCCTTAAATTAGCTACAGAGATTAGATAATTTAAGTGCTTTTCATATAAATGCCTCCTAGTCTGTTGACTTTTCCTAAACCACCCCTTGTCCGTGTGGAAGCTTATTTCTGGTACTTAAAGGAGAGATGGACTGGGGAAGAGATGGTCTGAACCAGCCCAGAGCCACATCTCACAGAAAACTTTATTATGGTCTTCTGTAAAGCCCTTTAACAGGACAAGATGTATATTGTTCATTTAATGTTCTTCAGCAGCATAACTGTTAAGACAGGTCTCCTTCCTGATGTCAAGAGGCTGCTGTAATATGTAGTATATTCACATAATTTCCGTTAAAAAGTATATTGAGGGCCAAGCTCTCTATTAGTATTTTTAAATTCTGAGCTGAAAAATGCAAGCACACATCAAATAAATGGAACTTCCTTTTCTCTACTGAGGTATCTGAGTCATGGCTGTCACCATCAAAAATGTAGAGTAATATTTTGGGGAAAGGAAAACGCATTAAAGCTGAGGAGGGCATCTGGAGGAGTGCAGAGGAGCAGGAGGCGCCAGCCGGCCGGGGGCAGGTGCCGGTGCAGAGACGCCGTGTGACCCGCGGGGTTCTCAGAGGTAAGAACCTTTCGATTTGTTCTCCTCAGGGCACGTCCCTTTGCCTCTGGCCCCCTCACAAGCTTACTCGCCTAATGTCGCCATAAGCAGAAGGGACGAAAAAGGGCAAAGATCCTCATGATCTCCCACTTTTATATGAAGTATTCACGTGAATGGGATGTTATACACAGTTGATCAGTTTCTCGGTCACCTGTTTCTTGTTGCCCCTCTTGCAAGATGTGAATCTGTCCTTAGCAACAAGTTAGCATTCCATTGCTCTGTTTAGCACAACACGTATCTGGTTCTCCAGGAAAATGCAGCTAATATGAAGCTTTAGCTGACAGGCAAATTCTCTAAAAGAGAAACTTGTTTTGTAACAAAACCAGGACAGCCCCCCACCGCGAGGGGCATGTTTTTTTCCCCCAGGAGTTCAGGAGGGGACCCAGGAGTTCAGGAGGGACCCAGGATTTCTGAGGGGACAGAAATGCCATTTGTGCCGCGGCGGGTCTCAGTGTCGCCGTCCTGTGGACAAAGCGCGGTGCTGCACCCGGCCTCCCCAATGCGGTGCCGCGGCGCGCCTCAGTGCTGCCGCCCTGTGGCGAAACTCGGGTACTGCAGCGCATGGCCAGGGGCCAGAGACGCTGTTTGCCCCGAAGCAGTCAGAGGTGCCAGATAAGAAAGAAACGTCAGAACTGGCAGGAGCTGCGGCTTCAGAGCTCTGTCAGCGTTGATCTTATGACTCTGATTTTGATGCGAGCCATTTTGACTTACATTATGCTACAGTGTTCTGTTTGGCACTGCTAGTGGGTAACAAATAATTGTCCTGTACCACAGCACGAGGTGATAATATTTCGTAGATTTGTACTGCCAAAGAATTTGCAAGTATATTGCATAGGGGGGAATTCAAGAGAAGATGCTAAATTAACGTATAGTGTGATTAAGTTACAAAAGACAAGCCTGTCATCAGGCAGTTGACATAAGAAATGCTTTCTGGAAACGTGCAAAACGAGGGGCTATGTTTCAAGAACTCTCACGTGGAATTGCTGTGTTTCAGGGGGAGCTGTGACCGCCGCATGCTCAGCAGACCCCCAGCCCCGGTGGGGGGAGCAGCGCCGGAGCGGGAGACGCGGCACCGTCGTCCGTGCCCAGCGTGCCGGGGGGCGGCTGCCGGCCTGTGGGACGTGGCTGCGGCTGTTCGGGGCGCTGCCCCCCCGGGTTTGGGGGCTCTGGTATGTACGTATGTGAATGGCATTTTAAAGTAATGAGCTGCCCGCTGGGGCTGTTTTCCTTTTCCGACAGGCGATCGGGAGGGGGAGAAGGACAGAGAGAAGAGAGCTGGAAATATTAACAATGTTTTACTAATGCTACTGATAAGAATAGAGAAAATAATACAAAATATACAAACCCAATCTTGAATGTCTCAGCACCTGCAGAGCCGGCACCCGAAGTGTGGTGAGCCGGCACCCGCAGTGTGGTGAGCCGGCACCCAGCCGTGGGGTTGGTTGGGCGCGTCGTTGGCGGAGCCGGCACCGACGATCTCTGAACACGTCGAGGCGCTGCGGTGGGTTTTCCTGGAAATTCCAAGGCCCTGGTGTTTTATGATTGTAACTACTTACTTACTGTAAGACATTTAGAATGAAAACGTAAATAAGAGTAACCAGAAGAGTCTTTGGGAGTAAATAATGCCTGTCATCTACTCTAGCTGTTACTCAAAACTCTGCAGACAGTAATTATCTCCAGTTGATGTAGTAAAATTTAAAAGAGCGGAATATAAATACTGGAGCACTAATTGGAAGTAATACCTGTGGAGAAAAAAATCTCTAGTTTATAATAAAAAATAATGTGTGCTAGTTAATCCGGCTGGTAGTAATGTAATGATAAAAATGTTAAAGTGTAAATAAATGAAATTATTTAGGCGTGAGCAATAACTAAATTTAATTTCAGCTATTACTTCTTGGTGCACTAGGCAGCAGTTATTCCCAATCTGAATCCTAGTTTAAAAACCACATTGTTTGGAATTCCTTTGAAATGGTAAAGGCAGAAAACTAATGTGGAGTCATTGGTAGCTCCATTTGCACAACCGTTGTGAAATAAACTGCAGGCACGAATGACTGCATAGGAAACAAAGTAAGGAAGCTTTAGATTTTAAACAGCATTGGAAAGTAATCGGGAGTGTTTAGTATTTAAATTATAACAGAGCTCAGAACCAAACGGAGTCAAAACGTTACTTTTTTTTTTTTTTTTTTTTAAGAGAAGTAAAAAGGAACCACTAAATAGCGGCTGTTTCTAAATGGTGAGGATTGAGAATGGGCCAATCAGATCGCTCGGGAGGGCTGGAGGGGCGGAGCGCTGATAGGCGGGGAGAATGGCAATTGATGTGCGTAGGCAGCCAATCAGGTTGCCGGAGGGGCGGGCGTTGAGGTGTCTGTACTGCGCATGCCCAAAGTGCGCAGTCCTCAGTCAGGTCCGACGTGAGGCGGGCACCTGGGCGCGGACCGCGGAAGGCGCATCCAATAGGAGGACGGCGCGGTGGGGTGGAAAGCAGCCAATCAGAGTGCGCCGACTCAATCCCGTTTGAACTGCTGCCTGCCTGGCAAACGCGTGCGTGGTGTCTCGGGGCGAGGGGGGGGAGGCTGTGGAGCGCTCATTTTGGCCTCTCCGTCCCGTTTGCCTCGCTCTCCCTCTCTCTGTGTCACCTTGTCTGGTTCCCTGCCATTGTCTTTCTCTGATAAGCTGACCTGCTCTTTGCCCTCCTTTTTTGTGGAATCACAGGCTCATTCTGCTTGGAAAAGACACGTGGAATTTTAAATTTGGGGTTGACTTCTAGGGGTTTTTTTCCCCATTAGTGTAAATCGATGGCACGTTGTCCTGCGGCTCAATCCCCGTTCTGTTCCGTGGAGTCTTCAATTTAGGATGTTCAGGTAAGAAAGTTTGTCCCTCCAGAAAAGGAACAGTCATTGGTAGGACTGAGAGAGGCTTTGAAGTGCACGATCAGAATTGAAGCCAGATTGCACTTGCCGTTGCTGCTGTCCGTCTTGTCTTTCACTGGTTTCCCCACGGCTCCCTAGTGTTTGGGCATGTTTTTTCCCCAAGGAGAGGCCGTGCGGGTGAGGATTGAGAGGATTCAGAGCGGGCCAATCAGATGGCGCGGGAGGGCTGGAGGGCTGGAGGGGCGGAGCGCTGGTTGGCTGCCTAGGCACGTCAGTTGCCACTCTGTCCGCCTATCAGGTTGCTGGAGGGGCGGGCGTTGAGTGCTGTGTACTGCGCATGCCCCAAAGAGCGAGCGCTGATAGGCGGAGAACATGGTGATTGGCGTGCAGCCGGCAGCCAATGATGTTGCCGAAGAGGCGGGCGTTGCGGTGTTCTTCTGCGCATGCCCCAATGGCGAGCGCTGATAGGCGGCGAGAGAGGTGATTGACGTGTCCTAGGCAGCCAACCGGGATGCGGCAAGGGGCGGGTGCTGCGGTATCCCTACTGCGCATGTCCAAACCGCGATCGCCTCGGTTGGGGGGGTAACCGGGAGCGAACGGGAACGGGGGTCGGGGCTGCTGCGGAGCGCTCGCTGCGGCCGGCGGGGTCGGTGCCCGCAGAGCCCGGCGGGAGAGCGCGAGGGGAACGGAGCGGCGAGAGTCGCGGCAGGTGAGTGCGGCCACGGGGACCGTGCCGTTGGAACGGGGGGAGCGGGATGGGCTCCGTTTCCCCCCCGCCCTTACGGCCGAGCTGGCGAAGCTGGTGGGCGGCGTGCGAGCCCGAGGGCAGGTGCGCTGAAGGCTTGCGGTCTGGAGCCGCGTCTCCCTCCGGCGCAGCGCCCGTGCCCGGTCCGGCAGTCCCTCCGGGAGCGGCGCAGCCCCCGTTAGTGGGGGCACGTTTAAAAGCGGAGCTGAGGCGCGGTTGCAGGCTCGGTGGTGGGGCGCCGCTTCGGCGGGAGCTCGGGGCGAGGCGCGGCGGGTTCCGTGTCCTGTAGGCGCGGCTTCCGTGCCGCGGCTCTCCGTGTGCTTTTTTGTTTTGTTGCGTTTGTTTTTTGGGTTTTTTTTTTTTCGGGATTCCCGCGACACGTGGCGCGACCGCTCGCCCGGGGCTGCCGCGGCGGGTCTCAGTGTCGCCGTCCTGTGGCGAAACTCGAGTACTGCAGCGCACGACCGGGGGCAGAGACGCTGCTTGACCCGAAGCAGCCAGAGGTGCCAGATAAGAAACACAAGCAGTCAGAGGTGCCAGATAAGAAACAACCGTCAGAACCGGCAGGAGCTGCGGCTTCATAGCTCCATCAGCGTTGATCTTATGAGTCTGATTTTGATGACCAGTCATTTTGACTTACATTATGCTACAGTGTTCTGTTTGGTACTGCTAGTGGTTAACAAATAATTGTGCTGTACCACAGCACGAGGTGATAATATTTTGTAGATTTATACTGTCAAAGAATTTGCAAGTATATTGCACAGGGGGGAATTCAAGAGAAGCTGCCAAGTTAATGTATGCTGCCATGAAGTTATAGAACTCATACCCTCATTAACCAGTTGATGTGAGGTAAATGCTTTCTGACCCCCTGCACGCTGAGGGGATATTTTTCACCTTTTAGATCCTTCTGCATGACAAGGGGGAGACAGAAGATTAAATAACACGTTGTTTAGAAGCAGAGTGCTTAGTTTATATTTAACTAATAGATGTATTGTCAGTGGGAAATGAAACATTTATAACTAACATAATCAATAATTTCTTAGGCTAGATATATCGTATGTTTAAAATTCCCCAAAATTGTAATGAATGTGTAGCAGTTGTGTGACTATAAGCAATGCAAGAGCATCCAGTTGTGGGAGCACTTACAGAGGACGACCCCTGGAGCTCTGCAGTGCTGATGAAAGAAACATTGCCTGCTCAGCAGTGTCATTGACTCTGCTGTCTCGCTTATTGCTCCGTTTCAGTACGAGCCCGTCCCGTGGCCTCACAGGGCTGTCTTCTGTGGCGCTGCTGCGGGGAAGGCGCGAGATGCTTTCCCGCACCGGTGGGAGTGTTTGCTTTTATACTGAGCGTGTCCTAAACGGTGTCAGTTTGTCTTAATGCCGTCTGGCGTTGCTCCAGTCGCTCTGTTTTCTCAAGGCTGCCTTGCGTTTCAAGGCAGCCCATTTCCCTGGAATCCTGCGTTAGCTCAGCTGCTCTCCTGTCCCTTCTCCTGACTAGTTCCTCTGCTTTCTCCTGCTCTATTTTTTTCAGCCGCTGAACTCTAATTTGGAATTTCTGTTTTTCAGAGGCGGAGCTGTGAACGCCCGATGCTCAGCAGACCCCCCAGTCCAGGCGGGGAATGGAACGGGGATGCTCCAGGTGGGAAGCAGCGCCCGGGTGGGAGGCGCGGCGCCGTCCTCCGTCCCCAGCGTGCCGCAGAGGAGCAGGAGGCGCCAGCCGGCTGGGGGCAGATGCCGGGTGCGTCCCCAGCTCGCCAGAGCTCCCCCTGAGCCTCCTCCCGCGGCCCCGCTCGCCCCGTGCAGCCGCCCCCAGCTGCGGCAGCTCCTGCGAAGCCGTCCCGTGTTCCAGGGCCGCTCCCGAGCCCCACGGTGAAGGCGGCAGGCCGGCCCTCGGCACCTCTCCGGTGGCCCGTGCGGAAGGAGCAGGCTCAGGCAGGGGTGAGCCACGGTGCTAACAGCTGCTGCTTCTTCTTTCCCGCTCCCAGAGGCCACGCTGAGGATGCGGCCGTTCGCTGCCACCCCGGGGATGCCGTCGGCTGCGCCCGCCTCGGGCTGGCGAGGCTCGTCTGGCAGCGCGGCGGGAAAAGGGACGGGGGAGCGCGTCCCGTCCGTGGACGGGTGCTGCCGCGGCTGGAGCCGGAGAGGTAAAGAGGAAGAAATGCGGGGCCGTCGGCCCGACGTCTGCTTCCTGCGGCGGGCAAGAGAGGGAGCCCCTCTCTCCGGGTGGCGAAGGGTCCCTCTGCGTGGCGTGCAGCGGGCCAGGCCGTCAAGGTGCGCGGCAGGTCCGTGCGCGTATCCTGGAGCGGGACGGCTGCGTGGCGAGCGAGCCAGCGAGGCTCCGTGTCCCCGAAGCCTCGTCTCGTAGCAGCCCTGACACCCCACCGTGTTCTCCTAGGCTGAGGACGGCCGAGCGCCCCGAGGGAGGAGAGGAGGGGACAGGAGCGTCTGAGCTGTTAGAAGCCTCCTGGCAGCCACCGAAAGCGAGAGCCGCTGTGAGTCCCTGGCCCTCGGGCCTCGTCCCCGGCTTGTGTGTCCTGGTGCCTCCCTGCCCCTCCGTCTCCTTTTTCCCCACGCTTTCTCTGGCCCGTTCTTGTCCCCGCTGCGCTCTCGTGTCCGTGTCCGTCCCCCCGCTGCGCTCTCGTGTCCGTGTCCGTCCCCCCGCTGCGCTCTCGTGTCCGTGTGCGCGTCCCCCCGCTGCGCTCTCGTGTCCGTGTGCGCGTCCCCCCGCTGCGCTCTCGTGTCCGTGTGCGCGTCCCCCCGCTGCGCTCTCGTGTCCGTGTGCGCGTCCCCCCGCTGCGCTCTCGTGTCCGTGTGCGCGTCCCCCCGCTCTTCTCTTCCTCTCTGTGTCTGTACGTGCTGCTCTGTCCCCCGACCTTCCTGTCTTTCTCTTTCCTTCCTCCCTCCCTTCGTCTTCTCTCTCTGTGCCTTTGTCGTGCTCGGCGTTGCTGGTGTTCTTCGTTCTGTACGGCGCTGTTCCCGTCCTCGTTCCTGTTCTGAGCCTTCGTGCTGCCCCCCGCCCCGTTTTTCTCTTTTTTTGTTGTTTTTTCCCTGCCCTCCGTCTCTCGGGGGGCTCCTCATTCCTCTCTTTCTTCCTCCAGCCCCCTGTGCTCCCCGCGGTCTCTCTCGCTCTGCCATCGGTTTTGCCTGTTGCTCTCCCTCTTGCTTCCCGTTGATAGGAGGAACAAAAATCTTTTAGAAAGCCCTCGGCATAAGATAGCAAGACCAGGCCTAACGTAACAGAAACCGAACAGAGAAAAAGTAGCTCTACAGGGACTGGAGGTGGCGCAAAGCGGGATGTCCTTGGCTCGCAGGCTGGGAAAATGGAACGTTCCACTGAATGGAGAAGGAGCTACTTGAGTAGCAGCACAAAATAACAGTGGGCGTGCTCAAGAAATGAGGTCGAGAAGCCGACACCGGGGCGGGGGGGCACCGGGGACCGCTGGAGACCCTTGGTGGACACGCTGGCACACCAAGGATGGACTGCCAGCGAAGGGTGGGGTTATGGAAAGAGCTTCCGTTTGATGCATTAACTAAGCGCTGGGAGCAAATGAATATCCAATAGGTAGACGTAATAAATACCAAGAAGCGTGAGTCACATGCGCGCTGGATTACAGGGGCGATCCTTGAGCGTGCGGTGCGCTGTATTGAAATTGCCTGCCGTTTAACGCTTTCAGAACAGCGTTAAAGTGTCTTTTTTGCCGACGTTTTGGTACCTCCCCGCGTCCCGTGGTTTCTCGCTGCGTCCCCGTGTCCCGCTCCCCGCCCGTGGCCGCGTTCCTCTCTGTCCCATTGACCGTGCCGGGCTTTTTTCCTCCGTCTCTGCCCCGCCGCGCCGATTTGTTTCTTCCTCTGCCCTGTTCCTCGGTGCTCTTCCGGCCTCTTTTCCTCTGTCCCCCCCGCTGCTGTGTTCTCTGCCTTGTTTTTTCAGATACCTGTCCTTGTTTTCTCTTCTCGCTTGTGAAGAGAAGCTGCCAGGGGGCAGAGACGCTGTGTGACCCGCGGGGTTCGCAGTCAGGTCTCCGCGTGTCAGCGTCCGTCCCCCCGACGGGGGTCAGGTCCCCGTTTGTGTGCAAACAACATCCCTCCCTCGGTGCCTGCTTAGAACGTTTAATGGTGTAAATATTGCTACTGCTAACGTTGTTGGTGCGGCTTCTTTCCTCAGTGGATCCGTCCTGCAGTCGGTGGCCCACGAATGCTCGGCAACAGCAGGAGCGGATTGAAAGGACCGGCCGCTGGAGGATGCCGAAGACTCCCGGGTCACTGATGGAAGCAGCTTTGCGTAAAGCAAGGGGTACGCGAAGCCGGGCGTGCGGGGACGGCTGCCCAGCAGGTAATGGGAGCTGAACCTTTACCTCCAGGGACTTCTGCCCAGAAAGCTGAAGAACTTGCTCTCCCGCGAGAGAGCGAAGGGGGGTATCGATATTGGCCGGCACGAACAGCTCCCTGCTCAGGCTGGCCAGCAGCATTGCCGTGCCGGGGGGCAGCTGCCGGCCTGCGGGCCGGGGGCTGCGGCTGTTTGGGGCGCTGCCCCCGCTTTGTTTTCCCAGGGGAGCCCCCCCACTTTTGGGGGGTGGTGGTACGTGCACGTGTAAATGACACGATGTTCCCAGCTGCTTTGTTCTCTGCCTTGTTTTTTCAGGTGCCTGTCCCTGTGTTCTCTTCTCGCTTTTGAAGAGAAGCTGCCAAGTTAACGTATGCTGCGATGAAGTTATAGAAGATGTAGCCCTCATGAACCGGTTGACATGAGGGAAATGCTTTCTGAGCGCCTGCACGGTGAGGGGACATTTTTCGCCTTTTAGATCCTTCTGCATGAGAGGAGGGAGACGGAAGGTTAAGTAACACGTTGTTTAGAAGCTGAGAGCTTAGTTTATATTTAACTCATAATTAACAGATGTGTTGTCAGCGAGAAACCAAACGGTTATAACTAACCTCATCCAATGCAGTACAGCACGCGGCTTAGCAGTGCCGCTGACTCTGCCGTCCCGTTTCTTTCCCCGTTTCGGGCGGCGAGGCGGCCGGAGGACCCGCTCTGTGCGGCCGCAGGACCCGTGGAGTCGAGGACTCTCTCGGCGCGCCCCGGGGATTTCTGTGGAGAGACTCCTGGTCTCGGTCGGGTCGCCGCGGGGACGCGCGAGGACGGGTGAGGAGTCTTTCTTTGCTGAGAGCTGGGGCCGGGCTTTTGGTACCGGTTGTTGCGGTGCTCCGTTGCGGTGTAAAGCCGGCTCTGTATGTAGCGGTGAGGCGTACCGTAGTTCGGTTTAATTCTTGGATAGGCCTTGGTTCTGACCGTGCACTGGAGCGGCAAAAACTACAGCTTTTCCTTTTTCCAGGTTCAGAGCCCGTGTCTCATTTGGTTATATCTGTAAACATTCAACATCTTAGCACGAATCACAAGTGCATTTTTGACAGTTGCCACGTTTTCTTTTTATCCTCTTGATTCGTGCTTTGGCCTCAACGTTAGCTAGTACTTGCCTAGCGGCGGCCAGGTCCAGTTTGGTGTTATCTTTGAAAATCATCAATTTATACCCTGTTCCTTTTGTTGCCATTTCAGGATCTATAGGCACGGCTGAGATTTGCATGGCTTGGAGTACTGAATGTATTAACCGAATAAAGCACGGGATCATACACGGTACAAACAGCTCCCCCAAAGAAGTGATCCCACCAATGGCCGGTAAGTATAGAATTCCATTTCTGTACTGGGACACGCGCAACTCGTTTTATCTCCTCTGCTGTTTTCATGATAGCTTCCCCATTACCATCTATTTCTAAACAACACTCAGAAGTATCCCATTTCCCACAGACACCCCCTTCTTCAGCTAAAAGATAATCTAAGGCTACCCGATTTTGGTCCACTGCAGCCCTGGTCTGAGACAATTGTCTTGCTATGAGATTCAGTGCCTCAGCTGTCCGGTTGCTTAGTATTTCAACCACTGCTTGCAACCGGATAATTCGGTTTAGCATGTATATTGGGGTACGGTATCCCCAGCTTCCATCTTGGGCCCAGGTGGCTGGATCATAGTATTCAATTATCCTTTTCGCAGGCCATTCATCATCTCTCCAAGTTTGCGTTCCTCCTGTGGGGACATTTGTTAAACCCCTCTTCTCTCTCTTTAAAGTTTCGTACAGAGGTTTCCCCAGATGACTCCCTTTTTCCTTTGGGAAAAGGAAAAATGCTGGTTGAATTATCCCTATTGTACAAGACCCTCTCCATTTAGGCATTAACTCGTTCTAAGCTCTGTTCCCACATATCCAAAATAATCCATCGGGGGCTTTCCATGGTTCGTTGACATCAGTAGAGGCAGGATTCTGCCAAGATCTCCTTAAATCCCCCATTTCCTCCAAGGGATTTGCTTTGCTTCGATTCTTCCAGCATATCGTTTCATTTCCCAGGCTACAATTTGGAGACTAATATCCATTAGGAGGACAAGATCCTCGTGATCTCCCACTTTTATATGAAGTATTCACATGAATGGGATGTTATACACAGTCGGTCAGTTTCTCGGTCACCTGTTTCTTGTTGCCCCTCTTGCAAGATGTGAATGTGTCCTTAGCAACAAGTTAGCATTCCATTGCTCTGTTTACCACAACATGTATCTGGTTGTCCAGGAAAATGCAGCTAATGTGAAGCTTTAGCTGACAGGCAAATTCACTAAAAGAGAAGCTTGTTTTGTAACAAAACCAGCACAGCCCCCCACCGCCAGGGGCATGTTTTTTTCCCCCAGGAGTTCCGGAGGGGGACCCAGGAGTTCCGGAGGGGGACCCAGGAGTTCCGGAAGGGGACCCAGGAGTTCAGGAGGGACCCAGGATTTCTGGGGGGACAGAAATGCCATTTGTGCCGCGGCGGGTCTCAGTGTCGCCGTCCTGTGGACAAAGCGTGGTGCTGCACCCGGCCGCCCCAATGCGGTGCCACGGCGCGCCTCAGTGCTGCCGCCCTGTGGCGAAACTCGGGTACTGCAGCGCACGGCCAGGGGGCAGAGACGCTGTTTGCCCCGAAGCAGCCAGAGGTGCCAGATAAGAAACACAAGCAGTCAGAGGTGCCAGATAAGAAAGAACCGTCAGAACCGGCAGGAGCTGCGGCTTCACAGCTCCATCAGCGTTGATCTTATGAGTCTGATTTTGATGCTAGTCATTTTGACTTACATTATGCTACAGTGTTCTGTTTGGCACTGCTAGTGGGTAACAAATAATTGTGCTGTACCATAGCACGAGATGATAATATAAGGAAGATGGCTCAGCCTCAGATAGGGAAGACGTGAAAGGAAGGGTGGGCTACACTGTCTATACATGCTGGATTTTAGGAAAAATAAATTTATCACGGCCTTATTCAAATCTGACTGTCTAAAGCCAGGCATTTCTGTTCCTCAGAGCTCTGCCCCAGGGGAGCTGGTGTGCGGGAAAGTAAATTCAACTGGAGGCGGCTTAGTTTTTAAACTGCGTGATGTGCTTTTTCTGGGGTGGCATTAACCGGAGGAATTTGGGAACTCAGAAAAAAACATAAAATTTATCTGCACTGCCACTGCCTGTTGTCAGCCCAGCATTTTCATCAGGCAAGGTGAGGTCTAACCTGAGAATGGGCTGCTCACAACCAGAGACCCACGGTTCAGGGAAGCCAAAGGATTTTATCACGGGGTTGTTTTGGGAGATGTTCTGATATGTGACGGGTGTCTGCTTTTGGTCTTACACAGGAATAAATCAGTATGGCTTAATGCACCATATACCAGCAGGTCTATGTGTCAGGTGGACTTAATGGGTCTGAACAGCTTCACCTGGGACCTCACCCACAGCCTGACCACAGGCCCTGGATCCTATTTAAGCTCAGCCCAGGGCTCTCACCTGCTCTTTGAGCTCTGCTGCAGGAGTGCTGGTCTGCAGCCTTGTTGTTGCCTGTGCTCCTTGGACTGATGCTGTGGGTAGGTGTCTCCTGGATGGCACCTTGCGTATGTGTTGTGGCTTGTCTGTTCCTGTCTGCATTTGCTCCTGACTGGGTTCCTTGGGTGGCCCTGGGCCTGTTCATCCCTTGGTGGTTCTGTTTGCTGTGTCTGGGCGCTGTGGGAGCTGGGCAGAGCCCTCACTGGGGTTGCTCTTGGTTCCTTTCCCTCAGGGAGCATCTGGAGCAGTCGCTGTAATGAAGCTAAACCACCTTGTATGTTGCTTATGTGCATTGTCTTTTCAGGAAGTAAAGAAAGGAACTCTTTCTTCGTGAGCTGGGAGTTGAATTGTTTAAATTAGGGAGGAGTTCCCCCAGACCGTCGTGTTGGTGGGAGAGCATTTCTTCATCTATGTGAGTAAGAGTATATGAGCTGGCCCCATCTGCCTCAGACATCAAGCTCTATGAAAGGGCATGAATTTTTTGGGATCTTCCTCAAGCAAAGATAATATATAATGGTTTCTGACTTCTATGGTGCCTCTTTCCTGCTCTGAAATGGTAATTCTGACAAAGGCGCAATATCTGAGTATGTATTTCTGTAGCTGTCACGCTGATTTCACTAAAAAGCAATACTGCCCCCCATCTCTTTATTTTCCTGTTATAAAAATTACTGTGAGCAAATATGTCTCTTGTAGGCATGGACTTAAACTTTTGGAGTGAACAAGTAATTCTGGTTCACGGGAAATTATCACCTTGCCAAGGGAAGCAGATAACTACAGGAGTAAATCCTCACGGCTCGTTAAAACCACGCTGTGGGTCTAGCTGGTGACAAACCACATCTGTCAGACTGGAGATGAAAGTGGCTGTACCTTTGTCAAAGCACTGTGTAGGCTGAGGAGCTTGGTTGTTAGTATAGCTATGCTAATCTGAGAATGATGTTCAGATGGAGGCAAAGAAAGGCTGGGAAGGTGTCTGGGAACTCCCCGTGTTGTTGGCTGCAGTCTGGGAAAGTGGATGTGTTGCCGGATGCTGCTTCCCCAGCGCCTGGGACCACAGGGTGGGCAGCACTAGGGATACCTGCAAGACTTGCCTAACTTGTTTTTCTCAGGCTCCTTGGCTTTTTTTGTAGTATCAGTTTATTTGTGCTCTTCTCTAATTGACCTCTCATCACATTGAGTTTCACATCAGGTTGGTGATGGTCAAGTCACTTATTCCTTTTGTCTTTCTTTGGAGCTTGCTTTAGAGACTAGACCAAGTGGGCTGGCACCCTGGTTGAATTCACTCTGGTGGGTGATTTATTACTAATATACAGGGAAGGACCACTCTGGAGGTCCTGCTGAGATGGTACAGATGTAAATGGCATACAAAATAAAGATGGGAAATGGTAGCAATGCCTAGCAGTAAGCTGCCACCTCAGAGCAATAGTCCAATGAGGTCTGTGCCCAGGAGTTCCCTGGTTTCAGTCTTTTACTGGAGTTAAATCCAGTTTTAGCAGAAATCTTGACTGCAGCTAGTCTAGCTTTGGGCAAGAACAAGGCTGAGCTCCTTTAAATCAGTACTGAAATGGGTATCAGCTGCTGATTATCAACCAGCAAAGAAGTGAAGTGTGAGGATGAATTAACATTGTGTGTCTTTTAGGATGAATTGGCTGCTGTGTCCTGCAGCCTGGCTTCTGGAACCCCTGGGATCTGCAGTCCTGTAGGGGCTGGGAGTTGGAGTGGCAACTCTCACTGAGTGTCAGAGGAAATTACACAGCCCTTCAAACTAAACCTTGCAAGCAGGGCTGAGGGGCTGTGAGTTATTGCTGTGATTAAGCTGATCCAGTCCTGAGGAGGCTAAAGGGTTGCTTAGCGATACTTTAGCAATGACTAACAGTGCTTTACTAGGCTTTCACTGTTTACTATGGCTTTAATACTGGCTCAGTGGGGTTTTTTTTAGTGGAACGTTCTTACTATTTTTGTAATGGTCTCCCTTCTTGAGAAACTGTCAAACTCATCACTTACAGTGACCAGGCAGCAGTTAGCAAGCATTTGATTGCTGATCATGTGTTGATTTTTTGGCCTGACCTCATTAAGTTTCTTTATCTCTACCTTCTCTTTCCCTAGCAGTCCTTAAATGAGCTACAGAGATTAGATAATTTAAGTGCTTTTCATATAAATGCCTCCTAGTCTGTTGACTTTTCCTAAACCACCCCTTGTCCGTGTGGAAGCTTATTTCTGGTACTTAAAGGAGAGATGGACTGGGGAAGAGATGGTCTGAACCAGCCCAGAGCCACATCTCACAGAAAACTTTATTATGGTCTTCTGTAAAGCCCTTTAACAGGACAAGATGTATATTGTTCATTTAATGTTCTTCAGCAGCATAACTGTTAAGACAGGTCTCCTTCCTGATGTCAAGAGGCTGCTCTAATATGTAGTATATTCACATAATTTCCGTTAAAAAGTATATTGAGGGCCAAGCTCTCTATTAGCATTTTTAAATTCTGAGCTGAAAAATGCAAGCACACATCAAATAAATGGAACTTCCTTTTCTCTACTGAGGTATCTGAGTCATGGCTGTCACCATCAAAAATGTCTAGTAATATTTTGGGGAAAGGAAAACCCATTAAAGCTGAGGAGGGCATCTGGAGGAGTGCAGAGGAGCAGGAGGCGCCAGCCGGCCGGGGGCAGGTGCCGGTGCAGAGACGCCGTGTGACCCGCGGGGTTCTCAGAGGTAAGAACCTTTCGATTTGTTCTCCTCAGGGCACGTCCCTTTGCCTCTGGCCCCCTCACAAGCTTACTCGCCTAATGTCGCCATAAGCAGAAGGGACGAAAAAGGACAAAGAGGACAAGATCCTCACGATCTCCCACTTTTATATGAAGTATTCACGTGAATGGGATGTTATACACAGCTGGTCAGTTTCTCGGTCACCTGTTTCTTGTTGCCCCTCTTGCAAGATGTGAATGTGTCCTTAGCAACAAGTTAGCATTCCATTGCTCTGTTTACCACAACATGTATCTGGTTGTCCAGGAAAATGCAGCTAATATGAAGCTTTAGCTGACAGGCAAATTCACTAAAAGAGAAGCTTGTTTTGTAACAAAACCAGCACAGCCCCCCACCGCCAGGGGCATGTTTTTTTCCCCCCAGGAGTTCCGGAGGGGACCCAGGAGTTCCGGAGGGACCCAGGATTTCTGGGGGGACAGAAATGCCATTTGTGCCGCGGCGGGTCTCAGTGTCGCCGTCCTGTGGACAAAGCGCGGTGCTGCACCCGGCCGCCCCAATGCGGTGCCGCGGCGCGCCTCAGTGCTGCCGCCCTGTGGCGAAACTCGGGTACTGCAGCGCACGGCCGGGGGCAGAGACGCTGTTTGCCCCGAAGCAGCCAGAGGTGCCAGATAAGAAACACAAGCAGTCAGAGGTGCCAGATAAGAAAGAACCATCAGAACCGGCAGGAGCTGCGGCTTCAGAGCTCTGTCAGCGTTGATCTTATGACTCTGATTTTGATGCGAGCCATTTTGACTTACATTGTGCTACAGTGTTCTGTTTGGCACTGCAGGCGGGTAACAAATACTTGTGCTGTACCACAGCACGAGGTGATAATATTTCGTAGATTTGTACTGCCAAAGAATTTGCAAGTATATTGCAAGGGGGGGAATTCAAGAGAAGCTGCTAAATTAATGTATAGTGTGATTAAGTTACAAAAGACAAGCCTGTCATCAGGCAGTTGACATAAGAAATGCTTTCTGGAAACGTGCAAAACGAGGGGCTATGTTTCAAGAACTCTCATGTGGAATTGCTGTGTTTCAGGGGGAACTGTGACCGCCCCATGCTCAGCAGACCCCCAGCCCCGGTGGGGGGAGCAGCGCCGGAGCGGGAGACGCGGCACCGTCGTCCGTCCCCAGCGTGCCGGGGGGCGGCTGCCGGCCTGTGGGACGTGGCTGCGGCTGTTCGGGGCGCTGACCCCCGGGTTTGGGGGCTCTGGTATGTACGTATGTGAATGGCATTTTAAAGTAATGAGCTGCCCGCTGGGGCTGTTTTCCTTTTCTGACAGGCGATCGGGAGGGGGAGAAGGACAGAGAGAAGAGAGCTGGAAATATTAACAATGTTTTACTAATGCTACTGATAAGAATAGAGAAAATAATACAAAATATACAAACCCAATCTTGAATGTCTCAGCACCTGCAGAGCCGGCACCCGAAGTGTGGTGAGCCGGCACCCGCAGTGTGGTGAGCCGGCACCCAGCCGTGGGGCTGGCTGGGCGCGTCGTTGGCGGAGCCGGCACCGACGATCTCTGGACGCGTCGAGGCGCTGCGGTGGGTTTTCCTGGAAATTCCAAGGCCCTGGTGTTTTATGATTGTAACTACTTACTTACTGTAAGACATTTAGAATGAAAACGTGAATAAGAGTAACCAGAAGAGTCTTTGGGAGTAAATAATGCCTGTCATCTACTCTAGCTGTTACTCAAAACTCTGCAGACAGTACTTATCTCCAATTGATGTAGTAAAATTTAAAAGAGTGGAATATAAATACTGGAGCACTAATTGGAAGTAATACCTGTGGAGAAAAAACCTCTAGTTTATAATAAAAAATAATGTGTGCTAGTTAATCCGGCTGGTAGTAATGTAATGATAAAAATGTTAAAGTGTAAATAAATGAAATTATTTAGGCGTGAGCAATAACTGAATTTAATTTCAGCTATTACTTCTTGGTGAACTAGGCAGCAGTTATTCCCAATCTGAATCCTAGTTTAAAAACCACATTGTTTGGAATTCCTTTGAAATGGTAAAGGCAGAAAACTAATGTGGAGTCATTGGTAGCTCCATTTGCACAACCGTTGTGAAATAAACTGCAGGCACGAATGACTGCATAGGAAACAAAGTAAGGAAGCTTTAGATTTTAAACAGCATTGGAAAGTAATGGGGAGTGTTTAGTATTTAAATTATAACAGAGCCATGAGATTGGAGGCAACAAAGCTCAGAACCAAACGGAGTCAAAACGTTACTTTTTTTTTTAAAGAGAAGTAAAAAGGAACCACTAAATAGTGGCTGTTTATAAATAGAGGTGTTAAAAAGTTCCCAGGCAGTAATGATTCCCAACGGAACAGTAAAAGATATGTAGATGTAAAATAAAATCAGAAAACAGTGAGTTATGACAGTCTGAATTTAACCACGGCTTTTCTGGGGTTGTGCAAAAACATGACCAGTATTAATTACCTCTGAGTTAAAATAAAAGTCAGCAAACTCGATGTGGTTAACAACAGTTAATTTTAATTTTTCAGTGTGCTGTCCAGTCTGGCCTCTCCCTCCAAGGGCGTGTCTGAGAAAGCCACACCCCCAACTCCACCCCGTCCAAGCTCCGCCCCTGCCAGTCTGTGCCCTCCCCGAGGGGCGTGTCCCTTACAGACCCCTCCCCTTTCATCGCGCCCACCCCCAGCAGCATGATGTATCAAAGCCCCGCCCCCAAACTCAGCCCCTCCTAAGCCACGCCCCTCAGAGCACGTGCTGTACAGAGCCCACCCTTATCTCGGCTCCACCCCTCCCTTCCTAAGCCACGCCCCCTTCGGGCGTGCCCCTCTCCCTACCCCAAGAGGCTCCTCCTATGGGGGCGTGACACACGGAGGCTCCACCCCCTGCCCACTTTCCCCAGGCCGACCTCCCAATGGACGTGTCCTCCCAGTCCCCGCCGCTCAGCACTGACCCCACCCCCCGTGGGTGGGGCCACACTCAGCTGCGCGCGCTGCCGCGCCCCCCCCCCCCAGTTGACCCCAAAGTAACTCCATAGCAGCCCTATGGCTGCCCCACCGGTACCGCTACAGCAGCCCCGTTCCTGCCCCATAAGCTCCAGACTCGCCTCTGAAGAGCCCCCACAGCAGCCACCTAAGTGCCCCGCAGGTTATCACCACAGCCGCCCCTCCCGCCCCACGGCCGCCGCTCGGGACCCCCGGAGCCCCCGGCCCCGCACCCGCCCGCAGCCCCGCAGCGCGCGGGCTCGCGCCCCCGGTGCCGGTGAAGCCACGTCCTGGCCGCGGCCGGAGGAGCCGCCGGTTCCCGCCCCCCCCCCCCATCCCCCGATCGCTGCTGCTGCCGCGGCCGGAGAAGCCGCCGGTTCCCGCCCCCACATCCCCCGATCGCTGCTGCTGCCGCGGCCGGAGAAGCCGCCGCTTTTTCGCCCCCCCCCCCATTCCCCGCTCGCTGCTGCTGTCGCTGCCGGAGGAGCCGCCGCGGCCGAAGGAGCCGCCGGTTTTCCGCTCAGCCCCGACTGTCCGCCTTCCTCCTCAATCGCCGCTGCACGCAGCCAGGACGCCTCCTCTTCCGCCATCTTGTCTCCCTCTTCTGTTCGCATTCGCTATTTTATACCGAGGGAGGGAGGAGGCGCTCGCTGATTGGCTGACGGTGTCAGCCACGGGAGTCGTCCATTGGCTCATCCCCACGTGGGGTTCTCAGAGGGGGTGAGAGAAAGGCGCTGATTGGTCATCGTGTGGCTGAGGGGAGGAAGGCACTGATTGGTCACTGCCTTTCTGCCAAATTTCGCGCTCCCAGTAACCTGCGCTGATTCGCTAGCGCTCCTGAGGTAGAGAAGGCGCTGATTGGTCGTCGTTTTGCCGCCGACGTTCGCCCACAGCAACGGAGTGCTGATTGGGCAGCGCGGCTGAGGGCGCCGCTCGCCCATTGGCCGGGGGGCGGGCGGGGGGCGGGACTGGGCGGGACAACGAGGTGATAAAGGGGGCGGAGCAGGGCGCGCGCAGGAGCAGACACGTGGAGGCGGCAGCGGCTGCGCGAGCTCCTGAGCGCTGACGAACCGGCTGAGCACCCCCCCCCCCGCCCCCCCCCCCCCCAGCCCGCGGCGGGAAACCCGAGAGCGGCGGCCGGAATCGGGTAACGGGGCGGGCTAGGGCGGTAATTATCGTGCGGGTGTTAATTGGGGCTCGGCGGGTTAATGAGCGAGCGGCGGGCTGGGGTGGGTTTGGGGGTTTTGATCGAAATTGGGGTTTTAAAGCCGCGGGTTGGGGGGGGTGGGCGGTTCAGGCTCCCGGAGCCGCTTTAACGGTTTGAATCGTTGTGTTGAGAGCGGGAGGAGCCGGGTCGGGGCTTTTCTCAGCAATTCGGCTTTTAAAAGTTTTTTTACGTACTTTTTGGGTATTTTGGGTCCCGATTTGTGCCAAAAGGCGCCTTTAAAATCTGTTTATTGAGGGTTTATCAGGAGAGTTAAAGTTCAAAGCTCGGGGGGATTTGGGGCTTTTCCCGGGATTGTGAGTCCCAATCAGGGTTTTAGAGCCCTTGTTTATTTGAATTGTTGTGTTCAAAGCGCTGTTGGCGGTTTTGTTCCCGCGCGGGTCGGGCCGGCTCCTGCAGCTCTGCACTGTCCATCGCTCGGCGCTCGGAGCCGCTCGGGCCGTTGGGCTCCATCGGCTTTTAAAGGTTCGTTTATCGCGTTCGGAGCCCGAGCGGCCGATTCGCCGCTTTAGAGCTTTTGAATCCACTTTGATCGGAATTTCTGCAGTAGATTGATGTTTAGAGCCGGGGGGATTCGGGGCTGTTTCCAGGGTTGCGAGTCCAAATGCGTTGTTTCCTTTTAACCGCTTATTAATTTAAATTATTATATTTAAACGGGGCTTTTTGAGGTTTTATGAGGGTTTTTTTTTTTGAGCATTTTGGGCGGTTCTGAGGCTCCTAAAGCCGCTTACTTGTTTAAATTATTAATTGTTAAAATAATGTAAATAGTTGTTGAAATCAGTGTGTAAATTATTGTATTTAAAGTCGGGAGGCATTTCGGTGCTTTTTGGGGGTTTGGGGCTGAATTCACTTTATTGAACGTGTCTGAGCTGGGGGTCCCAGATCTGGTGCTGCTTTACGCCCCAAAAAAAGCTTTAAAAATCTATTTATTTACAATTTACTGAATTAATGTTTAAGCGGGAACAAATTCGGCTTTTTAACGCGCCGCCATTTTGTCTCCCCGTCCCGTTCTCCCCCCACGCTGAGGGGCCGAGGAGCCGCTCGCTGATTGGCCGGTGCCGTCTGGGAACCTCCCGCTGGCCCCGCCCCCGCGCTGTCTCGAGGAGAGGAAGGTGAACCCGCTGCATTGTTACATTGGGTTACATTGGGAACCTCCCCTGGCCCCGCCCCCGCGCTGTCTCGAGGAGAGGAAGGTGAACCCGCTGCATTGTTACATTGGGTTACATTGGGAGCCTCCCCTGGCCCCGCCCCCGCGCTGTCTCGAGGAGAGGAGGGTGAACCCGCTGCATTGTTACATTGGGTTACATTGGGAACCTCCCCTGGCCCCGCCCCCGCGCTGTCTCGAGGAGAGGAGGGTGAACCCGCTGCATTGTTACATTGGGTTACATTGGGAACCTCCCCTGGCCCCGCCCCCGCGCTGTCTCGAGGAGAGGAAGGTGAACCCGCTGCATTGTTACATGGGATTTTACATTTAGTTATGGATTTTAATTTAATTTAACTTAATTTTAATTTAATATATTATTTAATTTATTAAGTAATATATTAATATTAAATATATAGATAAAATCCATATAGTAATATACTACTATAAGATATAATATGATGAATAGTAGAAATATATAATATATAATCTGATATAATTAACTGATCAACTAATATTCATTGATATTACTTAATGTAATTTATAATTAATATATAATGGCATAATATGATGATATATAACTTAATGTTGTAATAATAATGATATTCATTATATAATATTAATATATATATTAATATATATAATTACTATGTAATGTATCTAATCTATTTTTACATATATATCTTATTATATAAAGCTGTGAGGGACCATATTTGGGTGGGTTTTTGAGATTTTTAAGGCTCTTTGGTCTCAAATTCAATTTACTTCATTTTGGGTCTGTTTTTAGGATAATTTGTGCTCAAAGAAGCTTTTAAGATCCATTTTTTTGGCAGTTAATTTGCTCACTGGGTTAATACTGAAGCGGGGGGATTCGGGGCTGTTTCCCAGGACTGTGACACAAATAACGGCCCTTTCCTTCCCTTTCCCACTGCAGCTCCTGCTCAGAGAACAGGGAAGGCAGCCTGGCCGCCCCCCTCCGGCTGACTGCGCCCCCAGCTCCGGCTGCCTGCGCCCCCCCCAGCTCCGGCTGCCTGCGCCCCCCAACTCCGGCTGACCGCGCCCCCCCCAGCTCCGGCTGACCGCGCCCCCCCCAGCTCCAGCTGACTGCGCCTCCACTGCACACCATGGCGGGGACGGGAGGGGGGATCACAAGGGTCTATGGGGCGGTGTGGGGGTCAGGGCGGCTGTGAGGTCAACGGGGCTGTTGTGGGGAGAAACACCCCTGAAGAGGCTGAACACCCTGCAGGTGAGTGAACCACACGCTGACGCACAGTGACCCACAGTGCTCCATAGCACCTCCATTCTGCCCTATAGATCCACAACACTGCCCCACAGCACCCTATAGCTCCTGTACTCTGCCCCATACATCCACAGTAGTGCCCCCCATCACCCCATGGCTCCTGCACTCTGCCCTATAGATGCCCAGTACTGCCTCACAGCACCATATAGCTCCTGTACTCCGCCCCATAGATGCCCAGTACTGCCCCCCAGCACCATATAGCTCCTGTACTCTGCCCTATAGATGCCCAGTACTGCCTCACAGCACCATATAGCTCCTGTACTCCGCCCCATAGATGCCCAGTACTGCCCCCCAGCACCATATAGCTCCTGTACTCTGCCCTATAGATGCCCAGTACTGCCTCAGAGCACCATATAGCTCCTGTACTCCGCCCCATAGATGCCCAGTACTGCCTCACAGCACCATATAGCTCCTGTACTCTGCCCCATACATCCACAGTAGTGCCCCCCAGCACCATATAGCTCCTGTACTCTGCCCTATACATCCACAGTAGTGCCCCCCAGCACCCCATGGCTCCTGCACTCTGCCCTATAGATGCCCAGCACTGCCCGACAGCACCATATAGCTCCTGTACTCTGCCCTATAGATGCCCAGTACTGCCCCCCAGCACCATATAGCTCCTGTACTCTGCCCCATACATCCACTGTAGTGCCCCCCATTACCCCATGGCTCCTGCACTCTCCCCTATAGATGCCAAGTACTGCCCCACAGCACCATATAGCTCCTGTACTCTGCCCCATACATCCACAGTAGTGCCCCCAGCACCCCATGGCTTCTGCACTCTGCCCTATAGATGCCCAGTACTGCCCCACAACACCATATAGATCCTGTACTCTGCCCTATAGATGCCCAGTACTGCCCCCCAGCACCATATAGCTCCTGTACTCTGCCCCATACATCCACCGTAGTGCCCCCCATTACCCCATGGCTCCTGCACTCTGCCCTATAGATGCCCAGTACTGCCCCCCAGCACCATATAGCTCCTGTACTCTGCCCCATACATCCACTGTAGTGCCCCCCAGCACCCATGGCTCCTGCACTCTGCCCTATAGATGCCCAGTACTGCCCCACAGCACCATATAGCTCCTGTACTCTGCCCTATAGATGCCCAGTACTGCCCCCCAGCACCCCATGGCTCCTGCACTCTGCCCTATAGATGCCCAGCACTGCCCGACAGCGCCATATAGCTCCTGTACTCTGCCCTATAGATGCCCAGTACTGCCCCCCAGCACCATATAGCTCCTGTACTCTGCCCCATACATCCACCGTAGTGCCCCCCATTACCCCATGGCTCCTGCACTCTGCCCTATAGATGCCCAGTACTGCCCCACAGCACCATATAGCTCCTGTACTCTGCCCCATACATCCACAGTAGTGCCCCCCAGCACCATATAGCTCCTGTACTCTGCCCCATACATCCACAGTAGTGCCCCCCAGCACCCCATGGCTCCTGCACTCTGCCCTATAGATGCCCAGTACTGCCCCACAGCACCATATAGCTCCTGTACTCTGCCCCATACATCCACAGTAGTGCCCCCCATTACCCCATGGCTCCTGCACTCTGCCCTATAGATGCCCAGTACTGCCCCACAGCACCATATAGCTCCTGTACTCTGCCCCATATATCCACAGTAGTGCCCCCAGCACCCCATGGCTTCTGCACTCTGCCCTATAGATGCCCAGTACTGCCCCACAACAACATATAGCGCCTGTACTCTGCCCCATACATCCACAGTAGTGCCCCCCAGCACCCTATATCTCCTGTACTCTGCCCCATAGATGCCCAGTACTGCCCCACAGCACTATATAGCTCCTGTACTCTGCCCCATACATCCACACTAGTACCCCCCAGCACCCCATGGCTCCTGCACGCTGCCCCATAGATGCCCAGTAGTGCCCCCCAGCACCATATAGCTCCTGTACTCTGCCCCATACATCCACAGTAGTGCCCCCCAGCACCATATAGCTCCTGTACTCTGCCCTATACATCCACAGTAGTGCCCCCCAGCGCCCCATGGCTCCTGCACTCTGCCCTATAGCTGCCCAGTACTGCCCCACAGCACCATATAGCTCCTGTACTCTGCCCTATAGATGCCCAGTACTGCCCCCCAGCACCATATAGCTCCTGTACTCTGCCCTATAGCTGCCCAGTACTGCCCCACAGCGCCATATAGCTCCTGTACTCTGCCCTATAGATGCCCAGTACTGCCCCACAGCACCATATAGCTCCTGTACTCTGCCCTATAGATGCCCAGTACTGCCCCCCAGCACCATATAGCTCCTGTACTCTGCCCCATACATCCACCGTAGTGCCCCCCATTACCCCATGGCTCCTGCACTCTGCCCTATAGATGCCCAGTACTGCCCCCCAGCACCATATAGCTCCTGTACTCTGCCCCATATATCCACAGTAGTGCCCCCAGCACCCCATGGCTTCTGCACTCTGCCCTATAGATGCCCAGTACTGCCTCACAGCACCATATAGCTCCTGTACTCTGCCCCATAGATGCCCAGTAGTGCCCCCCAGCACCATATAGCTCCTGTACTCTGCCCCATACATCCACAGTAGTGCCCCCCAGCACAATATAGCTCCTGTACTCTGGCCTATACATCCACAGTAGTGCCCCCCAGCACCCCATGGCTCCTGCACTCTGCCCTATAGATGCCCAGTACTGCCCCACAGCACCATATAGCTCCTGTACTCTGCCCTATAGATGCCCAGTACTGCCCCACAGCGCCATATAGCTCCTGTACTCTGCCCTATAGATGCCCAGTACTGCCTCAGAGCACCATATAGCTCCTGTACTCCGCCCCATAGATGCCCAGTACTGCCCCACAGCACCATATAGCTCCTGTACTCTGCCCCATACATCCACAGTAGTGCCCCCCAGCACCATATAGCTCCTGTACTCTGCCCTATACATCCACAGTAGTGCCCCCCAGCACCCCATGGCTCCTGCACTCTGCCCTATAGATGCCCAGTACTGCCCCACAGCACCATATAGCTCCTGTACTCTGCCCTATAGATGCCCAGTACTGCCCCCCAGCACCATATAGCTCCTGTACTCTGCCCCATACATCCACCGTAGTGCCCCCCATTACCCCATGGCTCCTGCACTCTGCCCTATAGATGCCCAGTACTGCCCCACAGCACCATATAGCTCCTGTGCTCTGCCCCATACATCCACAGTAGTGCTCCCCCAGCACCCCATGGCTCCTGCACTCTGCCCCATAGATGCCCAGTACTGCCCCCCAGCACCATATAGCTCCTGTACTCTGCCCCATACATGCACAGCAGTGCCCCCCCAGCACCCCATGGCTCCTGCACTCTGCCCCATACATCCACAGTAGTGCCCCCCAGCACCATATAGCTCCTGTACTCTGCCCCATACATGCACAGCAGTGCCCCCTAGCACCCCATGGCTCCTGCTCTCTGCCCTAAAGATGCCCAGTACTGCCCCACAGCACCACATAGCTCTTGTAATTTGCCCCACACATCCAAAGTAGTGCCCCCCAGCACCCCATAGTGACTCTACTCTGCTCCATAGACCCACAGTGCTGCCCCACAGGACCCCATAGGACTCAACTCTGCCCCTTAGACCCAGAGAGCTGCCCCACAGCAGCCTGTAGGTGCTGCATTCTGCCCCATTGGTGCAAAGTGCTGCCCCACAGCACCCAACACCTCTGTCCACCTCACCACCCCTCCCTCCTGACCACGCCTGCACTGCCCACTATGGGTGGGTCACAAGGGTCTATGGAGCGGGTGTGGGGACCAGGGCGGCTGTGGGGTCAATGGGATTGTTGTCAGGTGAAACACCCCTGAAGAGTGAGTGACCCACACAGTGACCCACAGCAGCCCATAGCCCCTCTGCCCTATGGAGTCACTGCACCTCGTAGCTGCTTTTACTCTGCGCCATAAATGGACAGCGCTGCTCTACAGCACCCTATGTCTCCACTCTGCCCCATACATCACCCACAGCACCCTGTATCTTGTTTACTCTGCCCTATAGACCCACAGTGTAACCCCACAGCACCCCACAGTTCTTCTGCCCTATAGATCAACAGCACTGTCCCAGAAAACATTGTAGCTTGTTCACACTAGCCCATAGGCCAGCAATGCTGCCCCACAGCACACTGTAGCTCCTGCACCCTGCCCCATAGACCCACAGCAGTGCCCCACAGTGCCCCACACATCCAGTCTGCCCTCTACATCCACAGCACTGCTCTGCAGCACCATATAGTTCCAGCACTCTGCCCCATTGATATGTAGCAGCCCACAGCTACTGGGTTCTGCGCATAGATCCACATTCCTGGGTCCCCTCACCCCACCAGATGTCCTGGGTTGTGATGCTGCACGGGGCCCTGTGCACAACAGAAAATGAGGGCAGCATGGCTGCTGGGCTCCACCCTGCTTGGAATCCAAGATGGCGGGGGGGGGGCTGGCAGCCCTGCTGGCACTGCCGGACGGGCTGTTCATCTGGGCCCTGCTCAGGCGGCAGCTCCCGGCTGTATCGGCTGCTCCCATTGGCCGCCCCTGTGGCCCTGCACCCTGCCCATGGGAACAAGATGGCTGCCCTGATGGGTGGCCGTCTCGGCTGCTGTGTCCCTGCTGGTGGGCGGGGCCATGGCTGTCATGGCTGCCAAGCCTGTGCTGGAAGGGTGGGGCTGAGGTGGGCGGGACCTGCCTAGGGCGGCCATTTTGGGGTGGGGCCCAAGGTGGGTGGTGGGACCTGTGGCTCTGTTTACCCCCGATGGCCATCTTGGAAAAGGGCAGCGCTGTGCCGTTGCCATCCTGACATTGCTCCCCCCGGGCCATGTTGGGGGATTTTTAACATGGTTTTGGGGCCAATTCTCAACCAATAAAATTAAATAATGTAAAGAAACCTTAAGCATGTGGTTTGTTCCATTTCCAGTGAGGGATTTGGGGGTGGGGTTTAGGGTTGAGGGTGGGACTGAAGGTGTGGGTGGGGCCCCTGCCAACCCCACCCCCTCCCAAGCTCTCCTGAATGTGCCTTCCCGGAGGGGTGTGCCCCAACCAGGCCCCACCCCATTTCCAAGCGCCCCATCCTCCCAGCTGGGCTCCTCCCCCTTGACCCACACTTCCAGCCCCATTGGTGGGCTCCCTGCAGGGGGTGTGGCCTACAGACCTACATCCCTCCCCTTTCCCAGGGGACTGTGGGCAGGGCTGGGCGAGGCTCAGGCTATTTGAGCCCCAGCCCCTGGGCAGGGAGCTCATTCTGCTCCTGGGCTGCTTGGGTGCTGGTTCCTTGCTGCTCCTTCAGCAGTTGGCAGCTTGTGAGCTGTTTAAGCTACATGGGTACATGTGTTTGGACAAGTGGAGGGGTCTGTTTGACATAAGACCTTCAGGAGCAGCAAAGTTTCAATAACAGCTGTAGTTGAAGGTATATTTGTAACTATATTTCATTTATTGAATCAATTCCTGGTGCTCTGTGTTTTCCCAAACTTCCTGACTGCAATGAAGATGGGGTGTTAATTTTTGGTTTTTATTGGTGTGGAACAAGTCGCTGATATAATCTCTCCTCCTAGCACTGATGCTCAGCTTATCTAGGAGGGGTTAGGATGAGTATCTCATATCTGTAGGTGGAGTTTTAGCATTTCTGAAGGAAGCAGCAGGACCATAAGGCAGAGTGTCTTTCAGGCTACAGGGGGGCTCAACGCCGCCCTGATCACCCACAGAACAGTGTGTTGTCCACAGAACCTTTGCAGTGTGCAGTGGCCGCTGGTAGATCATTCACATCTACCTCCCAGAACTCAGCCAAGGGGAGCAATGGCTAGTGAACTAGTACTGATAAACAACATCTGAGTGTTCATTATTGCGTATGTGTTTTTTTATTGTGGGTGATGAAGGGGAAAGTGGAAACTTTCTGGTTTCTCTCAAGCACTACAGTTTTTCTGTTTCTTTCTTCATCGAACGTGGCGTTTTCATCCGTTGAAGATGGATTCGGTCTCTTGGCCCTCTGAAAGCTAAGTGGAGGCTGGGCGGCTGGGAAGGGGCTGGGAAGCGCAGGGAGGGGGGTAAAGTTCTGTTCGGGGCAAGGGCTATCCAGGAACAGTCCCCTTTGGGCAGGTGAAGGGCCCGGGGACCTTTCCAGTGCGACGCCAGCGTGTGCCGGGCAGGGCAGCTCCAGCCTGTGTCTGCGTTGTGGTGTAGTTCGGGACGCCTGCCTTGCGCCTGTCAGACGATCCTGGGGTCTCGTTGCGTTCGAGGGACACGAAAGGCGTCTCGGGTGCCGTCCCGGGATCTGGAACCCCGGTGCCGACTGGCGTAGCGCCAGTTGGGCGCTGGTTTTCTGGTATCAGCAGCCGAAAGCGTAGAGGGTTCTTGCGTTTCGGTCATTTCTGGTCGGTGGTGTTTGTGGCGTTGTTCTGGGCTGTGCCGGCAGCTGTGCTCTCTACCCTTCCAGTCTCGGGGACTGGCACTTCAAGATGCTGGGAAGAAGTTCTTAGGCGTTGCAGCAGCTTCTCGTTTGGTTGCGCCGTCTCTGCTGGGTTGCGGCGGTGCCGCCGTCTCGTCAGGAGCCGTGACGTTGGGCTCCTTTTTCATTTGGGGTTGTAGGAGAGGCTCCTGGCCTCACCACTGCCTCCCCGTAGATTCTTTGGATGGATGCCTGTCTGGTCTCGGAGTGTCGTTTTCGTTGTGGAGCGTTTTTGGTGCAGTGGCCGTCGTGTGGTCGATAACGTTCTGCGGAGCGTCTGTCCGCGCGGGTGCGCGTTTGGCTCGGAGCTGCTCTGCCGGGACGCGTGGAGTCCGGGGTGGGTGGACGGGGCTCTGGGAGTCCCCGGCTAATCTGCTGATGCGTTAAATTGCGTAGGCAGAGGTTGCGCGGTCATCTGGGCTGGAGTAGCCGTGGGCAGGGGAGTGGAGGGTCCCCGCGCAGGCATTTTGGAGACTCCCCGAGAGCTTGGAATGCTATTGCGCAATAGAAAGCAGACGTGCGGAATGGTCAAGCTGTTGATGAGCTGCTGGGTGACTTGCTGAATAACTTGATTTCAGGTGCAGAGGGACAACTTGGCACAGAAGGGGCGACGCAGGAGGCGAGCTGTGCGCCGTAAGCAGGTGGGTTGTTGCGTGGTGTCAGTGGGAAGATGTGCTGTGTGCCTTTATAATGTGCGTTGTCTCTGCTAAGTGAGTGTGTGTTTTCTTGTGTTACTGCAGATGTTGAAGAGGAATTGGGCAATGCAGGAAGATGCTTACTAGTGCACGTGGTGTTTTTCTCTGCAGATTGATGCAGCCCCTTGGCCCTCTGACAGGTAAGCGGAGGCTCGAGGGCTGGGGAGGGGCTGGGAATTGCATGGAGGGGGTTTAAAGCTCTCATAGGGGCAAAGGCCGTCCAGGAACAGTGCCCTTTGGGCAGCTAAAGGGTCCAGGGAACTTTACGGACTGATGCCAGCTTGTGCATGGCGGGGCAGCTCCAGCCCGTGTCTGTTATCGTGTAGGCAAAGGTTGTAGGCAGAGGGACAACTTGGCAAGAAAGAGTGAGAAAAGAGGCGAGCCGAGCACTGTAAGCAGGTGGGGCGGTGCGTGGTGTCAGAGGGAAGATGTGCCTTGTGCCTTTATACTGTGTGTTTGCTCTGCTTAGTCAGCGTGTGTTTTCCTGTGTTGCTGTAGATGTTGAGGAGGAAGCCGGCGATGCTGGAATATCCCTGTCGGCGCACGTGGCGTTTTCATCCGTTGAAGATGGATTCGGTCTCTTGGCCCTCTGAAAGCTAAGTGGAGGCTGGGCGGCTGGGAAGGGGCTGGGAAGCGCAGGGAGGGGGGTAAAGTTCTGTTCGGGGCAAGGGCTATCCAGGAACAGTCCCCTTTGGGCAGGTGAAGGGCCCGGGGACCTTTCCAGTGCGACGCCAGCGTGTGCCGGGCAGGGCAGCTCCAGCCTGTGTCTGCGTTGTGGTGTAGTTCGGGACGCCTGCCTTGCGCCTGTCAGACGATCCTGGGGTCTCGTTGCGTTCGAGGGACACGAAAGGCGTCTCGGGTGCCGTCCCGGGATCTGGAACCCCGGTGCCGACTGGCGTAGCGCCAGTTGGGCGCTGGTTTTCTGGTATCAGCAGCCGAAAGCGTAGAGGGTTCTTGCGTTTCGGTCGTTTCTGGTCGGTGGTGTTTGTGGCGTTGTCCTGGTCTGTGCCGGCAGCTGTGCTCTCTACCCTTCCAGTCTCGGGGACTGGCACTTCAAGATGCTGGGAAGAAGTTCTTAGGCGTTGCAGCAGCTTCTCGTTTGGTTGCGCCGTCTCTGCTGGGTTGCGGCGGTGCCGCCGTCTCGTCAGGAGCCGTGACGTTGGGCTCCTTTTTCATTTGGGGTTGTAGGAGAGGCTCCTGGCCTCACCGCTGCCTCCCCGTAGATTCTTTGGATGGATGCCTGTCTGGTCTCGGAGTGTCGTTTTCGTTGTGGAGCGTTTTTGGTGCTGTGGCCGTCGTGTGGTCGATAACGTTCTGCGGAGCGTCTGTCCGCGCGGGTGCGCGTTTGGCTCGGAGCTGCTCTGCCGGGACGCGTGGAGTCCGGGGTGGGTGGACGGGGCTCTGGGAGTCCCCGGCTAATCTGCTGACGCGTTAAATTGCGTAGGCAGAGGTTGCGCGGTCATCTGGGCTGGAGTAGCCGTGGGCAGGGGAGTGGAGGGTCCCCGCGCAGGCGTTTTGGAGACTCCCCGAGAGCTTGGAATGCTATTGCGCAATAGAAAGCAGACGTGCGGAATGGTCAAGCTGTTGATGAGCTGCTGGGTGACTTGCTGAATAACTTGATTTCAGGTGCAGAGGGACAGCTTGGCACAGAAGGGGCGACGCAGGAGGCGAGCTGTGCGCCGTAAGCAGGTGGGTCGGTGCGTGGTGCCAGAGGGAAGCTGTGCCGTGTGGCTCTAGCTAAGCCCGGTCGTTTCTGCTTTTCCTAGGTGGGAAGCGAAGAGGAAAGCTGGGTATCGGCAGCGCAGGTCCTGGGGCAAGGTGAGCACGGAGTGCTGGGCTGAAGCGGCAGCTCGTTTCAGGTGCCGTGTTGCTGGTGCAGGTCTGAGCGTCCTTTGGTTGTGTTTTACAGGCGGTAGCTGAGCGTCTTCGTGGTCAACAGCGTGGCAGCCAAAAGCAAGGGCGGCCGGGTGGGCGAGCGGCCCCGGTAAGGGAGGGCGAGATGGGGGCGTCTGCGGCAGGCTGTGTTTTCGGGCGGCGTCCGAGCGCGTGCCTCTGGTTTTGCAGGTGCCGCAGACGAGCTGGGAGGGGCGAAGCCGCACGCCGGCCGGCAGCCGAGAAGGTGAGGCGGCGGTGGGTGTTGAGGAGCCCGGTATTGCCCGGTGACTCGGTTCAGCGCTTCCTTCTCTCTTTGCAGGCGCTTTGTGGGCCCTTTGGCCTGGGAGGAGCATTTGAGGTGAGCCGGGCTAGGGGCGAGGAGGAGCGTTTGCGGCCGGGGACTCGTTCCGGGTGCTACAGTTCTTTTGCTTCTCGCCGTCTTAGGCGTCACGAGCGACCAGGGTTGGTGACCGCGCCCGCGGCACGACGCGCCGAACGGAACGCCGTGGAACTTAGCAGGAGGTGGGTGTTGCGGAAGGGGTCGGCGTTTACCCCACGACGCCGTGTGCTGGCACGCCTTAGCGAGCGTGCGTTTTCTCGTGTTCCTGCAGACGCTGAAGAGGAACCCGGCGATGCAGGAAGACGGCCGTTCGCGCACGTGGCGTTTTCCTCTGTTGAAGACGGGTTCGGTCCCTTGGCCCTCTGAAAGCTAAGTGGAGGCACGAGGGCTGGCAAGGGGCTGGGAATCGCAGGGACGGTGGGTAAAGTTCTGATAAGGGCATGGGCCATCCAGGAACCGTCCCCTTGGCGCGGGTAAAGGGCCCGGGGACCTTTCCAGTGCGACGCCAGCGTGTGCCGGGCAGGGCAGCTCCAGCCTGTGTCTGCGTTGTGGTGTAGTTCGGGACGCCTGCCTTGCGCCTGTCAGACTATCCTGGGGTCTCGTTGCATTCGAGAGACACGAAAGGCGTCTCGGGTGCCGTCCCGGGATCTGGAATCCCGGTTCCGACTGGCGTAGCGCCAATTGGGCGCTGGTTTTCTGGTATCAGCAGCCGAAAGCGTGGCAGGTCCTTGCGTTTGGGACGTTTCTGGTCGGTGGTGTTTTATGGTGTCATTGAGGGCTGCGTCGGCAGCTCTGCTCTCTACCCATCCAGTCTCAGGGACTGGCACTTCTTCCCAGCATCTTGAAGTTTTTAAGCCGTGCCGCCCTCTCTGTGTGTTTGCGCCAGCGCCGCCGTCTCCTAAGGGGCCGTGCCGTTCGGCTCTTATTTTTTTCTGGGGTTGCAGTAGAGACTCCTCGCCTCACCGCTGCCTCCCTGCAGGTTCTTTTGATCGATGCAGTCTCTGGTTTGGAGTCGTTGCTTTTATAGAGCGTTTTTGGCGCTGTTGATGTGTTGTCGATAACGTTCTGAGGTGCGACTGTCTGCGCAGGTGCACCTTTGGCTAGGAGCTGCTCTGCCCGGAGGCGTGGAGTCAGGGGTGGGTGGACGGAGCTCTAGGGGTGCACGGTTGATCTGTTGACGTGTTAAACTGCGCAGGCAAAGGTGGTGCAGTCGTCTGGGATGGAGTAGCTGTGGGCAGGGGAGCGGACTGTCCCTTCCGCAGTGTTTTAGAGACTCAATTAGAGCTTCTGGTGGGATTCCTAAACAGAAAGCAGACCTGTGGAATGGTCAAGCTGTTGATGAGCATCTGGGTGACTTGTTGAATAACTTGATTTCAGGTGCAGAGGGACAACTTGGCACAGAAGGGGCGACGCAGGAGGCGAGCTGTGCGCCGTAAGCAGGTGGGTTGTTGCGTGGTGTCAGCGGGAAGATGTGCTGTGTGCCTTTATAATGTGCGTTGTCTCTGCTAAGTGAGTGTGTGTTTTCTTGTGTTACTGCAGATGTTGAAGAGGAATTGGGCAATGCAGGAAGATGCTTACTAGTGCACGTGGTGTTTTTCTCTGAAGATTGATGCAGCCCCTTGGCCCTCTGACAGGTAAGCGGAGGCTCGAGGGCTGGGGAGGGGCTGGGAATTGCATGGAGGGGGTTTAAAGCTCTCATAGGGGCAAAGGCCGTCCAGGAACAGTGCCCTTTGGGCAGCTAAAGGGTCCAGGGAACTTTACGGACTGATGCCAGCTTGTGCACGGCGGGGCAGCTCCAGCCCGTGTCTGTTATCGTGTAGGCAAAGGTTGTAGGCAGAGGGACAACTTGGCAAGAAAGAGTGAGAAAAGAGGCGAGCCGAGCACTGTAAGCAGGTGGGGCGGTGCGTGGTGTCAGAGGGAAGATGTGCCTTGTGCCTTTATACTGTGTGTTTGCTCTGCTTAGTCAGCGTGTGTTTTCCTGTGTTGCTGTAGATGTTTAGGAGGAAGCCGGCGATGCTGGAATATCCCTGTCGGCGCACGTGGCGTTTTCATCCGTTGAAGATGGATTCGGTCTCTTGGCCCTCTGAAAGCTAAGTGGAGGCTGGGCGGCTGGGAAGGGGCTGGGAAGCGCAGGGAGGGGGGTAAAGTTCTGTTCGGGGCAAGGGCTATCCAGGAACAGTCCCCTTTGGGCAGGTGAAGGGCCCGGGGACCTTTCCAGTGCGACGCCAGCGTGTGCCGGGCAGGGCAGCTCCAGCCTGTGTCTGCGTTGTGGTGTAGTTCGGGACGCCTGCCTTGCGCCTGTCAGACGATCCTGGGGTCTCGTTGCGTTCGAGGGACACGAAAGGCGTCTCGGGTGCCGTCCCGGGATCTGGAACCCCGGTGCCGACTGGCGTAGCGCCAGTTGGGCGCTGGTTTTCTGGTATCAGCAGCCGAAAGCGTAGAGGGTTCTTGCGTTTCGGTCGTTTCTGGTCGGTGGTGTTTGTGGCGTTGTCCTGGGCTGTGCCGGCAGCTGTGCTCTCTACCCTTCCAGTCTCGGGGACTGGCACTTCAAGATGCTGGGAAGAAGTTCTTAGGCGTTGCAGCAGCTTCTCGTTTGGTTGCGCCGTCTCTGCTGGGTTGCGGCGGTGCCGCCGTCTCGTCAGGAGCCGTGACGTTGGGCTCCTTTTTCATTTGGGGTTGTAGGAGAGGCTCCTGGCCTCACCGCTGCCTCCCCGTAGATTCTTTGGATGGATGCCTGTCTGGTCTCGGAGTGTCGTTTTCGTTGTGGAGCGTTTTTGGTGCTGTGGCCGTCGTGTGGTCGATAACGTTCTGCGGAGCGTCTGTCCGCGCGGGTGCGCGTTTGGCTCGGAGCTGCTCTGCCGGGACGCGTGGAGTCCGGGGTGGGTGGACGGGGCTCTGGGAGTCCCCGGCTAATCTGCTGATGCGTTAAATTGCGTAGGCAGAGGTTGCGCGGTCATCTGGGCTGGAGTAGCCGTGGGCAGGGGAGTGGAGGGTCCCCGCGCAGGCGTTTTGGAGACTCCCCGAGAGCTTGGAATGCTATTGCGCAATAGAAAGCAGACGTGCGGAATGGTCAAGCTGTTGATGAGCTGCTGGGTGACTTGCTGAATAACTTGATTTCAGGTGCAGAGGGACAGCTTGGCACAGAAGGGGCGACGCAGGAGGCGAGCTGTGCGCCGTAAGCAGGTGGGTCGGTGCGTGGTGCCAGAGGGAAGCTGTGCCGTGTGGCTCTAGCTAAGCCCGGTCGTTTCTGCTTTTCCTAGGTGGGAAGCGAAGAGGAAAGCTGGGTATCGGCAGCGCAGCTCCTGGGGCAAGGTGAGCACGGAGTGCTGGGCTGAAGCGGCAGCTCGTTTCAGGTGCCGTGTTGCTGGTGCAGGTCTGAGCGTCCTTTGGTTGTGTTTTACAGGCGGTAGCTGAGTGTCTTCGTGGTCAACAGCGTGGCAGCCAAAAGCAAGGGCGGCCGGGTGGGCGAGCGGCCCCGGTAAGGGAGGGCGAGATGGGGGCGTCTGCGGCAGGCTGTGTTTTCGGGCGGCGTCCGAGCGCGTGCTTCTGGTTTTGCAGGTGCCGCAGACGAGCTGGGAGGGGCGAAGCCGCACGCCGGCCGGCAGCCGAGAAGGTGAGGCGGCGGTGGGTGTTGAGGAGCCCGGTATTGCCCGGTGACTCGGTTCAGCGCTTCCTTCTCTCTTTGCAGGCGCTTTGTGGGCCCTTTGGCCTGGGAGGAGCATTTGAGGTGAGCCGGGCTAGGGGCGAGGAGGAGCGTTTGCGGCCGGGGACTCGTTCCGGGTGCTACAGTTCTTTTGCTTCTCGCCGTCTTAGGCGTCACGAGCGACCAGGGTTGGTGACCGCGCCCGCGGCACGACGCGCCGAACGGAACGCCGTGGAACTTAGCAGGAGGTGGGTGTTGCGGAAGGGGTCGGCGTTTACCCCACGACGCCGTGTGCTGGCACGCCTTAGCGAGCGTGCGTTTTCTCGTGTTCCTGCAGACGCTGAAGAGGAACCCGGCGATGCAGGAAGACGGCCGTTCGCGCACGTGGCGTTTTCCTCTGTTGAAGACGGGTTCGGTCCCTTGGCCCTCTGAAAGCTAAGTGGAGGCACGAGGGCTGGCAAGGGGCTGGGAATCGCAGGGACGGTGGGTTTAGTTCTGATAAGGGCAAGGGCCGTCCAGGAACCGTCCCCTTGGCGCGGGTAAAGGGCCCGGGGACCTTTCCAGTGCGACGCCAGCGTGTGCCGGGCAGGGCAGCTCCAGCCTGTGTCTGCGTTGTGGTGTAGTTCGGGACGCCTGCCTTGCGCCTGTCAGACGATCCTGGGGTCTCGTTGCGTTCGAGGGACACGAAAGGCGTCTCGGGTGCCGTCCCGGGATCTGGAATCCCGGTTCCGACTGGCGTAGCGCCAATTGGGCGCTGGTTTTCTGGTATCAGCAGCCGAAAGCGTGGCAGGTCCTTGCGTTTGGGACGTTTCTGGTCGGTGGTGTTTTATGGTGTCATTGAGGGCTGCGTCGGCAGCTCTGCTCTCTACCCATCCAGTCTCAGGGACTGGCACTTCTTCCCAGCATCTTGAAGTTTTTAAGCCGTGCCGCCCTCTCTGTGTGTTTGCGCCAGCGCCGCCGTCTCCTAAGGGGCCGTGCCGTTCGGCTCTTATTTTTTTCTGGGGTTGCAGTAGAGACTCCTCGCCTCACCGCTGCCTCCCTGCAGGTTCTTTTGATCGATGCAGTCTCTGGTTTGGAGTCGTTGCTTTTATAGAGCGTTTTTGGCGCTGTTGATGTGTTGTCGATAACGTTCTGAGGTGCGACTGTCTGCGCAGGTGCACCTTTGGCTAGGAGCTGCTCTGCCCGGAGGCGTGGAGTCAGGGGTGGGTGGACGGAGCTCTAGGGGTGCACGGTTGATCTGTTGACGTGTTAAACTGCGCAGGCAAAGGTGGTGCAGTCGTCTGGGATGGAGTAGCTGTGGGCAGGGGAGCGGACTGTCCCTTCCGCAGTGTTTTAGAGACTCAATTAGAGCTTCTGGTGGGATTCCTAAACAGAAAGCAGACCTGTGGAATGGTCAAGCTGTTGATGAGCATCTGGGTGACTTGTTGAATAACTTGATTTCAGGTGCAGAGGGACAACTTGGCACAGAAGGGGCGACGCAGGAGGCGAGCTGTGCGCCGTAAGCAGGTGGGTTGTTGCGTGGTGTCAGCGGGAAGATGTGCTGTGTGCCTTTATAATGTGCGTTGTCTCTGCTAAGTGAGTGTGTGTTTTCTTGTGTTACTGCAGATGTTGAAGAGGAATTGGGCAATGCAGGAAGATGCTTACTAGTGCACGTGGTGTTTTTCTCTGCAGATTGATGCAGCCCCTTGGCCCTCTGACAGGTAAGCGGAGGCTCGAGGGCTGGGGAGGGGCTGGGAATTGCATGGAGGGGGTTTAAAGCTCTCATAGGGGCAAAGGCCGTCCAGGAACAGTGCCCTTTGGGCAGCTAAAGGGTCCAGGGAACTTTACGGACTGATGCCAGCTTGTGCACGGCGGGGCAGCTCCAGCCCGTGTCTCTTATCGTGTAGGCAAAGGTTGTAGGCAGAGGGACAACTTGGCAAGAAAGAGTGAGAAAAGAGGCGAGCCGAGCACTGTAAGCAGGTGGGGCGGTGCGTGGTGTCAGAGGGAAGATGTGCCTTGTGCCTTTATACTGCGTGTTTGCTCTGCTTAGTCAGCGTGTGTTTTCCTGTGTTGCTGTAGATGTTGAGGAGGAAGCCGGCGATGCTGGAATATCCCTGTCGGCGCACGTGGCGTTTTCATCCGTCGAAGATGGATTCGGTCTCTTGGCCCTCTGAAAGCTAAGTGGAGGCTGGGCGGCTGGGAAGGGGCTGGGAAGCGCAGGGAGGGGGGTAAAGTTCTGTTCGGGGCAAGGGCTATCCAGGAACAGTCCCCTTTGGGCAGGTGAAGGGCCCGGGGACCTTTCCAGTGCGACGCCAGCGTGTGCCGGGCAGGGCAGCTCCAGCCTGTGTCTGCGTTGTGGTGTAGTTCGGGACGCCTGCCTTGCGCCTGTCAGACGATCCTGGGGTCTCGTTGCGTTCGAGGGACACGAAAGGCGTCTCGGGTGCCGTCCCGGGATCTGGAACCCCGGTGCCGACTGGCGTAGCGCCAGTTGGGCGCTGGTTTTCTGGTATCAGCAGCCGAAAGCGTAGAGGGTTCTTGCGTTTCGGTCGTTTCTGGTCGGTGGTGTTTGTGGCGTTGTCCTGGGCTGTGCCGGCAGCTGTGCTCTCTACCCTTCCAGTCTCGGGGACTGGCACTTCAAGATGCTGGGAAGAAGTTCTTAGGCGTTGCAGCAGCTTCTCGTTTGGTTGCGCCGTCTCTGCTGGGTTGCGGCGGTGCCGCCGTCTCGTCAGGAGCCGTGACGTTGGGCTCCTTTTTCATTTGGGGTTGTAGGAGAGGCTCCTGGCCTCACCGCTGCCTCCCCGTAGATTCTTTGGATGGATGCCTGTCTGGTCTCGGAGTGTCGTTTTCGTTGTGGAGCGTTTTTGGTGCTGTGGCCGTCGTGTGGTCGATAACGTTCTGCGGAGTGTCTGTCCGCGCGGGTGCGCGTTTGGCTCGGAGCTGCTCTGCCGGGACGCGTGGAGTCCGGGGTGGGTGGACGGGGCTCTGGGAGTCCCCGGCTAATCTGCTGATGCGTTAAATTGCGTAGGCAGAGGTTGCGCGGTCATCTGGGCTGGAGTAGCCGTGGGCAGGGGAGTGGAGGGTCCCCGCGCAGGCGTTTTGGAGACTCCCCGAGAGCTTGGAATGCTATTGCGCAATAGAAAGCAGACGTGCGGAATGGTCAAGCTGTTGATGAGCTGCTGGGTGACTTGCTGAATAACTTGATTTCAGGTGCAGAGGGACAGCTTGGCACAGAAGGGGCGACGCAGGAGGCGAGCTGTGCGCCGTAAGCAGGTGGGTCGGTGCGTGGTGCCAGAGGGAAGCTGTGCCGTGTGGCTCTAGCTAAGCCCGGTCGTTTCTGCTTTTCCTAGGTGGGAAGCGAAGAGGAAAGCTGGGTATCGGCAGCGCAGGTCCTGGGGCAAGGTGAGCACGGAGTGCTGGGCTGAAGCGGCAGCTCGTTTCAGGTGCCGTGTTGCTGGTGCAGGTCTGAGCGTCCTTTGGTTGTGTTTTACAGGCGGTAGCTGAGCGTCTTCGTGGTCAACAGCGTGGCAGCCAAAAGCAAGGGCGGCCGGGTGGGCGAGCGGCCCCGGTAAGGGAGGGCGAGATGGGGGTGTCTGCGGCAGGCTGTGTTTTCGGGCGGCGTCCGAGCGCGTGCCTCTGGTTTTGCAGGTGCCACAAACGAGCTGGGAGGGGCGAAGCCGCACGCCGGCCGGCAGCCGAGAAGGTGAGGCGGCGGTGGGTGTTGAGGAGCCCGGTATTGCCTGGTGACTCGGTTCAGCGCTTCCTTCTCTCTTTGCAGGCGCTTTGTGGGCCCTTTGGCCTGGGAGGAGCATTTGAGGTGAGCCGGGCTAGGGGCGAGGAGGAGCGTTTGCGGCCGGGGACTCGTTCCAGGCGCTACAGTTCTTTTGCTTCTCACCGTCTTAGGCGTCACGAGTGACCAGGGTTGGTGACCGCGCCCGCGGCACGACGCGCCGAACGGAACGCCGTGGAACTTAGCAGGAGGTGGGTGTTGCGGAAGGGGTCGGCGTTTACCCCACGACGCCGTGTGCTGGCACGCCTTAGCGAGCGTGCGTTTTCTCGTGTTCCTGCAGACGCTGAAGAGGAACCCGGCGATGCAGGAAGACGGCCGTTCGCGCACGTGGCGTTTTCCTCTGTTGAAGACGGGTTCGGTCCCTTGGCCCTCTGAAAGCTAAGTGGAGGCACGAGGGCTGGCAAGGGGCTGGGAATCGCAGGGACGGTGGGTAAAGTTCTGATAAGGGCAAGGGCTGTCCAGGAACCGTCCCCTTGGCGCGGGTAAAGGGCCCGGGGACCTTTCCAGCGTGACGCCAGCGTGTGCCGGGCAGGGCAGCTCCAGCCTGTGTCTGCGTTGTGGTGTAGTTCGGGACGCCTGCCTTGCGCCTGTCAGACGATCCTGGGGTCTGGTTGCGTTCGAGGGACACGAAAGGCGTCTCGGGTGCCGTCCCGGGATCTGGAATCCCGGTTCCGACTGGCGTAGCGCCAATTGGGCGCTGGTTTTCTGGTATCAGCAGCCGAAAGCGTGGCAGGTCCTTGCGTTTGGGACGTTTCTGGTCGGTGGTGTTTTATGGTGTCATTGAGGGCTGCGTCGGCAGCTCTGCTCTCTACCCATCCAGTCTCAGGGACTGGCACTTCTTCCCAGCATCTTGAAGTTTTTAAGCCGTGCCGCCCTCTCTGTGTGTTTGCGCCAGCGCCGCCGTCTCCTAAGGGGCCGTGCCGTTCGGCTCTTATTTTTTTCTGGGGTTGCAGTAGAGACTCCTCGCCTCACCGCTGCCTCCCTGCAGGTTCTTTTGATCGATGCAGTCTCTGGTTTGGAGTCGTTGCTTTTATAGAGCGTTTTTGGCGCTGTTGATGTGTTGTCGATAACGTTCTGAGGTGCGACTGTCTGCGCAGGTGCACCTTTGGCTAGGAGCTGCTCTGCCCGGAGGCGTGGAGTCAGGGGTGGGTGGACGGAGCTCTAGGGGTGCACGGTTGATCTGTTGACGTGTTAAACTGCGCAGGCAAAGGTGGTGCAGTCGTCTGGGATGGAGTAGCTGTGGGCAGGGGAGCGGACTGTCCCTTCCGCAGTGTTTTAGAGACTCAATTAGAGCTTCTGGTGGGATTCCTAAACAGAAAGCAGACCTGTGGAATGGTCAAGCTGTTGATGAGCATCTGGGTGACTTGTTGAATAACTTGATTTCAGGTGCAGAGGGACAACTTGGCACAGAAGGGGCGACGCAGGAGGCGAGCTGTGCGCCGTAAGCAGGTGGGTTGTTGCGTGGTGTCAGCGGGAAGATGTGCTGTGTGCCTTTATAATGTGCGTTGTCTCTGCTAAGTGAGTGTGTGTTTTCTTGTGTTACTGCAGATGTTGAAGAGGAATTGGGCAATGCAGGAAGATGCTTACTAGTGCACGTGGTGTTTTTCTCTGCAGATTGATGCAGCCCCTTGGCCCTCTGACAGGTAAGCGGAGGCTCGAGGGCTGGGGAGGGGCTGGGAATTGCATGGAGGGGGTTTAAAGCTCTCATAGGGGCAAAGGCCGTCCAGGAACAGTGCCCTTTGGGCAGCTAAAGGGTCCAGGGAACTTTACGTAGTGATGCCAGCTTGTGCACGGCGGGGCAGCTCCAGCCCGTGTCTCTTATCGTGTAGGCAAAGGTTGTAGGCAGAGGGACAACTTGGCAAGAAAGAGTGAGAAAAGAGGCGAGCCGAGCACTGTAAGCAGGTGGGGCGGTGCGTGGTGTCAGAGGGAAGATGTGCCTTGTGCCTTTATACTGCGTGTTTGCTCTGCTTAGTCAGCGTGTGTTTTCCTGTGTTGCTGTAGATGTTGAGGAGGAAGCCGGCGATGCTGGAATATCCCTGTCGGCGCACGTGGCGTTTTCATCCGTTGAAGATGGATTCGGTCTCTTGGCCCTCTGAAAGCTAAGTGGAGGCTGGGCGGCTGGGAAGGGGCTGGGAAGCGCAGGGAGGGGGGTAAAGTTCTGTTCGGGGCAAGGGCTATCCAGGAACAGTCCCCTTTGGGCAGGTGAAGGGCCCGGGGACCTTTCCAGTGCGACGCCAGCGTGTGCCGGGCAGGGCAGCTCCAGCCTGTGTCTGCGTTGTGGTGTAGTTCGGGACGCCTGCCTTGCGCCTGTCAGACGATCCTGGGGTCTCGTTGCGTTCGAGGGACACGAAAGGCGTCTCGGGTGCCGTCCCGGGATCTGGAACCCCGGTGCCGACTGGCGTAGCGCCAGTTGGGCGCTGGTTTTCTGGTATCAGCAGCCGAAAGCGTAGAGGGTTCTTGCGTTTCGGTCGTTTCTGGTCGGTGGTGTTTGTGGCGTTGTCCTGGGCTGTGCCGGCAGCTGTGCTCTCTACCCTTCCAGTCTCGGGGACTGGCACTTCAAGATGCTGGGAAGAAGTTCTTAGGCGTTGCAGCAGCTTCTCGTTTGGTTGCGCCGTCTCTGCTGGGTTGCGGCGGTGCCGCCGTCTCGTCAGGAGCCGTGACGTTGGGCTCCTTTTTCATTTGGGGTTGTAGGAGAGGCTCCTGGCCTCACCGCTGCCTCCCCGTAGATTCTTTGGATGGATGCCTGTCTGGTCTCGGAGTGTCGTTTTCGTTGTGGAGCGTTTTTGGTGCTGTGGCCGTCGTGTGGTCGATAACGTTCTGCGGAGTGTCTGTCCGCGCGGGTGCGCGTTTGGCTCGGAGCTGCTCTGCCGGGACGCGTGGAGTCCGGGGTGGGTGGACGGGGCTCTGGGAGTCCCCGGCTAATCTGCTGACGCGTTAAATTGCGTAGGCAGAGGTTGTGCGGTCATCTGGGCTGGAGTAGCCGTGGGCAGGGGAGTGGAGGGTCCCCGCGCAGGCGTTTTGGAGACTCCCCGAGAGCTTGGAATGCTATTGCGCAATAGAAAGCAGACGTGCGGAATGGTCAAGCTGTTGATGAGCTGCTGGGTGACTTGCTGAATAACTTGATTTCAGGTGCAGAGGGACAGCTTGGCACAGAAGGGGCGACGCAGGAGGCGAGCTGTGCGCCGTAAGCAGGTGGGTCGGTGCGTGGTGCCAGAGGGAAGCTGTGCCGTGTGGCTCTAGCTAAGCCCGGTCGTTTCTGCTTTTCCTAGGTGGGAAGCGAAGAGGAAAGCTGGGTATCGGCAGCGCAGGTCCTGGGGCAAGGTGAGCACGGAGTGCTGGGCTGAAGCGGCAGCTCGTTTCAGGTGCCGTGTTGCTGGTGCAGGTCTGAGCGTCCTTTGGTTGTGTTTTACAGGCGGTAGCTGAGCGTCTTCGTGGTCAACAGCGTGGCAGCCAAAAGCAAGGGCGGCCGGGTGGGCGAGCGGCCCCGGTAAGGGAGGGCGAGATGGGGGCGTCTGCGGCAGGCTGTGTTTTCGGGCGGCGTCCGAGCGCGTGCCTCTGGTTTTGCAGGTGCCGCAGACGAGCTGGGAGGGGCGAAGCCGCACGCCGGCCGGCAGCCGAGAAGGTGAGGCGGCGGTGGGTGTTGAGGAGCCCGGTATTGCCCGGTGACTCGGTTCAGCGCTTCCTTCTCTCTTTGCAGGCGCTTTGTGGGCCCTTTGGCCTGGGAGGAGCATTTGAGGTGAGCCGGGCTAGGGGCGAGGAGGAGCGTTTGCGGCCGGGGACTCGTTCCAGGCGCTACAGTTCTTTTGCTTCTCGCCGTCTTAGGCGTCACGAGCGACCAGGGTTGGTGACCGCGCCCGCGGCACGACGCGCCGAACGGAACGCCGTGGAACTTAGCAGGAGGTGGGTGTTGCGGAAGGGGTCGGCGTTTACCCCACGACGCCGTGTGCTGGCACGCCTTAGCGAGCGTGCGTTTTCTCGTGTTCCTGCAGACGCTGAAGAGGAACCCGGCGATGCAGGAAGACGGCCGTTCGCGCACGTGGCGTTTTCCTCTGTTGAAGACGGGTTCGGTCCCTTGGCCCTCTGAAAGCTAAGTGGAGGCACGAGGGCTGGCAAGGGGCTGGGAATCGCAGGGACGGTGGGTTTAGTTCTGATAAGGGCAAGGGCCGTCCAGGAACCGTCCCCTTGGCGCGGGTAAAGGGCCCGGGGACCTTTCCAGTGTGACGCCAGCGTGTGCCGGGCAGGGCAGCTCCAGCTTGTGTCTGCGTTGTGGTGTAGTTCGGGACGCCTGCCTTGCGCCTGTCAGACGATCCTGGGGTCTCGTTGCGTTCGAGGGACACGAAAGGCGTCTCGGGTGCCGTCCCGGGATCTGGAATCCCGGTTCCGACTGGCGTAGCGCCAATTGGGCGCTGGTTTTCTGGTATCAGCAGCCGAAAGCGTGGCAGGTCCTTGCGTTTGGGACGTTTCTGGTCGGTGGTGTTTTATGGTGTCATTGAGGGCTGCGTCGGCAGCTCTGCTCTCTACCCATCCAGTCTCAGGGACTGGCACTTCTTCCCAGCATCTTGAAGTTTTTAAGCCGTGCCGCCCTCTCTGTGTGTTTGCGCCAGCGCCGCCGTCTCCTAAGGGGCCGTGCCGTTCGGCTCTTATTTTTTTCTGGGGTTGCAGTAGAGACTCCTCGCCTCACCGCTGCCTCCCTGCAGGTTCTTTTGATCGATGCAGTCTCTGGTTTGGAGTCATTGCTTTTATAGAGCGTTTTTGGCGCTGTTGATGTGTTGTCGATAACGTTCTGAGGTGCGACTGTCTGCGCAGGTGCACCTTTGGCTAGGAGCTGCTCTGCCCGGAGGCGTGGAGTCAGGGGTGGGTGGACGGAGCTCTAGGGGTGCACGGTTGATCTGTTGACGTGTTAAACTGCGCAGGCCAAGGTGGTGCAGTCGTCTGGGATGGAGTAGCTGTGGGCAGGGGAGCGGACTGTCCCTTCCGCAGTGTTTTAGAGACTCAATTAGAGCTTCTGGTGGGATTCCTAAACAGAAAGCAGACCTGTGGAATGGTCAAGCTGTTGATGAGCATCTGGGTGACTTGTTGAATAACTTGATTTCAGGTGCAGAGGGACAACTTGGCACAGAAGGGGCGACGCAGGAGGCGAGCTGTGCGCCGTAAGCAGGTGGGTTGTTGCGTGGTGTCAGCGGGAAGATGTGCTGTGTGCCTTTATAATGTGCGTTGTCTCTGCTAAGTGAGTGTGTGTTTTCTTGTGTTACTGCAGATGTTGAAGAGGAATTGGGCAATGCAGGAAGATGCTTACTAGTGCACGTGGTGTTTTTCTCTGCAGATTGATGCAGCCCCTTGGCCCTCTGACAGGTAAGCGGAGGCTCGAGGGCTGGGGAGGGGCTGGGAATTGCATGGAGGGGGTTTAAAGCTCTCATAGGGGCAAAGGCCGTCCAGGAACAGTGCCCTTTGGGCAGCTAAAGGTTCCAGGGAACTTTACGTAGTGATGCCAGCTTGTGCACGGCGGGGCAGCTCCAGCCCGTGTCTGTTATCGTGTAGGCAAAGGTTGTAGGCAGAGGGACAACTTGGCAAGAAAGAGTGAGAAAAGAGGCGAGCCGAGCACTGTAAGCAGGTGGGGCGGTGCGTGGTGTCAGAGGGAAGATGTGCCTTGTGCCTTTATACTGTGTGTTTGCTCTGCTTAGTCAGCGTGTGTTTTCCTGTGTTGCTGTAGATGTTGAGGAGGAAGCCGGCGATGCTGGAATATCCCTGTCGGCGCACGTGGCGTTTTCATCCGTTGAAGATGGATTCGGTCTCTTGGCCCTCTGAAAGCTAAGTGGAGGCTGGGCGGCTGGGAAGGGGCTGGGAAGCGCAGGGAGGGGGGTAAAGTTCTGTTCGGGGCAAGGGCTATCCAGGAACAGTCCCCTTTGGGCAGGTGAAGGGCCCGGGGACCTTTCCAGTGCGACGCCAGCGTGTGCCGGGCAGGGCAGCTCCAGCCTGTGTCTGCGTTGTGGTGTAGTTCGGGACGCCTGCCTTGCGCCTGTCAGACGATCCGGGGGTCTCGTTGCGTTCGAGGGACACGAAAGGCGTCTCGGGTGCCGTCCCGGGATCTGGAACCCCGGTGCCGACTGGCGTAGCGCCAGTTGGGCGCTGGTTTTCTGGTATCAGCAGCCGAAAGCGTAGAGGGTTCTTGCGTTTCGGTCGTTTCTGGTCGGTGGTGTTTGTGGCGTTGTCCTGGGCTGTGCCGGCAGCTGTGCTCTCTACCCTTCCAGTCTCGGGGACTGGCACTTCAAGATGCTGGGAAGAAGTTCTTAGGCGTTGCAGCAGCTTCTCGTTTGGTTGCGCCGTCTCTGCTGGGTTGCGGCGGTGCCGCCGTCTCGTCAGGAGCCGTGACGTTGGGCTCCTTTTTCATTTGGGGTTGTAGGAGAGGCTCCTGGCCTCACCGCTGCCTCCCCGTAGATTCTTTGGATGGATGCCTGTCTGGTCTCGGAGTGTCGTTTTCGTTGTGGAGCGTTTTTGGTGCTGTGGCCGTCGTGTGGTCGATAACGTTCTGCGGAGCGTCTGTCCGCGCGGGTGCGCGTTTGGCTCGGAGCTGCTCTGCCGGGACGCGTGGAGTCCGGGGTGGGTGGACGGGGCTCTGGGAGTCCCCGGCTAATCTGCTGATGCGTTAAATTGCGTAGGCAGAGGTTGCGCGGTCATCTGGGCTGGAGTAGCCGTGGGCAGGGGAGTGGAGGGTCCCCGCGCAGGCGTTTTGGAGACTCCCCGAGAGCTTGGAATGCTATTGCGCAATAGAAAGCAGACGTGCGGAATGGTCAAGCTGTTGATGAGCTGCTGGGTGACTTGCTGAATAACTTGATTTCAGGTGCAGAGGGACAGCTTGGCACAGAAGGGGCGACGCAGGAGGCGAGCTGTGCGCCGTAAGCAGGTGGGTCGGTGCGTGGTGCCAGAGGGAAGCTGTGCCGTGTGGCTCTAGCTAAGCCCGGTCGTTTCTGCTTTTCCTAGGTGGGAAGCGAAGAGGAAAGCTGGGTATCGGCAGCGCAGGTCCTGGGGCAAGGTGAGCACGGAGTGCTGGGCTGAAGCGGCAGCTCGTTTCAGGTGCCGTGTTGCTGGTGCAGGTCTGAGCGTCCTTTGGTTGTGTTTTACAGGCGGTAGCTGAGCGTCTTCGTGGTCAACAGCGTGGCAGCCAAAAGCAAGGGCGGCCGGGTGGGCGAGCGGCCCCGGTAAGGGAGGGCGAGATGGGGGTGTCTGCGGCAGGCTGTGTTTTCGGGCAGCGTCCGAGCGCGTGCCTCTGGTTTTGCAGGTGCCACAAACGAGCTGGGAGGGGCGAAGCCGCACGCCGGCCGGCAGCCGAGAAGGTGAGGCGGCGGTGGGTGTTGAGGAGCCCGGTATTGCCTGGTGACTCGGTTCAGCGCTTCCTTCTCTCTTTGCAGGCGCTTTGTGGGCCCTTTGGCCTGGGAGGAGCATTTGAGGTGAGCCGGGCTAGGGGCGAGGAGGAGCGTTTGCGGCCGGGGACTCGTTCCAGGCGCTACAGTTCTTTTGCTTCTCACCGTCTTAGGCGTCACGAGTGACCAGGGTTGGTGACCGCGCCCGCGGCACGACGCGCCGAACGGAACGCCGTGGAACTTAGCAGGAGGTGGGTGTTGCGGAAGGGGTCGGCGTTTACCCCACGACGCCGTGTGCTGGCACGCCTTAGCGAGCGTGCGTTTTCTCGTGTTCCTGCAGACGCTGAAGAGGAACCCGGCGATGCAGGAAGACGGCCGTTCGCGCACGTGGCGTTTTCCTCTGTTGAAGACGGGTTCGGTCCCTTGGCCCTCTGAAAGCTAAGTGGAGGCACGAGGGCTGGCAAGGGGCTGGGAATCGCAGGGACGGTGGGTTTAGATCTGATAAGGGCAAGGGCCGTCCAGGAACCGTCCCCTTGGCGCGGGTAAAGGGCCCGGGGACCTTTCCAGTGTGACGCCAGCGTGTGCCGGGCAGGGCAGCTCCAGCTTGTGTCTGCGTTGTGGTGTAGTTCGGGACGCCTGCCTTGCGCCTGTCAGACGATCCTGGGGTCTCGTTGCGTTCGAGGGACACGAAAGGCGTCTCGGGTGCTGTCCCGGGATCTGGAATCCCGGTTCCGACTGGCGTAGCGCCAATTGGGCGCTGGTTTTCTGGTATCAGCAGCCGAAAGCGTGGCAGGTCCTTGCGTTTGGGACGTTTCTGGTCGGTGGTGTTTTATGGTGTCATTGAGGGCTGCGTCGGCAGCTCTGCTCTCTACCCATCCAGTCTCAGGGACTGGCACTTCTTCCCAGCATCTTGAAGTTTTTAAGCCGTGCCGCCCTCTCTGTGTGTTTGCGCCAGCGCCGCCGTCTCCTAAGGGGCCGTGCCGTTCGGCTCTTATTTTTTTCTGGGGTTGCAGTAGAGACTCCTCGCCTCACCGCTGCCTCCCTGCAGGTTCTTTTGATCGATGCAGTCTCTGGTTTGGAGTCGTTGCTTTTATAGAGCGTTTTTGGCGCTGTTGATGTGTTGTCGATAACGTTCTGAGGTGCGACTGTCTGCGCAGGTGCACCTTTGGCTAGGAGCTGCTCTGCCCGGAGGCGTGGAGTCAGGGGTGGGTGGACGGAGCTCTAGGGGTGCACGGTTGATCTGTTGACGTGTTAAACTGCGCAGGCCAAGGTGGTGCAGTCGTCTGGGATGGAGTAGCTGTGGGCAGGGGAGCGGACTGTCCCTTCCGCAGTGTTTTAGAGACTCAATTAGAGCTTCTGGTGGGATTCCTAAACAGAAAGCAGACCTGTGGAATGGTCAAGCTGTTGATGAGCATCTGGGTGACTTGTTGAATAACTTGATTTCAGGTGCAGAGGGACAACTTGGCACAGAAGGGGCGACGCAGGAGGCGAGCTGTGCGCCGTAAGCAGGTGGGTTGTTGCGTGGTGTCAGCGGGAAGATGTGCTGTGTGCCTTTATAATGTGCGTTGTCTCTGCTAAGTGAGTGTGTGTTTTCTTGTGTTACTGCAGATGTTGAAGAGGAATTGGGCAATGCAGGAAGATGCTTACTAGTGCACGTGGTGTTTTTCTCTGCAGATTGATGCAGCCCCTTGGCCCTCTGACAGGTAAGCGGAGGCTCGAGGGCTGGGGAGGGGCTGGGAATTGCATGGAGGGGGTTTAAAGCTCTCATAGGGGCAAAGGCCGTCCAGGAACAGTGCCCTTTGGGCAGCTAAAGGTTCCAGGGAACTTTACGTAGTGATGCCAGCTTGTGCACGGCGGGGCAGCTCCAGCCCGTGTCTGTTATCGTGTAGGCAAAGGTTGTAGGCAGAGGGACAACTTGGCAAGAAAGAGTGAGAAAAGAGGCGAGCCGAGCACTGTAAGCAGGTGGGGCGGTGCGTGGTGTCAGAGGGAAGATGTGCCTTGTGCCTTTATACTGTGTGTTTGCTCTGCTTAGTCAGCGTGTGTTTTCCTGTGTTGCTGTAGATGTTGAGGAGGAAGCCGGCGATGCTGGAATATCCCTGTCGGCGCACGTGGCGTTTTCATCCGTTGAAGATGGATTCGGTCTCTTGGCCCTCTGAAAGCTAAGTGGAGGCTGGGCGGCTGGGAAGGGGCTGGGAAGCGCAGGGAGGGGGGTAAAGTTCTGTTCGGGGCAAGGGCTATCCAGGAACAGTCCCCTTTGGGCAGGTGAAGGGCCCGGGGACCTTTCCAGTGCGACGCCAGCGTGTGCCGGGCAGGGCAGCTCCAGCCTGTGTCTGCGTTGTGGTGTAGTTCGGGACGCCTGCCTTGCGCCTGTCAGACGATCCGGGGGTCTCGTTGCGTTCGAGGGACACGAAAGGCGTCTCGGGTGCCGTCCCGGGATCTGGAACCCCGGTGCCGACTGGCGTAGCGCCAGTTGGGCGCTGGTTTTCTGGTATCAGCAGCCGAAAGCGTAGAGGGTTCTTGCGTTTCGGTCGTTTCTGGTCGGTGGTGTTTGTGGCGTTGTCCTGGGCTGTGCCGGCAGCTGTGCTCTCTACCCTTCCAGTCTCGGGGACTGGCACTTCAAGATGCTGGGAAGAAGTTCTTAGGCGTTGCAGCAGCTTCTCGTTTGGTTGCGCCGTCTCTGCTGGGTTGCGGCGGTGCCGCCGTCTCGTCAGGAGCCGTGACGTTGGGCTCCTTTTTCATTTGGGGTTGTAGGAGAGGCTCCTGGCCTCACCGCTGCCTCCCCGTAGATTCTTTGGATGGATGCCTGTCTGGTCTCGGAGTGTCGTTTTCGTTGTGGAGCGTTTTTGGTGCTGTGGCCGTCGTGTGGTCGATAACGTTCTGCGGAGCGTCTGTCCGCGCGGGTGCGCGTTTGGCTCGGAGCTGCTCTGCCGGGACGCGTGGAGTCCGGGGTGGGTGGACGGGGCTCTGGGAGTCCCCGGCTAATCTGCTGATGCGTTAAATTGCGTAGGCAGAGGTTGCGCGGTCATCTGGGCTGGAGTAGCCGTGGGCAGGGGAGTGGAGGGTCCCCGCGCAGGCGTTTTGGAGACTCCCCGAGAGCTTGGAATGCTATTGCGCAATAGAAAGCAGACGTGCGGAATGGTCAAGCTGTTGATGAGCTGCTGGGTGACTTGCTGAATAACTTGATTTCAGGTGCAGAGGGACAGCTTGGCACAGAAGGGGCGACGCAGGAGGCGAGCTGTGCGCCGTAAGCAGGTGGGTCGGTGCGTGGTGCCAGAGGGAAGCTGTGCCGTGTGGCTCTAGCTAAGCCCGGTCGTTTCTGCTTTTCCTAGGTGGGAAGCGAAGAGGAAAGCTGGGTATCGGCAGCGCAGGTCCTGGGGCAAGGTGAGCACTGAGTGCTGGGCTGAAGCGGCAGCTCGTTTCAGGTGCCGTGTTGCTGGTGCAGGTCTGAGCGTTCTTTGGTTGTGTTTTACAGGCGGTAGCTGAGCGTCTTCGTGGTCAACAGCGTGGCAGCCAAAAGCAAGGGCGGCCGGGTGGGCGAGCGGCCCCGGTAAGGGAGGGCGAGATGGGGGCGTCTGCGGCAGGCTGTGTTTTCGGGCGGCGTCCGAGCGCGTGCCTCTGGTTTTGCAGGTGCCGCAGACGAGCTGGGAGGGGCGAAGCCGCACGCCGGCCGGCAGCCGAGAAGGTGAGGCGGCGGTGGGTGTTGAGGAGCCCGGTATTGCCCGGTGACTCGGTTCAGCGCTTCCTTCTCTCTTTGCAGGCGCTTTGTGGGCCCTTTGGCCTGGGAGGAGCATTTGAGGTGAGCCGGGCTAGGGGCGAGGAGGAGCGTTTGCGGCCGGGGACTCGTTCCAGGCGCTACAGTTCTTTTGCTTCTCGCCGTCTTAGGCGTCACGAGCGACCAGGGTTGGTGACCGCGCCCGCGGCACGACGCGCCGAACGGAACGCCGTGGAACTTAGCAGGAGGTGGGTGTTGCGGAAGGGGTCGGCGTTTACCCCACGACGCCGTGTGCTGGCACGCCTTAGCGAGCGTGCGTTTTCTCGTGTTCCTGCAGACGCTGAAGAGGAACCCGGCGATGCAGGAAGACGGCCGTTCGCGCACGTGGCGTTTTCCTCTGTTGAAGACGGGTTCGGTCCCTTGGCCCTCTGAAAGCTAAGTGGAGGCACGAGGGCTGGCAAGGGGCTGGGAATCGCAGGGACGGTGGGTTTAGTTCTGATAAGGGCAAGGGCCGTCCAGGAACCGTCCCCTTGGCGCGGGTAAAGGGCCCGGGGACCTTTCCAGTGTGACGCCAGCGTGTGCCGGGCAGGGCAGCTCCAGCCTGTGTCTGCGTTGTGGTGTAGTTCGGGACGCCTGCCTTGCGCCTGTCAGACGATCCTGGGGTCTCGTTGCGTTCGAGGGACACGAAAGGCGTCTCGGGTGCCGTCCCGGGATCTGGAACCCCGGTGCCGACTGGCGTAGCGCCAGTTGGGCGCTGGTTTTCTGGTATCAGCAGCCGAAAGCGTAGAGGGTTCTTGCGTTTCGGTCGTTTCTGGTCGGTGGTGTTTGTGGCGTTGTCCTGGGCTGTGCCGGCAGCTGTGCTCTCTACCCTTCCAGTCTCGGGGACTGGCACTTCAAGATGCTGGGAAGAAGTTCTTAGGCATTGCAGCAGCTTCTCGTTTGGTTGCGCCGTCTCTGCTGGGTTGCGGCGGTGCCGCCGTCTCGTCAGGAGCCGTGACGTTGGGCTCCTTTTTCATTTGGGGTTGTAGGAGAGGCTCCTGGCCTCACCGCTGCCTCCCCATAGATTCTTTGGATGGATGCCTGTCTGGTCTCGGAGTGTCGTTTTCGTTGTGGAGCGTTTTTGGTGCTGTGGCCGTCGTGTGGTCGATAACGTTCTGCGGAGCGTCTGTCCGCGCGGGTGCGCGTTTGGCTCGGAGCTGCTCTGCCGGGACGCGTGGAGTCCGGGGTGGGTGGACGGGGCTCTGGGAGTCCCCGGCTAATCTGCTGACGCGTTAAATTGCGTAGGCAGAGGTTGCGCGGTCATCTGGGCTGGAGTAGCCGTGGGCAGGGGAGTGGAGGGTCCCCGCGCAGGCGTTTTGGAGACTCCCCGAGAGCTTGGAATGCTATTGCGCAATAGAAAGCAGACGTGCGGAATGGTCAAGCTGTTGATGAGCTGCTGGGTGACTTGCTGAATAACTTGATTTCAGGTGCAGAGGGACAGCTTGGCACAGAAGGGGCGACGCAGGAGGCGAGCTGTGCGCCGTAAGCAGGTGGGTCGGTGCGTGGTGCCAGAGGGAAGCTGTGCCGTGTGGCTCTAGCTAAGCCCGGTCGTTTCTGCTTTTCCTAGGTGGGAAGCGAAGAGGAAAGCTGGGTATCGGCAGCGCAGGTCCTGGGGCAAGGTGAGCACGGAGTGCTGGGCTGAAGCGGCAGCTCGTTTCAGGTGCCGTGTTGCTGGTGCAGGTCTGAGCGTCCTTTGGTTGTGTTTTACAGGCGGTAGCTGAGCGTCTTCGTGGTCAACAGCGTGGCAGCCAAAAGCAAGGGCGGCCGGGTGGGCGAGCGGCCCCGGTAAGGGAGGGCGAGATGGGGGCGTCTGCGGCAGGCTGTGTTTTCGGGCGGCGTCCGAGCGCGTGCCTCTGGTTTTGCAGGTGCCGCAGACGAGCTGGGAGGGGCGAAGCCGCACACCGGCCGGCAGCCGAGAAGGTGAGGCGGCGGTGGGTGTTGAGGAGCCCGGTATTGCCCGGTGACTCGGTTCAGCGCTTCCTTCTCTCTTTGCAGGCGCTTTGTGGGCCCTTTGGCCTGGGAGGAGCATTTGAGGTGAGCCGGGCTAGGGGCGAGGAGGAGCGTTTGCGGCCGGGGACTCGTTCCAGGCGCTACAGTTCTTTTGCTTCTCGCCGTCTTAGGCGTCACGAGCGACCAGGGTTGGTGACCGCGCCCGCGGCACGACGCGCCGAACGGAACGCCGTGGAACTTAGCAGGAGGTGGGTGTTGCGGAAGGGGTCGGCGTTTACCCCACGACGCCGTGTGCTGGCACGCCTTAGCGAGCGTGCGTTTTCTCGTGTTCCTGCAGACGCTGAAGAGGAACCCGGCGATGCAGGAAGACGGCCGTTCGCGCACGTGGCGTTTTCCTCTGTTGAAGACGGGTTCGGTCCCTTGGCCCTCTGAAAGCTAAGTGGAGGCACGAGGGCTGGCAAGGGGCTGGGAATCGCAGGGACGGTGGGTTTAGTTCTGATAAGGGCAAGGGCCGTCCAGGAACCGTCCCCTTGGCGCGGGTAAAGGGCCCGGGGACCTTTCCAGTGCGACGCCAGCGTGTGCCGGGCAGGGCAGCTCCAGCCTGTGTCTGCGTTGTGGTGTAGTTCGGGACGCCTGCCTTGCGCCTGTCAGACGATCCGGGGGTCTCGTTGCGTTCGAGGGACACGAAAGGCGTCTCGGGTGCCGTCCCGGGATCTGGAATCCCGGTTCCGACTGGCGTAGCGCCAATTGGGCGCTGGTTTTCTGGTATCAGCAGCCGAAAGCGTGGCAGGTCCTTGCGTTTGGGACGTTTCTGGTCGGTGGTGTTTTATGGTGTCATTGAGGGCTGCGTCGGCAGCTCTGCTCTCTACCCATCCAGTCTCAGGGACTGGCACTTCTTCCCAGCATCTTGAAGTTTTTAAGCCGTGCCGCCCTCTCTGTGTGTTTGCGCCAGCGCCGCCGTCTCCTAAGGGGCCGTGCCGTTCGGCTCTTATTTTTTTCTGGGGTTGCAGTAGAGACTCCTCGCCTCACCGCTGCCTCCCTGCAGGTTCTTTTGATCGATGCAGTCTCTGGTTTGGAGTCGTTGCTTTTATAGAGCGTTTTTGGCGCTGTTGATGTGTTGTCGATAACGTTCTGAGGTGCGACTGTCTGCGCAGGTGCACCTTTGGCTAGGAGCTGCTCTGCCCGGAGGCGTGGAGTCAGGGGTGGGTGGACGGAGCTCTAGGGGTGCACGGTTGATCTGTGGACGTGTTAAACTGCGCAGGCAAAGGTGGTGCAGTCGTCTGGGATGGAGTAGCTGTGGGCAGGGGAGCGGACTGTCCCTTCCGCAGTGTTTTAGAGACTCAATTAGAGCTTCTGGTGGGATTCCTAAACAGAAAGCAGACCTGTGGAATGGTCAAGCTGTTGATGAGCATCTGGGTGACTTGTTGAATAACTTGATTTCAGGTGCAGAGGGACAACTTGGCACAGAAGGGGCGACGCAGGAGGCGAGCTGTGCGCCGTAAGCAGGTGGGTTGTTGCGTGGTGTCAGCGGGAAGATGTGCTGTGTGCCTTTATAATGTGCGTTGTCTCTGCTAAGTGAGTGTGTGTTTTCTTGTGTTACTGCAGATGTTGAAGAGGAATTGGGCAATGCAGGAAGATGCTTACTAGTGCACGTGGTGTTTTTCTCTGCAGATTGATGCAGCCCCTTGGCCCTCTGACAGGTAAGCGGAGGCTCGAGGGCTGGGGAGGGGCTGGGAATTGCATGGAGGGGGTTTAAAGCTCTCATAGGGGCAAAGGCCGTCCAGGAACAGTGCCCTTTGGGCAGCTAAAGGTTCCAGGGAACTTTACGTAGTGATGCCAGCTTGTGCACGGCGGGGCAGCTCCAGCCCGTGTCTGTTATCGTGTAGGCAAAGGTTGTAGGCAGAGGGACAACTTGGCAAGAAAGAGTGAGAAAAGAGGCGAGCCGAGCACTGTAAGCAGGTGGGGCGGTGCGTGGTGTCAGAGGGAAGATGTGCCTTGTGCCTTTATACTGTGTGTTTGCTCTGCTTAGTCAGCGTGTGTTTTCCTGTGTTGCTGTAGATGTTGAGGAGGAAGCCGGCGATGCTGGAATATCCCTGTCGGCGCACGTGGCGTTTTCATCCGTCGAAGATGGATTCGGTCTCTTGGCCCTCTGAAAGCTAAGTGGAGGCTGGGCGGCTGGGAAGGGGCTGGGAAGCGCAGGGAGGGGGGTAAAGTTCTGTTCGGGGCAAGGGCTATCCAGGAACAGTCCCCTTTGGGCAGGTGAAGGGCCCGGGGACCTTTCCAGTGCGACGCCAGCGTGTGCCGGGCAGGGCAGCTCCAGCCTGTGTCTGCGTTGTGGTGTAGTTCGGGACGCCTGCCTTGCGCCTGTCAGACGATCCTGGGGTCTCGTTGCGTTCGAGGGACACGAAAGGCGTCTCGGGTGCCGTCCCGGGATCTGGAACCCCGGTGCCGACTGGCGTAGCGCCAGTTGGGCGCTGGTTTTCTGGTATCAGCAGCCGAAAGCGTAGAGGGTTCTTGCGTTTCGGTCGTTTCTGGTCGGTGGTGTTTGTGGCGTTGTCCTGGGCTGTGCCGGCAGCTGTGCTCTCTACCCTTCCAGTCTCGGGGACTGGCACTTCAAGATGCTGGGAAGAAGTTCTTAGGCGTTGCAGCAGCTTCTCGTTTGGTTGCGCCGTCTCTGCTGGGTTGCGGCGGTGCCGCCGTCTCGTCAGGAGCCGTGACGTTGGGCTCCTTTTTCATTTGGGGTTGTAGGAGAGGCTCCTGGCCTCACCGCTGCCTCCCCGTAGATTCTTTGGATGGATGCCTGTCTGGTCTCGGAGTGTCGTTTTCGTTGTGGAGCGTTTTTGGTGCTGTGGCCGTTGTGTGGTCGATAACGTTCTGCGGAGCGTCTGTCCGCGCGGGTGCGCGTTTGGCTCGGAGCTGCTCTGCCGGGACGCGTGGAGTCCGGGGTGGGTGGACGGGGCTCTGGGAGTCCCCGGCTAATCTGCTGACACGTTAAATTGCGTAGGCAGAGGTTGCGCGGTCATCTGGGCTGGAGTAGCCGTGGGCAGGGGAGTGGAGGGTCCCCGCGCAGGCGTTTTGGAGACTCCCCGAGAGCTTGGAATGCTATTGCGCAATAGAAAGCAGACGTGCGGAATGGTCAAGCTGTTGATGAGCTGCTGGGTGACTTGCTGAATAACTTGATTTCAGGTGCAGAGGGACAGCTTGGCACAGAAGGGGCGACGCAGGAGGCGAGCTGTGCGCCGTAAGCAGGTGGGTCGGTGCGTGGTGCCAGAGGGAAGCTGTGCCGTGTGGCTCTAGCTAAGCCCGGTCGTTTCTGCTTTTCCTAGGTGGGAAGCGAAGAGGAAAGCTGGGTATCGGCAGCGCAGCTCCTGGGGCAAGGTGAGCACGGAGTGCTGGGCTGAAGCGGCAGCTCGTTTCAGGTGCCGTGTTGCTGGTGCAGGTCTGAGCGTCCTTTGGTTGTGTTTTACAGGCGGTAGCTGAGCGTCTTCTTGGTCAACAGCGTGGCAGCCAAAAGCAAGGGCGGCCGGGTGGGCGAGCGGCCCCGGTAAGGGAGGGCGAGATGGGGGCGTCTGCGGCAGGCTGTGTTTTCGGGCGGCGTCCGAGCGCGTGCCTCTGGTTTTGCAGGTGCCGCAGACGAGCTGGGAGGGGCGAAGCCGCACGCCGGCCGGCAGCCGAGAAGGCGGTGGGTGTTGAGGAGCCCGGTATTGCCCGGTGACTCGGTTCAGCGCTTCCTTCTCTCTTTGCAGGCGCTTTGTGGGCCCTTTGGCCTGGGAGGAGCATTTGAGGTGAGCCGGGCTAGGGGCGAGGAGGAGCGTTTGCGGCCGGGGACTCGTTCCAGGCGCTACAGTTCTTTTGCTTCTCGCCGTCTTAGGCGTCACGAGCGACCAGGGTTGGTGACCGCGCCCGCGGCACGACGCGCCGAACGGAACGCCGTGGAACTTAGCAGGAGGTGGGTGTTGCGGAAGGGGTCGGCGTTTACCCCACGACGCCGTGTGCTGGCACGCCTTAGCGAGCGTGCGTTTTCTCGTGTTCCTGCAGACGCTGAAGAGGAACCCGGCGATGCAGGAAGACGGCCGTTCGCGCACGTGGCGTTTTCCTCTGTTGAAGACGGGTTCGGTCCCTTGGCCCTCTGAAAGCTAAGTGGAGGCACGAGGGCTGGCAAGGGGCTGGGAATCGCAGGGACGGTGGGTTTAGATCTGATAAGGGCAAGGGCCGTCCAGGAACCGTCCCCTTGGCACGGGTAAAGGGCCCGGGGACCTTTCCAGTGTGACGCCAGCGTGTGCCGGGCAGGGCAGCTCCAGCCTGTGTCTGCGTTGTGGTGTAGTTCGGGACGCCTGCCTTGCGCCTGTCAGACGATCCTGGGGTCTCGTTGCGTTCGAGGGACACGAAAGGCGTCTCGGGTGCCATCCTGGGATCTGGAATCCCGGTTCCGACTGGCGTAGCGCCAATTGGGCGCTGGTTTTCTGGTATCAGCAGCCGAAAGCGTGGCAGGTCCTTGCGTTTGGGACGTTTCTGGTCGGTGGTGTTTTATGGTGTCATTGAGGGCTGCGTCGGCAGCTCTGCTCTCTACCCATCCAGTCTCAGGGACTGGCACTTCTTCCCAGCATCTTGAAGTTTTTAAGCCGTGCCGCCCTCTCTGTGTGTTTGCGCCAGCGCCGCCGTCTCCTAAGGGGCCGTGCCGTTCGGCTCTTATTTTTTTCTGGGGTTGCAGTAGAGACTCCTCGCCTCACCGCTGCCTCCCTGCAGGTTCTTTTGATCGATGCAGTCTCTGGTTTGGAGTCGTTGCTTTTATAGAGCATTTTTGGCGCTGTTGATGTGTTGTCGATAACGTTCTGAGGTGCGACTGTCTGCGCAGGTGCACCTTTGGCTAGGAGCTGCTCTGCCCGGAGGCGTGGAGTCAGGGGTGGGTGGACGGAGCTCTAGGGGTGCACGGTTGATTTGTTGACGTGTTAAACTGCGCAGGCAAAGGTGGTGCAGTCGTCTGGGATGGAGTAGCTGTGGGCAGGGGAGCGGACTGTCCCTTCCGCAGTGTTTTAGAGACTCAATTAGAGCTTCTGGTGGGATTCCTAAACAGAAAGCAGACCTGTGGAATGGTCAAGCTGTTGATGAGCATCTGGGTGACTTGTTGAATAACTTGATTTCAGGTGCAGAGGGACAACTTGGCACAGAAGGGGCGACGCAGGAGGCGAGCTGTGCGCCGTAAGCAGGTGGGTTGTTGCGTGGTGTCAGCGGGAAGATGTGCTGTGTGCCTTTATAATGTGCGTTGTCTCTGCTAAGTGAGTGTGTGTTTTCTTGTGTTACTGCAGATGTTGAAGAGGAATTGGGCAATGCAGGAAGATGCTTACTAGTGCACGTGGTGTTTTTCTCTGCAGATTGATGCAGCCCCTTGGCCCTCTGACAGGTAAGCGGAGGCTCGAGGGCTGGGGAGGGGCTGGGAATTGCATGGAGGGGGTTTAAAGCTCTCATAGGGGCAAAGGCCGTCCAGGAACAGTGCCCTTTGGGCAGCTAAAGGGTCCAGGGAACTTTACGGACTGATGCCAGCTTGTGCACGGCGGGGCAGCTCCAGCCCGTGTCTGTTATCGTGTAGGCAAAGGTTGTAGGCAGAGGGACAACTTGGCAAGAAAGAGTGAGAAAAGAGGCGAGCCGAGCACTGTAAGCAGGTAGGGCAGTGCGTGGTGTCAGAGGGAAGATGTGCCTTGTGCCTTTATACTGTGTGTTTGCTCTGCTTAGTCAGCGTGTGTTTTCCTGTGTTGCTGTAGATGTTGAGGAGGAAGCCGGCGATGCTGGAATATCCCTGTCGGCGCACGTGGCGTTTTCATCCGTTGAAGATGGATTCGGTCTCTTGGCCCTCTGAAAGCTAAGTGGAGGCTGGGCGGCTGGGAAGGGGCTGGGAAGCGCAGGGAGGGGGGTAAAGTTCTGTTCGGGGCAAGGGCTATCCAGGAACAGTCCCCTTTGGGCAGGTGAAGGGCCCGGGGACCTTTCCAGTGCGACGCCAGCGTGTGCCGGGCAGGGCAGCTCCAGCCTGTGTCTGCGTTGTGGTGTAGTTCGGGACGCCTGCCTTGCGCCTGTCAGACGATCCTGGGGTCTCGTTGCGTTCGAGGGACACGAAAGGCGTCTCGGGTGCCGTCCCGGGATCTGGAACCCCGGTGCCGACTGGCGTAGCGCCAGTTGGGCGCTGGTTTTCTGGTATCAGCAGCCGAAAGCGTAGAGGGTTCTTGCGTTTCGGTCGTTTCTGGTCGGTGGTGTTTGTGGCGTTGTCCTGGGCTGTGCCTGCAGCTGTGCTCTCTACCCTTCCAGTCTCGGGGACTGGCACTTCAAGATGCTGGGAAGAAGTTCTTAGGCGTTGCAGCAGCTTCTCGTTTGGTTGCACCGTCTCTGCTGGGTTGCGGCGGTGCCGCCGTCTCGTCAGGAGCCGTGACGTTGGGCTCCTTTTTCATTTGGGGTTGTAGGAGAGGCTCCTGGCCTCACCGCTGCCTCCCCGTAGATTCTTTGGATGGATGCCTGTCTGGTCTCGGAGTGTCGTTTTCGTTGTGGAGCGTTTTTGGTGCTGTGGCCGTCGTGTGGTCGATAACGTTCTGCGGAGCGTCTGTCCGCGCGGGTGCGCGTTTGGCTCGGAGCTGCTCTGCCGGGACGCGTGGAGTCCGGGGTGGGTGGACGGGGCTCTGGGAGTCCCCGGCTAATCTGCTGACGCGTTAAATTGCGTAGGCAGAGGTTGCGCGGTCATCTGGGCTGGAGTAGCCGTGGGCAGGGGAGTGGAGGGTCCCCGCGCAGGCGTTTTGGAGACTCCCCGAGAGCTTGGAATGCTATTGCGCAATAGAAAGCAGACGTGCGGAATGGTCAAGCTGTTGATGAGCTGCTGGGTGACTTGCTGAATAACTTGATTTCAGGTGCAGAGGGACAGCTTGGCACAGAAGGGGCGACGCAGGAGGCGAGCTGTGCGCCGTAAGCAGGTGGGTCGGTGCGTGGTGCCAGAGGGAAGCTGTGCCGTGTGGCTCTAGCTAAGCCCGGTCGTTTCTGCTTTTCCTAGGTGGGAAGCGAAGAGGAAAGCTGGGTATCGGCAGCGCAGCTCCTGGGGCAAGGTGAGCACGGAGTGCTGGGCTGAAGCGGCAGCTCGTTTCAGGTGCCGTGTTGCTGGTGCAGGTCTGAGCGTCCTTTGGTTGTGTTTTACAGGCGGTAGCTGAGCGTCTTCGTGGTCAACAGCGTGGCAGCCAAAAGCAAGGGCGGCCGGGTGGGCGAGCGGCCCCGGTAAGGGAGGGCGAGATGGGGGCGTCTGCGGCAGGCTGTGTTTTCGGGCGGCGTCCGAGCGCGTGCCTCTGGTTTTGCAGGTGCCGCAGACGAGCTGGGAGGGGTGAAGCCGCACGCCGGCCGGCAGCCGAGAAGGTGAGGCGGCGGTGGGTGTTGAGGAGCCCGGTATTGCCCGGTGACTCGGTTCAGCGCTTCCTTCTCTCTTTGCAGGCGCTTTGTGGGCCCTTTGGCCTGGGAGGAGCATTTGAGGTGAGCCGGGCTAGGGGCGAGGAGGAGCGTTTGCGGCCGGGGACTCGTTCCAGGCGCTACAGTTCTTTTGCTTCTCGCCGTCTTAGGCGTCACGAGCGACCAGGGTTGGTGACCGCGCCCGCGGCACGACGCGCCGAACGGAACGCCGTGGAACTTAGCAGGAGGTGGGTGTTGCGGAAGGGGTCGGCGTTTACCCCACGACGCCGTGTGCTGGCACGCCTTAGCGAGCGTGCGTTTTCTCGTGTTCCTGCAGACGCTGAAGAGGAACCCGGCGATGCAGGAAGACGGCCGTTCGCGCACGTGGCGTTTTCCTCTGTTGAAGACGGGTTCGGTCCCTTGGCCCTCTGAAAGCTAAGTGGAGGCACGAGGGCTGGCAAGGGGCTGGGAATCGCAGGGACGGTGGGTTTAGTTCTGATAAGGGCAAGGGCCGTCCAGGAACCGTCCCCTTGGCGCGGGTAAAGGGCCCGGGACCTTTCCAGTGCGACGCCAGCGTGTGCCGGGCAGGGCAGCTCCAGCCTGTGTCTGCGTTGTGGTGTAGTTCGGGACGCCTGCCTTGCGCCTGTCAGACGATCCTGGGGTCTCGTTGCGTTCGAGGGACACGAAAGGCGTCTCGGGTGCCGTCCCGGGATCTGGAATCCCGGTTCCGACTGGCGTAGCGCCAATTGGGCGCTGGTTTTCTGGTATCAGCAGCCGAAAGCGTGGCAGGTCCTTGCGTTTGGGACGTTTCTGGTCGGTGGTGTTTTATGGTGTCATTGAGGGCTGCGTCGGCAGCTCTGCTCTCTACCCATCCAGTCTCAGGGACTGGCACTTCTTCCCAGCATCTTGAAGTTTTTAAGCCGTGCCGCCCTCTCTGTGTGTTTGCGCCAGCGCCGCCGTCTCCTAAGGGGCCGTGCCGTTCGGCTCTTATTTTTTTCTGGGGTTGCAGTAGAGACTCCTCGCCTCACCGCTGCCTCCCTGCAGGTTCTTTTGATCGATGCAGTCTCTGGTTTGGAGTCGTTGCTTTTATAGAGCGTTTTTGGCGCTGTTGATGTGTTGTCGATAACGTTCTGAGGTGCGACTGTCTGCGCAGGTGCACCTTTGGCTAGGAGCTGCTCTGCCCGGAGGCGTGGAGTCAGGGGTGGGTGGACGGAGCTCTAGGGGTGCACGGTTGATCTGTGGACGTGTTAAACTGCGCAGGCAAAGGTGGTGCAGTCGTCTGGGATGGAGTAGCTGTGGGCAGGGGAGCGGACTGTCCCTTCCGCAGTGTTTTAGAGACTCAATTAGAGCTTCTGGTGGGATTCCTAAACAGAAAGCAGACCTGTGGAATGGTCAAGCTGTTGATGAGCATCTGGGTGACTTGTTGAATAACTTGATTTCAGGTGCAGAGGGACAACTTGGCACAGAAGGGGCGACGCAGGAGGCGAGCTGTGCGCCGTAAGCAGGTGGGTTGTTGCGTGGTGTCAGCGGGAAGATGTGCTGTGTGCCTTTATAATGTGCGTTGTCTCTGCTAAGTGAGTGTGTGTTTTCTTGTGTTACTGCAGATGTTGAAGAGGAATTGGGCAATGCAGGAAGATGCTTACTAGTGCACGTGGTGTTTTTCTCTGCAGATTGATGCAGCCCCTTGGCCCTCTGACAGGTAAGCGGAGGCTCGAGGGCTGGGGAGGGGCTGGGAATTGCATGGAGGGGGTTTAAAGCTCTCATAGGGGCAAAGGCCGTCCAGGAACAGTGCCCTTTGGGCAGCTAAAGGGTCCAGGGAACTTTACGGACTGATGCCAGCTTGTGCACGGCGGGGCAGCTCCAGCCCGTGTCTGTTATCGTGTAGGCAAAGGTTGTAGGCAGAGGGACAACTTGGCAAGAAAGAGTGAGAAAAGAGGCGAGCCGAGCACTGTAAGCAGGTAGGGCAGTGCGTGGTGTCAGAGGGAAGATGTGCCTTGTGCCTTTATACTGTGTGTTTGCTCTGCTTAGTCAGCGTGTGTTTTCCTGTGTTGCTGTAGATGTTGAGGAGGAAGCCGGCGATGCTGGAATATCCCTGTCGGCGCACGTGGCGTTTTCATCCATCGAAGATGGATTCGGTCTCTTGGCCCTCTGAAAGCTAAGTGGAGGCTGGGCGGCTGGGAAGGGGCTGGGAAGCGCAGGGAGGGGGGTAAAGTTCTGTTCGGGGCAAGGGCTATCCAGGAACAGTCCCCTTTGGGCAGGTGAAGGGCCCGGGGACCTTTCCAGTGCGACGCCAGCGTGTGCCGGGCAGGGCAGCTCCAGCCTGTGTCTGCGTTGTGGTGTAGTTCGGGACGCCTGCCTTGCGCCTGTCAGACGATCCTGGGGTTTCGTTGCGTTCGAGGGACACGAAAGGCGTCTCGGGTGCCGTCCCGGGATCTGGAACCCCGGTGCCGACTGGCGTAGCGCCAGTTGGGCGCTGGTTTTCTGGTATCAGCAGCCGAAAGCGTAGAGGGTTCTTGCGTTTCGGTCGTTTCTGGTCGGTGGTGTTTGTGGCGTTGTCCTGGGCTGTGCCGGCAGCTGTGCTCTCTACCCTTCCAGTCTCGGGGACTGGCACTTCAAGATGCTGGGAAGAAGTTCTTAGGCGTTGCAGCAGCTTCTCGTTTGGTTGCGCCGTCTCAGCTGGGTTGCGGCGGTGCCGCCGTCTCGTCAGGAGCCGTGACGTTGGGCTCCTTTTTCATTTGGGGTTGTAGGAGAGGCTCCTGGCCTCACCGCTGCCTCCCCGTAGATTCTTTGGATGGATGCCTGTCTGGTCTCGGAGTGTCGTTTTCGTTGTGGAGCGTTTTTGGTGCTGTGGCCGTCGTGTGGTCGATAACGTTCTGCGGAGCGTCTGTCCGCGCGGGTGCGCGTTTGGCTCGGAGCTGCTCTGCCGGGACGCGTGGAGTCCGGGGTGGGTGGACGGGGCTCTGGGAGTCCCCGGCTAATCTGCTGACGCGTTAAATTGCGTAGGCAGAGGTTGCGCGGTCATCTGGGCTGGAGTAGCCGTGGGCAGGGGAGTGGAGGGTCCCCGCGCAGGCGTTTTGGAGACTCCCCGAGAGCTTGGAATGCTATTGCGCAATAGAAAGCAGTCGTGCGGAATGGTCAAGCTGTTGATGAGCTGCTGGGTGACTTGCTGAATAACTTGATTTCAGGTGCAGAGGGACAGCTTGGCACAGAAGGGGCGACGCAGGAGGCGAGCTGTGCGCCGTAAGCAGGTGGGTCGGTGCGTGGTGCCAGAGGGAAGCTGTGCCGTGTGGCTCTAGCTAAGCCCGGTCGTTTCTGCTTTTCCTAGGTGGGAAGCGAAGAGGAAAGCTGGGTATCGGCAGCGCAGCTCCTGGGGCAAGGTGAGCACGGAGTGCTGGGCTGAAGCGGCAGCTCGTTTCAGGTGCCGTGTTGCTGGTGCAGGTCTGAGCGTCCTTTGGTTGTGTTTTACAGGCGGTAGCTGAGCGTCTTCGTGGTCAACAGCGTGGCAGCCAAAAGCAAGGACGGCCGGGTGGGCGAGCGGCCCCGGTAAGGGAGGGCGAGATGGGGGAGTCTGCGGCAGGCTGTGTTTTCGGGCGGCGTCCGAGCGCGTGCCTCTGGTTTTGCAGGTGCCGCAGACGAGCTGGGAGGGGCGAAGCCGCACGCCGGCCGGCAGCCGAGAAGGTGAGGCGGCGGTGGGTGTTGAGGAGCCCGGTATTGCCCGGTGACTCGGTTCAGCGCTTCCTTCTCTCTTTGCAGGCGCTTTGTGGGCCCTTTGGCCTGGGAGGAGCATTTGAGGTGAGCCGGGCTAGGGGCGAGGAGGAGCGTTTGCGGCCGGGGACTCGTTCCAGGCGCTACAGTTCTTTTGCTTCTCACCGTCTTAGGCGTCACGAGCGACCAGGGTTGGTGACCGCGCCCGCGGCACGACGCGCCGAACGGAACGCCGTGGAACTTAGCAGGAGGTGGGTGTTGCGGAAGGGGTCGGCATTTACCCCACGACGCCGTGTGCTGGCACGCCTTAGCGAGCGTGCGTTTTCTCGTGTTCCTGCAGACGCTGAAGAGGAACCCGGCGATGCAGGAAGACGGCCGTTCGCGCACGTGGCGTTTTCCTCTGTTGAAGACGGGTTCGGTCCCTTGGCCCTCTGAAAGCTAAGTGGAGGCACGAGGGCTGGCAAGGGGCTGGGAATCGCAGGGACGGTGGGTTTAGTTCTGATAAGGGCAAGGGCCGTCCAGGAACCGTCCCCTTGGCGCGGGTAAAGGGCCCGGGGACCTTTCCAGCGTGACGCCAGCGTGTGCCGGGCAGGGCAGCTCCAGCCTGTGTCTGCGTTGTGGTGTAGTTCGGGACGCCTGCCTTGCGCCTGTCAGACGATCCTGGGGTCTCGTTGCGTTCGAGGGACACGAAAGGCGTCTCGGGTGCCGTCCCGGGATCTGGAATCCCGGTTCCGACTGGCGTAGCGCCAATTGGGCGCTGGTTTTCTGGTATCAGCAGCCGAAAGCGTGGCAGGTCCTTGCGTTTGGGACGTTTCTGGTCGGTGGTGTTTTATGGTGTCATTGAGGGCTGCGTCGGCAGCTCTGCTCTCTACCCATCCAGTCTCAGGGACTGGCACTTCTTCCCAGCATCTTGAAGTTTTTAAGCCGTGCCGCCCTCTCTGTGTGTTTGCGCCAGCGCCGCCGTCTCCTAAGGGGCCGTGCCGTTCGGCTCTTATTTTTTTCTGGGGTTGCAGTAGAGACTCCTCGCCTCACCGCTGCCTCCCTGCAGGTTCTTTTGATCGATGCAGTCTCTGGTTTGGAGTCGTTGCTTTTATAGAGCGTTTTTGGCGCTGTTGATGTGTTGTCGATAACGTTCTGAGGTGCGACTGTCTGCGCAGGTGCACCTTTGGCTAGGAGCTGCTCTGCCCGGAGGCGTGGAGTCAGGGGTGGGTGGACGGAGCTCTAGGGGTGCACGGTTGATCTGTTGACGTGTTAAACTGCGCAGGCCAAGGTGGTGCAGTCATCTGGGATGGAGTAGCTGTGGGCAGGGGAGCGGACTGTCCCTTCCGCAGTGTTTTAGAGACTCAATTAGAGCTTCTGGTGGGATTCCTAAACAGAAAGCAGACCTGTGGAATGGTCAAGCTGTTGATGAGCATCTGGGTGACTTGTTGAATAACTTGATTTCAGGTGCAGAGGGACAACTTGGCACAGAAGGGGCGACGCAGGAGGCGAGCTGTGCGCCGTAAGCAGGTGGGTTGTTGCGTGGTGTCAGCGGGAAGATGTGCTGTGTGCCTTTATAATGTGCGTTGTCTCTGCTAAGTGAGTGTGTGTTTTCTTGTGTTACTGCAGATGTTGAAGAGGAATTGGGCAATGCAGGAAGATGCTTACTAGTGCACGTGGTGTTTTTCTCTGCAGATTGATGCAGCCCCTTGGCCCTCTGACAGGTAAGCGGAGGCTCGAGGGCTGGGGAGGGGCTGGGAATTGCATGGAGGGGGTTTAAAGCTCTCATAGGGGCAAAGGCCGTCCGTGAACAGTGCCCTTTGGGCAGCTAAAGGGTCCAGGGAACTTTACGGACTGATGCCAGCTTGTGCACGGTGGGGCAGCTCCAGCCCGTGTCTGTTCTCGTGTAGGCAAAGGTTGTAGGCAGAGGGACAACTTGGCAAGAAAGAGTGAGAAAAGAGGCGAGCCGAGCACTGTAAGCAGGTGGGGCGGTGCGTGGTGTCAGAGGGAAGATGTGCCTTGTGCCTTTATACTGTGTGTTTGCTCTGCTTAGTCAGCGTGTGTTTTCCTGTGTTGCTGTAGATGTTGAGGAGGAAGCCGGCGATGCTGGAATATCCCTGTCGGCGCACGTGGCGTTTTCATCCGTCGAAGATGGATTCGGTCTCTTGGCCCTCTGAAAGCTAAGTGGAGGCTGGGCGGCTGGGAAGGGGCTGGGAAGCGCAGGGAGGGGGGTAAAGTTCTGTTCGGGGCAAGGGCTATCCAGGAACAGTCCCCTTTGGGCAGGTGAAGGGCCCGGGGACCTTTCCAGTGCGACGCCAGCGTGTGCCGGGCAGGGCAGCTCCAGCCTGTGTCTGCGTTGTGGTGTAGTTCGGGACGCCTGCCTTGCGCCTGTCAGACGATCCTGGGGTCTCGTTGCGTTCGAGGGACACGAAAGGCGTCTCGGGTGCCGTCCCGGGATCTGGAACCCCGGTGCCGACTGGCGTAGCGCCAGTTGGGCGCTGGTTTTCTGGTATCAGCAGCCGAAAGCGTAGAGGGTTCTTGCGTTTCGGTCGTTTCTGGTCGGTGGTGTTTGTGGCGTTGTCCTGGGCTGTGCCGGCAGCTGTGCTCTCTACCCTTCCAGTCTCGGGGACTGGCACTTCAAGATGCTGGGAAGAAGTTCTTAGGCGTTGCAGCAGCTTCTCGTTTGGTTGCGCCGTCTCTGCTGGGTTGCGGCGGTGCCGCCGTCTCGTCAGGAGCCGTGACGTTGGGCTCCTTTTTCATTTGGGGTTGTAGGAGAGGCTCCTGGCCTCACCGCTGCCTCCCCGTAGATTTTTTGGATGGATGCCTGTCTGGTCTCGGAGTGTCGTTTTCGTTGTGGAGCGTTTTTGGTGCTGTGGCCGTCGTGTGGTCGATAACGTTCTGCGGAGCGTCTGTCCGCGCGGGTGCGCGTTTGGCTCGGAGCTGCTCTGCCGGGACGCGTGGAGTCCGGGGTGGGTGGACGGGGCTCTGGGAGTCCCCGGCTAATCTGCTGACGCGTTAAATTGCGTAGGCAGAGGTTGCGCGGTCATCTGGGCTGGAGTAGCCGTGGGCAGGGGAGTGGAGGGTCCCCGCGCAGGCGTTTTGGAGACTCCCCGAGAGCTTGGAATGCTATTGCGCAATAGAAAGCAGACGTGCGGAATGGTCAAGCTGTTGATGAGCTGCTGGGTGACTTGCTGAATAACTTGATTTCAGGTGCAGAGGGACAGCTTGGCACAGAAGGGGCGACGCAGGAGGCGAGCTGTGCGCCGTAAGCAGGTGGGTCGGTGCGTGGTGCCAGAGGGAAGCTGTGCCGTGTGGCTCTAGCTAAGCCCGGTCGTTTCTGCTTTTCCTAGGTGGGAAGCGAAGAGGAAAGCTGGGTATCGGCAGCGCAGCTCCTGGGGCAAGGTGAGCACGGAGTGCTGGGCTGAAGCGGCAGCTCGTTTCAGGTGCCGTGTTGCTGGTGCAGGTCTGAGCGTCCTTTGGTTGTGTTTTACAGGCGGTAGCTGAGCGTCTTCGTGGTCAACAGCGTGGCAGCCAAAAGCAAGGACGGCCGGGTGGGCGAGCGGCCCCGGTAAGGGAGGGCGAGATGGGGGAGTCTGCGGCAGGCTGTGTTTTCGGGCGGCGTCCGAGCGCGTGCCTCTGGTTTTGCAGGTGCCGCAGACGAGCTGGGAGGGGCGAAGCCGCACGCCGGCCGGCAGCCGAGAAGGTGAGGCGGCGGTGGGTGTTGAGGAGCCCGGTATTGCCCGGTGACTCGGTTCAGCGCTTCCTTCTCTCTTTGCAGGCGCTTTGTGGGCCCTTTGGCCTGGGAGGAGCATTTGAGGTGAGCCGGGCTAGGGGCGAGGAGGAGCGTTTGCGGCCGGGGACTCGTTCCAGGCGCTACAGTTCTTTTGCTTCTCACCGTCTTAGGCGTCGCGAGCGACCAGGGTTGGTGACCGCGCCCGCGGCACGACGCGCCGAACGGAACGCCGTGGAACTTAGCAGGAGGTGGGTGTTGCGGAAGGGGTCGGCATTTACCCCACGACGCCGTGTGCTGGCACGCCTTAGCGAGCGTGCGTTTTCTCGTGTTCCTGCAGACGCTGAAGAGGAACCCGGCGATGCAGGAAGACGGCCGTTCGCGCACGTGGCGTTTTCCTCTGTTGAAGACGGGTTCGGTCCCTTGGCCCTCTGAAAGCTAAGTGGAGGCACGAGGGCTGGCAAGGGGCTGGGAATCGCAGGGACGGTGGGTTTAGTTCTGATAAGGGCAAGGGCCGTCCAGGAACCGTCCCCTTGGCGCGGGTAAAGGGCCCGGGGACCTTTCCAGCGTGACGCCAGCGTGTGCCGGGCAGGGCAGCTCCAGCCTGTGTCTGCGTTGTGGTGTAGTTCGGGACGCCTGCCTTGCGCCTGTCAGACGATCCTGGGGTCTCGTTGCGTTCGAGGGACACGAAAGGCGTCTCGGGTGCCGTCCCGGGATCTGGAATCCCGGTTCCGACTGGCGTAGCGCCAATTGGGCGCTGGTTTTCTGGTATCAGCAGCCGAAAGCGTGGCAGGTCCTTGCGTTTGGGACGTTTCTGGTCGGTGGTGTTTTATGGTGTCATTGAGGGCTGCGTCGGCAGCTCTGCTCTCTACCCATCCAGTCTCAGGGACTGGCACTTCTTCCCAGCATCTTGAAGTTTTTAAGCCGTGCCGCCCTCTCTGTGTGTTTGCGCCAGCGCCGCCGTCTCCTAAGGGGCCGTGCCGTTCGGCTCTTATTTTTTTCTGGGGTTGCAGTAGAGACTCCTCGCCTCACCGCTGCCTCCCTGCAGGTTCTTTTGATCGATGCAGTCTCTGGTTTGGAGTCGTTGCTTTTATAGAGCGTTTTTGGCGCTGTTGATGTGTTGTCGATAACGTTCTGAGGTGCGACTGTCTGCGCAGGTGCACCTTTGGCTAGGAGCTGCTCTGCCCGGAGGCGTGGAGTCAGGGGTGGGTGGACGGAGCTCTAGGGGTGCACGGTTGATCTGTTGACGTGTTAAACTGCGCAGGCCAAGGTGGTGCAGTCATCTGGGATGGAGTAGCTGTGGGCAGGGGAGCGGACTGTCCCTTCCGCAGTGTTTTAGAGACTCAATTAGAGCTTCTGGTGGGATTCCTAAACAGAAAGCAGACCTGTGGAATGGTCAAGCTGTTGATGAGCATCTGGGTGACTTGTTGAATAACTTGATTTCAGGTGCAGAGGGACAACTTGGCACAGAAGGGGCGACGCAGGAGGCGAGCTGTGCGCCGTAAGCAGGTGGGTTGTTGCGTGGTGTCAGCGGGAAGATGTGCTGTGTGCCTTTATAATGTGCGTTGTCTCTGCTAAGTGAGTGTGTGTTTTCTTGTGTTACTGCAGATGTTGAAGAGGAATTGGGCAATGCAGGAAGATGCTTACTAGTGCACGTGGTGTTTTTCTCTGAAGATTGATGCAGCCCCTTGGCCCTCTGACAGGTAAGCGGAGGCTCGAGGGCTGGGGAGGGGCTGGGAATTGCATGGAGGGGGTTTAAAGCTCTCATAGGGGCAAAGGCCGTCCGTGAACAGTGCCCTTTGGGCAGCTAAAGGGTCCAGGGAACTTTACGGACTGATGCCAGCTTGTGCACGGTGGGGCAGCTCCAGCCCGTGTCTGTTCTCGTGTAGGCAAAGGTTGTAGGCAGAGGGACAACTTGGCAAGAAAGAGTGAGAAAAGAGGCGAGCCGAGCACTGTAAGCAGGTGGGGCGGTGCGTGGTGTCAGAGGGAAGATGTGCCTTGTGCCTTTATACTGTGTGTTTGCTCTGCTTAGTCAGCGTGTGTTTTCCTGTGTTGCTGTAGATGTTGAGGAGGAAGCCGGCGATGCTGGAATATCCCTGTCGGCGCACGTGGCGTTTTCATCCGTCGAAGATGGATTCGGTCTTTTGGCCCTCTGAAAGCTAAGTGGAGGCTGGGCGGCTGGGAAGGGGCTGGGAAGCGCAGGGAGGGGGGTAAAGTTCTGTTCGGGGCAAGGGCTATCCAGGAACAGTCCCCTTTGGGCAGGTGAAGGGCCCGGGGACCTTTCCAGTGCGACGCCAGCGTGTGCCGGGCAGGGCAGCTCCAGCCTGTGTCTGCGTTGTGGTGTAGTTCGGGACGCCTGCCTTGCGCCTGTCAGACGATCCTGGGGTCTCGTTGCGTTCGAGGGACACGAAAGGCGTCTCGGGTGCCGTCCCGGGATCTGGAACCCCGGTGCCGACTGGCGTAGCGCCAGTTGGGCGCTGGTTTTCTGGTATCAGCAGCCGAAAGCGTAGAGGGTTCTTGCGTTTCGGTCGTTTCTGGTCGGTGGTGTTTGTGGCGTTGTCCTGGGCTGTGCCGGCAGCTGTGCTCTCTACCCTTCCAGTCTCGGGGACTGGCACTTCAAGATGCTGGGAAGAAGTTCTTAGGCGTTGCAGCAGCTTCTCGTTTGGTTGCGCCGTCTCTGCTGGGTTGCGGCGGTGCCGCCGTCTCGTCAGGAGCCGTGACGTTGGGCTCCTTTTTCATTTGGGGTTGTAGGAGAGGCTCCTGGCCTCACCGCTGCCTCCCCGTAGATTTTTTGGATGGATGCCTGTCTGGTCTCGGAGTGTCGTTTTCGTTGTGGAGCGTTTTTGGTGCTGTGGCCGTCGTGTGGTCGATAACGTTCTGCGGAGCGTCTGTCCGCGCGGGTGCGCGTTTGGCTCGGAGCTGCTCTGCCGGGACGCGTGGAGTCCGGGGTGGGTGGACGGGGCTCTGGGAGTCCCCGGCTAATCTGCTGACGCGTTAAATTGCGTAGGCAGAGGTTGCGCGGTCATCTGGGCTGGAGTAGCCGTGGGCAGGGGAGTGGAGGGTCCCCGCGCAGGCGTTTTGGAGACTCCCCGAGAGCTTGGAATGCTATTGCGCAATAGAAAGCAGACGTGCGGAATGGTCAAGCTGTTGATGAGCTGCTGGGTGACTTGCTGAATAACTTGATTTCAGGTGCAGAGGGACAGCTTGGCACAGAAGGGGCGACGCAGGAGGCGAGCTGTGCGCCGTAAGCAGGTGGGTCGGTGCGTGGTGCCAGAGGGAAGCTGTGCCGTGTGGCTCTAGCTAAGCCCGGTCGTTTCTGCTTTTCCTAGGTGGGAAGCGAAGAGGAAAGCTGGGTATCGGCAGCGCAGCTCCTGGGGCAAGGTGAGCACGGAGTGCTGGGCTGAAGCGGCAGCTCGTTTCAGGTGCCGTGTTGCTGGTGCAGGTCTGAGCGTCCTTTGGTTGTGTTTTACAGGCGGTAGCTGAGCGTCTTCGTGGTCAACAGCGTGGCAGCCAAAAGCAAGGACGGCCGGGTGGGCGAGCGGCCCCGGTAAGGGAGGGCGAGATGGGGGAGTCTGCGGCAGGCTGTGTTTTCGGGCGGCGTCCGAGCGCGTGCCTCTGGTTTTGCAGGTGCCGCAGACGAGCTGGGAGGGGCGAAGCCGCACGCCGGCCGGCAGCCGAGAAGGTGAGGCGGCGGTGGGTGTTGAGGAGCCCGGTATTGCCCGGTGACTCGGTTCAGCGCTTCCTTCTCTCTTTGCAGGCGCTTTGTGGGCCCTTTGGCCTGGGAGGAGCATTTGAGGTGAGCCGGGCTAGGGGCGAGGAGGAGCGTTTGCGGCCGGGGACTCGTTCCAGGCGCTACAGTTCTTTTGCTTCTCGCCGTCTTAGGCGTCACGAGCGACCAGGGTTGGTGACCGCGCCCGCGGCACGACGCGCCGAACGGAACGCCGTGGAACTTAGCAGGAGGTGGGTGTTGCGGAAGGGGTCGGCGTTTACCCCACGACGCCGTGTGCTGGCACGCCTTAGCGAGCGTGCGTTTTCTCGTGTTCCTGCAGACGCTGAAGAGGAACCCGGCGATGCAGGAAGACGGCCGTTCGCGCACGTGGCGTTTTCCTCTGTTGAAGACGGGTTCGGTCCCTTGGCCCTCTGAAAGCTAAGTGGAGGCACGAGGGCTGGCAAGGGGCTGGGAATCGCAGGGACGGTGGGTTTAGTTCTGATAAGGGCAAGGGCCGTCCAGGAACCGTCCCCTTGGCGCGGGTAAAGGGCCCGGGGACCTTTCCAGCGTGACGCCAGCGTGTGCCGGGCAGGGCAGCTCCAGCCTGTGTCTGCGTTGTGGTGTAGTTCGGGACGCCTGCCTTGCGCCTGTCAGACGATCCTGGGGTCTCGTTGCGTTCGAGGGACACGAAAGGCGTCTCGGGTGCCGTCCCGGGATCTGGAATCCCGGTTCCGACTGGCGTAGCGCCAATTGGGCGCTGGTTTTCTGGTATCAGCAGCCGAAAGCGTGGCAGGTCCTTGCGTTTGGGACGTTTCTGGTCGGTGGTGTTTTATGGTGTCATTGAGGGCTGCGTCGGCAGCTCTGCTCTCTACCCATCCAGTCTCAGGGACTGGCACTTCTTCCCAGCATCTTGAAGTTTTTAAGCCGTGCCGCCCTCTCTGTGTGTTTGCGCCAGCGCCGCCGTCTCCTAAGGGGCCGTGCCGTTCGGCTCTTATTTTTTTCTGGGGTTGCAGTAGAGACTCCTCGCCTCACCGCTGCCTCCCTGCAGGTTCTTTTGATCGATGCAGTCTCTGGTTTGGAGTCGTTGCTTTTATAGAGCGTTTTTGGCGCTGTTGATGTGTTGTCGATAACGTTCTGAGGTGCGACTGTCTGCGCAGGTGCACCTTTGGCTAGGAGCTGCTCTGCCCGGAGGCGTGGAGTCAGGGGTGGGTGGACGGAGCTCTAGGGGTGCACGGTTGATCTGTTGACGTGTTAAACTGCGCAGGCCAAGGTGGTGCAGTCATCTGGGATGGAGTAGCTGTGGGCAGGGGAGCGGACTGTCCCTTCCGCAGTGTTTTAGAGACTCAATTAGAGCTTCTGGTGGGATTCCTAAACAGAAAGCAGACCTGTGGAATGGTCAAGCTGTTGATGAGCATCTGGGTGACTTGTTGAATAACTTGATTTCAGGTGCAGAGGGACAACTTGGCACAGAAGGGGCGACGCAGGAGGCGAGCTGTGCGCCGTAAGCAGGTGGGTTGTTGCGTGGTGTCAGCGGGAAGATGTGCTGTGTGCCTTTATAATGTGCGTTGTCTCTGCTAAGTGAGTGTGTGTTTTCTTGTGTTACTGCAGATGTTGAAGAGGAATTGGGCAATGCAGGAAGATGCTTACTAGTGCACGTGGTGTTTTTCTCTGAAGATTGATGCAGCCCCTTGGCCCTCTGACAGGTAAGCGGAGGCTCGAGGGCTGGGGAGGGGCTGGGAATTGCATGGAGGGGGTTTAAAGCTCTCATAGGGGCAAAGGCCGTCCGTGAACAGTGCCCTTTGGGCAGCTAAAGGGTCCAGGGAACTTTACGGACTGATGCCAGCTTGTGCACGGTGGGGCAGCTCCAGCCCGTGTCTGTTCTCGTGTAGGCAAAGGTTGTAGGCAGAGGGACAACTTGGCAAGAAAGAGTGAGAAAAGAGGCGAGCCGAGCACTGTAAGCAGGTGGGGCGGTGCGTGGTGTCAGAGGGAAGATGTGCCTTGTGCCTTTATACTGTGTGTTTGCTCTGCTTAGTCAGCGTGTGTTTTCCTGTGTTGCTGTAGATGTTGAGGAGGAAGCCGGCGATGCTGGAATATCCCTGTCGGCGCACGTGGCGTTTTCATCCGTCGAAGATGGATTCGGTCTCTTGGCCCTCTGAAAGCTAAGTGGAGGCTGGGCGGCTGGGAAGGGGCTGGGAAGCGCAGGGAGGGGGGTAAAGTTCTGTTCGGGGCAAGGGCTATCCAGGAACAGTCCCCTTTGGGCAGGTGAAGGGCCCGGGGACCTTTCCAGTGCGACGCCAGCGTGTGCCGGGCAGGGCAGCTCCAGCCTGTGTCTGCGTTGTGGTGTAGTTCGGGACGCCTGCCTTGCGCCTGTCAGACGATCCTGGGGTCTCGTTGCGTTCGAGGGACACGAAAGGCGTCTCGGGTGCCGTCCCGGGATCTGGAACCCCGGTGCCGACTGGCGTAGCGCCAGTTGGGCGCTGGTTTTCTGGTATCAGCAGCCGAAAGCGTAGAGGGTTCTTGCGTTTCGGTCGTTTCTGGTCGGTGGTGTTTGTGGCGTTGTCCTGGGCTGTGCCGGCAGCTGTGCTCTCTACCCTTCCAGTCTCGGGGACTGGCACTTCAAGATGCTGGGAAGAAGTTCTTAGGCGTTGCAGCAGCTTCTCGTTTGGTTGCGCCGTCTCTGCTGGGTTGCGGCGGTGCCGCCGTCTCGTCAGGAGCCGTGACGTTGGGCTCCTTTTTCATTTGGGGTTGTAGGAGAGGCTCCTGGCCTCACCGCTGCCTCCCCGTAGATTTTTTGGATGGATGCCTGTCTGGTCTCGGAGTGTCGTTTTCGTTGTGGAGCGTTTTTGGTGCTGTGGCCGTCGTGTGGTCGATAACGTTCTGCGGAGCGTCTGTCCGCGCGGGTGCGCGTTTGGCTCGGAGCTGCTCTGCCGGGACGCGTGGAGTCCGGGGTGGGTGGACGGGGCTCTGGGAGTCCCCGGCTAATCTGCTGACGCGTTAAATTGCGTAGGCAGAGGTTGTGCGGTCATCTGGGCTGGAGTAGCCGTGGGCAGGGGAGTGGAGGGTCCCCGCGCAGGCGTTTTGGAGACTCCCCGAGAGCTTGGAATGCTATTGCGCAATAGAAAGCAGACGTGCGGAATGGTCAAGCTGTTGATGAGCTGCTGGGTGACTTGCTGAATAACTTGATTTCAGGTGCAGAGGGACAGCTTGGCACAGAAGGGGCGACGCAGGAGGCGAGCTGTGCGCCGTAAGCAGGTGGGTCGGTGCGTGGTGCCAGAGGGAAGCTGTGCCGTGTGGCTCTAGCTAAGCCCGGTCGTTTCTGCTTTTCCTAGGTGGGAAGCGAAGAGGAAAGCTGGGTATCGGCAGCGAAGCTCCTGGGGCAAGGTGAGCACGGAGTGCTGGGCTGAAGCGGCAGATCGTTTCAGGTGCCGTGTTGCTGGTGCAGGTCTGAGCGTCCTTTGGTTGTGTTTTACAGGCGGTAGCTGGGCGTCTTCGTGGTCAACAGCGTGGCAGCCAAAAGCAAGGGCGGTCGGGTGGGCGAGCGGCCCCGGTAAGGGAGGGCGAGATGGGGGTGTCTGCGGCAGGCTGTGTTTTCGGGCGGCGTCCGAGCGCGTGCCTCTGGTTTTGCAGGTGCCGCCGACGAGCTGGGAGGGGCGAAGCCGCACGCCGGCCGGCAGCCGAGAAGGTGAGGCGGCGGTGGGTGTTGAGGAGCCCGGTATTGCCCGGTGACTCGGTTCAGCGCTTCCTTCTCTCTTTGCAGGCGCTTTGTGGGCCCTTTGGCCTGGGAGGAGCATTTGAGGTGAGCCGGGCTAGGGGCGAGGAGGAGCGTTTGCGGCCGGGGACTCGTTCCAGGCGCTACAGTTCTTTTGCTTCTCGCCGTCTTAGGCGTCACGAGCGACCAGGGTTGGTGACCGCGCCCGCGGCACGACGCGCCGAACGGAACGCCGTGGAACTTAGCAGGAGGTGGGTGTTGCGGAAGGGGTCGGCGTTTACCCCACGACGCCGTGTGCTGGCACGCCTTAGCGAGCGTGCGTTTTCTCGTGTTCCTGCAGACGCTGAAGAGGAACCCGGCGATGCAGGAAGACGGCCGTTCGCGCACGTGGCGTTTTCCTCTGTTGAAGACGGGTTCGGTCCCTTGGCCCTCTGAAAGCTAAGTGGAGGCACGAGGGCTGGCAAGGGGCTGGGAATCGCAGGGACGGTGGGTTTAGTTCTGATAAGGGCAAGGGCCGTCCAGGAACCGTCCCCTTGGCGCGGGTAAAGGGCCCGGGGACCTTTCCAGTGCGACGCCAGCGTGTGCCGGGCAGGGCAGCTCCAGCCTGTGTCTGCGTTGTGGTGTAGATCGGGACGCCTGCCTTGCGCCTGTCAGACGATCCTGGGGTCTCGTTGCGATCGAGGGACACGAAAGGCGTCTCGGGTGCCGTCCCGGGATCTGGAATCCCGGTTCCGACTGGCGTAGCGCCAATTGGGCGCTGGTTTTCTGGTATCAGCAGCCCAAAGCGTGGCAGGTCCTTGCGTTTGGGACGTTTCTGGTCGGTGGTGTTTTATGGTGTCGTTGAGGGCTGCGTCGGCAGCTCTGCTCTCTACCCATCCAGTCTCAGGGACTGGCACTTCTTCCCAGCATCTTGAAGGTTTTAGGGTTTGCACCAGCTTTTTGTGCCAGAGCCGCTCTTTCGGCTCGTTGCGGCGGTGCCATTTCATAAGGGACTGTGTAGTTTTTTTCCTTTTTATTCTGGGGTTGCCGTGGTGGCTCATTGCAGTTCCACTCTCCCTGCAGGTTCTTTTGATCGATGCCGTGTCTGGTCTTGGTGTCTTTTTTGTTGTTTAGCTTTTTTGTTGTGGTTGGAGTCATGTTGTCTATGACGTTCTGTGGAGCCTTGGTGTGCACATGTGCACGTTTGGCTCGGAGCTGTTGTGCCCGGAGGCGTGGAGTCAGGGGTGGGTGGATTGAGGTCTAGGTGTCCACCGTTAATTTGTTCACATAATAAATTGCCTAGGCAAAGATTGTATGATCATCTGGCATGGAGTAGCCGTGGGCAGGAGGGTGGACAGTCCCTTTACAGAAAACAGTAGTCAAAAACAGTCTTGAGTAAGAACTGTAAAACACCAGTAGTGTCCTGTTATTTCACAGGGTATTCTAACAATTTTTTTTTTTTTAGGTGACCACATATTTAATATGACTGTAAATAATATCTACAGCTGCATAAATCAAATACCTGTCTGAGGTCAGTACAAAGGATCCTCTGAGAATCACGAAGACCCCAGACTCAGCTATTACTATTGGACTGTATTGTCGCTTTTCCTTGCGAGAGATGGAACCTGACACACCAATGTGATGTTTACCGACTTCACTTTATTGTTGGATCGGGTTAGCTTTATACCAAAGCTGCTCTCTCCACGTGCCTTGTAACAATGTGTTTGGTTGTAACACATGCTATACAATAACGTGATAGGCTGCACGCACTGTCCACGCACTCTGCACACGCATGTCCGGTGCTTGCTCATTCATTGTTACCTTCTAATGGGGCTCCTTTTGATTCTTTTGTCTCTGGCTTCACGTCTCAGCCAGGCTGGCGACAACGCCATCCTCTGCCACTACATCTCCCCCTCATATTTTATTTAATACAATATTAACAAGATAAAAGATTTGCAGAACATGAAAATAACAGAAGATGTTGGGTTTTCTGGGTTGGATAACCTGTTTGGTTAAAAGGAATATTGAAAACGGAACTGTTCTTGTTAAGAGCATTAAGGCTAATATAATTACAATTAAGCTGTATCATGAAGAACTGCCCCCCAGGCTTAGCAGAACAAAGACCTTGTTATCCATTAAACGTGTGTTTTTAGTTACATTGGGAGGAAGAGATAGATGACACGTCATGTTATCTTTTCCAAAGTTTTATGGCCACGAAGGCAGACACCTTGGAAGATGTGGACAATTAACAGTGTTGCCGTGAAAGGTTTCATGGCCTAATTGGCATGATAGAGATGAACCATCTGTCGGACAACCAACTACCAGAAGAGACCACGAACCAACAGCTACCCCTGACGGGCAAGACAACTCGCTTCTGGTCAGTACCGTGAACTTTCCCCTAGTTTGAAGACCCCAGAGCCATTTCCCAAAGAGTTTTCCAAATTAGCAGGAAGAGCGAGCAGAAGGAGGAGACGAACGCCTTCTCCTTTCTCGCACGTAAATGAACCAGCTTCTAAAACAACCTCCCGTACGATATAGGTCAGTGGCGTGTAAATCTTCAACACGTCCCCCCCTCCGGAGGTCGTCGTGGGACTGACGTACCTGTGGAGCGGTGATATCTTACTCTCTGTCTCTATCTCTGTCTCTCTCCCTTTCTCTTTCTGATATCTTAGTTTTCGTCTTCTGTCTCTTTTCCTTTTCCTTACAATGGTATTTATAAGTTGAAGTTCTGCTGCTAAAGTCTTCTTAAGTTTTGCATTACAGTTAGTAATTGTTGCCAATCCACTGCTTTTAGAAGGCTTTTTGCTGTCAATGTATTGATAAGTTTTGTGGTATTATAACATACTTTTGCCAAGTCACCGATTGCTGTAATTTGTATATGACCACACGCCTTTAGTAAATTCATAATTGGACCCCCGGAGCGATCGTCTGTCATTCACTTCGCATCGCCGCGCAGAATTATCCGGAGTTAACTCACAGCCGATCTCATCCGTCGAGTCGGGGTGTTAGTAACCGAACCAGTTTTACAAAATGTTCCTGAAAGGATGAATCAGTTTTGTAAACTGTCCCTGAGAGGATGTTCAAGCATATCGTGTTTGAGTACACTCTTATCTTAACAACCTAGCTTTTATCTTAGCCTAAATACGTATAGAGTGAGGACACTGCACATGATCAAAATAGTTCCAAGATGTAGCAATCAATGTTGTAATCAATATTGAGTAACCGTTACGTATCTTAATGAATATATGAATATGTATGTGAATGGACTGTATAAATACTGTGTAACTTAAACTGACCAGCGAAGCCAGCTTTGGTTGCGCACCCCTGGTTTCCCAGCGCTGAAATAAAGCACCGCATATAACTACGCCCGTGGTTATGCGTCCTGATTGGTAACAGGGGTGCGTGTCGCGTTCAGAGTCAACTCATTCCTCATTCCATCTGTCGGGACGGGACAAGCGGTATTCTCAACATCGGCTACATCCGTCGCTAAAAGCGGTAACACCTTTGAGGTTAAGGGTTGTCATCATTGTAATAGGTTTCTTATTTGTTCGCTAGCGAAGGTCTCACCCCCTTTGCTGAGATCCACAAATTTTTATGGTTACCTGTAGAAACACAAGTATATCCCCTTCCCCAGGTTATTAATGACGTTGGACCTTCCCATTGTTGCGTTGTCAGATTAAACACACTAACCTTAAGTACATTTTTGGTAAAGTCTTTGACATTTTTTATACGGTGCATAACAAAGGGTTCCATTTCAGTCTCACTTTTAGGATTAAGCCAATTTATCACATACAGTGCCTTTATCACAACCTCTTTTGGAATCACACCAATTCCCCCTTGTTTTTTCAAAAGAGAGGAAAGATTTTTCAGGGTGCCACGTGCACGCTCAATAATTGCCCGGCCAGTAGTATTTTAAGGAACTACGAACAGGTGTCGTATATTTCACCGAACGAGGAAGGTCGCAAGCGTGTCAGAACGATATGCTACACCATTCTCTGTTTTGATATGCGTAGGAACACCCGTGACAGCAAAAGATCTTAAGTAATGCTTTACTGCTCTTGCTTTTGCTGAGGACTCCTGTAGCAGTCCCGAACAGGTGTCTACAGATACACGAATGTAATTTTGAGGGCCAAACGGTGCAAATTCAGTAATATCAGTTTGCCGTAACCGACCTGGCCGCAAGCCCCGAGGATTTACTCCTTTTTGTCGCAAAGGCATTACGCAGGCACGATCGGGACAAGGCGCAACAACAGATCGAGCTTGTTCCTCGGTTAGCGCAAACTGCTTTTGGAGCGATGCTGAGGATAGATGGAAGTACATGTGAGCCTGTCTGGCTTATTCAAAAGGAGATACATCTGTCACTGCCTCAAGTTTGTCTATAATGTTGTTTCCCTCACTCGACCACCTGGTAGGTTAGAGTGGCTTTTTATATGCATTATAAATACTGGCACTGTCCTATAATCTAACATGTTCCACAAATCTAACAATGCTTCAAACAACAAGGCATTGGAAACTTGCCGTGAAAGTGCTCTACGTAGTCTTTGTACTACTCCCACAACATAAAGAGAATCTGCTACCCGACTAATTGGGCAGTTATGCCATTTTCGTAACGCTGCTAAGCGTATCGAGGGCAGTTTCTTTTAAGATGTCCCGTCCGTACGCAAGTAAAACACACTAGGCCGCGACAAGAAGGGCTTCGGCCTTTCATCGCAGGCTTAAAACGCTGCAGCCAAAGCCTCAGCGTGGGCTCGAGCACGTATTTTTGCCTTTTCTACCTCCCTTTGCATAATCGGTACCCTTATACAAGTTTCCACCATCTGCGCCCGAGAAGCTGTTTTTCCCAAGCCGGCTAATATCTGTCAGTATTGGGTGTTTGCATTCGTTGTGGCCAAATCTTTCCCCACACCAGCTTTTGCCTCTGGAGTCAGGTTAGGAGAAGCATCTATAGCTTCTTTTAAATGGTCCATAAACTTCATATACGGCTCCCCAGGATCCCGCTTTATTGTAGAATAGGGTGGCACAGGGTTACTTATATTTGGTAATTCTTTCACCGCTGCCACAGCAAGCCCTCGCCACAAAATCCTCGGAGGAAGCGCCGCCCGAGGGGCACCATTCGCATGTCGCCACGACCCGGTAATCAGTCCACGCTAGCTAATTGTAACGGCTCATCAGCCGGTAAAGGAACGTTTTCTAATACTGCCAATTCCACCTTCCCCTGGCACTTGTCCAATAACAGCAAGTACCCCATCGGGGGAAGCAAGAACTCTATCAATGCCTTAATATCGGTTGGAGTTAGTACTCGCCCCTTGCAAAATGAATCCATTAGTTGCATCATGTGCCTATTATCCATACCATATTGCATAATTGCAGTTTGCAATTGCTTAACCATTTTCCAATCAAAGGGCGACTACTGCCTTTGTCCTCTGTTATTTATGTGCAGTGATATTGCTGTAATACCGCCAGGTAACATAATCCCTTCAACGGTCGCATCCCTGACTACCCGTTGTCAGCGTCGCCCCGCATTACGAGAGTCATCTCGAGGAGTATCTCTACCCTGACGCATGGGGCAGCCCCCAAATTATCATTGCTATCATTCCTATACAATTTCCTTGTCTTTCCCTGCAGATCAGTAAGTCGACGCATATTTGTAAATCGATCTGCTGACTCAGTCTCCAGCCCTTTTCCATATCGCACTCTCAAATAGTCATCCACCTCTCTTACAGAAGCACAGACCACATCCATCCTCTGCACAATGCCTAGCCCATTTTTGTATTTGCTCCTTTTTAATATGGAGCTTCTCAGGAGCGGGGTCCAATTCTGCCCCTCCCGTTCCCGTTTTCCCCGTTTTTCACATTCCTGCCAATTGCCTCTAACCCGTCCCTAATTGCATATGATGCCTTTTTATATGCTATAAACCACGCAGTTTTGCCATTACTGCCATCTAATGGTTTCTTAGCTTTTAAAACTTCCTGCATCTGGCTCTCCTGCCGTTTCAGTAAGTCACTCAGGGTCTGCACACGGATCTCCTCCCAGAAGTCAGGGCGATTCTGCGGCGCTCCATCCCGGCGTTCCATCAGGTTCTCCGGCAAAGGCACGTCAGCTGGATTAACTCGTCCCGGCTCATCAAAACTTGCCGGTCGCTGCCGTTCATCTTCATAGGCAGGCAACGGCTCAAAGGGTGCAGAGGGTATAATTTGCTCTCCGCTCCAGAACTGCAAATGAGATACGGGACACACCAGGGGTATCAATTTTTCAGAGTTCTCAGAGCAGGGGCAGCCCATGGCAGGTGGCTCCGAGGGGATGGCACACGCTTCCGGCTCCCCCGAGACATCCTCCATCGGCCGACTGACCTCCCCCCGCCAGGGTCCGGCGAGGGCGCGAGCCTCGCGTCTCCCCCTGGTGACCGTTTCCCACAGTTCAGTCCCGATCTCCTCCCATGTACTGGGAGAAAAAAAATCCATCCGTCGATCGGACACACCCCTTCCGCCGGGCCAATAGTAAAAGACGCCCCACCGCGCCTTTTTCCAAAAATCTTCCTGTTCGTGCAGCCAGCCGCAGAATACTTTTCACTATTACTTTTTCTTCCGCAGATGCTGCGTTTCCCACGCCACCCTATTCCCCGTAGGTCTTTTCCTTTTAACACTAGGTCACAGTTGTGAAGAATTTGAATAGTTTCCGAAGGATCAGACAAGTTAATATGACACATTCTCTCATAGTACTTTGTCTATCTTATAAGATCAAACAGCTACCCACCTATTTCCAAACTTTTAACGTGCTGTTTTAGTTTGAAATAAGCCGTACTTATTAATCATATGTTGTATGCTGCAGCACAACTGCATTACATATAATTGTAAATAATGATATTAAACCGTTTGTCAAAACCCTAATTCTACTATGACAAAGATGAATCAGGGCGTTGTAAACAAGGCCTGGCCGGTTCAAGAACCAAAAGGGGAGTTATGAGAGATTTGAGGGATTTTTTTTGAAGTCAATGTGTGGATGGGTTTCTATGAGATGGAGATTTGTTACTGAACTAGCCAGGCCCCCCAGGAATTTCAAGGCCACCTCGGAAAGCCGAAAACACAATGTAAATCCATAGACCTATCAACAGCGAGACTCAGGCACGTGGACAGCTGTTGAACATAGACGATATCCAATCAGCTAACGCACGGTCGGAGCGTGGACGCGTGATCAAGAAATAACCGCATATATAAGGAGGCTTATTTCTGTAATAAATGGCTTCGCTTGAATTCATATGGGATCCTGTGGAGTCCATGATTTTTTCACCCTCGCAGGGGGCTCACCCCTTGCCCACCCCCCCATTCCATTACAGTGATGGATTTTACTGCTGTCGCTGCTCTCTGGGGGACAGGGCCAGGATGCTGTTTGGGGACACAGCCCCATCCCTGGTGTTGAAAGCGAAGTGGGGGGGGGGGTGTATAGTGGATAGGGGACACACTAAGGATGTCATGGGGACCCCGGTCTTTGGGAGTCAAGGGGGGGGGGGGTGGGGGGGTGGGGCTGCTCTGACCTTTGACCTCGAGTGACCTTTTGACCTCGGGTGACTTTTTGACCTTTGGTGACCTTTGACCTCTGGTGACCTTTTGACATCTGCTGACCTTTTGTCCTCGAGTGACCTTTGACCTCTGGTGACCCTTTGACCTTCGGTGACCTTTGACCTCGAGTGACCTTTTGACCTCGAGTGACCGTTTGACCTTTGGTGACCTTTTGACCTCGAGTGACCTTTTGACCTCGAGTGACCGTTTGACCTTTGGTGACCTTTGACCTCTGGTGACCTTTTGACCTATGCTGACCTTTTGACCTCTGGTGACCGTTTGACTTCTGCTGACCCTTTGATCTCGAGTGACCTTTTGACCTTTGGTGACTTTTGACCTCGGTGACCTTTTGACCTCGAGTGACCTTTTGACTTCTGGTGACCTTTTGACCTCGAGTGATCTTTTGACCTCTTGTGACCTTTTGACCTCGAGTGACCTTTTGACCTCGAGTGACCTTTTTGACCTCTGGTGACCTTTTGACCTCTGGTGACCTTTGACTCTTGGGGCCCTTTGCTCTCATGTCCTTCCACTTTAGACAGTGAATCTCTGATACTAGGCTTTTGACCCCTGCATTTTGAGTGTGATTCCCTGACCATGTGCATGTGATCTTTGAGGTATGACCCTTGACTTTTGATCCTTGACATATGCCTCTTGACTTCTAACCCTTCAGTGCTGACCTCTGACATTTGACAGTGACCTTTGACCCCTTTTATAGGAAATTTCAATACACAATTTTACTATTATATCTGATTTTCTATCTACTCCCTAGAAAAATCTAAGTTGAAATCTGTATTCAGTCTCATTGTAGTTGCAATAGCAGTAATGAAGTGCAGGTGCTATCACTTTAGGTGAGATTCCAGGTAATTTGATAAGAGTGGTGGGCGGGGCCTGGGGTGATTGATCCCTCCCCTTTCCCAGGGGATAGTGGGAAGGGGTGGGCGGGGCTCAGGGTATTTAAGCCCCAGTCCCCGGCTAGGGAGCTCATTCTGCTCCGGGACCGCTTCGGTGCTGGTTCTCTGTTGCTCCTTTGGCAGTCGGCAGCTTTTGAGCTGGTGAAGCTACGTGGGCAGACGTCTTAGGAGCAGCGGAGGTGTGCCTTTGAGGTAAGAGCTTCGGGTGCAGCTAAGGTTTAGTAGCAGCTGTAGTAGAAAGGTTGTTTGTCATTATGTTTCATTTGTTGATTCAGTTCCAGCTGCTTTCCCTTTTCCAGTAATTCCTGACTATGATGAAGATGGAGCGTTGGTTATAGTATCTCATTTTTTATCTGCTCCCTAGAAAATCTTAGTTGACATCCATACTGAGTCTCATTGTAGCTGCAATAGCAGTAATGAAGTGCAGGTGCTGTCACTTCAAATGAGATTCCAGGTAATTTGATGAGTGGTGGGTGGGGCCTGGGGTGATTGATCCCTCCCCTTTTCCAGGGGATAGTGGGAAGGGGTGGGCGGGGCTCAGGGTATTTAAGCCCCAGTCCCCGGCTAGGGAGATCATTCTGCTCCGGGACCGCTTTGGTGCTGGTTCTCTGTTGCTCCTTTGGCAGTCGGCAGCTTTTGAGCTGGTGAAGCTACGTGGGCAGACGTCTTAGGAGCAGCGGAGGTGTGCCTTTGAGGTAAGAGCTTCGGGCGCAGCTAAGGTTTAGTAGCAGCTGTAGTAGAAAGGTTGTTTGTCATTATGTTTCATTTGTTGATTCAGTTCCAGGTGCTTTCCCTTTTCCAGTAATTCCTGACTATGATGAAGATGGAGTGTTGTGTTTTGGTTTGTATTGCTGTATTAATCGCTGTTAATATAATCTCCTCTCCTAGAAGAGTGTCTTGTCTCTAGAACCTTTGCAGCGTGCAGCAGCCTCTGGTAGATCATTCAAATGTACCTCCCTGAGCTCAGCCAAGGTAAGCAATGACTCATAGGCTACTACCGACAAATATTTGGGTGCCTAATCGTACACATGTCCTTGCTTTCCTTATTGTAAGTGACGATGGAGAAAGCGACAACTGCAGGACGATCTCCGTTAGCCCACGTCGCGTTTTCCTCTGAAGATGGATTCGGTCCCTTGGCCCTCTAAAAGTTAAGTGGAGGCACGAGGGCTGGGAAGGGGCTGGGAATTGCAGGGAGGGTTTAAAGTTCTCAGGCAGAAAAGGGCAGCACAGGAGCAGTCCCCTTTGGGCAGATAAATGGGGTCAGGGAACTTTACGGTGCCATGCCAGCGTGTGCCGGGCAGGGCAGCTCCAGTCTGTGTCTGTTGTCGCGTAGTTTGGGAAGCTCGCCTCGCGCCTGTCAGACGATCCTGGGGTATCATTGCGCTCCAGGGGCACGAAAGTCATTTCAAGCGCCATCCCGGGGTCTGGAAAGCCGGTGCCGATCGGCGTAGCACCAATCGGCTGCCGGTTTTCTTGTATCGGCAGCCGAAAGGGTGCACGGTTCTTGCATCTTGAACATTTTCGGTCAGTTGTGTTTTACGGTGTAGTTCTGGCTGTAACAGCAGCTCTGCTCTCTACCCATCCAGTCTAAGGGACTGGCACTTCTTCCCAGCATCTTGAAGGTTTTAAGTCTTGCAGCAGCTTCTTGTATTTGCGCCGTCTCTGTGTGTTTGCGCCAGCGCCGCCGTCTCTGTGTGTTTGCGCCAGCGCCGCCGTCTCCTAAGCGGCCGTGCCGTTCGGCTCTTATTTTTTTCTGGGGTTGCAGTAGAGACTCCTCGCCTCACCGCTGCCTCCCTGCAGGTTCTTCTGATCGATGCAGTCTGGTTTGGAGTCGTTGTTGTTATAGAGCGTTTTTGGTGCTGTTGATGTGTTGTCTATAACGTTCTGAGGTGTCTGTCTGCGCACGTGCGCCTTTGGCTGGGAGCTGCTCTGCCCGGAGGCGTGGAGTCAGGGGTGGGTGGACGGAGCTCTAGGGGTGCACGGTTGATCTGTTGACGTGTTAAACTGCGCAGGCCAAGGTGGTGCAGTCATCTGGGATGGAGTAGCTGTGGGCAGGGGAGCGGACTGTCCCTTCCGCAGTGTTTTAGAGACTCAATTAGAGCTTCTGGTGGGATTCCTAAACAGAAAGCAGACCTGTGGGACGGTCAAGCTGTTGATGATCATCTGGGTGACTTGTTGAATACCTTGATTTCAGGTGCAGAGGGACGACTTGGCCTGGAAGAGCGACGGAGGAGGCGAGCCGCGCGCCATAAGCAGGTGGGTCGGTGCGTGGCGCCAGAGGGAAGCTGTGCCGTGTGGCTCTCGCTGAGCTTGGTTGTTTCTCTGTTTCCTAGGTGTTCCTGCAGACGCTGAAGAGGAACCCGGTGATGCTGGAAGATCCCAGTCAGCGCACGTGGCGTTTTCATCCGTTGAAGATGGATTCGGTCTCTTGGCCCTCTGAAAGCTAAGTGGAGGCTGGGGGGCTGGGAACGGGCTGGGAACTGCAGGGATGGGGGTAAAGTTCTGGTAAGGGAAAGGGCCGTCCAGGAACAGTCCCCTTTGGGCAGGTTAAGGGACCAGGGAATTTCACAGTGCGACACCAGCGTGTGCCGGGCAGGGCAGCTCCAGCCTGTGTCTGCGTTGTGTAGTTCGGGAAGCCTGCCTTGCGCCTGTCAGACGATCCTGGGGTCTCGTTGTGCTCAAGGGGCACAACGTGCATCTCGGGTGCCATCCCGGGATCTGGATGCCAGTGCCAATTGGCTTAGTGCCAATTGGGTCCTGGATTCTTGTGTCATCAGCCAAAAGTGTGGATGGTGTTTGCATTTCGGATGTTTCCGGTCAGTTGTGATTTATGGTGTTGTTCTGGGCTGCATCATCAGCAGCTCTGCTCTCTACCTATCCAGTCTAAGGGACTGGCACTTCAAGATGCTGGGAAGAAGTTCTTAGTCTTACAGCAGCCTTGTGTGTTTGCGCCAGCGCCGCCGTCTCTGTGTGTTTGCGCCAGCGCCGCCGTCTCTGTGTGTTTGCGCCAGCGCCGCCGTCTCTGTGTGTTTGCGCCAGCGCCGCCGTCTCTGTGTGTTTGCGCCAGCGCCGCCGTCTCTGTGTGTTTGCGCCAGCGCCGCCGTCTCATAAGGGGCCGTGATGTTCGGCTCTTATTTTTTTCTGGGGTTGCAGTAGAGAGTCCTCGCCTCACCGCTGCCTCCCTGCAGGTTCTTTTGATCGATGCAGTCTGGTTTGGAGTCGTTGTTGTTATAGAGCGTTTTTGGTGCTGTTGATGTGTTGTCGATCATGTTTGAGGTGCGTCTGTGTGCGCACGTGCGCATTTGGCTGGAGCTGCTCTGCCCGGAGGCGTGGAGTCCGGGTTGGGTGGACGGAGCTCTAGGGGTGCACGGTTGATCTGTGGACGTGTTAAACTGCGCAGGCCAAGGTGGTGCAGTCATCTGGGATGGAGTAGCTGTGGGCAGGGGAGCGGACTGTCCCTTCCGCAGTGTTTTAGAGACTCAATTAGAGCTTCTGGTGGGATTCCTAAACAGAAAGCAGACCTGTGGGATGGTCAAGCTGTTGATGATCATCTGGGTGACTTGTTGAATAACTTGATTTCAGGTGCAGAGGGACAACTTGGCCCGGAAGAGCGACGGAGGAGGCGAGCCGTGCGCCATAAGCAGGTGGGTTGTTGCGTGGCACCAGAGGGAAGCTGTGCCGTGTGGCTCTCGCTGAGCTTGGTCGTTTCTCTGTTTCCTAGGGGTTCCTGTAGACATTGAAGTGGAACCTGGCGATGCAGGAAGATCCCCGTTAGCACACGTGGCGTTTTCATCCGTTGAAGATGGATTCAGTCTCTTGGCCCTCTGAAAGCTAAGTGGAGGCACGGGTGCTGGGAAGGGGCTGGGAATCACAGGGATGGGGGTAAAGTTCTGGTAAGGGAAAGGGCCGTCCAGGAACAGTCCCCTTTGGGCAGGTTAAGGGACCAGGGAACTTTACAGAGCGACGCCAGCGTGTGCCGGGCAGAGCAGCTCCAGCCTGTGTCTGCGTTGTGTAGTTCGGGAAGCCTGCCTTGCGCCTGTCAGACGATCCTGGAGTCTCGTTGTGCTCAAGGGGCACAACGTGCATCTCGGGTGCCATCCCGGGATCTGGATGCCAGTGCCAATTGGCTTGGTGCCAATTGGGTCCTGGATTCTTGTGTCATCAGCCAAAAGTGTGGATGGTGTTTGCATTTCGGATGTTTCCGGTCAGTTGTGATTTATGGTGTTGTTCTGGGCTGCATCATCAGCAGCTCTGCTCTCTACCCATCCAGTCTAAGGGACTGGCACTTCAAGATGCTGGGAAGAAGTTCTTAGTCTTGCCGCCCTCTCTGTGTGTTTGCGCCAGCGCCGCCGTCTCCTAAGGGGCCGTGCCGTTCGGCTCTTATTTTTTTCTGGGGTTGCAGTAGAGGCTCCTCTCCTCACTGCTGCCTCCCTGCAGGTTCTTTTGATCGATGCAGTCTCTGGTTTGGAGTCGTTGCTTTTATAGAGCGTTTTTGGCGCTGTTGATGTGTTGTCGATCATGTTCTGAGGTGCGTCTGTGTGCGCACGTGCACCTTTGGCTGGAGCTGCTCTGCCCGGAGGCGTGGAGTCAGGGGTGGGTGGACGGAGCTCTAGGGGTGCACGGTTGATCTGTGGACGTGTTAAACTGCGCAGGCCAAGGTGGTGCAGTCATCTGGGATGGAGTAGCTGTGGGCAGGGGAGCGGACTGTCCCTTCCGCAGTGTTTTAGAGACTCAATTAGAGCTTCTGGTGGGATTCCTAAACAGAAAGCAGACCTGTGGGACGGTCAAGCTGTTGATGAACATCTGGGTGACTTGTTGAATAACTTGATTTCAGGTGCAGAGGGACAACTTGGCCCGGAAGAGCGACGGAGGAGGCGAGCCGTGCGCCGTAAGCAGGTGGGTTGTTGCATGGCACCAGAGGGAAGCTGTGCCGTGTGGCTCTCGCTGAGCTTGGTCGTTTCTCTGTTTCCTAGGGGTTCCTGTAGACATTGAAGTGGAACCTGGCGATGCAGGAAGATCCCCGTTAGCACACGTGGCGTTTTCATCCGTTGAAGATGGATTCGGTCTCTTGGCCCTCTGAAAGCTAAGTGGAGGCACGGGTGCTGGGAAGGGGCTGGGAATCACAGGGATGGGGGTAAAGTTCTGGTAAGGGAAAGGGCCGTCCAGGAACAGTCCCCTTTGGGCAGGTTAAGGGACCAGGGAACTTTACAGAGCGACGCCAGCGTGTGCCGGGCAGGGCAGCTCCAGCCTGTGTCTGCGTTGTGTAGTTCGGGAAGCCTGCCTTGCGCCTGTCAGACGATCCTGGGGTCTCGTTGTGCTCAAGGGGCACAACGTGCATCTCGGGTGCCATCCCGGGATCTGGATGCCAGTGCCAATTGGCTTGGTGCCAATTGGGTCCTGGATTCTTGTGTCATCAGCCAAAAGTGTGGATGGTGTTTGCATTTCGGATGTTTCCGGTCAGTTGTGATTTATGGTGTTGTTCTGGGCTGCATCATCAGCAGCTCTGCTCTCTACCCATCCAGTCTAAGGGACTGGCACTTCAAGATGCTGGGAAGAAGTTCTTAGTCTTGCCGCCGTCTCTGTGTGTTTGCGCCAGCGCCGCCGTCTCATAAGAGGCCGTGATGTTCGGCTCTTATTTTTTTCTGGGGTTGCAGTAGAGGCTCCTCGCCTCACCGCTGCCTCCCTGCAGGTTCTTTTGATCGATGCAGTCTCTGGTTTGGAGTCGTTCTTGTTATAGAGCGTTTTTGGTGCTGTTGATGTGTTGTCGATCATGTTCTGAGGTGCGTCTGTGTGTGCATGTGCACCTTTGGCTGGAGCTGCTCTGCCCGGAGGCGTGGAGTCAGGGGTGGGTGGACGGAGCTCTAGGGGTGCACGGTTGATCTGTTGACGTGTTAAACTGCGCAGGCCAAGGTGGTGCAGTCGTCTGGGATGGAGTAGCTGTGGGCAGGGGAGCGGACTGTCCCTTCCGCAGTGTTTTAGAGACTCAATTAGAGCTTCTGGTGGGATTCCTAAACAGAAAGCAGACCTGTGGGATGGTCAAGCTGTTGGTGATCATCTGGGTGACTTGTTGAATACCTTGATTTCAGGTGCGGAGAGACAACTTGGCACAGAAGGGGCGACGCAGGAGGCGAGCCGTGCGCCGTAAGCAGGTGGGTCATTGTGTGTTGTCAGTGGGAAGATGTGCCTTGTGCCTTTATACTGTGTGCTCTCTCTGCTTAGTGAGGTTGTGTTTTCTCGTGTTGCTGTAGATGTTCAGGAGGAACCTGGCGATGCTGGAATATCCCCGTCAGCGCATGTGGCGTTTTCATCCGTTGAAGATGGATTCGGTCTCTTGGCCCTCTGAAAGCTAAGTGGAGGCTGGGCGGCTGGGAAGGGGCTGGGAAGCGCAGGGAGGGGGGTAAAGTTCTGTTCGGGGCAAGGGCTATCCAGGAACAGTCCCCTTTGGGCAGGTGAAGGGCCCGGGGACCTTTCCAGTGCGACGCCAGCGTGTGCCGGGCAGGGCAGCTCCAGCCTGTGTCTGCGTTGTGGTGTAGTTCGGGAAGCCTGCCTTGCGCTTGTCAGACGATCCTGGGCTCTAGTTGCGTTCGAGGGACACGAAAGGCGTCTCGGGTGCCGTCCCGGGATCTGGAACGCCGGTGCTGATTGGTGTAGCGCCAATTGGGTGCTGATTTTCCCATATCAGCAGCTGAAAGCGTGGCAGGTCATTGTGTTTTGGATGTTTCTGGTCAGTTGGTGTTGTTGAGGGCTGCGTCGGCAGCTCTGCTCTCTACCCATCCAGTCTCAGGGACTGGCACTTCTTCCCAGCATCTTGAAGTTTTTAAGCCGTTCCGCCGTCTCTGTGTGTGTTTGCGTCAGCGCCGCCGTCTCTGTGTGTGTTTGCGTCAGCGCCGCCGTCTCTGTGTGTGTTTGCGCCAGCGCCGCCGTCTCTGTGTGTGTTTGCGCCAGCGCCGCCGTCTCTGTGTGTGTTTGCGCCAGCGCCGCCGTCTCTGTGTGTGTTTGCGCCAGCGCCGCCGTCTCTGTGTGTGTTTGCGCCAGCGCTGCCGTCTCATAAGGGGCCCTGACTTTCAGCTCCTTTGTTTTCTGGGGTCGCAGTGGAGGCTCCTTGCCGCACCAGTGCCTCCCCGCAGGTTATTTTGATCAATGTGTGTCTGGTTTGGAGTCGTTCTCATCGTTGGGAGTTGTCGGTGCCGTTGCCATCGTGTGGTCCATAACATGCTGTGGAGCGTCTGTCTGCGCACGTGCGCATTTGGCTGGAGCTGCTCTGCCCGGACATGTGGAGTCTGGGGCGGGTGGGCGGAGGTCTGGGAGTCCTCAGTTAATCTGCTGACGTGTTAAATTGCGTAGGCAGAGGTTGTGCAGTCATGTGGGATGGAGTAGCTGTGGGCAGGGGAGTCGATAGTCCTTTCAGTGGTGTTTTGCAGTTGTTACTAAGAACATTGTTCACTAGTGTTTTCTGTAGTGTGCTGTTTTTTCAGTGATGAAGCGTGTTTTAATGACATCTTTTTTTTTTCTTTCCTTTGCAGGTGATCACATTGTCAAATTGGGTCACTTACTTATAAAAAGGCATTTTGTTAGGCTATGTAACCCTCAGTTATAGCCTTTTTTCATGGTAACCATAGCAGCTACAGACTCTGATCAACACTCGTGAGATAAGGCCCGCTTTACACCTTTTTCAAGAAATAGGCTTCTTTCAGTGAAAACGCCACAGTCAAGGCTGGAAGGAAGCTCCTACGGACCATAAACAAAATCTACAGCTGCGCGGAGCCAAGTCCGGTCCGAGGTCAGCGCAAAGGATCCACCGAGAAGCAAGAAGACCACAGACTCAGCTATTGCTATTGGCCCGAATCACAGTGTAGAGGGGTGGGTGAATAGTTTGTAAGGGTATCAATACCCAGGGATTTCTATGGTTGGCTGGGTATTAAGCAGAAGCAGCAGCTCCAGTCAGCCTTCCTGCCGTACTGTTCTGTTTGGTTAGTTATTTACACGGTTTTTGCCTGAGAGTTTGCCCCAATAGATCAAGGATTTAGACCCCAACCCACCCGTCCCCACGCTCCTGGAAGGGAGGTAGGGACGTTGAGGTGTAGAGCGATGCAATTTTGAAGTTCAGGCTGAGTGATATAAGGAATGAGGTGTACACGTACAATCCTTTGGCTGTATGTAAAAATAATATCTTAGGTGTTTCCCCTGTCCCCTGTGAGTCCGGGAGCCAAACCGTAGATCTGGTGTGGGGCTAAGTTCGGATCCAGCCGCACCTAGACTCCCCTCTTGGAGGAGTTTAGAAAGCAAGGGGGTCCATTCGAACCTCACGACTCAACGGAAAGGCCTCCCTGTAGCCTTTGGAATCTCCCGTCCATGTAGAAATCAATCTGAATGAAGTTCCAGCTGATTTTGTTCGGCCTATTTTGTCCACTTAGCAAGCAATAGCGTCCCTCACCATCACATTCCACGACGTCACGATCGGGAAGCCGTGGAAGAATAGGTCACCGTGGTCAAGAACTATATGAAGGATGGCAAGGGAATCAAGTGCAAACTGTTTTCCTTTCCTGACAATTAGGTCGAGGCAGGTACTTAAAAGGGTCGGTGCGGTAGATGACGTGCAGCACGTTGGGATAGCGTGAAACCTCGAGCGAATGTAGCTTGGGGTTTTACGTTTTTTTTCCTTGGACGTTCAAATTTTTTTCCTTTTCAGGTAAATTCCAAAGGTAAAGAATAGAAAAAGCCCCAGCTGGAGGGTTTTACCCCCCCCGTCCAGGTTTTTTCCCCCGGTCCCGGTGGCTCCACGAGGCGACATTAATCCCCAATATATGGACTCGTGTCCGGATGGGACCGGGGTTTAGCTGGGTGGGGTGAGTTTGAGGGCGCCAGGAACGGCGTTTCCGAGGGGTGACGCGGAGACGGGGCGAAGGCCCAGGGGGAGAAGGGCAGAGAATGTGTGCGGTGGTGTTGGTAGGCGAATGAGTGGTGTGTTAATGTTGTGTGATGTGGTAATATTGTGTTTTGGGGTTGTAGTTATTTGTTCTGGCAGGTTAATGGTTTTTCCCTTTCAGCTCAATTTAAACTTTAAAATAGAATAAAAAAACCCCAGCCGGGGGATTTTTTTTTTTTTTCCCCCGGATGGGTTTTTTTTTCCCCGGTCCCGGCCGCTCTGTGAGGCGACGTTCGTCGCCAAGGTTCGGACGTGGGCGCCTGTCGGGCCGGGGTTTTGGCAGGCAGGGAGCGTTTAGAGGCTCCTGGGAACGGTGTTCCCGAGGGGCGACGCAGATGCAGGGTGAGGGTACGAGCCGGGAGAATGGCTGCTGGGAGAGCACGTGGTGGGTTAGATGTCTGAGTGAGTGGTGCGGTTTGGCTGTGTGATCTGGTACGATTGTGTTTTGGGGTTGTGGGTTTTTGTCATTGCAGGTTAATGTTTTTTTCATTTCAGCTCAATTTAAACTTTAAAATAGAATAAAAAAACCCCAGCTGGGGGATTTTTTTTTTTTTCCCCTGGCTGGGTTTTTTTTTCCCCGGTCCCGGCCGCTCCGCGAGGCGACGTTCGTCGCCAAGGTTCGGACGCGGGCGCCCGTCGGGCCGGGGTTTTGGCAGGCAGGGTCATTTTCGAGGCTCCCGGGAACGGCGTTCCCGAGGGGCCACGGGGAGAAGGGGTCATGGCGCACGGGGAGAATGGCAGAGAATGGCTGTGGTGTGAGTGTGTGGTGGTGTCGGTAGGCGTAGGAGCAGTGTGGTTAGCTGTGTGAGTTGGAATGATTGTGTTTTGGTCCTGTATTTGTTTCTTTGCAGGTTAATGGTTTTTCCCTTTCAGCTCAATTTAAAATAGAATAAAAAAACCCCAGCTGGGGGATTTTTTTTTTTTTCCCCCAGCTGGGTTTTTTTTCCCCTGGTCCCGGCCGCTCTGTGAGGCGACGTTTGTCGCCAAGGTTTGGACGCAGGTGGCTGTCAGGCCGGGGTTTTGGCAGGCAGGGAGGGTTTAGAGGCTCCCGGGAACGGCGTTCCCGAGGGGCGATGCAGACACGGCGCGAGGGTACGAGCTGGGAGAACGGCTGCAGAGCGAGCACACGGTGGGTTTGGTATCTGAGCGAGTGGTGCGGTTTGGCTGTGTGATATGGTATGATTGTGTTTTTGGGTTGTAGGTTTTTTTAATTTACCTGAAAAGGAAAAAAAAAAAGAAAAAATAAAACAGATTACAAAAACCCCAGCCACGGGATTCCCTACCCATGTGTCTGTCCACCGCCCTCAGGAGCCTGTTCTATCCTAGGTCCACACTGCTCGGTGCAGTCACGTTACCTGACAATGTTCAGATTCAGGTCAGTCTGGGATGGTGGTTTCAGAGGCAGGGTTATCATCGAGGCTCCCAGGAACAGCCTTTCTGGCGATGCCCGTTCTGGATCGTGGCCACAGTCGGTCCTCGTCAGGAGGCCCGTCTAGGGAAAGGTCCCAGGAAGGTGCTTTTGATTGGCCCAGGAGCAGGGTGAGTAAATGGCTGAGGACAGGGCCAGGGTTGTGATAGGAGCATGTTATCCTCTGTAATGGGATGTGAGAAAGATGAGTTGGATTTTCTGTGTTGTTATAATTGTACTACCTCAAATGTGTAATCATTGTAATACCTCCAATATGTAGTAAAGGTGCGTGTTTGATATTTGGGCTGTCACTTACGATGAAATGACGTAAAAGGGCCGTAAGGGTGAGGAGTCGGTTCCGCCGTGTGGTGAAACGCACGCGGGAACCCAGAGTCTGTTTAAGGTTTGCCCTTGGGCGAGAAACGCTGTAACGGCCATGCACCTGAAGTGATCGTGTTCTCTGTTGCCTTATGCATTGTGATACATTATGTTTAAAAGCTGTAATAAGGAGGAGTTTTTCAGGTTATGGAAACTGTGACCATGGAACAGTGTAAAGTAAGCATGTTTGTAATCTGTTGGCTTAGATTAAATAAATAGTTGGTTAAGATGTTGTAATGTTTGGTTTGAAGAGGTAGGTCCTACCTAAGGGCCACCACAAAGCTAATAAAGCAGACATACCTTTTTGTTGTCCGGCGTCTTTTTTTCGGTTCGAGTGGAGCGACAGCTGGATGTTTGGTGCACGTACCCAAGTTTGAGAGCGTGCGGATCGTGCAGGTGAGTGTGTGCTGGACTTTGTCTTTGTCTGTGTTGTGTGTGTGCTGGACTTTGTCTGTGTCTCTGTGTTGTGTGCTGGACTTTGTCTGTGTCTCTGTGTTGTGTGCTGGACTTTGTCTGTGTCTCTGTGTTGTGTGCGTGGTGGACTTTGTGTTCTGTTTGAATGCTGGACTTTGTCTCTGTCTCTGTCTTGTGTGCGTGCTGGACTTTGTCTCTGTCTCTGTCTTGTGTGCGTGCTGGACTTTGTCTCTGTCTCTGTCTTGTGTGCGTGCTGGACTTTGTCTCTGTCTCTGTCTTGTGTGCGTGCTGGACTTTGTCTCTGTCTCTGTCTTGTGTGCGTGCTGGACTTTGTCTCTGTCTCTGTCTTGTGTGCGTGCTGGACTTTGTCTCTGTCTCTGTCTTGTGTGCGTGCTGGACTTTGTCTCTGTCTCTGTCTTGTGTGCGTGCTGGACTTTGAGTGGAGTGACAGTTCATGTTGAATGTGGTTGAGTGTGCTGTTATGGTAGAGTTTGTTTTGGATGGCAGGTAGTTGGGTTTTATTTAAACTAACCAAAAGTTCTTGTTTTTTTCACATGCAGCAGTAGGGCTTTGGATGCTCAAGGGGAGGAAAAAAAAAAAAAGAATAAAGAAATCAAGTACTCCCCTTGAGCATCCAAAGCCCTACTGCTGCACCAGACTTATTATTTTTATTCTTTTTATACACAATATACATACACCATATGGGCCCCCACAAAAAAACATTTGCATGACCAGGGGAGTACTCCCTAATTAATCAGCAAAACAAACCACAACATTAATTAGGGACTACTCCCGTGGTCATGCAAATTAAAAACTAATTATGCAAATGAGCTCATTAAATATGCAAATTAGGCAAAAAAATTTTTTTTCCCTCAACACACACACACCATTCCAACACAAATGCACACATAACTACACACAACACAATTAACACAAAACCATCAACAAATGCACAAGAAAACCCCACATATGCAAATTAGCAACAAATAAAAAAATCATAACAAAACATAACAACAACCAAAATCCCAACAACATACAAAAATAAAACAAGACAAAGAAAAAGACACAGAAAACCAAAAAAAACAACTCCATCAACACAAACATTAAACTACAACTACACTTGCACTAAAAACAAACTTCACAACTACACAAAGAAGACATACAGACACAAAATCTTACAACTTAAAAAATATCAACACACACCACCAAATAAAAATCAAAAACAAACAATCAAATATGCAACAACAATCAAAACATCAACAACACAAAACACAGACAAACACCAAACACACTCATTGGACAACAAAAACAACAATAACAAACCACCAGGAGGACTGAGGACTACCAATAGGGTGTAAGTTTACACCATCAAGTTACAGTGTCAGATAACACTTAGGGTGTCGGGTTAGGGTGTCGGGTTAGGGTTAGGGTGTCGGGTTAGGGTTAGGGTGTCGGGTTAGGGTTAGGGTTAGGGTTAGGGTGTCGGGTTAGGGTTAGGGGTTAGGGTGTCGGGTTAGGGTGTCGGGTTAGGGTTAGGGTGTCGGGTTAGGGTTAGGGTGTCGGGTTAGGGTGTCGGGTTAGGGTTAGGGTGTCGGGTTAGGGTTAGGGGTTAGGGTGTCGGGTTAGGGTGTCGGGTTAGGGTGTCGGGTTAGGGTTAGGGTGTCGGGTTAGGGTTAGGGTGTCGGGTTAGGGTTAGGGTGTCGGGTTAGGGTGTCGGGTTAGGGTTAGGGTGTCGGGTTAGGGTTAGGGGTTAGGGTGTCGGGTTAGGGTGTCGGGTTAGGGTGTCGGGTTAGGGTTAGGGTGTCGGGTTAGGGTTAGGGTGTCGGGTTAGGGTTAGGGTGTCGGGTTAGGGTTAGGGTGTCGGGTTAGGGTGTCGGGTTAGGGTGTCGGGTTAGGGTTAGGGTGTCGGGTTAGGGTGTCGGGTTAGGGTTAGGGTTAGGGTTAGGGTTAGGGTTAGGGTTAGGGTGTCGGGTTAGGGTGTCGGGTTAGGGTGTCGGGTTAGGGTGTCGGGTTAGGGTTAGGGTGTCGGGTTAGGGTGTCGGGTTAGGGTGTCGGGTTAGGGTGTCGGGTTAGGGTTAGGGTGTCGGGTTAGGGTTAGGGTTAGGGTGTCGGGTTAGGGTTAGGGTTAGGGTGTCGGGTTAGGGTTAGGGTTAGGGTTAGGGTTAGGGTTAGGGTTAGGGTTAGGGTTAGGGTTAGGGTTAGGGTTAGGGTTAGGGTTAGGGTTAGGGTTAGGGTTAGGGTTAGGGTTAGGGTTAGGGTTAGGGTTAGGGTTAGGGTTAGGGTTAGGGTTAGGGTTAGGGTTAGGGTTAGGGTTAGGGTTAGGGTTAGGGTTAGGGTTAGGGTTAGGGTTAGGGTTAGGGTTAGGGTTAGGGTTAGGGTTAGGGTTAGGGTTAGGGTTAGGGTTAGGGTTAGGGTTAGGGTTAGGGTTAGGGTTAGGGTTAGGGTTAGGGTTAGGGTTAGGGTTAGGGTTAGGGTTAGGGTTAGGGTTAGGGTTAGGGTTAGGGTTAGGGTTAGGGTTAGGGTTAGGGTTAGGGTTAGGGTTAGGGTTAGGGTTAGGGTTAGGGTTAGGGTTAGGGTTAGGGTTAGGGTTAGGGTTAGGGTTAGGGTTAGGGTTAGGGTTAGGGTTAGGGTTAGGGTTAGGGTTAGGGTTAGGGTTAGGGTTAGGGTTAGGGTTAGGGTTAGGGTTAGGGTTAGGGTTAGGGTTAGGGTTAGGGTTAGGGTTAGGGTTAGGGTTAGGGTTAGGGTTAGGGTTAGGGTTAGGGTTAGGGTTAGGGTTAGGGTTAGGGTTAGGGTTAGGGTTAGGGTTAGGGTTAGGGTTAGGGTTAGGGTTAGGGTTAGGGTTAGGGTTAGGGTTAGGGTTAGGGTTAGGGTTAGGGTTAGGGTTAGGGTTAGGGTTAGGGTTAGGGTTAGGGTTAGGGTTAGGGTTAGGGTTAGGGTTAGGGTTAGGGTTAGGGTTAGGGTTAGGGTTAGGGTTAGGGTTAGGGTTAGGGTTAGGGTTAGGGTTAGGGTTAGGGTTAGGGTTAGGGTTAGGGTTAGGGTTAGGGTTAGGGTTAGGGTTAGGGTTAGGGTTAGGGTTAGGGTTAGGGTTAGGGTTAGGGTTAGGGTTAGGGTTAGGGTTAGGGTTAGGGTTAGGGTTAGGGTTAGGGTTAGGGTTAGGGTTAGGGTTAGGGTTAGGGTTAGGGTTAGGGTTAGGGTTAGGGTTAGGGTTAGGGTTAGGGTTAGGGTTAGGGTTAGGGTTAGGGTTAGGGTTAGGGTTAGGGTTAGGGTTAGGGTTAGGGTTAGGGTTAGGGTTAGGGTTAGGGTTAGGGTTAGGGTTAGGGTTAGGGTTAGGGTTAGGGTTAGGGTTAGGGTTAGGGTTAGGGTTAGGGTTAGGGTTAGGGTTAGGGTTAGGGTTAGGGTTAGGGTTAGGGTTAGGGTTAGGGTTAGGGTTAGGGTTAGGGTTAGGGTTAGGGTTAGGGTTAGGGTTAGGGTTAGGGTTAGGGTTAGGGTTAGGGTTAGGGTTAGGGTTAGGGTTAGGGTTAGGGTTAGGGTTAGGGTTAGGGTTAGGGTTAGGGTTAGGGTTAGGGTTAGGGTTAGGGTTAGGGTTAGGGTTAGGGTTAGGGTTAGGGTTAGGGTTAGGGTTAGGGTTAGGGTTAGGGTTAGGGTTAGGGTTAGGGTTAGGGTTAGGGTTAGGGTTAGGGTTAGGGTTAGGGTTAGGGTTAGGGTTAGGGTTAGGGTTAGGGTTAGGGTTAGGGTTAGGGTTAGGGTTAGGGTTAGGGTTAGGGTTAGGGTTAGGGTTAGGGTTAGGGTTAGGGTTAGGGTTAGGGTTAGGGTTAGGGTTAGGGTTAGGGTTAGGGTTAGGGTTAGGGTTAGGGTTAGGGTTAGGGTTAGGGTTAGGGTTAGGGTTAGGGTTAGGGTTAGGGTTAGGGTTAGGGTTAGGGTTAGGGTTAGGGTTAGGGTTAGGGTTAGGGTTAGGGTTAGGGTTAGGGTTAGGGTTAGGGTTAGGGTTAGGGTTAGGGTTAGGGTTAGGGTTAGGGTTAGGGTTAGGGTTAGGGTTAGGGTTAGGGTTAGGGTTAGGGTTAGGGTTAGGGTTAGGGTTAGGGTTAGGGTTAGGGTTAGGGTTAGGGTTAGGGTTAGGGTTAGGGTTAGGGTTAGGGTTAGGGTTAGGGTTAGGGTTAGGGTTAGGGTTAGGGTTAGGGTTAGGGTTAGGGTTAGGGTTAGGGTTAGGGTTAGGGTTAGGGTTAGGGTTTGGGTTAGGGTTAGGGTTAGGGTTAGGGTTAGGGTTAGGGTTAGGGTTAGGGTTAGGGTTAGGGTTAGGGTTAGGGTTAGGGTTAGGGTTAGGGTTAGGGTTAGGGTTAGGGTTAGGGTTAGGGTTAGGGTTAGGGTTAGGGTTAGGGTTAGGGTTAGGGTTAGGGTTAGGGTTAGGGTTAGGGTTAGGGTTAGGGTTAGGGTTAGGGTTAGGGTTAGGGTTAGGGTTAGGGTTAGGGTTAGGGTTAGGGTTAGGGTTAGGGTTAGGGTTAGGGTTAGGGTTAGGGTTAGGGTTAGGGTTAGGGTTAGGGTTAGGGTTAGGGTTAGGGTTAGGGTTAGGGTTAGGGTTAGGGTTAGGGTTAGGGTTAGGGTTAGGGTTAGGGTTAGGGTTAGGGTTAGGGTTAGGGTTAGGGTAGGGTTAGGGTTAGGGTTAGGGTTAGGGTTAGGGTTAGGGTTAGGGTTAGGGTTAGGGTTAGGGTTAGGGTTAGGGTTAGGGTTAG